>NW_026695935.1:1200000-1800000 GCF_030347475.1 Cadophora gregata | reverse complement strand
ATTATCCTTTTCATTCCACTTCTCAACATCAATGACTTGTCTTCCCTTCCAATTGGTCATAATGTTCTCTCCCTTGGACCTCACTTTCAATTGATACCAGTGCGGGAAGCCTCTGAAGAAAGTCAGGGTCGCACCAAACCCAGGGATAATGACCTGTCCACTGTGTCCAGCGAGGACTTTCTTCACGATGGCTTCAGCAACAGTTTCTGGTTCGAGGGTCGGCACCAAGAATGGAGAGTCGTTATTGTAGCCTTGGAAAAGAGGCGTCTTGGTGTAGCCCTGGTTGATGACCACGGTGCGGACCTTGGGGGCACCATATCGAGTCTTCAGCTCGGCCGTTAGTCCTTCATGGAAAGATAGTGCCGCGGCTTTCGACGCGGCGTAGTCAGTCATATTGGGAACTGTGACGTAGGCGGCGAAAGATGCAACTGTCACGACCATGCCATGATTCGACTTCACCATGGCGGGGACGAATTCCTTTGCCATCCAATAGTGGGCCAGGGTGTTGACCTCGAATGTAAAGCGGATATCCTTCTCCGTGGCATCGAGGATATTCTTTCCGCGAGCAACGCCGGCATTGTTGATGAGAATGGTTGGTTCTCCCACATCCTTGCGGACTTCTGCTGCGACTGAGGCAATTCTCCCTGGAGATGTGATGTCACATTTGTAGTAATACACGTTTGATGCTGCGTCCCATCAGTCCCTGCGAAACATATCCCGACTGAGGGCCACACTCACGAGCTTCGAAAGTCATAGGAATCACGTCCAGCACTACAACCTTGATACCCTTCTCCGCCAGCAGTTTCACGACATTCCCACCAATACCTCCTGCACCACCAGTTATCAGCACAATCTCCTTGTTCCAATCATACGTATCCGTTGTCCAATTATCCAAGACACCCGCGTCGAGATAGTTGGATGCCCATCGTGCGAGCCCGAGGAAGAAGAGCTTTCTGATTCGAGAGTAGGCCGTCTCATGGAGAATTGCTAGGTCGGCTCCTTTCTTGGTGTAGCGTGCGAGGAGGAGGAACGCGATCGTGAACGCGGGGTTGAGTGCAGTCTTCTTTATGAAGCGTCCGATGGGGTCACTTGTCAGACCTGAGCTAGTTAATCGGTCGTGTCCTTGAGGGCAGTAGGTAGTATAGGTGAGCGCTTAATACCTTCTCGTGGAAGCCAGCCGTTGTGCATAGGCATTTTGAAGTATTGTCCAGTTCAATATCCAGACAATGGAGGCTTGTTTTGTGGATGATGTGTTCACTGGGGTTGATAACGATTGTTGTCGATGCTCTTTTGGTAAGAAGCGATTGAAAGGCATGAATGAGGGAAGGGGAGACAGATCTGATATGGAGCTCGCCCAGCCCCAGATCTTCTCCGCATTGTCTCGGCCCTGCCCTGATAACTCTATTTGAGCTACACCACATTCCAGGGTTTGAGCTCTTCAGCTCTTCCATGTGGTCGGGTTTGGACCGAGGTGCTAGTTCAAACGCGGGGTAGGTAAGGCGTCTAGCCGGAACCGAGCCACTAGCTCCGTCAGCTCCATCATGGCTCAGCACGAATCAGAAGAGTACTCAGGAGCTGTTGTGGAACCCACGGAAGCTTCAGGTAATTTACCACTGATACAAACCTTAACACCCACGGATCCCATGAAAGCGGTCAATTCCATACGAGCAGAAGCCCAATTTCGAAAGATGCTTGATTGGTTTGATTCCTTTGTTCTCGAGGGATTAGTCCCTCATATTGCATATTTTTTATTGACTAGATTTAAGTAGAGTCGTGTTGGATCACGCTTGAGAAAGCGTACGCGACGATATGGGGATATAACTTTGCACACAGGTTATGGCATTAGGTGATATTCGTTCGTTAGCCCGAGAATTTGGGAACGAGCTCCCCGAAGCCCCCAGATCTGATGATGCAAGACTTTCCATTAAATCATAGTATGATTACGATAGTTCTTCAGAGAAGAACATACAGTTTCAAATGACTAAGACGTTGAGTCTCATCGACCCACATAGTAAACACCTAGCCGACCATCTGCAATCGCCGGGCCGGAAATGTCGGTACCTGAATAGAACCAGGGAATGTATTCCCAAGTGCGCAGATCTGAAATGGAGAAGAAGCTTTATGGGCCTGGTAGATCGAATTGCCGTGAAACAGAATGACAGTATATTTCGAATCAAAATTCCGTTCTTGATGTGCCTGTGGAAAGGTGCTCTACAGCAAAGCCATTAGGGCAAAAGCTCCGATCCATATACTGTGTACACCCGTGCCCCAGTCCAATATCCCAGCTCCACCAAGCCCATCCCCAGCTGTCCCATCTGGTTTGGTGCCTCCTATTCCATTCTTATCTCCATTCTTGCCATTCCCTTCAATCGGAGTTCCAGCGATCCGGGTAAAGCTATTTGCAGAAGCATTCAATGCTGCCTGGTCCAGAAGGGGATTGTTCAAGATGTCGCAGGACGGCCTGTTGCTATCTTCGGGTATCGAATTTGTCACTTTGATAGGTAGATCAAAGATCGTATACATATCAGTGCCATTCAAACGGAAATTCTGGCGAATGGAGATCTGTTTCTAATCAGCGTACCACCTCTTATATTCCCGATGAAAATCCCTACATTGTAAGCAACCCTAGCAGAATCATTATCGCTCGGCGCACCGTCTCCAACCAAACAATCTGGCCATACCCAGTTGACATGCTTTACTGTGCTTCCTGGTTCTTGCGCCATGATCTCTCCCAGGCTCACGTTTCCTGGGCTGGCCGTGCCATTCGATACGGTGAAGTTCTTGCCCGTCGTATAACTCGAGAGGAAGATTGTGATGTTGTAGATGGCAGATACGGGATCGGAAGGGTATGGTGGCAGCTGGAGTTGCCCGTTCGAGGTGACATCGAGAGCGACATGCAGAGTATCTAGTTGCCATCATTATATGCGCCCAAGATTCTAGGGAGTCGCGCCATACCTCCTCCTAACGGAGTGTTAGGCTGCGGCGCGTCGACAATCGCGATGCCAGGCGTAAATATTTGGCCGTTGAGGATTTCCTGCGCAGTAAGACATCTCGCCAGGAGCGCAATAGCGACAGTAAACAGAAACATCATTCTTGATTATTTCTTTCAATCGCAAGAGTAGGACGGGAAAAAAGAAAATCTATCGGGACGTCATGAAAGAGGGGATAAGTTGGCAGACATGGCAGCGGCAATATCAGCATTATCATATGAGGTACTGGACAGGGAAATGAAGTCACTCGTATCGTAATGGTATGATGCACCTGCCTCCTTACCGTAATGCATACTAGGCTCTGCCGGGCCAGCCCTACAGTCAAGACTGATGCCGGTATTCCGAGAATTGATTGCTGCGATGGCACGAACTGGTAAGGTTGAGACGGTATGTGTATCATATAGATTGGAGACGTCTGATTTGGGTTATCACTAGGACCGGGATGTGGCTCGTTGTGGCTGGGATTTACCACACGTGATAGCTCCCATCTTCGAGACGTGGGAGATGTCAACCGTAACGACACAGCTCAAATCTACTGGACTTGCAATTGGCCTATCACAGCGACCGTGATGCAAAGGCTGAGATGGGAACGCTCTCTGTATCATGTGGTGGCGTTGGAAGAGCGCAAAAGGTTCGTCAATGTTATGTGCACGGCATCTTGAGAGGTTTTCACCAACAGCACAAGGCGCTGCACGGAATATATAGTGCAACTCTCAGAGCGAAGTCACGACTTCCGGCGTGCAGCATATCTCGCAGATTCCAGTCTACCATAGGTATAGAGGATGATACACCAGTGTTATCCATTAGGAAAATTCAGACCACTGGGGGGTGGAACAGTGAGAATGTGAGAAGAGCGAAATCGCAACAAGCTAGACAGAATGGCCCAGGCAGCAAAACGCAAGACTTCGAATTTCCAGACAGCATTTGTTCAAAGGTCTCTGATGAGGTCAAACATGCTTTGAGCAACAACAAGCCAGTTGTGGCTTTGGAGTCAACAATCTACACGCATGGCTTCCCATACCCGGACAACGTGGCTCTTGCATTGGGTCTTGAAGAGATCGTTCGCCGCAATGGCGCTGTACCAGCGACTATTGGTATTTTGCACGGGGTGGCCAGGATTGGGCTCAATGAAAACGAGATTACTGAGCTCGCTTCATCAGCCGGCAAGCCAGAAACGATGAAGGTTTCCAGACGAGATCTCCCTTACATTCTGGGCATGGTGAGATTTTCTTGATTTCCTATGAACATGACTTTTGACCGCTTTAGGGATTATCTGGCACCAAGCTCAATGGAGGAACCACAGTTTCTGGAACAATGATTCTAGCCCACCGAGCTGGCATCAAAGTGTTTGGAACTGGTGGTCTAGGAGGTGTACATCGTGGAGGTGAAGACAGCATGGACATATCTGCTGATCTCACTGAGCTTGGCAGAACGCCGATTGCAGTAGTAAGCAGTGGCTGTAAAAGCTTCCTGGACATTCCGCGGACACTGGAATTCCTTGAAACGCAGGGAGCTACCGTTTGTACCTTTGCAGATGGCAGGACGGGGGATATAGATTTTCCAGCTTTCTACACTCGAGACAGTGGAATCAAGAGTCATGGGATCGTTCAGAACCCAAGAGAGGCAGCTTCAATGATCTGTAAGTCTGAGTATATCGGCCCACTTTCGCGATCTGAACTGACGACGTAAGACGCGCAGGAAACCTTGGGCGATTATAGAAGCGGGCATTCTGGAATGCATTCGGGGTTGCTTTTTGCGAACCCTATTCCGGTAGACTACTCAATCCCCAAAGCTGAGATCGACATTGCAATCAACCAAGCCGTAAAGGAAGCAGCCGAGCAAGGTTTCCATGGACATGCAAACACTCCTTTCATCCTTGCAAGGATCAAAGAACTCACCAAAGGTAACAGCTTACCAGCAAACAAAGCTTTGATAGAATCCAATGTTGCTATGGCAGCGAGAGTTGCCGTTGAACTGGCAGCTTTCAGAAGTTCAGCGCACAAACTACCACGGTAAGCTGTACAATGATGCCATGGCACGTCACAAAAGTCGTTAAAGTTTCTAGTGCAAGAAAAGATCTGCAGACTCGTATCAAGCCTTTTGAAAACTCCGGTGGAGCGTCTCTCCAAAAGTCTAACTCAAACGTTCACGTACGTAAATGTGTACCTAGTTTACGCTAGAGGATAAATTCTATTCGCCTTGCAATTTTGCTCACTCTTTCACAGCATTCAGTACATGTTCTCGGCTCCGTCGCCGTTGACCTATCCTGTGATTATGCCCCACTTGAAGAAGCTGGTGACCAAGTTGCTTCCACTTCCCCTCAACTCTTGACGTCGAATATCGCCCAAATCGTTCCTTCGATTGGTGGTGTTGGCCACAATGTCGCATTAGCTGCACATCGCGTTGGTGGGAATGCTTGTGTTCAATTGCGCAGTTTTGTCGCAGAAGATCTGTAAGAGCAATCCGTTCCTCCATACTACCACTTCCTAAGACCACGCAGAGCTGGCAGTACTGTGATGTCTGCCTTGGCAGCAGAGGGCCTCGACACATCATGTATGGAAATACTGCCTTCCAAATTCCGAACGGCACAGTACGTAGCCGTCAACGACGCCAAAAAAGACCTGGTCCTCGCTATGGCGGACATGAGCATTTTTGCATCCGTCAGTCCCCAAAACTTAATAAGAATGAAACCCTCGCCAGATCTCAAATGGGTTGTGGTAGACGCAAACTGGCGCAAGGACAAGATCAGGGGACTAATCGATCACGCTTCACGGTCACTGAATGCAAGGGTCGCATTTGAGCCAGTATCTGTCGCAAAGTCAGCTGGTATTTTCGAACCGCATCCTTCAGGCACAGCCGAAAATCTGGGGCCATTCCCAAACAATGTCTTGGACCTGGCAACACCCAACCAGCATGAACTCGCGGCAATGCATGCAGCAGCAAAGAAACACGAATATTTCGAGTCTCAGGAATGGTGGCAAGCAATCGATGCCCTCGGCATTCTAAGTTCCGGTGCTCGCGACCGCTTCGTGTCTATCACCAATCACAAGCTCACCGATGAAGGGATTCCAATCCAGGCAATCCAGTTGTTGCCATTCATCCCCACGATCCTCACCAAGCTTGGCGCAGACGGTGTTCTCATGACTGAACTCCTGAAACCGAACGATCCACGCCTCACTGATGCAGCTTCAGCACCCTATATTCTGTCTCGTTGCGCAAATGGCAGCACAGAAATTGGCGGCGTGTACATGCGACTGTTCCCAGCTACTGAGGTGGTGGAAGATGTTGTTAGCGTCAATGGGGTTGGCGATACTTTCCTTGGTGTCCTTGTCGCTGGGTTAGCAAAGGGTGTGAAATTGGATGAGAGGTTGATCAACATTGCGCAGACTGGCGCAGTCATGACTTTGAGAAGCAAGGAGTCTGTTAGTCCTCAGCTGGGAGATTTGAAGGAGGCGCTGGATCTGCTGGCTCAGAACTCATCAAATAGCTGATGTACGGAAAAACAGAGACGGTTACAATAGATGAAGAATTTCATTCTAAGTAAGCACCACGCGTTGCCTCGCCGTCATTGTCTTCAGTGGTCCTTCGCCATTCACGTGACTTGCATTTCTGTCCATCTGAACGGATCCATCCAAGCATATTTCTACGCTGGATGCAGCAGACATTTCTGCTTCAGCATCAACTTATTTATATCTGTAATCAAGCTTCCATTTGCCCCTCGTGTCAGCTCCATGTGACCTGAAAGCGGAGTGCTCGTCCACATTGTCAAATCCAAAAGAGGCCACTAGGTATTACCAAACTCTAGCCTAAACTTTTGTCCAAACTGCAAGCATAATGTCATATGAGCTATCAAACACTTCTAGGGTAGGAACCACACTTGTCATGCTGCTAGAGTTCAATAATTCGAGCCCTAGGTAGGTACCAGAGTCAACAAATGCTGGAAGCGAACACTTAGCGAGGTCAAGTAGAGATACTAACCATGACTGTGGAACACTACCGGCAGTCTGTCACTATGCCATACTGGGTTGCATCGGAGAGATGCAATCATTCTATTGCATTCTACACGCCGGTCTGAGTCATAATAAATTATTGTTATTATTCAAATATGACGTAGCAGATTTATGCTGACGAGAATGATATCGATACAGTAAATCTGGAAAACATTAGGAAGATGGAGGAGAAGGCTGCTTGGATGGCTGTGATGAGGAGGAAAGGGGCGGTAATTGAGGGGAAGCATGAAGGTTCTGTGATTGATTAAGTACGCGGGAAATTGTTTAAAAAAAAAAGCCCGAATTAATGGTATCAGCAACGTTTATTCGTTGTTTTTGAATGCTCCTGGACAGATGGATGAGGTCAAGGTGACATAGAGGCCATGAATGGAGGAAGAAGCTAGCTGAGAGGGTAAGGGGACTACACAATGACTAGACGGCATTTATCATTATAAACTCCTTTCAGATGCAAGTCAGTCTTTGTCAAATGGACAGTCTTGGCTGTATCCACAATTTAACCTTGCATAATTGTTTACATTCAAACAGAAGGTTTTGTTGCTTTGGGCCTACTCAGCTTACGATGTTGATCTGGTCTGCTGACATTCAAACTTAGCAGCAGTATATAGCATATCATATTGGACTTGCGGCAAAGAATATCTGATGTGTTTACTGTGCTTGCAGACCTGCTCATGCTCGTAGCATGCTGGGAAGGAGTTGAGTGCTGAGAACCACTCAACAGTCGTGATCAAGAATCACAGCACTATGAATGTCGGCGCTGAAGACCATATCATGATGCCGGCCTGAAATTATTGAGAAAAATTACTATGAGAGACATTTGTGGCGTGATCCGTGCGGAGCATTGTCGATCTGGATCAACGTCTCCGCCATCAACTGAATATCTGATTGCAATTTTTCAGTCGCGCTAATGATATATTCTCAATTATTTGAGTATTTTTTTTTTGAGATAATAATTATTGTTTTACTGCAGGCTACTATTTGGAGAACCGTTTCAAACCGCTACTGACGCTAGCCCTCATCAACAGGCCAATGGTGGGCTTCATTACTTGTGAAAACTTGGTACAAAGTCAGCTTGGTGATTTCAGTCGTCCAAATTGTCAATATCATTCATTTATTGAGATTTAATCGATAGTACTAAAGACTTGTCTAGAATACGCGACTCGCACTACGAGGTACTTAAGCTCTAGAGACGTCCTCCATCCTGCGATTTCTTCTTCATCCTCTTCAAACAGTATTCTGCACAATCACAATATCATCTTCTACTTTCGAGAAACAATTCTCGTAACAAACCCTTCTGCCAATAGCCGGAGATCATCCACGCTCTATCCAACTCTCATCAAGAAGAAAACGAAAACAATACATACACACACACAAACTGAACAACAGATCAGCAGTAAGAAGAGGATCAACCAGAAAAAACAGCCGCTCCGACAAATTCTATCTCCTGCACGACATCAACGTGGTCGGATTCCAAAGCAACTCAACTCTGGATATCCGCCTGGACACTCAAAAAGCCAGCAACTCAGAAAAGTCGTAACTATCCGGTACCAAGGTCGACAATTCCACTTCGAGGTCCCGCACACGTCAACAGAAATCAACAGCCATGGCACCATCAACCACAACCAGACGTCAGGCCCGCACTCACACCACACCAATATCTGAAATTACTGAGCCCACAAGACGTCAGCCATGGGAGCCATCAACACAGCCAAGGGCAAACCCTGGAGTCACCATGGCCACCAACAACGCGGAACCTATCACCCAACCCACTGAAGAAGGCATCGCGCTAAGCAATATTAGAGGTATGGATCCTTCCAGTGAGTCGGAATTCGGATTCGAGAATTTCACTAACCAACGTCGCGTCCAAGTCCGCGCCAGCAGCCAAAACGGACGTAGCGATGACGCCGCCGAAGACTCGTTTCACCTAGCACCCAACACGAGTGGCAGCATGATTCTCTCGAACCAGTCTAGATCTGAATTCGAAGACTTTACCCGACAACATCGAACACAACTCAGGGCCACTGGAAGGAGTGAGAACCTATCTGACCTCTCAGTCGACATGGACGATCTGGAGTCTATAACAGCTGGGGATCTCGATGCCGTCATCAACGAAGCCAACAAGGATAAGTTGGCCAACTTCGGTATTTCATCACCACCAGCAACACCTTCTCGTGAGGTGTCACCTGAGCCAGAAGAGAGACTACCACTACAAGTCTTGGCACCACCATCTCCAATACTCTCGCCACAAACATCAGACGAGTCAAACGACGACATATTTTCTGATTCTGAGGTTGAAATTGATGACCTCGCCGTCACCGAAACCCACCATGAGGATCCGTTCCGACCTTCCCTGCAGCAAATCAGTCCTCAAAGCAATCGTCTCCAGGAAGAAGCCAATCGACGTCGACCCGCATTTCCAAACTACCTCATGGACGAGTACCTGGAGGATGCCTTCAATTTCGAACGATCCGCCACCCGACAAACATTTACAGAACGCCATCGCGAGAACATACGGCCAGTGACGGAACCCAACGCCACCACTGGGACGACGACGACAACGGTGATGACAACAAACATCAGTAATATCGACGGCGCCGACTCCTGGATCGACCCCGAAGACTTGTGGGGGGCAATTCCGGCTTCAACACAGGTTACACCTCAACGACCAGCAACACGTCAACAAAGGGGTATCGACCAAGCAAACCGCCATCTTTTCCCCCTTCAGAGTGCGATGGCTTTCAGATCATTTCGGTGAACTGTCAGAAGCGGAGGATTTGGAACTTCATGATTCATGTATTTGTGACTTCAGTTCATGTACTTTCATTTTGAGGACTACAAATTGGTTAAAGATATTTGTCAAATCAGGACAGGCGCAGGATTACTTGTTTTTGTTGTTCTACAAATCATGTAAATTTTGTAATTGTCATTGTCTCATCAGGACAGGTGGAAGTAACCTTTTCCCCACGGGGTTTTTACTGGTGCTTCAGGATTTGGTTAATGACACTACACTTCAAACTCACTACCATCACTAAATGACTGTGAGATTGTGAATTGCTATTCTGGGAATGCGCATATATGACATGGCGAATGTCTTATATTGATCTAATCACTAGGATTCCTGATACTCGTAAGTCACTCAGCCAAACCGTGGACGGGCCGCGTTGTTGTTCTTCAAAGCGACGATTATGCTTTAAAATGGTACATATGAGTGTACGCTTTACTGTAACCGCCCGACACAGTCGCAGGTGTTCTTATAAATGCCAATCCGGTAAACTCAAGGTTCGAAGAAAGAGGCGTGGCGTAGTGTTGCTTTGAAACCCCAAACACACAAACAACAATGTCGGCGATGTGCTGAAAAATTTGAAACAATTCAATTTTGGACACAAAGCATCCTGTATAATATAGCTTCGCTTTCTTTCTTCTGTTCGGACGACAATTTGCTTCCTCTAACCAGAAATTCACCTGCATCGCATCGACACAGTCCCAGCCTCTCTCAGGCTGCCACACCTCGACGACTGAGATTGCATCTACAAAGGCACATCAAGCACGACATTCAGCGAAACATCGGCGTCAAATCTAGAATTCCAGTATGAGGCATATCATTGTTGTCTTCGGTCCAAGTGGCTGTGGTAAGTCCACAGTCGGCAAGTTTCTCCAGGAGAAGCGGGGATTTGAGCACGTCGAAGGTGACCAGGTAAGCAAAAGTGCTCGGAGTCTCCTCCCTTTCATGCCAAAGACTATGCAATTAAATTTCATACAATACAGTATCAACCCAAAGAGAATATAGAGAAAATGAAGTCCGGATCTCCACTAAACGGTCTCGATTACGCGGCGTGGCTCGGAAAGCTTTCACACGCAGCAATCGACATGTCTACCAAACACGAATTGGTTGTGGTGTCCTGTTCTGCATTGAAGCGCACGCACCGGAATTTCTTTCGGTCCGCCGTCATCGACTATAACAAAGCAAACGAGAAGTCATGGTCGAAATCCAAGATCAGCCTCCACTTCCTCTTCCTGCAAATAAGCGAGAAGAAAGCCGAGACGCTGGTCAAAGAAAGACGGTTGAATGATGGTGATTATTTGCCAAAGTGTTTGGTGCGCAACCAGTTCGAGATCCTGGAGGTTCCGCGTGGTGGAGATAGAGGCGAACTCAGCATTGATTGTACGATCATCGATGCTGGAAAGGGGGCCGAGTGGATGTTGAAGGGTGTTGAAGATATTCTGGAGGCTTTCATCAGCTGAATCTAGCTTTGTCGGAATCAAGGTGGAATTATGGAAGCCCTTATCTGGGGAAAACATATGAAGCTGTCGCCAATGTATAATATATCTGTCTTCCTCTTCGGACGCTGAAGTGAAGCGTCATCAATATGTAGAGGAGGTTGGTCACGTGCGACTCTAGTTCCTGAACCAGGTTGACTTCTTCTTTCAGTACGTCAGTCCTACCCTGCTACTTTTCATAGATTTCGCATTTATCCCAACTTTCACTTCTGCGTTACGTTCCTATGTCTCGATGGGAAGCATCCCACCTTCTAATGTCTTGGTACGACAAGGTTTCGTATTGGCCGAAGATAGATTAGCCTGCTTCAAGATAAGAGGGTATGTGATTGTGCAACAATTGTAAGCTACACAGATATGAGGATCACCACATAAATACACGACGGTACCGCAACAGTTGGTCTCTCTTTCAGTCAAAGGCATCTAGGTACTCTGAAAGTCTCAATTCGATGCCACGTGATTTCTGTACCCGGAATCTCCACTGCAACAATTTGAATTTTTCAAACCCTAATCAGTCACAATCATGACGGATAACTACAACTCAACGCCAGCTAATGCTGGAGTGGACAAGGCCGAGACATTGGAAAAGGGCTCAGGTAATATGTCCACTGCCGAACCCAAACATGTCGGGGTTGAAAACCAGCGAATGCTGCTCGGTGGGGAAGCGGAACGGAAGTTGGTGCGAAAGCTAGATATCCATATCATTCCTGTTGTGATGGCTTTATATCTTTTGAGTTTCTTAGATCGGTGAGTCTTTCCCAGTTTGTGTGTACTTGATTTGCAGATTTTGCATGTACTGAGCGGACCAACAGGGTCAACATCGGCAATGCGAGATTGTACCATCTGGAGCGAGACCTTGGCATGCATGGAAATATGTATCAGACTGCGGTCTCGCTTCTGTTCGTCACATATATCATTTGCGAGGTCCCTTCAAATCTGTAAGTGGCGATAAAAAATAACTTCTGAAGCTTGCACCAGTTGATGCTTTCCCAGTGTACTGAAAAAGTTCACTCCTTCCCGTTGGATAGCATTTATTGCCACATCCTGGGGTATTATCGCCACACTTGGCGGGGTTGTACAATCCTATGCCGGTTTGTTAGTCGTGAGACTGTTCCTCGGTGCAGTCGAAGCTGGCTTGTTCCCTGGCTTGGCAGTCTACCTGACATTCTTCTACACGAAAAAGGAGCTGGCAGTACGGATTGGGTACCTGTTTGTCTCTGCTGCTTTAGCTGGAGGGTTCGGTGGACTGCTTGCGTACGGAATTGGACACATGGATGGTGTTGCTGGTCAAAGTGGTTGGAGATGGTAGGTCGCTCTTGAAGCACTTACTTGACCGTGCTGACAATATTAGGATCTTCATTCTTGAAGGCATCCCAACTGTTTTTATGGGCATTGCAACACTTTGGCTGCTGCCCAACAATCCTCAAACGGTAAACCGGGTCGCGTTGACTAAAAAAAACCAGAGCTGATTTAGATAGGCATATTTTCTTACTGATGAGGACAAGAAGTTGATCAATGTTCGCAAGGCTTGCGAATATGGTCAAACTGCTGCTGCGCAGGAATTCTCAAAGAAAGATGTCATGAAAGCTTTCAGGGATTGGAAGTGTTGGGCATTTTACTTTGCCCAGTTTGGCGTTGATACCATGCTTTATGGGTATGCTCACCCTGTTTCTCGGAATCGGAATTGAGGTTTAATGACTCGTACATAGCTTCTCGACATTCCTGCCAACGATCATATCTCAGCTCGGCAGTAAGTTCTCCTCCTCGCAGGAGCTTGAGAATCAATCTTGATCCCTTCTTAGAATGGACTACAGCAGAGACTCAGCTTCTAACTGTTCCCTGCTACGCCACTGGAGCTATCTTATACATGATTGCTGCTCACCTGTCTGATCGTACCTCGAAACGCGCCATCTTTACTCTCGTTGGTGGAGCCTCAAGTATCATCGGCTACGGAATTCTTCTATCCAAAGCCCCATCCGGTGCCCATTACTTCGGATGCTTCATGGTTGCTGGAGGGCTCTACGTAGTCGTCGGTCTTCCTGTTGCCTGGCTACCGAACAACTCACCTAGATATGGAAAGCGAACGACTGCGACAGGAATGCAGCTTACGATTGGGAACTGTGCTGGTATCTTGAGCAGTTTCATCTACCCAACTGCTGATAAGCCACGCTATGTAACGGGACATGCGGTTACGTTGTCGATGGTCGGGTTTGCTTGCACCTTGTATGCTATTCTGGTAAGATGAACTCTGATATGAGGTCGAAAAATATCGCTGACAGATGCTGTAGTGGTTTGTTTACGCGCGTGCGAACAAGAAGCGGGACTCTGGGCTGGAAGATTACAAAGTTGAGGGGATGACTGAGGATGAACTTGCAGAGCTGGGAGATGAGAGTCCCCGATATCGCTATACCATTTAGAATGTAAGGCCTCCGGTCCTCCGTACCTCGCTCTCTTTCAAGGTCAATCATGCACAACTGCTTTAATGCTGAGAGAATGGCTCTTCACGATCTTATTCTATGGTATTGGACCAATCAGCTGGATTCCACATTTACACCACCCCTGTGAGTACTTCATTGACTAGACTGGCAGAATTACACTGGGATCGTGTCCAAATTTCAAGACGTCGACTCTCGGCCACATGTCCTCGCCATTTGCTCACCATTCATCCCTCTTTCTTCTTTATTCTTCGTCAAATTTGGACACTTTAATGGTTCGCAAAGTACAAGTGACCAGTGCACATTTCAATCTTGCCGCCCTGCACTTTGTTCAGTTTCGCTGCAATTGGCTTGTTCAAAATCTTGCAGTATTCTTCAAGTTACAACGCTCACCTTCCTTCCATGTTGATTTGTCCACTTCAGTCATAGGTTCGTGAATCCTGGAACAGCCTCTACATCACAACTTTAAAGCACAATCCAACAATTCCCTACTTCAATCTGAGGTTGAAAGGCTGTCCCAAGCATACAGTCTTATCAGCAGATATCAAGTCCAAATCACGTTGTTACCTGTGTCCTCAGAGTTGTGGTTATTCAGAAACTGATATTTTCTGACCCGATATCTTGGGCTCGCAATATTGTTCAGCATTCTGGCCTTTTTGTGTCTTGTTCAGCCTTCTCGGGAATTGATAAAATGTGAATGAGAGTTTGATTAGCATCTCTGGTAGTAATCAGTAATCGTGCTCGGTTGAGCTTACCAACCCACACTTTGTTCGTTACATCTTGTTCATTTTCGCTGGTTGTTCCGTTCATGATGGCGCTGCAATGATCGCTTTCAGTGAATGCCTAATCTGAGCGAAACGTTTAGAGCCTGTTGAGTACTTGTGAATTTGACGGACGGCATTGATCTCAACCCGTAAGAACTCTTGCCGTAGGATTCACCTCGAACAATGCTGCCTCAAACTGCCCACTAGACCCTATCAGGACGAGCAACAATCTGGCATCGCCGCATCGGCCTCCAGCGCCTAGCTCCTGACTACAAATACCCCTCTATTTGTCCTCCTTGTCACTCTCTTCCTCCCCTACTCAATACATCAATTTCTTTGACTCTCGTCTCTGGTAATCCTTCAAACCAACAGCCAGTTCAAATACACGTTCTTTGAGCTGTGCTCCTACAACGTACGGTCACTCCTTCATACACCAAGACTGCCGTGAGACTTCCTCATACCTCCACAAGCCTTCCAACTCAACTCTCATTCCAATAAACACCCCAGAAAGTATCAAGTCTTTCAAGATGCAGTCCCTTATCATCTTCGTCTTTGGTCTCTTCTCCCTCCTTGGCTCTGCTTTGGGCAACAAGGTCATCTTCATCAACAAGACCCCTCATGATCGGTAAGTGATTTCTTCCTCGAATTCCCCTGAACAATAAATCAGCTAACTCCACCAAGCGTTGTCTGCTGGTACCCCGGTGCACTTCCAGGTACAGACCCAAAGAATCCCCAACACTACCCACCAATCCCAGGCACTTTTGTCAAGGCATGGGGTCGCGGTGCTACACCTCCTATAGTGTGGGGCGGTGACTACATGTTCAAGTCTGTCTACATCACAACTGGTGAAAAGGGAGACTGCAATAGCCACCACAATGTCGAGGGTGAAGTCAAGTTCAATGGCAACTATGGATATACTGTAAGTCAAAATTCCTTCCTTTCACCCAATATCCTTGCGCGTCACTTGTTCAACGAGACTCTTTCATGAGTGTCTGTTATATACAGCCTTCCAAGGGGCTTTCTTTACGGTAGCGCTAACATGACAAAGTGGTTCGACCTTTCGGTCGTCAAGACCAATGAGTTTGGCTTGGGACCTCAAAATGAACAAATCCACTGGCTTCGACCCGCAGGCGGAAATTACCCTCTAGCCGGCTGCTCTGTCTTCCCCTGCAACAATCTTTTCAAGTTCCCCGGAGACACCGACTACGTTCTCTCTACTACTCAGCCCGAGTTGACTGCCATCATTTGCGACGGCCCATGCGATTCTTCATAATTGCAATCAACTTCACAGTTGAACCGTGCACCTTTCTCGCCCTTGCCATTCATTGCCATCTCGGTTGGAACTCTCTAGTGTGCTTTGGATCTGGCATCGGGCTCATATCACTTTCCAGTTGTACAGTATTGGTAAGTCACAACCTTTCCGAATAGGATTTCAGTGCACTAAGCTGCCTTCAGATATCAACACAATGCAATCAAAAAAGTCGCCTCTCTCTGCTCGCGGATATCTCTGGGAAATTCCTTGGGCGGAGATTCTTGGCATCTATTCATCCTTGGCCTGCAATTTCGGTTCCTAACCTAGTTTTGGAATTTGATAGACTTGCTGGGAGGAGTTTGGCGTCATTGGAGTCAGAACTGTTTCATACAAGCTGATTTGCGGGTTGTCTCACGGGGTCCGATTCTTTTTCGGGTGGTTTCCTGGGTACCAATTGAAGCCGGCTGGCTGGACTGCCTGCTGCAATAGCCTGGCTGCTACTTCTCACGTTGCACCGCATACTCAATGCATATGATTGCCTCTAAATCCCTTCGTTTTGATTTCTGCATTGCGAGATTTTGGTGCCGTTTTACGCGAAATTCTACCAAGGACATCAGTTGCCAAAGTATACACTTTCATGCCGCATACATCGTATGTCATAAAGAATATTCTTATTGAGGCATATCAAGACACTGCATGAGGTCATGAATTACCATGCCAGCAGCTAACAGGAAAGGTAATAACGCCTGCTCACTGTACTCCATTTCCGCAATCCCGCAAATTTCGCTTCATCGCTTTCACTTCCAGCAACGCCAATACAACCATACCCAAGCAAGCCATCAACGCCCTTCCATACAGCTCTGAACATATTAAAAGCCCTTCCGCTTACTGCTACTCTCATAAGCAACAATAGCACCCGCATTATCCACAGCCAAGCGAATATTCCTCCAGGACTCTTTCCGCCTCCATTCTCTTTCGATCGCTTCATCGTTCCTCAGGAACATCTTCTTCGGCAAGAACTTGCCCCAAGCGTGATCGAAGCTGTATTTTGGCGCCATCCAACCAGTCAAGAGATGGCCAAGACACTTCCCGCTCGTTCGCATGTGCAGGCTTACTTGATAGGGATGGATGTGTTCGGTCATGTTGAACAGCGTTCTGCATGTCAGTCCCAGACAAGTGTTGGAGCACACGTCCAAATACACTCTACAGAACATATCGACAAGTTCGACTGGAAGATCAAGGAGATGGATCTTGGACATCCAGGCGGTCGACTCGTCGGGAAGAATTATTCGGCGAGGCTCTTCCACGTGACTTGGGTCTGTTGGCTCGTCGATGGATCTTGTCGTTACCACAGCCATTTCCTTGAGCTTCGATGATGATCCTGACGCTCCTGCATCTTGTTCTGTACATTGTAAGCTATTGTTACCCAGCTTGATGAATAGGTAGAAAGACATACCTGCTTCCACAGACGCATCTTGGACCGCCGTCACCAATTGCACCTTTGCGGGGTCCTGCTTCTTGGTGCTGCCTGTTGAAGGAGCAGATCTTCTAGCAGCTCCTGAAGCCATATCGAAAAGAATGTAAGCGTACGATAAGGAGTCCTTCTTTTAAGGCCAGCCTTCTCGAGAAATCCTAGGACAATTGAGTTTCGCAAGTCGACCAGGCTGGGAGCCTAATCGTCAGATCACGAGATCGATACCAAGGATCGCAACGAAACAAAAGATACTCGTGGTTACTGTAGGACGTTAATTCTGTTGTCGAGATTACTGTCGATATCAAAAATCAAGAATGTCCCATCTAGGCTCTTGTGAGAAGCCGGCGGGCGCTTATTGGTTTCGTCGAGGATGGCGGTTCGTCGTGCATGGAAAGTGCACGCTGTGACGGCCTGAGAACGACGCCTCGTTAGCGTGCGGCCGCCCCTAACCAAGACCTTGGTCTCGCTAAAGGCGGTCTGGCAAAAGTTAACAATAGCCGATCATGTAAACAAAAGAAGGAAAAGCATTGAGGTCTGCTTCTAAACGAGGTCATGAGGTATTATCGTTTTTCAATTCTCGGCTTATAAATAAAAAAAAAAACTGGAGTCATTGTACTGCTAAAGATACCAACGATTACGTAACCTAAATGTTGGGATTGAGAGATGCATTGGGGACTTCAGACCCAGCACATTTCCACGAAGGGTGTGTAGGCCTCGTAGTTCTGGACTTGATTCAGATGTATCAAACTTATTTGCTATGGGAAAGAGAATTCATCATCACCTTTTTGGCTGAATATCACATATTCTCATCGATCCTTTGAATTTACTTCGAGTGCCGGTGCACAGTTCTGCTTGATAAGACAGCTTGAATAGAAATTCTCCGATTCGCAGACTCCTTTCAAGAGACAATTATTTCAAGATAAGTGGAATGCTGAATTATTGTCTTATGCCTTTTCTCCTCACTCCCAATTTTTTTTCTTCGAACCATCCAATATGATGGAACAATGGAGAAGTCACACTGGTGAGGCAATCGTAGGTGGACTTCTGCGACTTCATTGGCCTGTCTCCTTCTGTTTTTGCTATTAGGCTGTGCTATTGCGTATTCTAGCGCTCTTGTGACTCTTTTCGTGTCATACATGACCGGATGTCTTATGGTTCCACAGAAATTTCACTTTTCTGACTATTGGTGAGATCTGTGCCGCAAAATGTTTTCCACGACACGAGGACGGCTGACAGACTCCTGGCTCTCTCTGCTTGGTTTTGCTTGGTTTTGCTTGTCTAGTTTGATGTCTACTTAGAGTCCAGACAGGTTCCTGAGAACTTGAAAGTCTGCTGCCAAACCTTCCATCTCTTACGTTATGACCAGGAGATTTTAAGCGATTGCTACAACACAATCTGTTCTCTTCCACACAGTTCTCCAACTGACTAATTAGAGAAAAGCTTGATTAAATGTATTGAGCGAAACACAAGTCCATTGTTTCGGAGCAATTTCGCTTGAAACATTGCTTTAAAAGGAATCCAGCTGTGAACCTGCATCCATAAGCAAGACTTGTATCACGTCGTCTTACTGTCCACGTGTCTGGGGCTGAGCCTCAGCTCAAGTCTTCCCTTAGCTTGGACACCTAGTAAGCTGTAACTGCTCCTAGTCATAGGTACAAACACGATTTGGATATTGTCAATTCGTCATAGAAAGCGATTGGCTCCTTGCCAGGCTGACCGTAGATGCTCAGTGCCATGGTCCTATAAGAAAATGACAGTAATTTGAATGAGAATATTGACAGATCAATCCAGCCGATCCAATAATATCGTTCGGAAATAGAGTAATATTTGACTCCTCTATTGTTCGTGGACGTTTTCTGAATGATACATACGAATCGTTTCAGAGCCCTGTATTTCATGACGATATTCATGATGCGGTTCTTACGAGATAGCCAACGACAAACTCAGAACCTTTTCTGAAGCCTTAACTGCTCGGCAGACTGGTTTGGGATAGACGATGCAGCCGTTTGAGAACGGTACGCGGCTCAGAAAGTTATATAAGTCAACCCACAGACAACCTCTAAGGACTATTCACCCACTCAATAAACACAGCAACAAAGATTTTCAGATTCCAACCTCTTCTTCAAACAACAATTGAACTCGGCCAAAATGGTCGCCATCTCAGCATCCCTCACATCCGCCATCATGGCTCTTCTCATCACCAGCATCACCGCCGCACCTGCCGTCCTCGAAGCTCGCGCCGACGAGCGTCTCGCCATCACTTTCTACAAAGAAGCTGGCTCCCAGAAATGTTTCAACCCTATCACCGACCACCCCGAGTTCCCAGGTGGCATATTCCGTCCCAAAAAGGGAGACGTCAACGAGAAATGCTACGCCAATGTCTCGTTCAACAGTTTCGGTATCTATTATGTCCAAGATTCCAAGAGAGGTTGCCGTGGTAAGTATTATATAGACTTGGTGACTTCCATAATAAAATTTGCTGATTCGTTATAGTTGAGGCGTACAGCAGCCCAGTCTGCGCTCCAGGATCCCTGGTTGCTCGTTCGGGCACCGAGGGCTGCACTGAAGCCGTCGGTGCAAAGTCTTTCTATGTTCTCTGCGAGAACAATGATGGTGCATAAATTAGCTTAAGTGAGAGGAGGAAATGGAGACGTAGAGGTGGACCGGCAACGGGTAGATGGCGAAATGAGTCGAAACTTGTATCTTCGAGGAGGAGTGTCTATTTGACAGCTTGCTTGTGGGCATTGCTGTAGCCAGTCATTACCGTAACCTTAGGTAGTGGATCAGATTGCGAATTCAACATTCGTGTATCCCGAGTATCGTTGTACAATATTGAAACTTGAACAGAACGACTCGACTAACATAAATTGTGCCTTCTTATGGACCGCTTTAGCTTTTAAGAACCTGTGATTTCCCTCAGTCAAATTACTCTTCCCTAGACTCAAGAAAAGTCTAGGCACTGCTCATTATTCTATCTCTCTACCATGAGCGTCTAAATTTCCGGGTTAACTGAGAACTTAGCAGGCCAACTACAACCGGTGCCAGGGCGGTACGGTGAGAATCAAATAACTCACCACGGACGCTTTATTGTACGAAGAGTAAAACAAATTGGAACAATAGCTCCTTAGATAACGTTATCATCGAGATCGATGGAAGCTGTGGATACCTCGTTTCCAGGATCCAGGCCCAGCGCACTTGTCATGTCGGAAATAGGCAAGGTAAACCTCCTCGAATAAAAATGAACTCAGTACCATGCATAGTCGTAACTTGACGGCCGGGGCGGCACATCTCCTTGTGGCGGGGCAAAAGGATGTCTAGCGTTGCGTGGCGACATATACCTGTCCGTCGAGCCAAAAGGAGATTCCCGCCTGTAGTTGGGCTCGAACATGCGTTCCCTTCCTCGGTAAAATTCTTCTCGAGCTGAATAGTCAGAAGGGCGGGACGCTGGGTTAGGATAATGGTCCCGAATAGGTATTCGAGGAATCGGTGGTGGACTATGTCGTATGCCAGCCTCATAGCGAGACTCGGAGTTGGGTTGCAATGGGGCTCGGGAGCTTTGGCCACGGTCGATAGGCTTGTCAGCAGTAGTCTGAACCATTTTCTGTGCCCATGAAGGATCAAGCCACGACGGTTTGCTTTGAGGTTGTGGCTGTGGCTGCGAGATTGATGGGGGTGAGGCTTCCCTTCCGGTGTTGGAGATGGCACTGATTGTAGCTGCAGGCTTTGGTTCTAATACTTCTCTAGCTGATGTTCCGTCTTTCTTCTCTGTGTCCAGGCCCGTGTCCGAGCCATAGAACGAATGAACTGAAAAAGGACTCTGAAATCTCTCATCCAACTCATCAACCGCGTCGTCGACAGTGGTTTGCCGAGACCTGACGTCTGGTTTCTTTGAAGCCTCTCCACCAGGGATCCTGGTACCTTGGTGTCCATTAAGCTCTTTTTCATTTTGCATAGATGGTTGTTCATTAGGGATGCCGTCCGCACCACAATGTTCATTTCTGACCCCGTTCGCTTTGTCTTCACTGGTATCCTGAGGTGTCCACTCGAGCAGGAGTTGCTGAACGATATCATTACTATCTCGGCCCGTCTCCTCACCCCTCTCGCCTGGCAACCGTGGATCGTATGGCTTGTTGTCATAATTTCTTGGGTAGCTATCGACACCTGTTACACGCGAGTAATCCGAACTTCTGTTCTGATATTGAGTGCCTCGGCGAGCTACGATTTCTGCATCGGTAGCATATCCAGGTTTGGGATGCTGAGGGTAGGTTTGTCGAGACCCAACGATTGGATCGTAGGCATCGTATGAGCTATCAGGGACAGGGTAGCGACGTGCCACGAGCGGACGGTCATGATATTCAATAATCGGGTCATACTGTCCTGATATGGGGCGATCCGAGCTATGTGCGTTTGGAATATAGCGATCCAACTGTGAGATTTCTTCTCGATCGTAGTTCCGAGCCATGGTCTCTGTACGGTACGGATACTGTGAACTGTACGAATTGCCGTACCTGCTAGTTGTAGCATCTTCTTTGCCAGCTTGATATGCTGAAGCAATAGGGTCAAAGTCGCCTCTGCGGGACAACCCAGTGTCAAACAAGTCATGCCGGGATGGTCGGGGGGACAATGACCTATCTCTCGACCGGTACCTGGAATCCCTCCTGCGACTTGACCCCTTGCTTCTAAATCGATGACTGCGAGCCTCACCAGATCTAGTGGTCATTGATGTAGAAGAATCAGAACTCGTAAAACTACTGGAGTCTGAGTCACTGATTGTAGTGTCGCTAGAATCGTCTTTTCGTGCTTTCTTTTTCTTGTTCAAAACTGAACTTATCGGTTTACTCATTGAAACTGTTTTCGACTTTGAGCCTCCTTGTTGCGTTGGCTGTTGTTGCTGCATTATCGAGATGGGCTTCGGTTGTGTTGGTTGCATTGGCGGTTGAGGTGGTGGCGGTGGGCCTTGTAACCGAGTGGCCTTCATTCTTTCCAAGATCTGATATAGGGTAATAGGATTGACCTCGGGGATTGGAGTCCGCTTGGCGAAGAGTAGAATGATAACATCCTCTCGGGCTGGCTTCTTGCCTTGCCCCTTCCCATCCATATCAGCTGCTCTGACATCAAGTTGCGCCAGAACCCAATGGAAATTAGCATCATGCTCTTGAGACGCAAGGTCATCCATTATAGTCGTGACCTGACCTTGCTGATCTCGTCTAAGTGCTGCCTTCTTCTCTGTCACTGGTAGAGACTTTTCATGGAGCTTGTTCATTAGCATTTGAATTTCCGCCTGGGCGAATTGTTCCTGGATCACTTGTGCTCGGTTCCAAGTTGATTTGGCTTCATTCTCTTTGACAGGCGCTCTGTGAATTGTGAATAATTTAAAGGTCGTAAGCCTTTTAGTGCAAACCTCCTCAGTTAGTAGAAGAGGAGGCGAGATGTCCTGAATTTTCATCGACTGCTGCCGTGGAGGAAGAATACCAGGTTGTGGTGGCCCCCAGGACATGGGAGTAGGCCTAAATTGCCCTGGTGGAGGAGGAGGAGGACGAGGACCATTAGTGGTGGGATTATGAGGAGGAATTGGCTGTGCTGGTCGTGGAGGAGGAGGAGGAGGTACAAACGCCATGGCCCTCCCACTGGGCTGAGGGTTCTGGCCCTCGGCTTGGCCGCTTCGAACTTGCTCCGAAGCTTGAGGTAGTGCAGGTACATTTGGAGCTGTTGCTACGGGTTGAGCCACTACCTGGCTGTTGTCTATCGCATGAGAAGGTGGCTGACCTGACTGCTGCATTGCAGGGCCTAGAGGAATCCATGGATAATTTGTGGCTGCACTTGAGCGTCGTCTGCGTCCATGATTTAGATTATCTCCTATATGGGATTGATTGCGACTTGTAGAGCTGCGAGACCTGCTTGCCATCGATGGAGCTTCAGGAGGGAAGTCTCTGACTACAGCAAAATATACGTAGACTCCAGACCTCCAGAATTTGCTTCGATTCTCGCGGACCTTCTTAAGGTCGACAATCTTGCGAGCCCCATCAGACCCAACCTCCTTGATGATGTTCTGGAGAGCGGTAAGGTCATCGGAATTCATGAATGCGAAGGTCTTGTGCCATGGCTGTTCTGATGATTGACACTCTATACTTCGCATCATGGCCTGGGATAGCTTGAGTGTGCCTGAATAGGGAACTTGATGGGCTTCGCCATCCTTGATAAAAAATGCGCTGATGAATGGATCTGGTTGAGCCGCATCCATGTTAAAGAGTGTCTTCATTCGCGACAGAATTCTGTTTGAATCCTTCCGATTGCCAGAGGTTTTCGTTATTTGTGAGACGCTGTCGTAGAAGCTTCGACGACTCCCAATACTGCTGGCTCTTCTTTCTGGAGTGCTAGCTTGGAACTCATATGAAAGTTCTTCGAGTATACTCGCACTTTCCTGGCGTTTCGGTGATCGATTCCGCCTGCTTGGATTTGACTTAGGCCCGTTGTGCTGATCGTCGTTTTGGGAATTGATGTTGGGAGGATCACTGTGATTGCGAGTTGACCGATCAACGGCTGTGTCAGATGCTTGCTGGCTGCGCTCATTGTACCAAATAAATGCTCTATTCGTGTTGCTGGTGGGAGTTGGAGTGCTCTCGATGATCTCTGGGACACCAATGGCTGAAGGCTTTATCGATGGAGAGGGATAGTCTGAACCCTGAGGTACAGTCTCATCACTAGAAAACTCAACAATATTTCCATTTTCCACCTGAATGCTGACTCCCTTCAAGCTGAGTAAGTATCAACTTTGCGTATATCAATATCGTGACTTACCGATTTGGGTGACGGGCTAGTTGATGGTACCATCTCAGCGGCTTTAGGCACTCTCTGGTCCGACTCTGAGTTTGAAGCAGCAACAATCTTTGTCTCATCGGCGATTGGTTGCTCGTCCTTCGGAGACAAACTCGAACCTGCTGTGACTAGAGCTGGTTTGCTTGTGGCTTGAGCTTCCCGTCCCCTGCGAGTCAGCCCATCATCCTCCGGAACTGGCTCCGAAAGCCTCTCTACAGGTCTTGAGGCATTAAGACTTTGTGTTATAGGGCCTACGTCTTTGTCAGCCCTAATCTTGAAGAAATTTGTCTAAACCAACGGCTTTTTTGGACCTGAAAGGAGTAGTTTATGGCTTTGAGCTCGACTAGCACATACTTGACAAGTGGCGCATTGTAAGCTCATTGGTCGAGGCGGAGGCTGAATCGCCCTGTTGATTCTGTTTTGGGTCAGCGTTTCTGTAAAGATTCATGACTACTTCAAGTGCTTTCGGAACTGAAGGAGTGCAAACCGTGGCTGTTGGCAAATGGCCGCTGGTCACGGCAGCCTCCTTGTTCATCCCAACCTGCAGTTTTTCTTTCCCTTTACCCTTCTTACTCGAGCTATGTTGCAAGTCTGGCAATGCACCGACATTTCCCGAGTCAAATCCACGACTTGGTCCGCTCAACTCCTCACCAGGGTGAGCCAAAGCTTGATTTGGAGTATTCATAATATGGGCCCCGCCTGAGACTGCTGGACTGAGTTGCCGCCTCCGTGGAGATAGACTGAGCCTCCGAAAAGGGTCTCGCGACAGAAAAGGGTGTAGGCTATCGCGTGCTGGGACTGGACTCTCAAGTCTCGGTCGCTCAAAACCAGTCAATTGCTCATTGACTTTAGACGACCGCCTTTGTCCAATCTGAGAAAGATCTGCCTGCTGCGCCATTCTTTGTATCCGAGAGTACATGTCAAGTAGAATTCTGAGGTCTTGTTCCCTCTGATTTCTATTTCGATTCAGTATATATTACTTGGGATACTTTGAAGCCTTACGGTCTCCTGCGATGTACACCTAGGGAGATCACCTGGAACATCAACACCAGATTCGTCTGCAAAAGCTGTAGCTGACTGTTGAACTGATCCAGTCTAGGAGCGATGTATGTCCAACGGATGCGTCCCCAAGTAGAAAGCTTCGTCAGCTCTGGGTCCGGAAACACCGGTTGAAGCTGTTCCTTGCACAGCGCGGCGTTGAAAAGCTCCAGTCTCTCTATCAATGTACTTTCGAATTTGGAACCAGTCTTTTTACTCGTGATTGCGGCTTCAATTCTCCAGAATATGATCAGGCACTTGTCCGCTGTCCCCTTGACGTCTGTTATCGCTTTTTCCGAGAATAAAATTGCCTGTCCCTTCTCTTCAAGGTGCTTACACTCTTCTGCTAAGAAACCATGAACGGACTCAAGCGCACGACTTGTCGCGTCGATTCCGTTGAGGATGGTGTGGAGGCTCTCTTTAGCAGCCAATGCTTGGGTCGTGAACTGGTAAAGCACTTGCGAGAGTTGAAGGCCAAAACTGGCTATTCCTACAACTGAGCCAGCTGCACCCAAGGCACTTATTGGCTCCATTCGGGGCGACAAGAGATATCCATTGAAGCTTCGATTTAGAGATCGAGAATCAAACGAAAACCACAGCGGCTCTGTTGAAGATAAGAAACGAAAGGGCAAGGCTGGGGGTCTTCAGTCCAGACTTGCAAGGTTGATTTAGTGGCGATGTGTAAGAGTGGCTTGGAATCCTTGCTCAAAACCAAATCTCAGCTGAATGTGAGTTCCTTTTGAGCCTTTCCTCCATCATAATTCGACACAAAAACAACCGCCGCAACAATAATATCGTGACAACAATTCGAAATGCGGAGATGATCTGAACTGGGTTGAGCGAACAATCGCATGCTGACACCAAATGATCCACGTTTTGTTGTCCACAAGAAAGAGCAGAGTGCATGAACACATTGAACAGTGGCATCCTGCTGGAAACGTCTGAGGTGGTTCGGTCTTCCAAGTCATGCAAGGCTCTGCCTCGATATCCAATCATTTAATGTGGCGTAGAAAGTACGGTATTCGACATGAGCATGCATCGTCGGATTAAACGCCTGTGAGTAAGCCTAGCCAAGCATACGTACGATCTAGTGAGGACCGGTCAAGACGGCAGCTACTCACAATGAAGACGTGTCAATATGAAAACAATTGTAGGTCGAGTTCAGACCGCCTATCGTTGGCCTCTAGAGAAGGCATGTGTTAATCACGCCCTGCCTACGAACTTGATCGTTGTCTGGTATTCCAAATTGCATCTTACTGCAGGCTCAGAAGTTTATACAGCCCCGTGTCGATACAGGCATTGAAAGCATGTGGTAGACGTCGAGGGCAACTACGTCACGCCTGTCTTCACGACAGTCTCTCCGACAGCCCGTAGTACAGAACAGGGGGGTTAAACGATATCGTGTAGATATCTCGTTCTCGCAGTTCGCGTTCTTTTGACTCCTTTGTGTTTCTTCTGCCTCATTGTCGTCGTCAGATGTCGTTGTCAAAGGCAACTCGAAGATAGTCTACTTATTGATGGACGACTGCATCTTTGCTCTCTAAATCTTGTCACGAGAGTCCGTTCATTTCACCCAATGTCTTCAACCAACACCTATTCCACTCCCAAAGAAACGGTCAATCTTTCGTCTCCGATCCCAGACTATCGCACCCCTAGTTCCCTGAATCTCATCCCCGTCCCCATCCCTACCCCTCTCATCCTCATCTCCGCACTCATTCTCGCTCACTATTTCATCATCTACTCTCTCGCCAGTGCCGTCTTCCACTGCATCTTTCATCCTGATCCACACGACCCCATGCAAAGGAATGAACTCCTCGTCCGTACTCTCACTTTTCCACCTTCCCAGCTCCATTTCCTTGACACCCACAAAACGATCCTCATATCCAATGAGGTAATTCGCGATATCAAGATCTGCATCCCATTTTATGCGGGCGATGATCTCGTGAACGGGGCGGAGAGGTGTAGCTTTTTGTTTGAGCTGCTTGCTGGACTTGACCGCTGTGGTCGTAGCTGCTGATGAGGAGCTGTGAGTACCTGCAGATGATGTGGCTGTCGATGAAGGAAATCCTGACTCTGGATCTTGTAGTGAGATTTGATGTTCCAATGTATCAGGTCGCTGTCGTGTTTTCACACCCCACTCCCTCCGATCAATCTCAAGACCCATACCTAACACCTCCTTTCTCCTCACAACATCAACAACGACCCAAACATTCTCACTTGCTTCCACAAACTCCCTCACTTCCAGGATACCCCTCTCAAACTCCCGAACGGCAGTCATCAACTTGCCTCCCATCAGCCTCTTACCCTCTTTATCCATCCCTTCTCGTGTAGAAACACCAAGAAGGTAGTAGCCCTTGAACTGGCCTTCTGCATGATCTCTTGCTTCATAATCCTCGTATTCTCTTCCTTTTCCTTTGCCCTCGTCCTGAGTACTCTGACAGCGGTCAGGAACATACAGCCTCGCCGGCCAAACCCTGCCCTCCACCCCCGCAATCCATCCCAGACTTACCAGAAGCCTTGGGAATCTACTTTCCAGCGCGCCAATAACCCCTCTAACTTTTTCCTCTGCTATAACACTTTTCCCTCTCCCACTTCCCTCACCAACACCCCAAACATCGATCGCAACCCGGATGAACGCACCACTTCCATGCAGGAAATCGCCCAAACCCTCTTCGGGTGATCGAAGACACCATTCCCAGTCGCCAGCACTGAGATGATCTGCTGCAAGCTTGAATTCAGAAGACAGTGTATGCGCTGACAGTTTCGTGCATGAAGATGCGACGTTGGGTCGAGCGGTAGGCGTGTGGATTGCTGGTATGAAGATAGCGTCACGTGCTGATCTCGAGGAGATTTTGCACTCTGGCCCAAGAAGCGGATCTAGAACATTCTCTGAAGCCCAATTGAATGAGGAGTAGCAAGCAAAGAATGTGCGAATGACAGTCGATGCTGAGACTGTGACTGGAACGGAACCGCTCTCGTAATTATCGCTTGTGGTGGACAAGTGGATGAGTTTCACGACTCGGTTGAGCATCAGCTGGAGATGTATTCCGCCTAGGTATCCAAATTTTGCGGAATACAGGCCGCGATTCTTGAGGTATATAGATAGATAGCGGTGCGCGAGACGGTAGGATGGGAGATGTGGGATTGTATTGAGGAGAAACGCGGAGTCACGGTAGGTGTTGAGGGGTCGAATCGAAGAGGGCGAAAGGGTAGAGATTAGATCTTTGTCGAAGACTAGGTCCTGGAGTTCTGGTGACGGGATAGAGTCGTAATATCTAGAGGTGCCGTCAGCTTGTTAAACTGCTGTACTGAAGAGTAAAGCCCAGGAGCAGGGGCAATAAGGGAAAATAGGAAACAAAACAAACACTTTAACCAGTTCATCGGCTTGACAGTACTGCAAATCAAACTTAATCCCCAAAACAACAACCTCCACAATCGAAACCAACGAGTTAACAAAATGCACGCCCTTGAAGCTGTCTCCACTTCCAGTATCACCTTCCAAGTCCGATTTCCTTAACTCTCTCCCCACAAAGTCAAAGAACTTCGCAGGACTGACACTGCCAATAGCCAGGATATCGACATCTGAATCAGCGAAATACGTGCCCATAAGATAACTGCCTAGAGGGGCGAGTATGAGGTTCTCCAGTCCAGGCCCTCGAGAGAGGGTTGATTGAAGGAGTTCGATTGCCATTCTTCGCTGGGCGATATCGTTTGCTGTGGGTAGGTATGGGTCGAGGAGAGTGCTGAAATCAGTGTCGTCTTCAACGATTGTGATTGTTTCGCCAGCCTCAGGTCTCGACAAATCTCTATGTTTTGTTGTAGAAGGCCCAATATCTGCACCTGATCCTAATCCTGATCCAGATCCAGTATTCGCAATGCTAAGTAAAGCACGAACACCATAATGGTCACTTCCAACGTGTCCTTGGTCATCCGCGAACCCAAAAATCTCAAACCCAGTCTTCTCGGAAGATATCCCACCTGATTTGAGATATAGAACACGATCATAACGCTGCGGACTCCGATCTATCGGTGGATCCAGCTGCGCTGCTATGGGGTTCGTAGTCCGATCGAAAGTAGCGCCCTTTTCACCTTCGAAGATCTCACCGCCACCGTGGCCCAGGAGGGTGTTTTCACATCCACCTCCAACAATCAATTCTGAAGCGAGGAAGGCGTCTTCCCAAACACTGAGATCAACAACGTTCTTTACAGCATTCGCCGTTTCAGCCGTAATAAGACCTCGCGAGAGCGTAGTCTCGATCGTCCTCTTCGAAGTCGTAAGGTTAAAATCACCCGCCAAGACAATCTCGCTTTCCCTCCCATTGTCCCGTGCCAGCAGGAAATTCCTCAGATTATCCATCTGGCTCTTCTTCGCCCTAACAGCTCTATCCGTCAACCCACTCGTAAGATGCACATTCGCAACCAACAACTTCCTCCTTTCACCCCCAAACCTCATCTCAAACTCAACAACCAGCGCAGATTTATGCCGTTCCTCGAAATTCACGACGGTCGACGTGAAAGGTTGCGAAGCGAGAGTGAGTAGGTTCCTTGCGCTGGGGAGGAGCGAAGAGGGTGCGTGGGTGGAGTAGGGGTAGGTGTTGCAGATGTAGGGCGAGGCGAGGATGAGGGGGAGGGATTCGTCGTTGATTTCTTGGAGGCAGAGGATTTGGAGGGTGGATGATGGAGGTAGTGGGCTTGGTGAAGAGAGGGAGGTGATGATGAGGGGGAGGCGAGTGGTGAAGGGGGCCGCTGTGGGCTCGGCCATGATGTTGTAGGTTGATATTGAGATGTTTTCCGTGTGCTTCGCTTCGAG
Organism: Cadophora gregata; assembly: GCF_030347475.1. Classification (NCBI taxonomy): domain Eukaryota; kingdom Fungi; phylum Ascomycota; class Leotiomycetes; order Helotiales; family Ploettnerulaceae; genus Cadophora; species Cadophora gregata. The sequence goes on along the minus strand of NW_026695935.1, from coordinate 1,770,139 downwards.
CTTGGAATCTGGTGAGAAGCGAGACCATGTCTCCTGCTCAATGCTGTAACCGTCGTTTTTGAATGCAAAACAAGGCGTCCACCCCGTATCATCGATTCTCCCCTCTTCTTTCACATTTCCCCCATCCTCATCCAACTCACTATTACCACCAAATCTTAATTCCTCACAAACCGTCATCCTCCCATCCACTTCCCTCCTCAACACAACCAGCCCCTTAGCATCCCACTCCAAATCATCCAACTTGCTCACCTGCTCCACCAACCTCTCCACCCCATTCCCTCCCCGCGCTGCTTGTCCCACCCCCAAATGCGGTCTCCAAACCCCCTCCCTCGTCCCCTCTCCCTCTCTCAAACCAAACAGCCCCTCCACACACCCCCTCAACTCCTTCAAAGTCCCCTCAGACTCACCACCCTCCCCGGGTTTCAAATACACTGTAGCGTTCTTCCTATGTTTGAAAACCCCTACTTCATCCAACACAACTTTAAGTTTGTGGTAAGGAAGAGATGAGAGTGCGGATTGGAGGAGGGGCATTGCGGAGGGGAGAGAGGAGAGAGGGAGGAAGGGGTAGAGGATGGTGAGGTGGGAGGGCCAGGTTTGGGATGTGCGGTCGTGGAGGGTGCGGAGGGTGGTGAGTTCGGGGGAGAGGTTGGGGGGAAGGAGGAGCGCGAGGGCGGTGGTGGTGGATGTGAGTGTGAATTTCTGGCGGTGGGGGTGTGAAGTTGATGCCATGATATTGTGAGGAATTCGAGTCTCTTTTGCGTCTGTACTTCGCAAGTTGTTTCTTAGTGTAAGATGTCTGGAAACGCATATGAATTCTAGAGCTCGATCGCGTGATGGCTTTTGAATTATGCGGTACAGCTGGAACGTTCAAGAAACTCGACTTCTTTAGTCATAAAGACAGAAAAGATCAAAAAGTATCCAGACTCGTTCCTGTCCCGAACAAGGACATGACTTATATTTATTTGATTAGCTATACTGGCCTCCCAATGTGGAGGCTTGACTTGTTGATAGTACGAGGCGGAGATGCATGCAGTGCAGTCATCCCGAAGCGTGGGGATGAGGCTGAGCCGTATCGTCTCATCTGAAAGATGAGTCGTGACCGGATGAGTCAGTCAGGTCACTAGTCACTTGAAGGCTCATCTTCAGACGATAACGATAATTTAAAACAACTGCTAAACTTGAAAGGAAGCAGATATAGATAAGGGGCTGATACATAAAGTAGACTTCTGGATATGTGCCACTTGGCGAAGATTTCGATCCCAGTAGGCGAAGTAAAAATGGCGGGGGTATTATGAGTGTGATGGATTAAAAGACTCGACCAATCTTAAGCTTAGTTGATTAGTCGATATAGCGATGTACATCTTGACAATGAAGACCACAAAACACGGCATACACAAAAAGACACATTACTCTCCAAACCCGCACTGTCATAACATGACAGCGTTTTGTGTTCCTTTCGCATAATGTGCAGTGGCTAACTAAGATATGAGATCAAGAAATGCATCCAACGAGCACGCCTCAAAAAGGTCATCATCGTCTATGTTCCCTCTCTCTATTCTCTCTTCATTTCTTCCCCACATATCCATTTGTTCATCCATCGCTAGCCAATACCGAAATGAAGGGACATCAATTCGCAGCTGCCAACCCGTCCAGCCAACCAAGAACACAAAAACGCCAATGTCAATGCCCTGACCCAATTATCCTCCGTTCAGAAATAGAAGGGAGCTTGAAAAAAAAATCCGGGAACGCCTCTGCGCCACTGCCGCCCAGGGTCTTTTCCGGCCTCGTAAGTGAGACATAAACATATGCAGTACTTGTACAGGGAAGTGTAGGTAGATCGAAATATTAAGTTGGAAGAAGCTCATGCGGCGACAGCAACAGCTGTCGAGCGCTCAAGACCAGCGTGTGGTGCTGGCTCCTCTTCTGCGATCTCACCGCCCGCTTCCCGTTCAGCCCAATCACCCCATAGACCTCTCTTTCCTCGGACACGGATTGGACCCCCAAGAAGGGCTTCTTGTTGTTCAACCTTGACTGCATCCTTGGTAGCGAGAACTAGCACCTCGAAAAACATCTTGGTAGCATCTGCTCGGCTGGTGGTTGCCTCTGGTAGGAGATCCTGGAAGAGAACACTGGCCTTCTTGCGCTTGTCGGGACTGTTAGCAGCTTCGGGGCCAAATCTATCGCGTAGTAGGTGAACTGCATGCTTGGTACCAAGAGAGACAGGTCCGCTGTCGGCAGGGTGTACTAGTGGTGCGGTGGTCTCGTCGAAATTTGCGCCTGGTGAGAGGCCAGCACTTGGATCATGCTCCTCATCCTGCGGTATCATAAATCCGTCATCGGCGGGCATCTCAATTACCGTTCCATCTGCAGCAAGAATCGTGTTCTCCTTGTCCAAGCCTGCACTTCCAAGCCCAGCCGCAAGGTCATCCTCTTCACCTAGGTCAAGACGTGGTGACTTATGGGGACCTTGGTCATCACCGCTTTCCAAATCAGCAACACCACTGTCGCGCTTACGTTTAAGTTCACCGTTTCTTCGAACTGCAGCTAATGACAACATGCCGCGGAGTTCTGGTGCCCATCCCGCACTCCGACCCTCACCCATTATATGCGAAACAAAACCACCGTTCTTCTGCATTTCAATTAACGCAAGGAGTTCTGGGTCGCGTGGAAGGAATGACTGGGGTCGAAGGATCTTGTCGTGTTGCTCTTGCTGTTCCTTGATCTGGTGGTTTGGGATCATGGTCTCGTCATCAGGTCGGAGGAGCTTTTGCTTTCTGGCACGTTGGGCAGGGTTAAGGATCAGTGTCGACTCATCAGGTTCATCCTCAGGTTGAAAGAGTGCCGAGGTCATGTTTGCTCGATGCTCAGCTTCAACTTCGGCTGCCAAAGCTTCGTCGATATCCGAGAGGGGTGATTCCGAGATCCTTCCAGGACGGATAAGAGGAGCAGCGGCGAGGGTTCCATCGGGTCCATCTCCCATGTTCATCAAGACATCTCCATCATCATCGGCCATCCGGACAGTTTCGTCCATCCCGAAGTCTCCTCCGCCAAAATCTAAGTTGAGGGATGTATCGCGTTCTCCTGCGTCGAAGTTATCCTTTGCGGGAACTTGAATATCCAATTCGCTCAACAAGTCATCCTCCGGGGCGCGGGCGGCTGGGGCATCTCGTCCAATTTCGATGCTGCGGTCAACAGCCTTCGGGTTAAAGTCATCAAGGTCTAATCCAAAATCCAACCCTAAATCCAGGTCATCCATGGGCTCCAGTGCGAGATCTTCGTCATTCTGATTTTCGATGCTGTTTTGCAGAAACTGACTGCCAGTATAGTCCTCTTGGAGATTGATATCTCTACTACCTGCTCTGCGCTTCCGTTGATGTGAGTCATCGTCTAGTTGAGAGAAAAGAAATGACGCATCAGGCAAAGGAGGCATCTCAAGGTTGTCGCCTTCAGTAAGTACATCTGGAAGCATGAGCGCGTCTCGAGAAGGCATGTGGATGCCGGTTGGCATGTCGTTATTTCCGGAAAGACGGAATGCCTATAGGACAGGATTAGTACTATTTACTGGAGGCATGTGTTGGTAACAATACCATCTTGATCTTCATGAGTGCCTCATTACAGTCGTCAAGTAAATAACGCGCTTTGCGACTATAAATTCTGACGACACCGAGAAGGAGTTGACCACTTAGACGGAGTGCCATTGGCGCTTGATTGGGCGTAACGATAGCTTCAACGCTGTCTTTCACACTTGCTTGTAGAATGTGGTTTTTGGAGAGCTTGCGCTCCAAGTTGGCAGACAGCCATACTCTTGCCAGAGGGCCTGTCTTCGACAGGAGAGTCTCCGAGTAAAACATGTTGACGATGTGCAAGTGTCGGTAGCTGCAGAGGTGTTTGCGCGTACGGCAATGTCCTCAATTGTCGTGGGACAATCAGGATAGTCGTGTGGCGGGCAGAATCAGGCGCGTTTGTTGTGTTGTTGTGATGACGGCGCGTCGAGGAATCTAAGCTCGGTCGCAAGTCGAATAGGGAGCGCGTCAAAATGTTGTGTTCCAGTTCGACAACGAGGTGCAAGAAATAGTTGGCAATGCGACGATGAGCAAAGAGTGCGCGGGTCCTAGGAGGGGGAGTTTGTTGTTGTGCGACGAAATAATGGGTGGTGGGGAGGGGAGGGAAGAAGCTGGCTGTTTGAATTCAAGATGGCTGGGTTGGAGATGCACTAAGGCCAAATAAGGTTGGCTGCTTGATTGCCTGAGGCACAGAGTGCTGGTCACGTGAAACTTCCCTACCTACTATTCCAACACTGGAATATTTAGAAGGGTGTCGGCTTCGTTCGAGGCGAACAGAGAATGAAATAAATCCGATTTCGTACAGTACCTGGTGAATGAAGTACTGGATAATTCCCATTTCTTCAAATTTTAGCCGGTTCGATTTCTGTCTAGGTGTGTCTCTCCATTTCCAGATTCCCCATCATGTCCAATTGCCCATTATTCGTTAGGTCCACCCTTCAATCGCTGCTTGCAGGGGTTCAGGCTCAGTGCTTCGAAGCCAAAAAGTGCTGCCCCGAGTGCCCCCCAGTCCAGCCCAGCTTGACTGTGGGTCCCTGAAACGGCAAAAGTCCAGCGCCGCCTCACGACACGTTGTGGATTCACGGAGCACTTTATTGTAATCAATCAAACACGCAAATGTCCTTGAACTCTCCCAGACATCCCACTTAGACATTGGCATGTTTGCGATGCTCCACGAATAATCAACGCCGAACCATTGTGAGGAAGAGGCGCACCGGGTCCAGTTCACCCAACCATATCACCCCAGACCCGTACCATCAGCTCCATCAGCTCCAGCAACATATCCCTGTTTCGTATGCCTCAGCGGTAGAATCAGCTTTGACGACAGCATCATTTGCTGCTCGTTATACTAGAGACCAGTATAGAGGAAAGTGGCCATGGGGTGGCCGCGCATCTCCCGGTCCGCGAGCCCAGGTGGGAGTTTGTTGCCATTGTCGAACCTCCCGACCATCGAAGCTTCGAATTCAGAGCCCCCATCGAGGCCACGGTCAGAGGCAAGGTCGAGGTCCAGGTCACGGAGCCATGTTCGCTCATCTTCATCAGTTGCAAAGGTCAGTAGCCCGGCGCCTCCTTTTCTGAGGGCAGCAAGCTAAGGTCTATGCAGTCAGTAGCAGACGAGTACTCCGCCCTCACTCCGAACGAAACAGCTACGCGACTGCAAACCTCCCTGACGAAAGGTCTCTCACCTGCCGAAGCTCTCGCTCGATTACATGACCAAGGTCCGAATGAACTTCCTCATGAAGCACCAGAGCCTTTATGGCTGCGATTTCTGAAGCAGTTCAAGGAGCCCCTGATTCTTCTCCTTCTTTGTTCAGCAGGGGCGTCTGTAATTGTTGGAAATAAAGATGATGCTATCAGTATTACGGTTGCAGTTACAATTGTGGTATTGGTGGGGTTTATACAGGAATACAGGTCCGAGAAGTCGATCGAAGCGTTAAGCCATCTGGTTCCAAACCATGCCCATCTGATACGAGGGGAGCCCCCCAGAACAGCCAGCTTACGGACACCGACATGGCAACCAGGCGTCGCAGATGCGCCAGAGGAGGAGCGATTGATGGACTCTACATCTGTGGCAGAAGCTGAGGCCGCGGTGGAGGCAATATCTAGCAAGGTCATGGCAGCACAGTTGGTTCCGGGGGATTTGGTTTTATTTACGACTGGCGACAGAATTCCGGCAGACATTCGAGTGACGAAGGCGTCCGATTTAACAATTGATGAATCGAATTTGACTGGAGAGAACGAACCTGTGAGGATTACTGCAGAGGCGAGACAACCATTTGCATACATTAGGTCGAAGTCGAATAATCTAGAGCCACCAGGATCTCCAGCATATGCATCGGCTGGTAGCGGAACGGTTGGGGCGGATACGCAGCTGAACAGTACAACGAATATTGCATTTATGGGAACACTAGTTAGATCTGGCCATGGACAGGGAATAGTCTATGCGACTGGCGGAAACACACATTTCGGCACAATTGCAGCCAGTGTGAGCGAAACCGAGAGCCCAAGAACACCCTTGCAGCTTTCCATGGATTCTCTTGGATCGCAACTCAGCCAGGCATCTTTTGCGATTATTGCTGTCATATCGTTTGTTGGATGGCTGCAAGGAAAGGGTTTACTGGAAATATTCACAATTTCCATTTCCTTGGCTGTTGCAGCCATTCCGGAGGGTCTTCCAATCATTGTCACCGTAACCTTGGCTCTTGGTGTGCATCGCATGGCAAAACACCATGCAATTGTCCGAAAAATGCCAAGTGTGGAGACGCTTGGTTCTGTCAATGTTGTGTGCAGTGACAAGACAGGTATTTAAATATGTACTGTTTTACATAGACTTTGCTAACCCTATACAGGAACTCTGACAATGAACCATATGACAACGACAAAGATGTGGTTCTTTGGCGGCGATGGCCCCATCGAGGTTGATTCAGATGACGAAGCCACGGAGTCCAAGCCGGACCCCGTTACCCTGAGAATTCTCCGTATCGGCAATGTCGCCAACAACGCGCGCTTAAATCGTCTTCATGACGAAAACCCGCAATCTGCTTCTTCCATAGCTATTCTGTCCTCTACCGAGAATTCAGAGGGTCACATGCTCAGAAGTCGATGGGTTGGTCAACCAACAGATGTGGCTATGCTTGATCTTTTGGACCGTTTCAAGGAACATGATGTTCGAGAAGGATTCGGACCCCGCCTTGGAGAAACGCCTTTCAGCTCGGAACGTAAATGGATGGGAGTCACTGTTGGCGATCCGACTCCGGATGGCATGTCGATTGCACGAGAAGTCGCCTATATCAAAGGAGCTGTTGATCGTGTATTGAGCAGATGTGATACATATCTGACAAAGGACGGTCGCGAGGTGGTGTTGGACGCTGTGCGGCGACAAGAAGCTTTGGATGCAGCCGAAAAGCTAGCTGTTGAAGGTCTTCGAGTGCTGGGATTTGCGAGTGGCCCTGTTGGAAAACATGCCAAATCTTTGCACTCCATTAGCCGAAGCAGTACGCCAACAACAAAGCAACCCGAACCACATGTTTCACACAGTGAGGATGTGTACAAGGGATTAGTCTTTGCAGGATTAGTGGGTATGAGTGATCCTCCTAGACCAGGAGTTCAGAAATCGATTAGACGGCTCATGCGGGGAGACGTCAAAGTGATCATGATCACTGGTGATGCAGAAACGACAGCTTTGGCTATTGGCCAGAAGCTTGGTATGACCATTGCCGCTCCACGGGAACATACTGCAAGCTCGGTTGCGGTAAAGCCTGTACTGAGCGGAGCCGAGATCGATGAAATGTCAGACGAGGAGCTCGAAGCTGCGATTGCGAACACTTCGATATTCGCAAGGACAAGTCCGGATCACAAGATGAAGATCATTCGAGCACTCCAGGCCCGAGGTGATATCGTAGCCATGACAGGAGATGGTGTAAACGATGCACCAGCACTGAAGAAAGCCGATATTGGAATATCTATGGGTCGCCAAGGCACAGATGTGGCGAAGGAAGCTGCAGACATGATCTTAACAGACGATGATTTCTCCACGATCCTTAAAGCCATTGAAGAAGGCAAAGGTATCTTCAACAACATTCAAAATTTCCTTACATTCCAACTGAGTACCAGCGCCGCTGCACTCAGTCTGGTATTCTTCTGCACGTGTTTAGGATTCAAAAATCCTTTGAACGCGATGCAGATTCTATGGATCAGTACGCCTTCCTTTCTTCATCCACCGCTGGGAAACATAGTGCTAATATAAATTCCACAGATATCATCATGGACGGTCCGCCCGCCCAATCCCTCGGCGTCGAGCCCGTCGACCCCGACGTAATGACCCGCCCCCCACGCAAACGCAACGCCCCCGTCCTAACCTGGCCCCTCATCACCCGCGTCCTCACCTCTGCCTCCATCATCATGCTCGGCACCATGGCCGTCTACACGCACGAGATGCTCACCGACGGCGAGGTCACCAAGCGCGACACCACCATGACCTTCACCTGCTTCGTCCTCTTCGACATGTTCAACGCGCTCAACTGCCGCTCTGAATCGAAATCCGTCCTTCGCGGCGAGGTCGGCCTCTTCAGCAATACGCTGTTTAATTGGGCTGTTTCGCTCAGTTTAGGGGGTCAGATTCTGGTTATTTATTTTCCGTGGCTGCAGGAGGTATTTCAGACGGAGGCTTTGGGGTTCTTTGATTTGGTTGCGTTGGTCATGCTTACGAGTAGTGTGTTCTGGGTTGATGAGGGCAGGAAGTATTGGAAGTCGAGGGGGAGGAGGAGGTTGGGGACTGGATATAGTCAGGTTGTGTAGGTGTAGTGTATGTATGTAGGCTTTGTGTAGGTAGGGTTAGGGATTTCCAAGTGTACTTTAACCTGGTCTCCCTTTCCATCTTCTTTGTTGAAATTTTTCCAATATATAGTATTCCTCTAGGAAAGAATGGCGAGCGGGTGCATTTACAGTATAAAATGGATGGATGGTTTGCGGGTCATGAAGACGGAAAGACGGTAGGATTGGTCATTGTATATTAGATTGCAGTCAAAGAATTCCGGGACTGAGAATAGGTATCTATCTACACTCTCATTTCTCCGAAGTTTGCCTGGGATCAAGATAAGCTCCCTGCTACCAATAATACCTAAAGAAAGATCATGGTGTGTGGGACAATTAGCATCAAGATTCTTTGACCTTAATAACCTCTTCGCTTCCGTTCCGCAAACATCTCTGACCCGTCCAACACAGTGAGATGCGGACGTCTCTGAACTCGTTAGGCCACCATTGATCGCACCGCTAGACATATATTCGGTCAGAAGCTGGATAGAAATGCTTTGATGCAAGGCGCAAAATTACCGAATCTCTGCCACTGAGAATTCGTCGCTTGCATATTCATGGACAAACACTTTCACACACAAAATGATCTGGGCTCTTTGTTCCTAAGACATTCCTTGCTCACAAACATATTTGCCGCTGGGGTTAGCTCGGGCGCTTATGAGTGTCAACTTTCCACGACGTACAAGTTCATTGCAAACAGCTCAACGGCTCCAGTCAAGGATAACGATTGCCGTTTTGTTTGCCACAAGCCATTTTTCTCGAAAGGCACTCCAAAGCAACCCCAGAACACAATGGCCGACAAGCCGATTCACTACGATGATATCGAGGGGGTAGAAGACCTCTTCCAGTACAAGGCTGATGGCTTTCACCCTGTGGTTCCTGGTGTAACTTTCGATAACGACAGATACACGATCACCAACAAGCTTGGCCATGGTTCTTACTCTACAGTCTGGATTGCTAAAGACCAAGTGAGCAATCGATTCGTCGCTCTCAAGATTCAACGCGCAGATGTTTCGTTGGTGCATGCGGAATGGAAGCTTGTTCAACGACTACAAGATAAGCACGACAATATCGAGGGTGCTGACCAAGGCAGAAAGTTTCTTGTTCTGCCAGAAGATAGTTTCGAGATAGTTGGAATTAATGGTGTCCATCAATGTCTCGTGCTCCCAGTTTTCGGTCCCAGATTGCATAATTATCTCTCCGCATTCGAGAATCAGCTTCTTCCCCTGAAGCAAGCCAAAAAAAATCATTAACGAAGTCATTGATGGATTGAAATATTTACACGACAAGGCCATTGGTCATGGAGGTATGCTTCCGCGAGCTCCCAAGCTGATTGGTTGCCGAATACAACATTATCATATGGTAGCCACTGCTACTTGAATGACTTGATCACTGACAAAACGTGTAGATCTTCACTCTGGAAATATCTTCTTGAAACTCCCGAAGATGACTACATCAGAAATGATGGACAAATTCGGCAGCCCAGTCCTAGAGGATGTTGAACGACTTGATGGGAAACCATTAACAGCACATGTGCCTTCGACAGCTACTGTGGCTGTCGATTACCCGGACGCCAGTCAGTTTTCGGGCGATATTGTGATAGGAGATTTCGGAAGTGCATTTTCTACATCGCCTACTACAACTACCCTCGAGAGTCCTGTTGTTTTCAACGTTCGCATTACCAACGCAGCACCAGAAGTACTTGTTCGTTGTGAGGAAATTCCCATCGGTTTACCATCCGATATATGGTCACTAGGATGCCTTATCGTATTCTTACTATCCGGGAAAGAGTTGTTTGAGGATTGGTTCGCGAGCGAGAAATCTATCACTGCGGATATAGTGAAGCTTCTCGGTTCATCCCCGCCAAGTTTCGTACGGGCGTGGGAGAGCAAAAACGTGATTCTAAAGTCTCCCGCCGAAGGAACGCATGATGCTCTTGAAAATAGACTCGAAGAACTGTTGAGTATGCAAGATAGTAAAATAAACCGGATGGATGTGGAGGAACGCGGGATGATCATCGACTTGCTTAAGCGGATTTTCAGGTGGGAAGATCAGGAGCGGCCGAGTATAGATGAGGTGAAAAGTCACGCTTGGAGTCAGGGAGCACAGCAATAGGGACCCATGCCTGCACGCGCATATATCACGTACAATTTTACTTGTGCTTCCTCGTCTTTCTACCTCACACTTCTCTATTTTTCCTTCTATTGTCTCCAGTTCTCCGTTCTCCATTTGTTTTGTTACTTTTAAACTACATACACCCCTCCTCATAATCACAAGCGGTTATACAAGAATTTCCTATACAAATAATTGATATAAAATAAGATATTGTATAGTAAGAAATAATATAACACTTTATTTTACGACAAGTCTTTTTTTTTACAATAGGTAGCTATATAAGGAGTTGGTCGTAAAGGGGCCAAAATAGGATCTGTGTTCAGAGACAAGACGAGGGAACGTGCTGGAATGGGCTCCTTTAGGAGCTTCATAATAGCGTCTCAGTCAGTGTACACTCACTCGGCTTAACTGTACCGTATGGCTATGCTACTTAGGCCTGGGCTCCGGCCGTGCTCAGGCATACTCAGGAATACTCACCCTCTGCTCAGGTTAAAGTGGCAGTTACTCACGTCCAAACACTAAAACGGAACCAGCGATGAAAAGAGTTGAGTCTGACTTACGTGGTAGTCTCTCCAACTCAGCAAAGAGATCTGTCCCCCATCCCAATGCTCCGAGGTCCAGCTCTTTGACATCAGACGATAACATTTCCTCTGCAAGCGATATCCGGGCTTTACCGCCAAGTTCTGGGGAGTATCTTGGCCGACTGGCTGTCAAGCAGACTATTGCAGAAGAAGCTGCTAAGGCGGCGGATAAGGGGCAGGAGCTGAGTGTTTATGTTTGTGGGGCGGGGACGCTGCAGAATGATGTGAGGAATACGGTTGCGGAAAGGAATTTGGGGATATTGAAGGGAGGACCTGGGAGTGGGAGGGGGGTGTATTTGTATTTTGAGCATTTTGGTTGGGCCGAGGGTAGGATGTAGCGCTTGGTGCTTTTTGGTAGCGAGAGTGTAGTCATTTAATGGGAATTGAAGAACAGTAAAAGGAGAGCTGAGGTGTGCTGATCGATGTCTGCATGCTTTGTCCGTACTATTATTGTCGTTATTGTTTGGCTTCGGGCCTCAGTACCTCGCTAACGGAATCTGTGTGCATGCAGATTGCCTGTCGTAATTTTTGAGCCGGACTTCTGACTTCCTTCCACTCCTATCCTTATTGCCGAGCTTTGACTCGTTCGGGATGTTCTCTTTCATAAGTTTGGAAGGAAAAGCCACCAGAATATGGACTGTCCACTATTAAATCTGTTTCCCAAGAGTTTCAGTTATTAAGCGGGTATGTATTTTCACGATTAAGAGCTAAGTCTATAGCGAAGAAATGAAGGTATCGAGGATAATAATCGTCGAAAATCCGATACCGTTCCATTTCGCCTAAGAGCTTCAATATGGAGGAGGTGGGAACTCCCCCGTATGCCCAAACTTACCCTCCACACTCCAAATAGCACAGTGTCTTCTTACCCTGCCCCCAAACTTCCGATTGAACGCTGACGCTTCAGGATTACACTGATCAACAACGGTGTGCAACAGATACGCACATTCTGTTTCATCAACGAGATATGTTGTCTCAGGTCGACACACAGGATCCTTCGCTACGGAGATGTACAGATCGTTATCTGATTCTGGCAGGGTGTTGCCAGCATGGAAGCCGATTAGAGAGCGTTTGTGCGTGTAGGAGTCGACTGTAAGACCAGCGTCCCGGGTAAAAGTGTGGCAGACTTCGTTGATGCGTTGGTAGGCGTAGTTGTTTTTGAAAGAGGGTTTGTTGGAGGGCTGGCCGAAACAGATAGGTATTGGAGGGGGGAGGACTTGAATCTCGTAGTTGGATGAAGAGTCTTGGATTCCGTCGATAAAGTTGGGTGGTGCTACGGAGGTGGCTGATTGGGGTGGGGGGAGGACGTTGAACAGTTCTTGCCAGTACATTGCTAGGGACTGTGTTAGGAACATTGGTTGGCAAGGTAGAGTGGTGACTTACCTATTACGAACTGAGCATAGCTGTCACAGTTGTAGGCTGTGAATGTTGGGCTGAGGTTTGGATTCGCTGCTGCTTTCGCGACATCAACAGGTCCATAGATTCGACGACATCCAAAACAGAATGTCTGATCAAAAACTGTACGTACACATGTTAGCGTCAAAGTCATAGTATGACAAGTTTGCAGGGGTTTATTACCGTCTGGCCGATTTTGAGTGATTTGCTTGGTGTGTAGCATCTCGTGGATAACTACATTACCGCTGGTCTGCATATAGCGTAGATCCAACTGGCTTGTTGGTTTGTCTTTCCAATAATCATGCTGTTGTTCAACGTTCGACATGGTGAAGAATGGTGGACAGCAGTAAATTGTTGACTTCAGCCACCATCCACCGCCTGTGTTGATCGTGTAGCAAGTGACTACTCTTGAAGGCTTCTGTTAGCGACTAAGTTTGCTGCGCAAATGAGAGCTTCTAACCTTTCGTCTTTTCCGACCTTCTTGCTACACTTATTCCATTCATCTAGGCCTGTGACGCATCAGGATATAACCGCTGTTGTACACGCAATGAGAAGTCTTACAGTCCAGAATCTATCGAGCAATTAGTTACTCTGTGAGGATATAAAGTCTTTGAATTTAGAACTCACAATATAGTTGTCGAACCCTCCCTTGTTGTCCCATTTTGAGGCTCTCGCAATGTTTGCTGTGATTCATTTTCAGCACCATCTCTCACAAAAATGATAGCAATCAACTTGGCATCCAACTGAGGGAATAGTACTTACTCATGATGTTCTCCTTATGAGGCGTCTTTTCGACGCCAGAGCCAAAGTACATATTCGAAGCGTCTCTTCCTTCCTCCGGCCATCTGGTAGCATGGTCTGCCATAATCATCGCGTCATGGTAAGCTCGCTTGAAGAAATCTGCTCTGTCTTTGGTATACTTTCCTATCAATATTTCTCGTGTCTCCATTGCATGATTTTGCAATGTAAAAGAACGAGGTTCCCTCGATGGGATCGCCTAGATTGACGGCCTGACCAGCAGGGTCGAGAGGATCACCGGGAAAGGTCACGGTGATAAAAGTAGGCTCACCACTATTACCGATGAAAGTAGGGTCATCGCGCTTTTGTTTTGATCCTAGAGTTGAGTTCAAGGGTTTTGCGAGAGCTGAAGACTGGCAGAACAGGAGGAGGATAAGCACTGTCAGGATGAGGCGCGGCATTTTGAGGATCGATTTGGTAGTACAAATTCGAGTATTTTTTGCAGTTATTCAAGATGGTGGAACTTTTCTTTATTATAGTAGGGAGTTTATGTACTTACTGAAGCAGAAGTGTATCGTCAATGACGCAGGGCAAGTAACAGATCCGCTTGGTTCACTCAAAACGATATTGATTTATGCTTGTGTCTGGTTCGTGACCAAATCCAGAGTCTCACTCCACTTAATCTACTACGACAATTCGCGAGGAAGAAGGAATGGCGCTATTCAATATGTATTCACAGGTACAACGAGGTATCTTCGTTGCATCATGAACTGGAGGATAAATTACTATTGCATGTATTGGCAGGGGATGTAAGATTCCTCAGGGTATAGCCTTGCATTACTACAAACCAGTAGGCTCACGGCGCCAATTCAATAAGGGCTATCTTGCGATCAACGAGCGTAAACATAAACATGTCGCTTAGCCTAACGAGACCCCTGTCGGGTTCGCTAAAACTGCGAATTCCCGCAACTGCAGCCCCTCATTCACCTGCTCACAACAACGTCATAGTAGAGCATCGAAGATTCATCGCGCAGGTCACATTTACCGAGAAAGTTCGACTACGATCTCAAACCATTCTATCTTTCCTTCCCTCGACGAAGAATTACAGTAGCTACTCGGTCTTTCCTCAATGAGGCCTTCCCTCGACCACCTTAGACGAATGACCCCGGTTTACAAACAAGGCCGCATTCAAAATGATGAGATTTCTCCAGTATTTGGTTACAACTTTATGCATGTGGTACATCGCCTTCACCGGCGTCACTTCCACCCTCATCTGCAGTGAGTGTCCGTCGGTCCATCTCCAGCGAGCGCCAGGAATTGGGATCGACTTGACGGTAGCATATGGGTAATGTAGTCCAGAGCACTTATAGTTCTATCATAATTCTAATACTTTGCAGAACCGCAGCTATTAACTTTCACAATGGTACCATACGCAACGTCGCAAAGATAGATGGGTCCCCGCAGTACATTGCCGCAATGAAGGCACTTGTGGCAGACTCGGAGCTCGTGTCGCGCAACGAAAGCAGTAAACTGTTTGCTCCCCTACCTTTCTCGTACTTGGCAGTATAGCTAACCCATGCAGACCTGGCCTTGAATTTAGCACCACCTCACGTCCAATCAGTCTTTTCCCAGTATGTACGCTTTCTGAACGAAGGATTGCCACGTCATTAACATGTGCAAATATAGCTCGGTATCCCGTTTCTCTATCCCAGACCACAGATATCTTCCGACCGTCAAGTAATCGCCATCAAGTCCCTCCTCGTCGAACTCAAAACAGCAATCAACGCCACAGCACGTCTTTCCTATCCGTACATTTACGTTTCTTACCCAGACACTATCGCACAAGTCAATACGCATCGTGGACGCTTTGATACTGCTGCTGAGGAAGCAGGCTTTGATATAGTGGGAGCGAGGGGATCTTCACGATCGATTTTGTACGATCATCGGATGCATAGATGCTGTATTGTTGAAGATGAAGATGAGAGTTGTGTGGGTGAGCCATGTGCCACAGAAGTCAAAGTTTTACTTGCCGTTTCGCTCACAGAGAAGAGCTTAGAGACAGCAGTCTTGACGCGAACGATTGATTCCTGGGCTATGCCGGGGAGAATTAAGACTGCAATCAACGTTGGACTAGGACTGAGCTCATCCAAGTACATTGATAACAAGTCGTATTGGAGCAAGGTCAGAGATGCGGTGAAAAATAGCATCGGAAAAGACATGGTCGATCGAGTAATGTTCCTTGGTGAGCACTGGGAGAATAAGGAACTGAGAGACACGGTGCACGAGGTACTTGCAGAAAAAGCTTCAGATGGTTCTTTAGATACTGCGCCCTTCGAGGATAAGATCTTAAATACAAGCAGCGGTTTGTGGTCTGCGGCTCGTGGGAGCGCAGTGGCTGCTAAAGGACTGCTGTTGGATCATCTTGATGGATGCGTTCCTGACGACTCTTGTGAGAAGGTTGAGTATCGTGATGAACTCTAGTTGTATCTTGTCTAGGAATGAAAGTCAGCTTTTGATATCTTGCAGCAGATCATTCTGAGGCCATGTGAGGAGCGAAAAGGTCATGTATGGGAATGATAAAAGAAATAGAAATGCTGTCAGTATGATGCTCGCTTCATCCTAGCCTACGCAGATCTAAAATGCCGCCTCGCTAAGACCTCAAACGCCAAGTAGAAAGTAAACAAGTAACAGAACGCCGTTTGATACCCAGAAAAAAGAATTAAAACCATCTCTCGATACCGTCAATTATAGTATACTAAAGTCACCAAAGGAACTTACGACCGCGCTGAAGCAGGATGTTTTCTCAAGTTGAAATTAAGCGCACCAGAGATGTCGCCGCAAGCGCAGCAGTTGATACACCAGAATGTCTATAAATACCATGCTGCTTAAAATTGTTCCAGTCAATGCCTCCTCAACGCCACACGTAGCGTAAACAAAGAACGTGCTGCCTGCAGCAGAGCCATCATCTCGGTCGACTGGAGTCTTGTTGCAGCAGTTTCCCATACTGCTCCAGCTCGAGACACCCGCACTGCATTTGACCGTGCCGCCAAACGGTCTATCGATAAGAACTTCTGTTGATTCTGTGGCGAAATTATCACATGTAGTGGCAATACATATTCATGCACTGGTTTGGTTGCAATTGGCTTCGAGATATTGAAGTTGTCCTCATTTGACGAAAATTGGAACCCAAGTCCAATGCCCACAGTCTTCCGCCTCCAACTCCTCAGTTCTCTCCAAACCCATACTGGTAGATACAGAAGGGGGTAAGAGTGTCAAAATGGAGACTGGTAAAAATGTGAAAGCGTTACGTTGAGAGATCTCTTCTCTTGTAGTCCGACTGATATTTTTATGATCAATTCTGCACTGTACAACAAATGACCAGTGTGAGGTTTCCGAAACAAATTGATAATGATTATAACATATTTTTGGTAAGAAAGGACATCAGTCTCGACAAAGTCTAGATTTGCGACCAGAATTCTTGCCTCACATGCTAGGCCACAACACAGACGACACCTCGCGATTTCGAGGTCCAGCATCACCAAAGCCCCTCCACTCCCCACCAACCTCACAACTCACAGCAACAATGGCGCCCTCAATGTCCCTCTTCGCCGTAAACGCGATCCTAATTCTCAACTCCGAAGATGGCTCCCGAGTCTTCGCAAAATATTACAATGCGCCTCACCACTCAACGACAGCTGGCCACGCATCAAGTACGTCTGCCAACTACCACCCCAGTCCCCCTCCCTACCAGCCCTCTCGTCCTCGATATTTAAGAATACAACTAACTCGATACTCCAATCTCCAGATCCTCCCGCATCACCCTACCCAGACGTCAAAGCTCAAAAAGCCTTCGAGAAAGGCCTCCTCGAGAAGACGGCCAAGCAGACTGCAGATATCATCCTCTACGATAACCGGATCGTGCTGTACAAGAGCGAGAGCGACATCATGATGTATGTCGTGGGCGGCGTGGATGAGAATGAGATTATGCTGTACAATGTTATCCTGGCTATGCGGGACTCGTTGCACTTGCTGTTCAAGTACGTCTTTTCAATTCTCTATACCGCTCCCGTTCATTTTGGAGGAGAACAAGAGCGATGGGGAAATTGGGATGTTGACTTGGAGGAGTTACGACTGACGTGGGTTTGAACAGGCAATCAGTAGATAAGCGCACCATCATCGAGAACTACGATCTTGTCTCCCTCGCCCTTGATGAGATTGTCGATGACGGAATCATCCTCGAGACGGACCCTACCATTATCGTGCAACGTGTCAGCAGAGCACCAACGCAAGATGTCACGCAGTTGAAGGGCATTGATCTCAGTGAGCAGGGTATGAACAACCTTGCGCAGTTTGGAAAGGCGAAGTTGGGGGATTGGTTGAGGCAGGGTTTGTGAAGTGGTACTACATTCTGGTCACTGGTAAAATAGGACCGAAGGGAAGAGAGAATGAGCGACTTAGGAGGGTTGAACCCTTTGTCGTGAATGGAGGGCGGCTACTACAGTGATATTTGCACATTGCGGGCTTGGTTGGGATACAGGACTGCAGAAAAGCTAAACCTTCGGAGTAGATTTGGAGTTTGGGCCATTGTCCCTTATCGCAGGGAATTGAGGAAATACTTGACATCATTCCCGAAATCAAAAACATTACAAAACCATGACCAGAAGATTGGCAGACCCGAAATGTTCATGCTATATATCTATGATTTTAAACCTCGATTTTGGTAGCTGCCTTGCGAAGTCGATTCATCACCGCGGCGGCAATGTCACCTTCATCCCGTATGCCCTCAACATAGACAACATCTACATCTCGAAGGTCCAGCTCTCGAAGAGCCGAAAACAGTCCATGAGCGATGTCCTTTGTATCTATTCCCAACGCAATATCAATGACCTCGCCAATTAGGACGCGTGTTGTTTCATCGGTCGGTATATCAGGCAGATGCTCATCCCGATCATGGAGAGCATTAAACGCATGTGTGAACCAAAGCTCGCCTTGCTTCATACCAAATGAGTTGCCAGTTTTTACTTTTTGGTGCTTCACGATCGCAGTACCATTGGGAACACTGTAGCGGTGGTCTTGCCATACGTAATTGAGCCTCCCCCAGGGTGCCCAATTCTTGGTCCGGACGATGCCTATCTTGGCCGGGCGATCCAGGGATTCGAAGCCGAGATACTCTCTTTTTTTCTTTTGAGCGTCCAAGATCATTCTTGCTTCATCTTTGATGCCCAATCTAGCAATTTCGTGCTTTGGTGATGCTTCGTAAAGTATGACTTTTGCCTTGGGACTGTAGTGCTTGTACTTCATGCCAGGAGCCCGTGGAGCTTTCGATCCCTCCTCGCTGGCATCTTTGTAACCCTTCACGACTCCGGCCCAGCCTTCACATTCGCGGATTCGGTCGATGCTCACACCTCCTGGTCGGAGCACCACGGGAGGATCACATATACCGTCCACAACTGTGCTCTCTACACCGACTAGGCATGGTCCACCATCAAGTATGATCTCAATCTTTCCATTCAAGTCATGCCTGACATGCTCAGCTGTCGTAGGAGAGGGCTTGGTGGAAGCGTTCGCAGACGGCGCTGCAAGTGGAACTCCAGCAAGATGGATGAGCGACAATGCGAGAGGAGAGTCAGGCATGCGTGCGCCAAATGTTGGGAGACCTGCAGTGACTTCTGGAGCCAATTTGCTCGGCTTGGAGTTTGGAAGGAGGATGGTTAGAGGTCCTGGCCAGAATTTCTCAATCAATGGCTTGTATATGGCAGGAATTGGGTCGCATGATGTCGAATCTCCATTTTGTCCTTCAACTGGAGCCAACAAATTCCGCAGCATTGTCAAGTCGCAAACGTGGATGATAAGTGGATTGTCAGAGGGTCGTCCTTTCGCCTTGTAGATCCCTTTCACAGCATCACTCCTTGTGGCATCTGCTCCCAGCCCATAAACCGTCTCCGTAGGGAATCCAACTGGTATGATCTCCTCTCGCAAATGTCTGGCTGCTTCTTGTAGTGGCTGTAAGTCTTCGGCATTGGAGGGCAATTGCCAGGTTTCGAGCGATTTCTCGTCTTGAAACTTTCCCAAGTTGCCAATATTGACATTCAGGATGCGTGTATCCGCCATCTTTCCGTTGGTAATGGTAGCCATCCTGAAAACTCTTCTGAGTATATGCCCTGCCAAACTTTGACTAGCAGGTCGAGCCAGTGTGTCTATCGCGGTATCCTACGACTTCTGCGCTTGAATGAACCTGTAAATGGTTGTCGAGACGTATTGTACATTCTCAAGCTTTCCAGTATCAACGAATTGTAGTGGTCTGATTCATTTGTTCTTGGTGGTGTTATTTGAGTGAAGGATGTTTGTGGGAGAAGGATGACTCAAGGCGGATAAAAATTTGGCTGAAGCTGCAAGGCTATGATTTTCAGAACATTAGCGTGTAGCCTCGCTTACATCAACCTTATGTAAGCGGTCTTTCATCCCAACGACACAAACATCCATCTGGTGATGTCAGCCATTCATGGAATAAACCCTCGTCGGGCTGGTTCATGAGCCACTCCAGGAGTCATACATCTCAGCATATATATCCTTCGTTTGTACAAGTTCACCCACCCCAGTCTTCGCCGCAACAGAACATGAAGTGAAGGCTCTCATCTGTGAAGCGTAATCTGGGGCCGTTGGACACAAAGCTGATATTTAAAGACATTCGATCGCGTCTATTATCTTTTCTCCAGAACTTAGTTCCCGTTCGCCTATTTAAAAAGAAACAGGCACGTAATGTGAATTTCTAAAGAGGCACGTCCATTGACGGGCGACCACGGCATAATATGGCGACGGTGGACTGTCATTAAGATCTCTTCAGAGTTGCAAGTTTGCCAATCTAGGGAAGTATCTCTCTCAACTCAACGTTACTTAATAACGCGTCTTTTCCGGTAAGGTAGTCTCAAGTGGCCAAGCCAACTTCATATTCTGCATCTAAGACTCAGCAAGAAATGCTGAAATTAAGAACCCTTGATATACAATCTACCCATTCACTCATATGCCTCATTCAATCTTCTTTCAGCATCTGATCAATTGATTTCAATTAACCTTCAGAGAACTTGCGTTGATTTGTCGGGTTGGCGTCCTGAGTGTTCCTTCCGCGCAAGTGAAGTTCCGCATCAACCATCTCACATTCCAGACTTAATACTTGTCTACTCCTCGACTTACGAGCAATGGCAGACGAAAATTCGCCCAAGCAAGGCTTACTTGCAGACCCAAACTCAACGGTACCAGTCATAGAGCGTCAAGGAAAAATCGTCGCCATCTTCGACGTTGTTGTAAGTGTCTTTTTCCCTTCTGATCATACTCCATGGCCGATGAAATACCCCCGCGACCTTGAAATTCAATTCTACATACTCAGTTCGACGAAGAAAATATTGTTAACATATATTTCTAACTACAGTGGCGCACTGGAGAGAATGAAATAGGTAATCGGCGAGGCTACGCTGACAAGACTCTCACGATCACACGCATCCAGACTGAAGACGAAAATTACCTCTACCGCACTTATAAAGCATACTTCACCTATCGGATCTGCTACGGAAACATCACAGACATTCTTGAGAACGAGTACAACTGCAAAGCCTCTGAGGACGAAACCCGCTTCTACGACTTCACTTTCCTGCGCCGAGGCGAACACGAGGCTATGGAGAAGCCACGCTTCTACTTCCCAGAGTATGATGTCTTGGACGAGAACAAACGTCCGTTCATGGGACTTTGTATGGTTCAGAGGAAGACATTGTATGAGCAGGAGGTTGTTGCTGCGTGGGCAAAGGCGCGGGATAAGGGAATGTCCTGGAAGACGAGCAAACCCGCTGAGCTGACTGACGAGGAATATGAGATGTTGTCGGATAAGGAAGGTGTAGCTATGGCAGAACATCAGGTTGAATGCCTTGATCATTGGTTTGGTGGACCACGTCGTCGACGCTAGTCAAAGGACACTTTGTGGGATATGGACAAAGAAGCTCATATAACATTCTCTTTAGGGAGCTTGCATCGCAGTGGTCTGCAGCATTAGCAACTAGCCACCGCGGTCTAAATACCGGTGCTTGATGTGCAAGACCTGGTATTATGATCCTTTCTGATATGAATACAGAAAGGCAGCCATTAGGACCAAACTCTGTCCAAATTTCGTGCTGAAGATTCGTGACAGGATTTCAAATGGCTTTTCAAGCAAGTTGCAATTTCAATCCATATAACAGCGCGACCAAGAGCGGTGAGGAGTGAAACTCATTCCATTTCCGCAAATCTTTCTTGTTGTAGATAATTCCAGACTTGGTAGAATCGTGCTTTCAAAAGAAACAGAATCCTCCCAGGTTCCAATACATGTGTGAACCAGATGTGCTCCCTGAACTGTGAAAACAAATTAACCATTGCGCCACTAGCACCAAAAGGCTTGATTAAGCCTTCTTCGGCGCTTCTTCCGCATCTATCTGCACTTGTGGATCATTGAAAAGTTATATACCGGAACTGCTCCCCGGAGCAGCATCTACTCGGTTATTCGGCGCGATCCGCTCTTTGAGAGAGTTCTCGTGGCTTTGCTGGTTTAGCTCTTTGACGACCAGTTCATCCCCTCTTCCAGGTGGTGGATGGCCCATTATTTGCATGCCACTGATTAAAGGGAGTAGTCACATTACATCGTTGATTTTTGCTCCACCAGCTCCCATTCTTTTTCACTTCGTTGTGCTTCACTGCAGCTGTTTCATTTCTCACTTGATGTAATGGTCGATAACCGAGAGCTTAGACTGCCAAAATACGTTTCGTTAGCCCCTATTCTGCCTCAAGACTACAGCGAAAGTGAATAGAAGTATGAGATATCAAAGCCTTTTTTTCTTTTTTACGACATTTTCATACGAATGTGAAACAGTCAGCGAATGAGGGTCAGGGATTTTTCGCCAAGGGCTGAGGTGGTATTGACGAACATGGGGCAATTCCGATCCCATAATTCCTGGCCCCCTTCGTTGGCTTACTTTACGAAATGATAAAGTGCGTCGTTTGTCACTAACATCGTGGATAGATTTTGGCAGTGCCGAGGCAGAAAAGCTCGTATGATCTGTGAAGATCCTACATTGTGCCAGGGCGAAAAGTGCTTTAACCGCTTGGCAGCATCTGCTGTGCCTACTCCACCATGATGCGAGTGAAAGCTTGTGGTTTTAAGAACTCGAGGTAGGTGTAGAAAGCCTTCTTATTGATGTGAGCCTAGCTATTTCTCATACAGATTGATTGCTCCTCAATTTTGGATCGACCTGCCGTTTAGAGGGCAACACAGTTCACGATAGTGGATCAGAAGTACAATTTCCCGTGGCATTGAAATTAGCCATGACTCCACTACGTACAAAACGGTCCGTTCTGATCCCTGACAGAACCTCCTCCCTATGGAGCAGCTGTACGTACATAATTCTCAGCTCGCCTACGATGGGCTTCCTAGATCGTCGAAAATTCGCATTCGCTTATTCTGACCAGGACTGAAAGGACATATTAGAAGCCCGCCGTAGGCGAGCTGACGATTACCTTCTTGATCGGGGCAGCTGAGGAGACAACGAATGTCCGGTTAGCAAAAATGGAGCTCTCCTGCTCCGATCCAACAAAATAGCCTCAGATACTCACTCCACCACAATCTCATTATCTAGATACGCCCTTCCATCAATTACCAGGCCTCGCCACTACTCTCCAGGACATCTCCAAACAGTCCAAAATTCGTTTACACCACATCAAACAAGAATCATGTTGCATTCAGGCTTCATCATTTTGTTGGCATCGATCATGATGCCGGCCTCCTTCGCATCAGCGCAGAACTCGAGCGCAGACCCAGTCTGCGACAAAAACGTTCTACCCGACGTGATCGACTCGACACTCGGAAAGCAAGGCGAGGTCTGCGGTTTCCCACTTGCAGTGCACCTCAACTTCACCCAATGCTGTGCCCAAAACCAACCAATATACTACACAGGTCCATGCACGTAAGTCAATCATGTTTTTGCTGAACTACTCATCCAGCATGAGTTCGGGGAGAATCTACTAATTGTCTCTCATACAGGCAATACTGCTTGGCGGACAAGAATCAAACAGCTGATTTTTCGGACTGTGTTGGCCATATTGCGTACCGTCAAAATTTTACGCTTGGGATTTCTGGCTGTCAGAAAAGCGGCGCCATGAGAAGTCGTAAAGGGACTTGGGGAGGGGTGTCTCTGGGGTTGGGAGTTGCAGTTGTGGGATTTGCTTCGATGTGAGGGTTTTGCATTTTACGACGGCTGGCTTTGAACAAGAGTTTATGATAGGGCATGAGCTCGAGCATTATTCAACTTTATGTCGTGCCAGACTTCCAACCACTTTGATCGATGTTTTATCTGTTTGGATAAATTGAATTGACGTGGTCTGTCCATGGTACACTACCACAACAGAAAATTGATTGTGCTCGTGCTTCAATTTTTAAAGTCTCTTGTTTGTGTGTCATCCGCACGACAAGACTAGAACATGTCAAAAATCATCTCGATACCTGTGTGTTGAGTGGCCACTAGACTCGCGGATCAGCATTCACTCTATCCCGCCTTCTTTCTTAAATCACGTCTGTAAAGCCAGGAAGAGAATCCTAGGTAGCAGAAGATCGCAAGTAAAATCTCGTCGTGAGCTTTTTGGACATGATTTACAGGTACAGGATCGTAAATAAGCACAGCAGTATCTCTCATAGTTCATCCTCAAAAGAATTGGTTTTGACGGGTCATGGGGTGGGCGAGGCAGGTTTAAGTCACGAAATCAGGTCTTGCTTTGGCAGCTTTGTCTTCAACTCTGAACTTTTCACATACAAATCAGCTCTTGACAACTCTTTCTTCGGTTACTCTCCTCGTCAAAAGTGTGCATCGAGCATTAAGGTAATCATCAGGTACGTAAAAGTAAACACGCGGGGCGGTTAAGCGAGATCACTGGTGAGAGGGGTCACGCTTAGGTTGGTGAGCGTTTGGTATTCTGCTATTCTAGTGGGCCAAGAGATGTGCTACGCCGACTTCTCCAACTACTAGTCTGAGCTACAAGGAGCGTGGACTTTTTCTTGAGGTTGACCAGGTCGAAGCTGAAGAAGCTAAGGGTAAGCTTGAAGCAGGTAAAGCTAAGGCTGCAAAGTCAAGGCTGAGATTTGGAGCAATTGAACGCTCATTTTCAGAAGATTAAGGCGAAGGCTGAGGCTAAAGCTGTTCCAAAGGACAAGATCGCCTGAAGCATTATTTCTGTGGGCATAGATACAGCTAAGATCTTTCTTTCCTTGGGACAACATGAAACCTAGAATTTACCTTTGTTCTGAGGATAATCATGGCCGCGTAAGGATGAGACAAATATGCAAAGACAATAAGAATTTGTATCTCAAACCACTTCCAAATGTAATGAATGACAATTGGTGACATGGATGTCTCACAAACAGCAAACTCTCAAGCATTCTATGTGAACCGTCAAAGTCTAGGGTATCAAAACACAAACCTCAATCTCGCCCCTCAAAGTACCCCTCCATTTCCTCCTTAGCAGCCTCCCACTTTTTCCTCAAATCCTCTGGACCAACAACCCACCACTTCTCATGCAGACTCACCACTGCCGCCTCCCAATCCGCCTGATTCGGCCACGTCGCACTCCAAACCGGATCCAACTCGGATCCAACTCTCCCCAAGGCATCGGCCCTTCCCTCCTAAACGCATAATTCAGCAGACTCTGCTCCATAGTGAACGGATCGAAGCGTTTCCAGTGCTGCATGACTGACATCAGGTAAGTGAACATCTCGTTGGATGGAGCGGCGAGCCAGAACCCCGCGGATAAGTCGGTGCTGGTGGAGTTTGGTGGGTAAGTGTGGTCACGCTCACCGGCAAAGGCGTTGTCGGGGAGTGCTGCGAAGAGATAGTGCGCTGGGAGGAGGGCTTCGTCGTTTTTGATTTGATGGGTTAGGTTGGAGAGCGTGGGTGATGGGTCTTGGACCAAGGGTGAGGAGAAGATTCTGTCGATTGAACGCGTGATAAGAGTGTCTGAATCTATGAAGAGGATGCGTTCATATTCCACCATTTCGAAGATGCGAAGTCTGGAGTTCTGGTTAGCGTTTTGTTTAGATATCGCTTGACATATTCAAGTTGACTGATCCCATGGTGACACATGAGATAATCCACATATGCTTGAGAACTTACTTCGTGAACTGGTCTTTCCACTTCTTCACGCCCGTCTCAACCCACCAAGGCAATTTAACATCGTCAACAACCACTACAGTCGCCCCGTCCCGCTCCAGCCTGTCTCTTTTCTCTTGAGTAACGGCCCTCGTGACAACAACCAGAAACGGGATGTCTTTCCTCAACATCTTCGTTTGAGTCGCAATCTTCAGCTGATAATGCAGTGTCCTCGCACCAATGAAGTAGTTATCCACGGCATTCTCATCCCCCACGTAATTTTCACACAGAAACGTCGCAATAGCCACTTTAGATGAGCTGGTTGTTTGTCTGAGACGGCCATAGGATGGGTCGAATTTGACGGGTCCTGAGGCCAGTATCGTGAGGGTCAGATAGTATAGCGCCCCGACAACAGCTAGAAGGACATATGTGAGCTGTGCTCTGCGACTGCCTGGACTCCATCGCATGGTGTTTTGCGTGAGTTTGCGCCTCCGGGCGACACCTCGCTCAATGTTTATTCTTGGCTTGGCTGGACATGTCTCGTTCGCCTAGGGAAACATCGTCGTTGGGTTTGTATTACGCGAAATAAGAGTCTTTTGACGTAGGAACCGATTCTTTGAGGTGGGCTTGAGGAAGTTTGCCGTAAAACGAGGTGAAGGCAGGGTAGGTAGCACACAGGCACACACGATAGCTGTTGGCCTGGGCGCTGATGATGGCGCAGCGGCTAAGCGAGAACGAGGGCGTGATGCTAGTGGGGTACCAAGACAATTACGATGTTGTCTATACGAGATAGCTTCTTTACGTCAATCGAGTTCTTTGTCCTATTTGAGCTGTGGAGAGCGCATGAGCTGTTGCCACGTGAAGTGACTTTCGAGGAGGTTGATTGTAAGCTGTGAGCAGAATTAAGGGGGTGGACACATGCCGGTAACCGAAAGAGGAATGACACGAGAGTCAATCGAATTGCATAAACCCCCTATCCAGGGTAGGATGTTGATGTACACCAGCAACGACTTATGTGAATATGAGGGGGAGATGGTTGTGGAATTTGATCTGGCGGCGATTCCTATTAGCTTCACCCCTTCCAGGTTGTTACTAACATGTCGTAAACAGACCATATCATGGCTTTCCTCATATCGGGATCTTGCCAAAACACATTTACGTCTATACATCTTATACTGAAACAATATACACGTCGTAAAATAAATTATTTTCTCATCCCCCAGCGATTTTCTTCCTCCTCGCCTTATTCTCCCCTGTCAAAATGGCTTTCTCCCTCAATGGTCCAAGCTTCCTCTCCAGATCCTGAACCTTCTTCTCCAAGCTGATAACCTGTTCATTTCTCTCTGACATCTCCCCATTCGGCAACGTTTTTCTCAATTCCTCAAGGTCATACCTCCTCTTCTCCATCGTTTTCCACACCTCCCAATCGTCACTCGAGTCAAAACAAATATGATAATTCCGACACAGCGTCGTGTGCTCAGATGGACAATCGACCGCCTTCTTCAGAAACAGCCACTGCCATAAATGTTCCCAGATTCGGCCTGATATCGAGCTGGATAAGGTTCCGTTCTGAAGCCAGGACATGGCGTTTTGGTAGCGTTCTCGGGGGACGGCGCGAACTGTTTCTCGTGTAACGGCAAATTGTGAACAGCACGGTGCAGCAAGGATCTCAGGGAGCGGATCACCAGGGAAGAGTGATTGGAAGGCGTCCTTCATGAATGGTTCTTCGCCTTTGATATCCCTCAAATAGTCCGGCGAGTCGACTGTGATGGATGTGTTAATCCAGTTCGGACAGGCGTTGTACCAGCTGACGCGCAAGCTCATGTATTTGCGACGGAGGACTTCTGTGAGATCGAGTCGATTGAGGGTTTCGGAAGTCCTGTATTGAAGAACCCCATCGACGTGCCATGCCCAGTCTTGGCCATGAAGGAAGATGGATATGTCTGGGAGTTCGTCGTAGAAGTCATGCATATAAGTGAGGTATCCCATTGCTTCGTTGCCTTGGTTGGCAGGAGTATGATACTTGGCGTGTTGGTCGTCCGCCATGTACGGAATTACTTGGTAATCGTGAATGCCAAGATTCTCTGTCCAGGAGTAATCGTTGGACGATAGTGTTGAGAGAACGAGGTGGACGCTCGGTTGGAGGTTCTCATGATTCAGGTTTCTCATGGAATTTGAGCAGTGCAGGAATAGCCATATCATGAAAACAGCAGTGGCGTATACAAGAGCTGTATTCCAGCGCCGGACTTGAGAGAGTGGGGCAATGTAAAGCATTTTCGACCGTCTAGCACACCTCTCCAACATTGTCGGCACTCCGACAATCTTGTCAGTTGATTTTATCTTCGTGCTTCGACTGCTGAATTGGCAAATTGGTTTTGAGATGGATCATCATGAGCTGGCCTTTGGAATTATGAGGAAGCGCTGACTCTTGAGCAGGTGTGATTGTTGGTTCTAACCCCTGTGATTGTTGGTTCCAACACAAAGAACGGCGTCTAAGGCTCTAACCAGGCATCTTAACACTACTACAGGGCGGGATCGGCATGGCTGTCCTTATTTTTAGTGAGGCTCTAATTGAGAACTGGTGGAAAGCGCGACGTTTCGGATTAAAGTGCGCGAAGTAGACAAGTAGGCGATTAACGGCATGGAGATGTGAACCCTGGGGGAAGGGGGGGGGGCGGGGGTATTTAACAGACACGGACTGTACTTTCTACAGGAACTGTCTGTAAAGAGGCCTCTTACACGTATTTTCTATTGTATTTAGTCACTTGTCTGCATTTTTCTTATTTAAATTCTCTGATTCTGGTGATTTCTAACGATTTAAAGCCAAAATACTGATATTACTTGTCATTCACGGGAAATACAGCTACCGGTTTTTTGTAGAGTTTTCTAACTAATAACGTTACTTCCCTTCCTTTTTCTCTCTCTTTCCAAGGTAAGGTCTCCCTCCAAGGTAAGGTCTCCCTCCAAGTTAAGGTCTCCCTTCCAAGGTCAAGTCTCCCTCCAAGGTAAAGTCTCCCTCCAAAGTAGGGTCTTCCACCAGGTCTCCGTCTAAAGTACGATCTCCCTCCTACGCAATGTCTCCTTTCTCTCTACTTCTCTCCCCTCCTTCTTTTCCTCCTCCTCGTCTTCTCTCTCCTTTCTAGTCTTTTTCCTTTCCCGTCTTTCGTCTAGTCTAAAAGTTAGTTTGTTTTCAAGTAAAACACAAAAAAGTAAAAAGGGCTTTATGAAAGTCCGAGCCGAAAGCTTAATTTGTCTGCATCGTTTTTGGACAAAATTACTCCAGGCTTTATATGAATTTTATCTATATTTTATTATTACTGAAGATAGGGACAAACAGACAAACTGCAGTTGTTGTCTGTAGGAAAACCGCCTAGGGGAAGTGCTCGCAGTTGGACGGAGAATGCCGTACACTGGCCTTCATAGTGTGTGGCTTCACTACACTACAGTACAGTGGTCGCGAATGGGCCACGTTGCATCTCTTAATTCTATAGCGCAAATCTAGAGCTGATCGGTGAAGTTAAAATCCCATAGATGAGTGTTCATCAGAGAATCAGTGGTGACCACTACCACTAATATCATTCACATGAAGAATCCCCCTCTCACATTACCATCCGATACCTTATGCGCGTATCACCGACTGTTGACAGTCGAACGATGACACGCACAAAATCACGACATGAAACTTAGTCCAACAAATCCTCCCCAAACTTTAAACCCAATAAACAGGCCCGAAGCCTGCCCAAACCAAGTAAGTCTACTCTCTGGCACTAACACCGTGGTGGACGACCACTCACACACCGTACCTCTAATAGTAGACAACCAAATCGGTACCCAAGATTCTCCATTCTGAGTCCATTCCTGCAGCACCGCCAACTACACAAATGCCATTGCCAAAATCCTAAAGTGCTTCCGCTCTCTGCAAACCTCATCAAACCCACCACATGTAATCAACATCTATCATTCCTCAACTAACCCCTTCTTACCTCTCTATCCTTCCTCGCCCAGTATGAACTTTCACTCTTCTTCCGTCCCGGTAGACAACAGACCCGTCTTCAGAAAATCGACTAATTCGGCTTTCGTCACGCCGTGGACGGGAACGACTGCGGGAACTAACAGGTGGGAGTGAGAGAAATATCTGAATGAGAAGCAGATCTGGAAGATCCACTTTGTAGGTCTGAGTATAGACTTGCGTCTCGGTTCCACGGTGAGGTCAGTGAGTGATCTTAGGATATCATTTTGATGAGGTGAGAAGGCTTGTGGAAGGGGATTTGAAGGTGGTTGGGGATGCAGTTGCTGCGTGGGCAAAGTGAAAGGGGAGTTTTGACGGTGTGTAAGGTTCAAGTGGAGAGCTTGAGGGGGCAGTATGCGAGAGTTATCAGGGCTGAAGATGTTTCGAGAGAGATGGGTGTTGCGGATGGGAAATAATGGGTAGGGTTTGAAGAGGGAGAAGAGAGATGAAGATGAAGTGTTTGACTGAATTGAGTGGTAATGCTCGTGACGTTGGTGAGACGTTCAATAGCAACCCATTATCCAGGGAGCTTGCAGCCATGAAAGACGAAGACTACTGAGACGTCAGAATAGCTCTTCAAAATCCCAGTCTATTTTTGAATACCAGATGCAAAATAGTTGACGTTTCGCTCAAATCATACAATGATTGATCATGTCTTGGGTGATAATGCATGAATATGTTGGTCATTTCTCTACCCTCTCACCAACATCCTCGCCCGTCGTCTTTCTTCTTCACTCAGCACCCATGCCATCTCCTCATCGCCCTCTTCCTCGGCTTCGTTAATGGCTTCCCATTCATCTTCTTCCATGTTCACAAGCATCGAAACCTGAGCGACGCGTGCGAAGGAGTCGCGAATACCGTATCGACCGCCTCTGGCCACAGCGCTGATAATTCCTGAGAAGTCTCGCTCCATTCGCTGCGCACCCAGGGCATTGATCTTCCCAGAAAAGCCCCAGATCCGTTTCTCGAGGACCTTGGACAGGTACTTCGCAGTCGAGTCTAGGAGGGCGGCGAAGGATTTTGGGGTCATGATTCTTTGGATGGGTTTCATTAGCGCCTCCCAGCTGTGCTCGAACCTCCGGGCAACTAGGTCGTTGATCATCTCTTGATCGTCATCTGTATCATTATTCCTCGCAATTTCAGCGAGCTCTTCTTCCGTCAAAGAATAATCCACGTCTCGGAAAGTGTCTGACAGGACAGGTCTTAATCGAGGTTTAACCACTCGTTCGAACATCACTTGCAACCCATCCGCAACAAGCTCCGAGGTCTTGGCTGCGAAGCTTGAACTTAGACTTTCAAGAGCGTTCTTGACAAAGGTCGAATCATGACCAAAGGGAAACATTTCGTCTATTGGATTAGGTCCTTTGCCGCCATTTGGTAACTCGGCAGCGGAGAGCCGTGTTGTGACGATGCGAGAGAGGTAATCTGTTGCCAGTTCGAGCGAATTGATGAGGACTATGAAAGCAATAATCTTGTCCTCAGGTGGGAAGCCCCCTTGTATCACTGCCTTGGGATATGACTCGTCCCGCATCTTTCTCTGGATCATGCCAATAAAATCTGACCCTAGCACTCGACTGATAGTAGGTACTACGGAAGCAATGACTTCCCGCAGAGATGTCGCGAGTGAGCGCTGGAGAACCGTGTTGACAATATACATCACATCGTCCACAGCAGAAATGATGAATGGCGCATTACCATCAAGTGGCTTCGATGGGTTCAGGGACAGCCCGGCAGGAGATTCGTCTAACTGGAAGGCTTTCTCCACTGATCGCCTGAAAAAAAATGTCGACATCGTATTGAACGGAGTGGTAAGCCTAGCCGTGATCTTTTTATTCAGGGCAGACTTTGTGAGCAGATCTGGCGTGGCCAGCGGTTCTTCGGGACTCTCATCCGGGTCCTGCTCGATCTTAGATATGGCTTGCGACAAGACGGCTTTCGGCGCACTCACCCTACACTTGCCAGCTAAAAATCGCGAGTACATCGACCAGCGGCCCAACATCATCGCAGTCTCATTGAGCAGCCCATCGATTTCCTTCATATCCACGCCCTCGTCCTCACTGACTCTGCCATTTGTTCCGCCTCCAACAGCAGGCGAATTTGTTCGTGATATTCCCATATTCTTCTGTGCTGGCAAGAAGCTGTGAACCAGGAAGGAGAACGGGTAGCTCTTTACATCCGTCAACCGCCTGTCAACACTCCTCTCATCCCCCCACATATCCAAGACGATTCCACCTTGTACATCTGCCTCCACTTGTAGCCTCTCAATAACCTTGACCATCTTTCCTTGGCCATAATGCCTTTCCACAAGTCCTCCATGACCGTCCACGATCTGCGCAATATGTTCAAATAGCCGTGTCAGCGCGTTTGCATAGAAGAACCCATCTTTGCCGGCGCTTCCCTTAGTCCCTTCTCTCAAGCTCCCTCTTGCCCTGGCAGCAACTCCCTGGCACACGTATCTCCCATAGACCTCGAGTCCAGTATCCTCTCTCCCAATCAACGGGAACAATTTGAAGAAACGTGTGATTTTGCTGCCATCGCCCTCCTCTGCGGCTTTCTCGAACTCCCTCAGAAACAGCCCGCAGAGCGATTCTTTCGCGTTTTCGATCGTTATTCCTGGAGCATCTGGAACTTCAACACTTGGTACGATCCTGGCGGCAAATTTCCCCTCAATAATATGATTGGGGATCTTGGAAGCCCGCGCAATATACCCCGCAGCAGCTTCCCAGTCCTGCGGTGCGCCCATAGACCCCACAACCCCTTGCACACATGCCTTCAGCTCGGCGACTTGTTCGACAACACCCAGCGTCTCTTCTACACGCTTCTTCTCAAGATCAAGCTCCTTGACCTTGCTGGAGAGGTGGGATGCAGTTCCCGCAGCAGAATCGAGCATGCCATTGCTGATGTCCCGTGTGTGTATGACCTGTGTTCCCAGATGCGCGCGTAGTAGATCTAAGCGTCCCAGCTCGCGGGAGAGATCGGCCTGGGAGGATATGAGGGCTTGAAGCCTCGATGCGATTGCTGCATCGCGAGTATGGAGGGCGGAGAGGGATGCGCGAATAGACGCTAAGGAGGAAGATTCGTAGATGTTGGGAGAGGCAGCAGCCTCCTCGGAGGAATTGAGAGCTGGATTGCCATTCGTGAGGCCTGGAGGAGGCATTGGTTTGGGTTCGGCATGGGTGGTGCGGTTGTGGAGGAGCTCGATTTGAAGCTGGTGAACCCGCGATTACGCTGGCCGGGTACAGGTGGCATGTAATATTTGTGGGGTGTCATCGTAAGCGAGATTTTATATCGACCTCATGTCTGCAGGTGAGACTGAGACAGAGACATCACTGCATCACGAATACCTATGAGCGAGGTGTATTGGGTACCAAGGAACTCTGGACACCAGAGATAGCTCTTGTCTGTGGTTTCGAGATCCTAATCCGATCATTTCATCTGCTTAAGACATGCAATGTGACACACCATGATCATGCCCTGAGGCATGGGATATTCCCAGCGCTTAGGTCTTGTCGCAATCTCTCCGACGGCCAAAAAGCTGGCCGGTCATTGTACGGCTCAACTTTCAAGCAGTAAAAGGTTTCATTGATGATGAAATTTATCAAGAGAAGAATAGGATAAGTTCGCATATAGCTGTTCTTCGCGTGCACTGCACTACGGCTCTCGTCAAGTGGTCTTTAGCTAACAGCCTGTGCAGGACTATCCTGTGTGATGGTATTGAAGACTCTCGAGAGGTTTTCATCGTAAAAATTTCTGATCTCTGTTACAGCACCCATCGAACAACAGAATCCTTCTTCGTTAAGCTTCATGACAATCAACTCTTCCTCTCTGGGCTTCATGAGCTGAATACCATCATCTAGCAGGATACAACCGCAGACAATAGAATCACGACTGCAATACCCGCAAAGACCAATTTGTCGGCATTCCTTACAAGTGACGCCGCACTTTTCTTCTGCTCGTTTTGGCACACCCAGCCTGTGAGATTGTTTGCTTTTTCCATGCATTTGAAAACTCCGCTCTCTTCATAAGTTGGGGTCGTGAAGTTGCAGTACAGATTGCATGCTGGAGAATCGTATGGCCCATAGAATGCAACATTGCCTTCCCCACAGCATCGAGTCAATATCTCGGTGTTATTTCCCCCAACTGTGACCGCGCAGGCCGTCAAGTTGGTTGGAAGAGTGTCGAAGGCAACATTATCGATGCACGTCTTGCCATATCGGTCTGTCATTGCTCGGTTCTGTTGATGTTTCTGTATTATGGTCAGCATTTTCCGGCGGTCAAGGAGTCAGGCTGGCACCTACCGGTATGTGAGATTGCGCTCAATTTTTGGTATGAGATATGGAACGTAATCCTATTGGTACTCGATCATAAACTGAACAGTAAGTAGATAGAGGTAAAGCCGTTCAATACTCACGGTGCGCCTGGAGCTGATGGTGTATTCATTTTTCCGAACATGACTGCGTACACAACTTATATCAGCTCAAGTAACAAGGGCAGTGTTTGATGCTGGTGAGTTCTCCTCGTTGTTGGATTTGTTGGTTGGTTGTTGGTTGATTTCTAGCTGCGGCGCGTAAAACCCTTGGCAGGTCCTGCCTCCTTGAATTTCTCCCCTGAAAAGCGAGATTCTTCAACAATCCTATGCACTCGGGCTCATATTTTGGTCGAACCTATATATTTGACGAATAATAATTGTTCTCAGATGGTGAGAGACAACCAAATGAAGAACTTGACCTTGGAAACGTCTGGCAGTCTCCTGACTTTCGTGGCTGCAATTGCTAGGATGCTCGACATCCTTGTTCGACGAGAATTCGCCCCCAAATACGATATAAGCGCTCCGAAGCTCTGTGAAGCCATATTATTCCTCAATATTCTTCCTTTTGCAGTCCCTCTACAGCAAATTCACGAAACAGATTCCAGTAAATGCCACCAATCCAGCCAGAACCACCTTGCTTATTTTCCTCGCTGAGCATGCGTCCGCCTTCAGTGCATCCCGACAGCTCCATCCAGTCAGGTTAGATGACTCCAAGCATGCGAAGACGGAGCTTTCTCTAAATGTAGGTGTCGATAAGTTGCAGTACTGATAGCACCATGGATACTGGTCGGAGTGGTTTGACCCATAGAGTGCAACTTTATTTTTCCCACAGCAATCTGATATGATTGCAGTATTGTTTTCCTGAAGGGTGGTGGCACAGGCGGTGGATGACCACGGAATTGTTTCTGCGGCGTTCGAACAATATACACTCGAGCCAGATCCGTTTGAGATTACTGACATCTCTGGAGCTGATCAGTCGCCTGTGGGTGCAATTTAGTCATGGACGAGCCTGAGCAGTCGTATCTTTACACGTACCAAGGGCAACCTTTTAATCAAAGCTTGAGGAAAGTCTTTAGACGGGATCTTGCCAGAAATGGCCTTGAAATACGTGAAGATGTGAGAATGGAGGCAGTGACATGAGGTGACGGCAAAGTGGGAGGTCGAACGCAGCGACAAAATTGCTGAAATTTGCGAACTGATCCAAATATGTTACCAACACTTGGCTGACACATTTTCGATCGTGTCGCATTCATCCGTGGGTCGGACCATCATGGAAGATGCGTAGGGTCGCATGCATCAGCTGCCAAGCCCTTCACAAAGCGGTAAAGGAAGGCCGGCGGTTACATGAAACCAACACATAGCTGCTTCAACCTGCACATATACTTATTTCTAGCTGCAGATACTCGAAAGTGACGGTGGGTCATTTTTTTGGTTGTCTTGGCAACTTCGCCACGATATGTTTGACGCCTGGATGCAAAGATTGGGCTGCATCGCATCTACCGCTTGAGCCTAGCGTTGTTTGTGTAAGTGTTCTCTGACTTTCATGGTGAGTCTCTGTTTTTGAAAACAGTGGTAAATGTCAGAGCGAGTCACGACTTGATGTCGTGGAGACTGACTAGGGGCTTTAGGCCCATCCTCACGCCCCTGATACTGGAAGTCGGGGTGTTTGGAAGAGCTTAAGCGAGTCTATTTATCGATCAGATAGATTGATGATAACTTTAGTAACCCTCACCCAACACCCACAAGCACTGGACTAAGACGACAATACAGTAGATACACTTACTAATTAACCTACCTTCATTTCTTAGCTTGGCGGACGTGGCTAACTTTTGGGTTAGGCCTCTTGGAGCTGACGATCTTTGGCGGCTAGAATCACAAAAGGGACAAGCATGATGCAAGTAGGCACAGATTCTAAAGTAGAGCGTTCTACAACTTTGGCCTTGCGGCCACACCAACTTCAAATAGCCAACCTCACGCGGGTCACACCATCTTTAATAGAATAACCAACATGATGTACTGCATATGGTGAAATGCCAAAGCCGGATGACAAAGGAGCCTGTTCCTCGTATTGCGAAGTCAAAGTCTACTTCACCCATGGTAGAGAAGTTCCCTATGATGCGACACCATGTGAAGGAACAGAGTGCGCCATCAAGAAAGGCAAAACTGTTAGCACCACCAATACTTGGGAAATTAATGGAACTGTTGGTATTGAGGCATCGAAGTCGGCATTGATGGGAGCGTTCAGCATTGGAGGAAGCTACAGCTACAGTACAACAGTATCCTATAGTGAAGAGGCTGAATCTAAAGAAACCCTCGATGATGGTGAATGTGGCTATTGGACTTGGGTGCCAACATTCGTCACGTAAGTTTCCCACATATCTAAGGAGCAGTTATCAAAATTGCTTGCTGACAGTTACCAGGAGCTGTGGTACACTCACGACAACGTCCAGTCATGATACTAGCGCCTTGGGAGCATAAGCAACCTGCGACATGGAGAAACGGAGAGAAGTACACAATTGGTGCAATACGACCCCGCCAACGTCGAAAGATGGTTCAGGATTCGGCAAGAACATTTTTGTCTATACAGACTGCAACAGAACAGGGGGTATTCTATGGAATCATCCTGGTCAGAGTGATATCTACAAAACTCCTGGAGTCTCGTCAGCCTTAGATGCACCTCAGCCACCAGCGGTCGAACCTCCACCGGCTCCTCCTGCCGGAGACGTCAATCTGATAGACCTTTTCCCTTCAATTGGAATACTAAACCCTCGAAAGGCATCTGCATTGTAGTACTTCAGGCTTTGGATAGAGTACTTTGCAGTTTTAGCCAGACTTCAAATTGGTCGTAGCAGGATATGATCTTATGGCACTCGATATGAGGAGATATCTACGATTGTATCACCGGGGTTCTGTTTGCTTTTCTGTCTTTGTACAACTTGGCCTGTTTTCATTCTTCCGGGTCTCCTGCTTTTGTTCTGGCGAGTATCCTAGTCTTATGCACTTTGTCTTCCAAAGAAACTTTTTCTGTGAATGTCCAAGACTAACTGTGATGTCGATCAATGTATGACCATTACCTGGCGAGATGAGAATATTCTTAATTACACTTCATGGTGCTAATCTGCGCGGTAGGCGTTGTATCTCTATTTCGACCTACAGGTGGACTTGGTTAATTGCCCGAGCGAAAGTCAGCACATTCCTTTTCCAGCAGCCACGATTTGCAGTCAGTTTCTCCGTGTTGGATTCAGTGCCATAAATCACGAGTTGCCATTGATTTTAGGTGATACGAACCAAGTTCTGAGATTACCAAGAAGCAAGTAAGAGGTGATCAACAGTGGTATTTGTATGCGACGATATGATGATAGATGCTGACAAGAGCCACGCGTGGTATCGTATCGTACCGACTTCATGGCGCTTTGCCAGAAAATTGTATTCTGTGCCTGTCATGCCCAGATAGTATTCCTCGTAGAGATACGATATAGCAGCCTCGGTACTGATTCCTCTTAGGCTGCTCTGGTTGTTGACCGGATTTTCTAAGCGATGGTGCCTTGCGAACCCCTATTGTAAAGCGAGCCTGAGGTACCCCAGATACTTGATAAAGCCTCCATCACACCATTCCATGCATGCCCTCAAGGAGAATTGCCCCCAATCTGGAGACTCTAACCCACGTATCCGAGCGTTGCTGTTTGGCCTGCCTTTCTGTTTCTCCCGGGACCCAAACGAGGAGCGACCCTGCGATTCATTCAATACATTATACAACCAAGTAAATATAATGCAGCCATTATCTTTGCATAATTGTGGGATTGACAGCAGCATAGGACTTGTACTACTTTCCGAAAAAGTCCCACTTTGGTAAGAATGGAAGCTGTGCCGGTGAAATGAGGCAACCCTCAACGAACGAGGCGTCACCCTGCACTTCCTACTGTGAAGTAAGAATAACTTTCATCTATGGAAGAGAGGTCCCATATGTGAACTCTAGTTGTGGAGTTAAGTCCCGCTTACTCAAGGAAGGCGATTCTGCCACGGTTGAGACAACCTGGGAGATCCATCCCAGTCTTGGGCTCGAGATATCCACAAAAGTCAGACTCAAACCTTGTTTTCGCTCGTTCCGTTTTAGTGTTTGGACCTGAGCAGCTGCCGCTTTAACCTGAGCCGGGAGTGATCATTCCTGAGCATGCCTGAGCACGAGTCGAGGGTTGCCCTAAGTAGTGGACTAAAAGAGTAAGATTCAAGGAACTGGCTCTTAACAAAGATCTCATTGCGAGCTTAGGCGATCGGTTGAAGAGATGTC
The DNA here is from genome assembly GCF_030347475.1 of Cadophora gregata. Lineage (NCBI taxonomy): Eukaryota > Fungi > Ascomycota > Leotiomycetes > Helotiales > Ploettnerulaceae > Cadophora > Cadophora gregata. The sequence goes on along the minus strand of NW_026695935.1, from coordinate 1,732,180 downwards.
AAGCGGAGAAGCAGACTGAGTGACTGTCAACAGTAGGTTCTGGGCAATTATTGCCTTTTTCAAGATAGCTGGATGAAGTTATGTTTCCATGATGAAAAAGGTAGACAGGTATTTTGTGAAAACTACTTGAATATATTGCAAATGGAAAATATCTTCTTTATGGTTCTATGGAGCAATGCCTAAGAAAAACTACCTGAAGAAGATATTGCACCATGACACGACCAATTGCAGTATTATCTTGTGACCTCGTTTTGAGGAGAAGGGGACTTCGACAGCAGCAACCTCTTGTTTTCTTTAGTCAGGAGAGACACTGGGTCGAAAATGTCCTCCCCCTCATAAGTCTTCCATATTTCGTTGTCTTGGTTACAGCGCTTCTTATTTCACCGATAGGAAGGAACGGGGGTGTATAAAGGACAACTTGTTGTGTGTTTATTGTCTCCCAACGAATGGATCCTGGAACACAGTCCCCGACAACCACCCAGTACATCGTCACCGCCCAGCTCTTCCGCCCAAATTCTTTCCATCCAATAACCCAGCTTGATATCCGGTCCGTGTCTCGTGGCTGTTCCGTAGTGTAGTAGCCTTTCTGTTCATACATGTAGCGGGAGGTACTGCGGCGTTGTTCCTCTCGACGCGAACGTTCATGGCTTGATATGAGTTCGTTCTTGATCTTCCAGTCGCCGTAGCAGTACTTTTGATTCTCACATTCTTCTCTGGCTTTACACTCAACAGTGGCAGGATCATTGTTCTCACGATTAAGAGGAGTAAATATGCCGAAAAAATATCGTGATCCCTTTCTAGTAGTTGGAAAAGATTCCGACGCGCCCGGTGCTGAGAGGGTTGCTTCATCCTGCATGTTCGTTCCGGCAAACACGTAGGGACATTGCTAGTATGAGACTCTCGTACAGCTCTCTGTTGCAGAGAGCTAATGACGTGATGCTTTCGCTGTTGAGAAAGTCGATGATGCAACACCATAATTGGCGAGGATGGCCCAAGAAGGGTGCAGGATCTCTCCAGTCTGGTCTGGAGAACAGTACAGCCTTCGTCTTGGCGAGTTCGGGACTGGATGTAGTGTTCAATTGGACTGAAACCTGCATGGTGCTCTTCGAGTCTTCTGATTCGCTCGTGGTGTCGAGGGCCTCCAATTAAATCTCCACGTTCTTGCTTCTTCGTTGAGCAATTTGGTTTCAAATGCGATCCATATGCGCTCTCAAAATCCGCACCACTTCCTCATTTCCTTGGTCAGCTGCTCGATAGAAAGCCGTATAACCATAATGATCTTTCGCAGCGACATCAGCTTCATATCTCAGAAGCAGCTGCACAATTCCAGCATGACCGCGATCTGCAGCCCGATGCAGCGCGGTCTGTAGATAACTGCTTTTGATAGACAAATCTGCCTGTTTACTCAACAATAGATCTGCAACGGCCTCGGAGCCAGACTCAGCTGCGCGGTAGAGAGGCGTCGCTTTATATCCGTCGACGATGTTTATGTCGGCATCTTTTTGGAGCAGCAAGCGCACAAGCTCGGTCTGACCATTGGAACAAGCTAGATGGAGAGCTGTCCAGCCAATTCTATCCTTTGCATTGATCTCGGCACCTTTGTCGAGGAGAATTTGTATAGTTTTCATATGTCCGCCTCCCACTGCGCGGTAGAGAGCCCGCTGTCCATTCGAATCGGCTGAGTCGATGTCTGATCCTGACTGGAGCAATGCTGACACTGCAGAGGCCAGGCCGAAAGAAGATGCCAGAGACAAGCCATCTACGTTATGCCTAGGCTTGAAGTAGGTGCCCTTTGAATGGTTGTCGGCGTAGTCTTTCGCGTGCACGAGAAGACGAACCCTGGTCTGACTTCCGAGAAGTCTGACAATACACTGAGTAATTTGATCATCGTCGGCTTGTCGCGCGTGGTCACCCCAATGCTGAGCTGCATAGCCCAAGAGGGTATGCTCGCCGAGCATACGTGCTATGTTATTGGGCGAATGGTCTGTGTCGAGATTGATGTTGTCGAATTGGAGATAGGTCAGGCAAGTTCGAGCTATATCCATGTTTGCGTGCTCCAACACGTGTTTCTTCCCCCGCTGAAAATATTCCTGTGCAGTGTAGTGGACTAATGTGACGGTATCGCTCTCGCGGTTGATGACAACCATTCCGACGCAGACGGAGACGAGGAGTTCGGTATCTGGTATTCCGTCGCAGTCGAGGTCCCGATCTCCCTCCTCGATAGCTAAAGCGTGCTGAACTTCTTGCACGGTGAGGGGACGTACGGCAAAGAAGATCCAGCCGAGAACTCTGATTGCTAAATCAGCATGATCACGAGGATTCTGGAGTCTAATTCTCTCCATTAGCTCGTCGTAGATGGAATCTAGACCTTCCGGAAGATTATCCAGAGCGGACTTGATCTTGCGGCGGGTTATCTTGGTCGTCAACGTATCCAAATATAGACGAGCCATGAGAAACCTAAGGAAATCAACATCAAGATTCCTAGTCTGCTTTGTTGGATATACAGGTTGATGCTTACATGCCTCTGATTTTCAGGATGATTGTTGAGACAATCGTGCTCTTGAGTGAAGGCTCGTCAATAAAATGCTTCTGCATAGTTTTAACACTTGCAAGTCGCTGTTCGAGATAATTTTTGATGTCAGATTCACTGGCCTTCGCATAGACACGAACGGCATCCTCGAGTCCCTCTTCAAGCTTTGGAAGTGGTCGCGAGGCGATCAGCAGGCACACTCGACTCTTGTATTTCTTCAGCTCGGTTAAAAGAATGAATCGCACATCGTCCGCATCGGAGCACTCATCAAGAGCATCAATGATAATGAAGACCTTGGGGAAGCTCCATATGATGGGTAGAAGTAGATCCGAGATTTCCCCCACGTCAGGCCGCGTGTTCTCTCGAACGTGCTTGTTGTATAAACTCTTGAGATCTTGGAGGTACTCTGACTTCTGTGACACCAGTTGTTGCAGGAGACTAGCCATTAGGTTGACTGGTGTCTGAATTTCTCCGTCTTTGTAGCTAAAATATATGAAAGCGACGCCGAACGCATCGGCTTTCCGCTTTTGAAGCAACGCTTCAATTATGAAAGCCCTGTGATACTTAGCATACGCTTTTCCGAGAGGTTTAATATGTCACTTTACATATTAACAGTTTTACCTGTCCCAGCTATAACGCAGTCAGCCTTTCCACATTGAGATGCCCGTGTAGGGAAACTATGCAGTTACTGACGCATTCCAATGCACCACAGTATTGTGCCGGGCGCTTTCTTCCAAATCTTAAATTCTTCTGTCTCGAGTAAAGCTCTAGCACCTGCATCTTGTCGTGTCTTAGTAGCAAGAGTATCTCTCTGTTTGTTGTTGAAAACGGTCGAGAGAGGCGTCAGCCAAGCATAAATCTTCGCCAGAAGCTCTCCTGGTGATATATTAGTTTAACCCAAAAATCAACGGACCGTAGGTGGATGATGCATACTTTCTTGAGATGTGACAAGCGAATATACACCAAAGTTCGTAGCAGATATTTCGCCCTCTAGCCGTTCCAAATCCTTCTGGATTGCTATAGTCGCCAAATCCACACTTTCAAGTCGCTGCAATGCGATAGTCGCCATATCTCTGCAGTGAATCAACGTCACTTAACTGGAACTAGAGAGCTGCGGGGACTGATAAACTGAAAATGGCGGCCTACATCTGAAGCGCATCGATTGCCAGCGCAAGATTATCCTTCAACTCGCTACAAATCTCTCGGAGCTTCACCAAAGTACTTTCCCTAAAAGGATAAGTAGCCTTCTTTTTAGCATTTGCCGCCAGAGTCTTCCAAGTGCCATCAGGTGCAAGCATTTTGACCTTGTCCAGCTTCTTTTTCAAATCCTCGATGCCTGCTTGGCAAGATCGAATGCTGCTGGTGACGGTCTCGAGCACAGTGCCACTGAGATCCCGGCCCTTCGTCATGGTCAGAATCGCAACGAGAGTCTTTCCCAGCGACTCGATCGACTCGCACATGGTATCGATGTCTTTGTGAGAGCTGCGATATGCGTCGTAGTACAGTAGAATTCCTCGGGATACTGTGATGCCAAGTGAGAACAGCCCCGCGACACTGGACAGCAAGGCAAGCTCCGCCATGGCGAGTAGTGAGTTACGGGCAAATACGGTACGGTTGAAAGAAGCTTTGGGGCTCAATATTGGGGGGAAAACTCAAATCAACACTACTCAGTATCAACATGCAGTTAATTGTTACCTTAAGGTTTAAGTCGGATTTAGACTTGTTCTCTTGGGTAAGTCTAAATCCGACTAAAATCTTATCTCCCTCGGGGCGGTCCGTAGCCCCACATAGCGTCTATTAATACATTAGCACGATCGGTGGAAAGATGACTTCCCTGGACCATCGAGCCAACCAAATCTCGTCACACATGACAACCAGGCAAAATATTCAACTCATGAAAGTGAGTGCTTCTCTGTGTTTATCGTTTTCCTCACGATCCATCCAGTTTCTCATTATCTTCACAAGAACCTCAACATCACCTAAGTCACTATCACCCCCGTCAGCCCGTGATACCGGCACATAATCTTCATCATGGCACCCCAGCAACCTATCAGTATAATCGGCGCAGGCATCGGTGGTCTCACACTCGGTCGCTGCTTATTGAAGCGCAACATACCCACCATCTTATATGAACGAATGCCCTCAAGCCCACGCCACGGCTATGCCATCACTCTCCACCAATCCACTTACCAGCCCCTTCTCGCCGCCCTCGACATGGACGAATGGACATTCAAGCGCCGTGTGGCAGTCGACGGAGCTATCGGCTGCAGCGGCATCATCAACTCCAAATCTCTCATCCAGCAAGGCATATCAGACTCATCCCAATCTTCATCCTTCCGCGCCCATCGTGAGAAACTCGAACGCCTCCTCCGCGAAGGTCTCGACGTACAATGGGAACACGCACTCGAGAAGGTCGAGCCCAACAACAATCAAGTGGTGCTCTATTTCCAAAACGGCCAAAACCTCACCAGTGACTGCGTAATCGGTATCGACGGGCCCCATTCCAACACAAGGAAATCACTCATACCCGCCACCGAGTTCACCATCCTCCCCTTCGTGGCCTTTAACGGTAAACGGCGCCTCACGCGTGCGTTATTCGATAGGCTCTACGCACCAGCTATGAAAGATTCAACTGTGATCGAGTTGAAGCTGAGAGATGTCGTGCTGAATATCTCCATCAATGAAAATACAGCCGACCATGTCAGTGTATCGTGGATCTACTCGCGGCCATCTCGGGGCTCGAATGATCCACTACACAAACCTAACAGGCCCGTATCAGGCGCGACAGACATCCCGACAGAATTCTACGACGAGATCAGCAAACTAGTGAACCTCGAGCAACCGTTCAAAGAGATTTTCGACAGTGAGAAATTGAAGCTTGAACGCGTGCTCCATTGGCTTATGAGGACTGTTTTGGTCAGCTTGCCGGAATTGCAGGAGCTTGGCAAGAAAGGTGTTTTTTTCATGGGGGATTCTGTGCATGCTGAGCCTATCATTGGTGGTCATGGTGCGAATGCTGCTATTAGGGACGGTGTTGGACTTGCGAAGTGTATTTCTGAGGAAGGATCGGCTGGGATATTGAAGTGGTATGAGAAGCAGTATGGGGTCTGGAAACAAGGGGTGGAGAGTAGTGAGAGGAACATATCTGAGATCCACTCGGAGCCCACTTCAGTCTTATAGAAGCCTTGAGATGTCGCACGAATTCATGTCGAATCTTTGAATGAATTCAAGGTTATCGGTTATAAGAACATTTTGCAGGAAACGTGTAATTCGACGGCGTCTTGGAGCTCTTAAGAAGGAATTCCCCGAAGTTATGAAGACAGGGGGTTCTGCCGCTCAGAGGACACATTTCACCCTCAGATCTCACTTTGGACTCCAGAGAACCCGTGAAGACATTTGGGAATATAGACTTGGGGTATTAAGTGTACTTTCTCTCCAGAAGCTATCTTCAGGAATAGCGCCACAGGCACGTCAGACACCGGCTATCAATATTGGCTATCTATTCGCCTTTCAGTAGATACAATGACAGGTTTAGACCATATGGTGTTGAAAGCTTATTCATCTACATTGAAAAAAGCATTTATCTCATTACAACGCTTCCTCAGCCATGCCGCTTCAAGACACTTAATAGCGAACACATTCTTCCAAAGGTCTCACTACATGAGGCTTAACTACCATCAATTGAACAAAAGTCATTTTGCCCATGAATTCCACAGGAATGACTCCCAGGAGTACCCCTAAGTATATTATCAGTGATATCTGGCTGCCAGCAACAGAGTTTACTTACTTTCTCCCTGAACCAGCATTTATGTGATTCATGCTGGTTGTTGACATGTCAGAACTCATAAGCGAAGTGCACCCTTTTGCCTTAGCCGACGCAATGTTGACTCAAAACGCTTTTCGAATATTTATTATCCGACTTATGAGACCGCATGAAGGTTCTCAGGATGAATCACAATTTTCTAATGAGAATTGCGCCCAAAGAAGCCACCTGTATGCAACGCATTTAACGATGCTCGTTAGTCCTACTCAAGATGAAAGACATCACGTGCGGAATAGGTAGCTATTACCTATGGCGAGTCCTTGAGTGATACTTCATAGAGTTTCTACACGAATCCAGAAGAATACGAGTGTAGCGACTAATACTTAGAAGAGATAAGAGGCTTCCGCTCTCAAATGAGACGATTCCCAACCAGCAGAATGGCTGTCCGCTCCCGCCAGGAGGCTCGGATTTGATTATCGACCGGTCGAATTCTCACTTAGGGTACATCTATACCTAGTAACGATCTACATCTAGTTTCAAATGTTCAATGTCAAATGCGTTTGGAAAGTGCTCTTAACGAGGCGTAATTTTGCTGGCCGAACCTGGCATCGAAATATGCGTTTTTAGAACAAAATTCCTCGACTACCCCAGAATTTTCGAACACTTTTTCTATTTTTCGAAGAAAACGCCTGAATCAAGAACACACGTGCCCATCATATATGCTTAATCCACTCGAGGAATCATGACGTCCTAAGAGAGATAAAGTGGTTGCCAAGTGATTGCGGCTATTACCCCACCAAGATTGTTCCGTAACTCTGAAATCTTCCTCCAATGATAATCGAACTTTACCATAACTCCGCGATTATATGGGGATATCATGATCGTCCTCAAGGATGACTGGACCGGTTCCACTTAGAGTCAGACACAACATTTAGGCAATACAATTGTATAAAGGCTAATTCACATCGCTGCTGCTGCTCCAAGGACCTATCTTGATCCTCTCAAAACGCTGTCTGACCCGCCGAAGAGAAAATCATGATGTTTTTCGACTCGCTTACCGGCGTCCTGTTTCCAGCATTACTCCTAGGCTTGACAAGGGGGGCTACCATCAATTCCAGTGCCCCAATTGCAACAGTCAAGAACGGAACATATTTTGGGAAGTATGTTCCCAAATGGCAGCAGGATCAATTTCTTGGCATTCCTTATGCCATACCCCCACTTGGGCCACTCAGATTCGCTCGCCCCAAGTCTTTGGATACCGCATTCACTGGCTTTAGAAATGCAACGGAGTACGGATTCTCTTGCTATCAGTATAGCAACCCAAACTTCACCCTGTCTGAAGACTGTCTCACGCTGAATGGTATACAGACTTGAGCGGCTGATTATCCGAACGCCACTAACTTCAAGCAGTCGTTCGGCCTGCTGGAACTACCCCGAAGCACAAATTGCCAGTATTGATCTGGGTGTATGGAGGAGGACTTTACGCTGGTTCAACCGCTGACCCTCAGTACAATATCTCCGGTATCACCCATGTTGGACAGGAAATTGGGAAACCTATCATCACAGGTATTGTTTGGGAAGCCCTATGTCAATAGTCTCTACTAACACATCAGTCTCAATAAACTATCGACTAGGTGTGTGGGGATTCCTACAGACCCCGCAACTACTTGCCGAAGGAAACTCGAACGCAGGTCTCCTGGATCAAAGGCTCGCCTTCCGCTGGATCAAGGAAAACGTCGCTGCTTTTGGCGGAGACCCGAACCGAATCACGATCTGGGGGGAATCTGCCGGAGCTCAGAGTCTAGCTTATCATTTGCTGTCGTATGATGGACGAGACGATAATCTCTTCCAATCAGCTATCCTGGAGTCTGGAGGCCCGACTGGGGCACAAGTCCAACCTCTGGCCTACTATTCGGCACACGTAGAGAACTTGACGAGAGCTACTGACTGCTGGACTGCGAAGAACCAGCTTGCATGCTTACGAGATTTGTCATCAGATCAGCTCTGGAAGGCTCGAGTCACGACAGTTTGGAATCCGTTGATCGATGGTGAGTGACAAGTTTCTCGTATTAAGGTCGGAGTAAACATAGAGTTTCCCATTGCTCGCTAAATGTTCGAAAATTACCACTGAAGTCAATTATGCTCATTTTCATCAGGTGATTTTCTTACCGCGTACCCAAGCACATTAATGGCGGAAGGCAAATTCATACGTCTCCCACTCCTGGACGGCGCCAATAGCGACGAAGGAAGCAACTTCGGGATCACTGGTGTCGACAATGAAACAGCAATTTTCAACAGTCTCCTATCCTGGCGATCATACGCCATTGTACCAAACACGGCTCGAAAGTTACTGGAGCTGTATCCAAACGATCCTGCAAACGAACCTCCGTATTACATCAAAAATGCTACCGTTTTCCCAAACAAAGGGTTGCAGTGGCGTCGAAGTGCAGCCATTGCTGGAGACATCGTGATGATCTCAGGCCGCCGCAAATTCTGCGAGCTTTACACAGCTGCAGGCCAGCCTGTGTACAGTTACCGTTTTGATACGCCACTCTGGAATGCTGCGGTCACTGATGGAGCACGACACTTCGACAATGTCGTTTTCAGCTTTCAGAACATTTCTGGTGCACTTGGACCTCTGCCGAAATATCAGAATTACACCAACTTGAGCCGCAATATTGGGAGAGCGTATATCTCCTTCATTTACGACCACAATCCGAATACCAGCAGAGGCAATAGTACGCTACCTTACTGGCCGAAGTATGATTTGAAGAAACCGACGAATATGGTGCTGAACTCCAATAAAACATATGTGGAAGCTGACACATGGAGGAAAGAAGGAATAGACTTCATCAATTCTGTTGCTAGGGAGATTCTTGCTTAATTTAATTCCCAAGATACATTCTCTTCATCACCGAGGATATCAGATAGCGACGCCAGATTTTGAGGATCCCAAGCGATGTAATGAGGTAAAAGAAAATGCAAAGTTCAAGGGCGATATGTAGTTGCGCCGCTGTGGCTGTATTCGGTATCGCTTCAATGGATGGCATCTGATAATACTTGAGCCGAGAATAATACAAAGTCCGATTGTGCTTTCCTCTCTCCTCGCTCCTACTTGAAGAAAGAAAAAACTGCTCAGCTGCTCCTGATGGTTAAATTGATTGGTAGAGAAGGAGCTCTGAAAGCTATCAAGAAATTCAGTTCAATGTCGAAACCCAGAAATGCCATCAGGATACGTTTGCTCGCGCATGCATCTTTGAGATGCAACCTTTCTTCATCAGATCTCATCGAAGGCGCCTCTGGTGAGGAATCCCAGCCACACGGTAAAATTGCAGGAGATCATATTCGCAACCAAAAGAATAATTTCGTAAAATAGTGACCTTCTTGGCTAGATCATGATCTTTTACTATGGATGGCTATTGGCAGCATCTTAGTAATTTCCAGCCTGTTTGGTCACTTTCCAGTGACTTGTATCCAATGCAGGTACCCCTTGTCAACATCCTGTCTTGCTCCGTTTGCCGCCTGCTCCGTCGCACCGCAACCCCGGATCCGCACAACCGAATACTTGTTTACCAATAATCCTCGCCAAGGCTCCAACAACCACCTTCATGCCGGTAGATTACAGGCTAGCAAATGGCTCATCTGACTAGGCCTATAGCTGACAGGACAGGCACTCGTGACATCCATGTAGATATCTTCTCTGTAGAAGATCGACCTCTATGGGAAGGGGTTCTTGGAGGCCGCGGGAATGCTCATTCCGCGATCGAGCGATAGAAAGGAATGTCGGCCAGGGAGGAACAACATCTGGGAAAGCTGGTCAAATGATCGTTTTTGCCTGACGATTCATGAATAAAACTACTTTTGCACCAATAATCGCAATCTCTATAAAACTGGCCCTGCGCGGCTTCTCAAGGATGAGGTAGCTCGAGGAATTGCACCAATGATCGACGCGTCCTTCAAATTGTATCATCCTTGGGTGCCTGAAGAATTACATATCGATGAAAATATTTGCGCCAATGACTAGGTAGTTCCTAGTTGTGGGCTAAAGGCTAACTTTACCCATAAAGTCCCTCGATTGTCGTCTACAGTCTACAGTCTACAGTCTACAGCTCTTCTTGCCAATCTACATTTACACTTGAACTGATACCAATCAAGATGCGGAACTTTCTCAAAGCCGCCAGTGTTCTCAGTACTTTGGCTAGTACAGCTCTTGGTCATGGATATGTCTCTGGCATTGTAGCAAACGGTGTCTACACAAAAGGGTGGCAAGTAGGTTACTGGTATGACATCGTCAACAAGGTCCCGATTCCCCAGACTCCGGGATGGTACGAGGAGGCCCTTGATATTGGCTTTGTACCACCCACCGAGTATCAGTAGGCCACCTCCTGCTCACTGTTATTCTAAAAAAACCCTCAGTGCTGATACACACGTGATTCAGAAACCCCAACATCATCTGTCATAAGAATGCAGTCAACGCCAATGTCTCTGCTACGGTTGCTGCTGGTGGGACCGTACAGTTCCAATGTACGTTCTTCGTTGTTAGGGCAGTGCCGCCTTACAATGCTCCATGAAATTCTCTCTGGGTTACTTTAGGACAAAATTAGTGTCGAGACAGATCATATTCTCAATTGCTGACTTTTTGATTGTTGTAGGGACGACCTGGCCGCACAACATCGGACCTGTGGTGACCTATGTCGCCAATTGTGGTGGGGACTGTAAGAGTGTAAGTCTCATCCAACATTTCATCTTGATAGTTATTATCACCTTGAAGAACATTTACAATGACTTGGGTCACTGACCAGATCATACAGGTTGCAAAGAGCACTCTCAAATTTGTCAAGATCGACGAGTCTGGAATCAATTTCTCTACACAAGTCTGGGCAACAGGTGTACTTATGGCGAACAACAACACCTGGACTACCACGGTTCCTAAATCACTTGCCCCAGGTATGTCTAGTCTGCACCGGTCTCCTGAATTGCCCCACCACAGTACGATTGCTAATCATTATGTCTAGGGCATTATGTTTTCCGCCACGAGATTATAGCACTCCATGGTGGCAGTGCATTGAATGGAGCTCAGAACTACCCCTTCTGTGTCAACATCGATGTCACGGGGTCTGGCACACAGAAGCCTGCCGGAGTTCTGGCAACGTCCTTTTACAAGGCGACCGACCCAGGAATCTACTTCAACCCCTACACGACCTTGACGAATTACACTATTCCCGGGCCTACCCTGTGGAAGGGATAACTCATTCACGTTGTTCGGCGATAGGAGAACATTCTTTGGACAAGCATCTGGATATTCTGATATCTGCTCGGTCGAACAGAAGTCTTCAGCAATGTAAGATATACTTTGTTTACATTTAGCCGAAGGACAGAAATGCTCGAAAATGTTTCATGTAAATAGCTTTATTGGACTGAAAAGTCCTTCTACGCAATGGTATAACTTTTGAGGCAATAAGGCCCAGTTTTTTATACACTAAAGTCCGGAATAATTAGGCAGTGGCCAACATTGTGAGGACTTGGCATGCAGGTCAGATTGATATTGCGACATTTAGCCGACGGATTCTGGCTGTGACTTGTCAACCACCAAACCGCAGCAAAGACTCACAGCCAGCTCTTACAACTTGTCGAGCATCACGAAGAAGTCAACAGCAAACAGTAAGAATTGCCATCACTCTTATGCTGCACTGTTCAAACGTATTCATTTATTCTCTTTGCTGCCTTATATGACTCTTTTCCTAGGTAAACACATTGTTGCCTGAGGCGGAGAGAACATAAAATTGGTCTCGTCCCCAGACGGTCTTCAAGTATGTTTGTAGCCTGACTGCAACTTCTGTTCAGCTGCAAAAGCTCAAAATATGAGTATGAATTCGTCCCAAGAGAGTCGAGCAACTTTGCTTGGAATTCCACAAGAGCTGCGCGACAAGATAATAACTCTCCTTGTCCCACGTGTGGAGATGCCACCGTAAGTATCACAAAGGCTCCATGGGAACCAATAAACATTTTCTGAACGAAGAACCTAACATATTTTATAGTCAGCTTGAAGGTGATCCGGAAAGCCGCGAGTACCTCGATGATACACCATCTACAAGAAGAGACAGGGTGAAGTACCTGAAGGCAACTTCTTTGCCTGATGGAATCCCAACTCTCAAGGTCAACAAACTATTAAGAGCTCAGACTCTTACAGTCATGCGACATCTCAAACTTCCGGGAGCTCGCAGTTACCGTCTGGATGTGATGATGATCGATGGAGAAGAGCTCTGGCCAACATGGCTATACGTGCCGTGTCTAACTACTCGAGTGGATGAACTACTAGTAACTTTACGAGACCTTGGACCATTCAGCCGTAAATATGGTCGTGGCTTCCAGAACGGCGACGGTGGTCCTCCCTGGATGGCATGGTGTTTTCAAAGTCTTCTGATAAGGTTCTTGGAAGCTGGACCATTGGGCACACAAGAGAACAGAGTAGACAGGAGTGTAAGCGTTCAAGTTGTCACGCTTGACATCAGAACGCCAGACCTACAACCTGAGATGATCGCATCCATTATGGACAGTTACCCAGCCATATTACGGAAAAGAAGCAGAGAGACGGGGCTCAAGATGGTGATGAATCCGATGTTTATCTTAGCCTTTGTGCGGCGTTGGATACAATTCATATCTGGGACACGATGGTATGGAGGAGAGATGATTCACACACGAGTAGGGATCATGAGATTGATGCTTGATGGAGTACTTGTCGAGGAGTACGATACTGCGGAGTGGTTAGTCTGAATCTCTCTCCATTTCACTGCATGGTTAGTTCGTCTAGAACTATGGTTTAGGACTACCTAAGCATGTACGAATTTATCATTATTCTCAGAAGACGCTGCTAATATTAAGTCATCGTAGGCTTGCAAACGCCTCGAATACTGCCTGGAAAGTCGAGGCCTATGCCATACGGGAGAGGGTTGGTTTGAAGACAGTGCCATCGAAAGAGTGAATTTAACAAATTGCCTCTGTTGCTGCTCGAAACACGTGAAGCTTATCAGGCTAAGGGCCTTGTCGTATCCAGCGAAAGAATATGACGACTTGATTCATCCAGATTTTTACCGATATTCACCTTCTCACAATAAGTATTTGTCTCTCCAAGATCACGTGGGCAGCTCAATTCCTCCCCTCATTCCCATTTTCAAGCAAGCCAGCCACAACCTAACGCGAGGCCTTCATTGAACAGAAACAACAACTTCTTGAGATAATGCTTATATCCCAGTCACCCATATCCCAAGCTCAAGTGCAAGTCCAACCACCATCAACTTTCCATCCCTCCCAGCATTGCCGCTCGGCGCGCTGCTTCTTTTGTCCCGACATGCCCAACCTGTCAAGTGTGTCTGATTCAACTTTTCACTCTCACGACGACTGTCCATACACCTGTACAACCTGCTCTCCCTGAATGTCGGTGTCGAAATATTAGGAGACTACTGCACTGAGAAAGGAAAAGAACGAGGAGGGATGCCAGCGGTCCTTGACTTTATATATCGTGCTGTGGTTGGTCGAATCTTGTCAGAATGGAGTTCCGCCCATATGTTGTTCTGTTTGTTGGTATTTGTTTTCAGCTACGGCACATAAAACTCGCCAAGGAGGCTTTCTTGAGGGCCGCTGTTCTAAGCGAGCGGCTCCCAGCTGGATATTATCATCCATATTCTGCCTCTCCCATATCGCCCTCCAGTGATTTGCCTGCTAAAATAAGGATTTAAATCATGGTGAAATGTTCGTGACGAGAGCAGACTTGACTTCTCTGCATTCTACCTCGACCTCTTCATATGATTGTAAGGTCATGTGATTTGTAAAAGTAAACATTAAATGTGATCCGAAGCAGAACTCCCTGTATGAGGACGCACTATCGGCAAATCAACCTATGATACCACGTCAGATGTCTACTCGGACTTCGTACATTTCAAGGCTCTTCGCTGCATACAAGAAACTATCATGCTGCGATCGCCACCTGCACTACGCAATTGCCGAGTCTACCGGCAATTAACAGGCACAGCCCCTGTTTACATGCAAGGAAAGCTTGCCAACAACTCAATATGGCTATTTTGACATCACAATTACTTAAATATAAACTTTCTTCGCTTCCGTTCTGAAAGAAACATGAACCAACCTCCCTCCAAGCTCTTTTTTAGCTCTTTTCCAAGAAGACCCCAAATCATCCGCCAGACTGCCCATCGTCATAAATCCTCAACTATCAGGCACCAAACAGGAGACATATTTTGCTCTACAAGACTGGACACTGAAAACTCTATTAGTCGTAACATTCAGGATCAGCACTGCGCCAAGAAGGTTCCTCGCTTACTCGACGTCACACCACGCCAGCGAAGTACCGGTTTGTGGGCATTTTATGGGGTAATAATGCGGGTTGATGCTTCGTACCAGAAATAGATACGAAGAGCTGCATATCGTCCTAGCAACAAACAGTACATCATTTCATGTGAGGGGTATCTATCAAGTTATAAAAGACTTCGTCGACCCAAATGAGGTTCCTTAAATCTACCAACCAAAACAGCTTGCCTCATCACTTCAAATTACTCCTCAAGGAAGAGCTTCTAAAAAATCATAAAAACTCTCGAAATATTCCAATCTTTCGAAATGCAGCTCACAGCCTCTTTCCTCTCCCTCCTCTCCATCGCCACCGCCATCACAGTCTCCTACGACACCGGCTACGACGACGGCTCCCGCTCCCTCTCCGTCGTCTCCTGCAGCGACGGCAACAACGGCCTCCTGAGCAAAGGCTACAGCACTCAAAACTCTCTCCCCTCATTCCCAAGAATCGGCGGGGCTTCAGTAATTGCCGGATGGAACAGTGCTAGTTGTGGGACTTGCTGGTCGCTTACGTATAATGGAAATACGATTAATGTTCTGGCGATGGATCATGCGGGTGAGGGGTTTAATATTGCGCAGCAGGCGATGGATCAGTTGACTGGGGGGAGGGCGGTGGCGTTGGGGAGGATTGATGCGCAGTATGCTCAGGTGGATGCTTCTGCTTGTGGACTGCAATAGAAGAAGACAGGTTTTAGGATGGCAGGAAGAACTTCCAGGGGCTGTGAGATTGGTGTTACTTTCAATACATTTAGCGGCATAGGCTAAGGTGTAAAACCATGGAAAAACCGATTTAACTTTCAGACTTACTTATAACAAACCAAGTTGACTAATAGTGACGCCTACTTATACACTATGTGTATCTTTGAAGTGGTGTGGAGACGGGCAGCTACATGCGTTTGAAACTTGTCTCTTCAGATTCGATCACCCGTTACAGGCAGATCCAGATGTTATCTGGTTCCTGCATATTCAAATTTCACTGCCATAGAAATTTAGGAGAACCTGTATGTATGACCTTCCCTTTTTAAATTGAACTAGAACGATGCTGTCATCTCTCGCTACATGCTCTTCGACCACTCCATCAATACATCCTTTGGAAAACTAACCCACAAGATACCCTTGTCACTATACAAAACTTTTATACAGCAGTAGCGAAACCAATTCGGGAGTTCGTGGTATCGTAGACAGAGTAGTAGTTCTCCAAGAACTTCTGGCCAATAATGGTGTTGACACCAGAGCTACCTCCATTGTTGATCCAGGCATAGTACTTGCCAGAAGTGAGACCAAAGTTGGCGTACTGTGCGGTAGGGACCAAGTACTGGGCTGGGGTAAGAGTGTAAGTAGTTGATCCAAAAGTGATGCCGAAGTTGGAGGTGGGCTTTGTGGTGAAAACAGCAAGGCCTGACGAGCTATCGGTCTTTCCTCCAGTTGCGGAGAGGAACGCGTTGTAGGCTGAGGTTGGGATGTAGATCAGGGTAGTTCCAGTGTCGATGATACCAGTGGCGGATGAGAGGAGGGTGGTTGATCCGTAGGTGAACTTGGCGATTGAGAGACCCCAGTATGAGGAGGCAGTGCCGCTGGTGAGCCTGGGGAAGTATTGGAGGGTTCCGGAGTACTTGGAAGAGTCGACACCACCGAGAGTCAGCTCTCCGTTGGCATCGTCAGAATCGCTGCCAGATTCTGGTCTGAAGGACACACCGAGGACTTCGGTGGAGATGGATCCTTGAGCCTTGAGATTGTCCATGAACGTGGGAACAGTGCTGGTGCTTGCTACGGTACCTGTACACATCACGGAGTTAGCATTTTCTTTGAGAAATGGGAAATGTATGGGAGTTCTCAAGAGTGGGATGTCAGGGGCGAGACGCAATAGTTCTCGAGATCTATTCACGTACCAGACGTGAGGCCAACTGGACCGAAGCCAATGATACCATCGACACCAGAGAATCCGGTAGCTGTAGAAGCAGCACCAATTGACTGTTTCGAGACAGTGAGACCAGCGAAGGAAACAGTGTCTGTGTACTCCGTGCCAGAGAAAGAACCACTTCCGTAGCTGACAGAGACCTTGTGACCAGTAGAAGTACCAGTAGCAGTCTTCTCACAGGCAGTCTGGGCACCGCACCAGGTGTTTGAAGCTGCGGAAGTTAGGAAACTTCAACAAGCTTGCGGTGGAGAAGACGTTGACTTGCATCCAGTGTCGACAATGAGCTCCCAAGTCTTGCCGCCAATCACAACAGGCGCAACATAAGTTACATCCTCGTTTGTGACAACACCAGATGACTGACGTTTCACGACCAGAGATTCTACGCCGTTAATGGCAGCTATCGAGAATGATCAGTATTTTGTCCATAAGGAGCACGAACGTAAGAGAACGCGGCTAGGAAGCTCCATTGAATCAAGGGTAATTCGTAACGCACCAATGCGGTCTTGTCCTTTCTGGACGACGTTCTTGATCGATGAAACATTGACATTGCGTCTCAAGGGCAGAACAGCTCGCTTAGTCTCACGCTCAATCGGAGAGGCAGATGCCACGGAGATAGCAGCCGCAATAACCAGAGGAGTGGTGAACAACATGATGCGAAATGAGGCAAGCGGACAGTAATGGACGGTTTAAACTGGGGTGAGGAGAAAAGGACAATGGAGGACGGACGATCACCCCCTATTTATATGTGATATCCAAGAGCCAAAGAAGAAAGCCGCCATATGGCTTCAGTATGGCGTTCATCTCTTGCAGCATATGCCGGATAAGACTTCCGTCGTAATAGGAAGCTGGCGACATATGCTTCCCTCGCCCCATCATTTGCTATGTATCTTCATGTAGTGATGCTTCCGTAATTTTAATGACACCTGCCAGATGAAGCAACTGCTTTCCGTAGTACCCCATTGCCAGCTCCGGCTTTGTAGATCTTCAGATGATTGCCGATGGTTGCCAATGAACATGCGAGACCGAACACCCTTAGGTGGTGAACATGCCGCAAGTCTGCAACTCCACGCGCCTGATAACACATTAGCTGTTTAAGGGGGCAAGGGATAGCCGATCGAAAGAGGAAGGAGGGGCAGTTAAAACAAGCTTGTTTCTGAAGATCAGCTTGGTCAAAAAGCTTATTCATTGGAGCTGTAGCTATGGCGGAATTTCGCAGTCAACGGGTGAAAATATCCTAGTGCATCGATGCCGTAGTCCTCGGTTATCGAGAGATGTTCCAAGTATTGTGAAAAACAGCCTTATTTCCAAACATAAATGTATCCAGATTTACGTGTAAGCCACAGATAGGTACGTGCCTTGTCAAAGCCACTGTACTACTACCCCACGGTCTTTTGGTCACTTTGCCACACAAATGCCGATGACTTCCCGTCGATGTACCCCACCTACCGAAGCGGGTGGAGATAAGCTTTGTTAAGCTTTCGGTCGAAGCTTTCTTGATTCTGCAGGTCGGGTGTCTGATGGCGACCCGTCTTTCGGTGTCATGTGGAGCTAATGCCCTGTGTTGTTGAAATACCTGCCTATTCCAGCCAGGTGTGGTCGGAGATCACCAAAAGAAGATGTGCATTGCTTGCAAACTTGCCGAGGCTTTGCACGCGACTTTGTCTGTACTGTTATCTGATTCGGCTTCGTTCAACACAAACCTGGATACAGTATGCAAAATATCATCCCGCAAGACAGGCTTATCTAGGAAGGAGAGACGTAAGCCTTCTAAGGCCTGAATATTTTGCACTTCAGGTTGGCCTCTCTGCTCAACTTACACGAGATAGCCGGGTTCATTGGTTATTCGAGTCAATCCTGTTTACGCGAGCCAATCGGCGACTCGCATCTTTTCGTTTACCCCAATCTCTCCAGAAGCTTTGTTTTGTGGGTATGAAAAAGACATCTCGTAATAGCTTTGGACGAGTTGCCGAAGAATTTTCACCGGAGCCAGTTGCTCGAGTATTCTAGGGACTGAGATGCGACCGCGGGGGGCTGGTTATCAAGTGAGAGGGTGGGGAGATGGTCCAAACATTAAGCTTACTGTAAGGCCACAAAGCCAACTGAATCTCACTCCTCAAGAATAGAGGATGTAGCACGAAACTCTGAATCAATACCCTCCTATTCTCCCCGCTCTCACACTTGATCGTTTTGTTACTCATTTCTCGATTCCAGTGGCTTCCCAACCTTCACATGCTTGAACACAGAGCGATACCTTCTTTAATTCCTACCTTATCACAACTGCAAATTGGCATGATTGCGCAACAACATTCAAAGAGTGGTATAAAATGACGAAGATGCATCGGAAACGCTCTAGACATAGAAAACTCGTGAGATACTGTCATGATAGATGAGGCACAAAGCCGCTCCAGTCCACTGTCGTGTATGCCCTCACACGTTTCAACCTCAAATGAATGAAGTCCAAATGATGATCAAAGCACGTGAAGCGCAATACAAGAAGGCTACTCCATATATTGGTATCGTCGCTTTGAGGCGTACGCCAAGCATTGGATCCTTCGATACTAAGTTGACTGGAAGTGCTTGATGAACCCGAGCTACGAAAGCTACAATGATCAACAAAGCTCTGCTGAGTTCCAGCATACTCATACTACCCGTACGAGCTATAAATCTTTCAGGTTGTGGCAGGCTCGTGAAGAATATCCAGCGATACATCATAATCCCGACGGCCAGGTCGAGCTAAATATCTTCAACACAAACGGATATAGCCATCGAATAAGAAAGGAGAGATAGGTACGCATGTTTCACACCCCATGCATACGTCTCAGAGACTCTCCAGAGATGTGCGGCGTAGGAGTTTGCCCAATGGCGTTGCGTTCAAAGTGGACAGCATGTTTTTATCCCTCCACACTTCTGGCCTCTACCTACTTTGGAGCGTGCCCAACCAATGTGTAGCGATCCGCTACATCATAGCCAGGTTGACAGGGTGCTCTGGAAGGGACGAGTATCTTAAGCCTGTCTTCATTCAATTACATGGATAGAGGTCAGGGATAGACCTGTGCTCGAAAAGACAAGGACCAGATAACACAACAACGAAAGCTAAAGCTTTCATACAATCTGGTGAGTATACAAGTGCAACCAAAAAATAACCTTCCAAAACTCGAGGTTATTGATCTCAGGCTTCGGTGCAAACTCAGTCCCAAATTTAGACGATGGGAGCACCCGGGTACCGTCGACATCAAATCAACCCTGCAAGGGCCCGCGCGTGCCCCTACTGTATAAGTACTTCAACGGTGCTGTTCCGCTGCACCTCACCTCTTCAGCCTTCAAGCGGATCCACCCGGGCGGCTATCACAACACTTGATATCAGGACAGGCACAGCATTTGCATCCTGGCGAAGAACCGACTAGGACTGTACAGTGATTATATGTGCCATACGAGGCTGCCCAGCCTCCAAGGGGCAAGACAAGCCATGATCCGTCGCGTTCAATTGGTGGCTCATTGCCACCCTGGCCGTCGTCCAAGACGTCCGGATGTTGGTTCTTTGTAGCCCAAGACCCCTCATATTGATGTCTATCAGCACAATTCACCGGTATCAATCAATCACCAGTCCCTCCATACTTTGCAAATCTACAGAGCTCGAATACATCCATAACCACGACCTGCATTGAAGGTGCCATTCTCCTCAGTCCCCCACCCAGGCTCTCTGCCTTGTCGACAACCAAGATGTCGTCCGCCGAACAGAAGCCTACCATAGGCAAGAACCAGGCGCTGCAGGATTACTATGAGGGCTTCGAATCCAGGATCGGATACAGGCTGATGCTGGGAGGAACTCGACACTTCGGGTACTACAAGCATGGAACACATTGGCCATTTCCCATCGGGAAGGCTCTGCGCGCTATGGAGGACAAGTTAATCAGCAACCTGGGATTGGAGAAAGGCTCGAAGGTCTTGGACGCAGGCTGTGGTGTTGGACATGTCGCAATTCACTTAGCCAAGAATGGCTATCGTGTACAGGCAATCGACTTTGTGGACCATCATATCGTCAAGGCGCGCCGGAATATCAAAGGTTTCGGGGTAGAGGGAAAGGTTTCTGCCAGCAAAGGGGATTACCACCACCTGGAGAACTTCGCAGACAACAGTTTTGACGGCGCATATACGATGGAGACGTTCGTACATGCGACGGAGCCAGAAAAAGCTGCAGCTGAATTCTTTCGAGTCATTCGCCCTGGAGGATCCCTCGCCATGTTTGAATACGACCATGTCGACTTCAGCACGAGACCAGAAGCTGTTGGCAAGTCCTGGACGGCGATCAACAAGTACTCGGCAATGCCCGCATACGATCGATTCAAACAGGGTGTACTAAAAGATATCTTGGAACAGGCTGGCTTTGTGGATGTGATTGTGGAAGACATATCGGATAATGTGCTGCCCATGTTACGGATGTTTTATGTACTGGCTTTCATCCCGTATATGATCATCGCATCTCTGGGTTTAAAGCACAAGTTCATCAATACAGTTGCCGGGTACGAGGGTTATGTCTACAGGGATGCAGCCAGATATATCACGGTATCTGCTAGGAAACCTTCAACGCCAGGGGATAAGGCATCGAGTGAGAGGAAGAAAGTCAGATGAGCCTTGAAGTGGAAGAGAGACTGGTCGATATAGATTCAAGGTGGCCTATCCGGCCTACCAGTGATGAATTGCTCGCTCCGCCCATCCTTGGCGACGCTGAATAACGAGCAGACCCTGGAGTTCACCAATAATCAAAGCTTTCAAAGGTCTCCAAAAGGCTGGACATCTCCCATATTTCGTTCCTTGATCCATTTCATGTGAGTTCTAGTGTTGATTCAGTAGGATCCTTTATACCACTTTTCAATTCTGTTCCAATTTTGGGGCTTGTCTTCACCCTAATATCGTCAGCTACACGCTATCATGCAGTCATTGGATTTCAAACCGCTCATGCCAACTGAAGAACGTGTCTAACTGCCAAGTCGGCGCAACCAGAAAGCTACCTACTCTAAACGGCCCAGCCATTCCAACGGAAATGGATACGGTGATGCCTGACAGAAATCTTACCCCCTTGACATCATCACCCTTCACATATCATCAGCATATAGAATACTTCCCATAACAGCTAACATCCGCTCGGAACACGCCTATGGTCTACGGGCAGTATCGCTCGCGAACTTCTGCAGATGCCAACTCACATGAGAAAGATCAGATCACTCGAAAGTGGCCTGACATATTGGCAGGGACCAATTGTTAATAAACAGGCCGGACTCGATCATTACTACACACAGCTCTTTTTATTTAAGAGGCCTAGGTAGACGGGTAAAGTATTCTTCTCAGATCTCAACATTGTTTTGGGTACTCAAAGTCATCTGTGTACAGTTACATATACTCCGCCTTCCTAGCCTCCAACTAACACCACCATGTCTCCATCAAACGCGAATGTTATAGACAAAGAAGATGACTTTGAATGGACCGATAACAGATTAGTACCAAGACTAACTCAGGCCGGTCAGCCTGGTAATTTGCATTTGCATTACCAGCGAGTATTGATGAGCAAGCGGAACATCGCGAATCCTTCGCCTCTTGGACTTTGTGGCTTTGCTTTCACGACATTCCTGTTATCTGCGATTAACATGGAAGTTCTTGATGTTAAACAATCGACCATTGTCATATCTGCAGCTTTTGCTTACGGAGGTCTGGTTCAACTGTGTGCGGGGATGTGGCGAGTAAAAACTTGAATTATTTCTCAGGTGCAGAATGCTGATGATCTGTGACAGGGAAATGGCAATTGGCAATACCTTTGAAGCTACGTCTCTGTCCTCCTTCGGAGGTTCCTTCGGAGGGTTCTGGATAGCTATTGCCATCATTCTCACTCCCGGCGGCTTCGAGATCGAGAGTTCGTACGATTCGCTGGAGTTCAGCCACGCTTTCTCGCTCTTCCTCTTCGAAAGCACACACACACACACACACACACACACACACACACACTCTTCTCTCTCTCTCTCTCTCTCTCTCTCTCAAATCTCACAGGGCTGGTTCATCTTCATCTTCACTACCCTTCTTCTGCTTTGTACCCTCTCCTCATCAGTAGCGCAGTTCTCAATCTTCATCACCCTAGATCTCGCCTTCCTGTGTCTTGCCCTAGGACGAAGATATCCGCATCTCAATGGGGAGACATACGCACCACACCACGATCTCACTTACGCTGACGGTATCTTTGGTATGCTTTCCGCTTTCGCGGCGTGGTATAATGCTCTGGCTGGCAATGCTGCTAGTACTCATACGCGAGTTTGCTGTTGGGGGGAGGGTGTGGGCACGTGACTGACTTTGAGCAGTTTCTTTACTTTGCCTGTTTTGCACTTTCCTTGGTCGGAACATATGAGGTTGCGAAGGGGGAAAGGATTGCAGATGGTTCAGATGGTTAGTCTTGCATAGAGTGTGGAGGTGACTGCGAAATGCATTGTCGTCCAGATGTCAATACGCGCGAATGTCAATCTGCGGTCATCAATTCACATGGACTTGTGAGCGTGTCCTAACGTTTCCCAGCAAAGGAAGCTCTGTATCGTCGTGAGCGTACTTTATTTCAATTATGTAGCCCCTCTAAATTCTCCCTTCTACAACAGTGAAAAATGGGAGTGCTTCCCAGCGGGCAAGGACTTTCCTGAAATTTGCTCTGTATGGTGGCTCCTTCCTGTTCAGCGGTCACACTCTGCATTTAATAATGTGCCTCTTCTACATTGTTGCTCAACTTACAAAATCTATATACGTTTCAGTGCCGCAGCTTAGCTGCATTCATATCTATATCATCCACCTTTGCTTGGAAGTCTTCATCTCAATATCCAGACACCGTCCGTGCCATGTATCCCGCACTACCCAAAGGCATCGCAGTCGATACGGGGTACACTGGACCAGATAGATCCGTACAAGAAGTCTTTCCGCCCTTCAAATGTGTGGTCGGCATTGATTTCATACGCAGAGAAGTTGGACAAAGGAAAGAAGTACTAGCAGGTCAGGTTGTCGTCGTTGACGCCATCCACATCCACGACAGTACGTATCTGTTTTCTTGAACACTCGAAGGTCAATAATCTTACCTTTCGGGCAGAATTATGGCGAGTCAAAGCAACCTCAACCAGTGAAGATACAGCTCTCTGGGTACCTGCAGTATACCTCCGGCCCTGTGTTGATGACGAGAGCTTGGTGCATGTAGGAAATGCCCCGGATTTATCACACAGTAACTCAGTCAAACACCAAATTAATCAGGCCCAAATAGAAACCAGACCGCGAAAGGCGGCAACAAAATCTGACCCGCAGGTCCAAAATACGCTAGATGCTGTACGGGAAATGTGCTTGAATACCAGTGATGTTGTATTCACAGGTGACGTCTTGACAATCGAGCTCAGAAAGAAGAATGATGGGACGGAGTACGACCTGACGACCTTACCAAACACGGTCAATGGGTGGCCGGTCAAGTACATGAGGTTGAGTGATAAGAAAGAGCCTGCGCAGAAGAAGCCTGTAAAAAATCCAACAATCTGGGCGATGAGCGTTCCGGAAGACTCGATCGGGGGTGTTATCATGCCACAATCAATTTTCTTCCGGATCTAGGTCTAAGAATCAGCGATTTCGTCTTTCAAAATGAGGTCTTGGTGCTTGAGTTGGAAAAACTGCATGATGAGATAGAATTGAAGGGAGGAGAATACCGACAACTGTCAGTGGCTTACCGATTACTATTAAAGGATCGAGAGATAATCGGAAACCTGAGATAGGCAATGGTGAGGATGGGTGATGACAGTAAGCAAGGACGAATTCCTCCATCGGAGCCTCGCCACGGTGCTCTCAGGATTTCGTTCCAGCCATTAGGATAAACAAGTCATCTTTTATCCTTCATATGAGTACGTTGAGCTTACATGAATGGAAATCATCTGTTTCGTTACAGTGCTTTACCTCCATCTCGCCGTCCATGATCGACCAAGAGCTCCACCCGAAGCGCCTCCGCCTGAAGGCCACAGATTCAAACACTGTTGTATTGATGGCAGAGACTGCTTCACTTGGTGATTTCTTCACCCTTTAGGAAGAAGCCATTGGCTTACATTTTCTTCGTATGCATCCTGGAAGTGTTCAGATACGCGATAGAAACAATGGATATGAAAACGTCCTGTTGCATTTCCTACCTAGCGGAGCATTTATTGTCAAGTAGGGACCCTGAAATACAAGAGGACTATTGATATTATTGATCCATGGAGAATACACAAATAACAGAACGCCACTAACACTCCACTTGGTGGCAACTGAGGTCATGTTTCACGCACATGAAACGAAGCGATTGTGTCTTCGACTCCACCGCAACGTCAAAATAGCCCATTCAACTCATCAAATGAGTCCAGAAACTCAAGCCTTTCTATTTCAATGATTTACATCTTCTCTTTTATACAATACTCGTCCAAGCCAATAACCCTCGGTATTACTTGCCTCCCAGGAGCCATCTGCCAAGCCAAAAGGGAGGGTCAACAAACGAAGCGAAAGCGGGGGCGAACCCCGCGTTGAAACAACACCTCAACATCTCAAACACCCGCCACGGCACCTGTCGCCTCACGCACGGCCGAGGGGCAATTGACGACCCAGCACCTGCCAAAATTAATCTGTTCATCCAAAATGTCTTCTTCTCCTCTGAAGAAGAACCGGTCAGGACTGGATCTCTCTCCCATCTCAGCCAAAAATGCAGCTCGGCAATGGATTCAGTCGTCGATATGTCATCCTGTTCAGCGCGGCTTTCATCGTCATTTGGCTCTGGCTAGCCATGGATGAGGACCGTAGACTGCCAAAGACGATTGCGTGGGCGATAGGGAAGCCGGTATCGACGCCTGAGAACGACGTCTTTGATCACCCGCTTCTGGATTCGTGGGAGTTGAGAGAGATTTGCGCGTCTACGGAGTGGAACTCGAGTCTGATTTTCACGTGTGATGATAATCGTGGAGGGGTTGGACATGTGAGGAACTCGATACTGAATTGTGTGCGATTTGCTATTGGGGCTGGGGCTGGATTGGTACTGCCGAATATTCCACTGAGAGATGTGGAAGAGATTACGGCGGGGAATAGTGATGATGGAGATAATATCGAGAGGAGACATGGTCCGGGAAGGCAGGGGATGGATTATATGTTCGACAAGAATCATTTTGTGGATTCGCTGAGGAAGTCTTGTCCGGAATTGGTGCTCGTCAGACATATGGAACCAACGACCAGTAATCGCAGACGAAGTTTACTCCCCGAGAGGCTGTTCAACAATATTCCTGCCAGTGGGATTGAGCAGCCAGAAGAGTGGCGCGATCGACTCAACATCTGGATTGAGAAGTACATGGCACCCGAGCCAGCGGCCGAACCAGTCATCGTCGATCTTGACCAGTCTTTCCTGCATTATCCAATTTACTCCGACGGCCAGACACTCGCACATACATTTGGCGATATCCTGAAGTTTCGCCCTGATATCCGTCGGCTTGCAACGATGGTACTGAAAGGAATTGCGCATTCGCATGACCAAGAGGCAGGCATTGCCGTACAAACATTTGACATCTCGTCTCCGATTCTAAACCCTTCATTCCTCGGTGTCCATCTAGGAACCGAGAACCCCCTAGCCGAAAGACACGAGGTGGATATCATGTACAGTCACTTTGACGCCCAAGCAGCAGCCTACATCGAGCAAGCGACGACCTCCAAAATCCCCATCATGTACGTCGCATCGGGCAACCTCCCCGAAGTAAATAAATTAGCAAAAGAAGCAAAAGAGTGGAATGTAGAAGTCACCCACAAAGAAGATGTGTTGCAAGGGAAGGATGCAGCTGCTTTGGCGAAATTGACGTGGGATCAGAGGGCGCTGGTGGATTATTTGGTGTTGCTGAAGGGGCAGGAGTTTGCGGGTGTTGGGCACTCGAGTTTTTCGTGGAACTTGTATTTGAGGAGGCATCAGATTGGGGATGGGGTTAGTGCGTCTTTGGGGCAGGAGGTGTATCGGGATGGGTTGAGTACGCTTTATGGGGTGAGGAGTAGTTATGTGGAGTCTAGTGGGTGTATGTGGCCGTAGAATAGATGAATGAAGATTATTTGAAAGTTCACAACACGGACTTGTTGCTTGTTGAGATCTGTGATTGCGGTGGTGTGGTGGTGTGGTGATTGGTCCCGTAGAGGATGTCCTTGCCATTGAGGGAGAGCATGTGGGACTTCGATGGATTCGAGTTATGTATCATGTTCTCGATCCAAATTTTGAAGTCTGGGAACTGTTTGGAACTATGAGAAACCATCAATGTCAATAAAATCTTCGAAAAGGGAAAGACAATTTCCGTAGTCATTCGAAAGTAAAGTTACGCAGGAAGCACCTCGCTTGTGCTAATAATGCTGAGGTCCGGTAAGTTAAAAAATGAAATGGATCCTGATCAAGTGCACTGCAGTAGAATGAGAAAGACCATCACATGATGAAGAACCATGCGGACAATGTTACTTGGATGTTAGATTCAATGCCTTAGGTATGGAAGTCTCGAGGGCTCGGAAAGGATGTAGAAACACAACATGTACTTGTGAAAGGCAACTTGCCACAGTTTGTGGAGATCGATGAGAGTTAAAGCTTTGGACCAGGTGCAGGAGACCGTATGTAGGTACCTTAAGCTGAAAGTCGAGGGTAGAAGTTTGATATATATCACGTGACTACATATTTCTTCGTCATTGATGGTGGCGCTGCTCGCAGATACCACTGGCTTTCCAAAACTGACCATCTTAAGGATTTCAATTTGGTGCCCAGGAGATCAGAAATACTACCTTAGGATGCTATTGGTGTGAAGTGGGATGAGGCATGTCAAACCCCCGGAAAGCGCAAACCACGCTAATGCAAGCACTCAACGTGAGGGACGCGTCAAGAAACACGCGACGCGTTCGTTTCCAAATCTCTTCTCAACTTCCCTGACCCCCTTCTCCCCTCCCCCCTCATCGCAACCACAACACAACAACAACACCACCCTCAAACTTAACTTCGCGCATCTGCGTTGCATTGCAGTCAACAGGCAAGATGTCGTCGCCATCGCATCGTCGACAGCGCAGTTCACAAAGTGGAACCCCACGCCGAACATCCAAAAGAAGCAATGTTCCCAGTAGCCCCCCTGATCCGGCGGCAGCACAACTTCACAGCGAGGCAGCATCGTCACAAGGCAATGCTACTCCTCGAAGAGCGGCAGCACCTCCATCTTCGTCGCCAATGAACTACAGATCATCTCCTGCAGACATCGCACGGATGAACAGAGAACGAGATGTCTCCTCACCCCTAAGACAGATGACGAATACGCAAACCACTCAAGAAGATGGCGAGCGCACCCCTCGAGCAACTACTAGTGGGCTGATTGGAGGTGAGCCAGAGATTCCATCTTCTGCAGATTCAACAAACTGACATATGCTAGACTCTTCCCCTATTCGATATGCACCCAGTTCTAGCCCTAGTGGCACAGGCTTCAATGCCCGCCAACAATCCATTATGTCCGACATTCGAAGTGATAGCAGTGGTCTGTTTGTTCGTAATCGTGACGCGGGTCCTGGATCTTCGATCAATAATTCTCGCCGTGGAGACATTAACTCTGACAATATCAATACTCCTCGTGCAAGACGGCGCATTTTCATGGACGAAAGTGGCCGGGTTGTCCGAGATATCCCAGCTGAAGGTTCCGAGGCTCCAACTTTTTCTAACATGGATCCGACAACCTCTGATGCGCAAGCAATGGGAGGAAGCTCTACACTATGTATCTGGGGTACCAATGTTTCTATCAATGACACCTTGGCTGTGTTCAAGGAGTTTCTTCGAAATTTTACCAAAAAGTACCGCATGTGGGGAGATGGAATGTCCGAAGAGGAAACCGATGCGGATCCAGATGCGCAGACTAAGGAATACGTCCAGATGATGCAAAATATGTTGACTCTTGGTGTCACCAGTCTGAACCTGGACTTCCGCAACCTCAAGGCATACCCTCCTACCAAGAAGCTTTGGCAACAAGCTCAAGATTACCCTCAGGATATCGTTACTCTTATGGATCAAGGTATCAAGGATGTGATGTACGAACTCGCAGAAGCAGAGATGGCCAAGAACAGGCAATCCCAAAGCTCAGGATCTGCCGCACAAACATCGTCTCGTAGCAGAATTTTGAGCTCTGAACCTCCTGTACCCAGCTCTGATCGAAGTGAGCCCGAGCCACAAACACCAAGAGACCAGGAGTCAAACGAGGTCGACCTCTGCCAGGAGGTCCAGAAGCGATCATACAGAGTCCGTCCTTTTGGCCTTGATTCCACCATCAACATGCGAGAGTTGAATCCATCTGGTAAATAAAAATCGTATACTTACAAAGGGTTCTGCTAATTCGAGATAGATGTCGACAAGATTATTGCGATCAAAGGACTCGTCATTCGAACCACACCAATCATTCCCGATATGAAAGATGCTTTCTTCCGTTGCCAGGTGTGCAATCATACAGTCAAGGTCGATATTGACCGTGGCAAGATCGCCGAGCCTACCAAGTGCCCTCGTCCAATCTGTGACTCTCCAAACGCGATGCAAATTGTTCACAACCGCTCTGGATTTATGGACAAGCAGGTTATCAAACTTCAGGAAACACCAGACTCTGTTCCAGCAGGTCAGACGCCTCACTCGGTCTCGATGTGCGCATACGATGAGCTGGTGGACCTTTGCAAAGCTGGTGACCGTGTCGAGATTACTGGTATCTTTAAAGCCAGCCCAGTGCGAGTCAATCCCAGAATGAGAACTCTGAAGAGCACCTACAAGACATATATCGATATTCTTCATATTCAAAAGGTTGATAAGAAGCGAATGGGCATCGATGTTTCGACTGTCGATCAAGACCTTTCGGAGCAAATCGCTGGTAATATCGAAGAAACACGAAAGGTCAGCGAAGAAGAAGAAGAAAAGATCAAGGCTACTGCTGCCAGACCTGACATCTACGAACTCTTGTCTCGGTCACTTGCACCCAGTATCTACGAGATGGACGATGTGAAGAAGGGCATTTTGCTTCAGCTTTTCGGAGGTACCAATAAGTCATTCGAGAAGGGCGGAAGTCCCAAATACAGAGGAGATATCAATGTGCTTCTCTGTGGTGATCCTTCCACTGCCAAGTCTCAAATCCTTCAGTATGTCCACAAGATTGCTCCTCGTGGCGTGTACACCAGTGGAAAGGGATCTTCAGCAGTCGGCTTGACAGCATATGTCACTCGGGACCCCGAGACCCGCCAGCTGGTGCTCGAGTCAGGTGCTTTGGTTCTGTCAGATGGAGGTGTCTGCTGTATCGACGAGTTCGACAAGATGTCTGATGCTACTCGTTCAGTGCTTCACGAAGTCATGGAACAACAGACTGTCTCGATCGCTAAGGCAGGTATCATCACGACATTGAATGCACGAACCAGCATTCTCGCTTCTGCCAACCCAATTGGCAGCAAATACAACCCAAACCTGCCAGTTCCTCAAAACATCGACCTTCCTCCAACACTGCTCTCTCGTTTTGATCTCGTCTTCCTGATCTTAGATCGCATAGACGAAACTGCTGATCGAAGATTGGCGAGACATTTATTGAGTATGTACTTGGACGACAAGCCACAGAGCGCATCCAGCGGAATGGAAATTCTGGTAAGCTCACCTCACCGATCAAGCAATAACCACTAACATACTCACCTAGCCCATCGAATTCCTCACCTCCTACATCTCCTACGCCCGCACCACCTGCCAACCACGCATCAGCCCCGAAGCCTCCGAAGAGCTCGTCAACGCCTACGTCGAGATGCGCAAACTCGGCGAGGACATCCGCGCCGCGGAGCGCCGCATCACAGCCACGACCCGTCAACTCGAATCCATGATCCGCCTGGCGGAAGCACACGCCAAGATGCGCCTCTCCGAGACGGTCACCCGCGACGACGTCAAGGAAGCCGTCCGCCTGATCAAGAGCGCACTCAAGCAGGCCGCTACAGATGCCCGAACGGGCCTCATCGATATGAGTCTCCTTACTGAGGGCACGAGCGCGAGCGAGAGGAGGAGGAAGCAGGATCTCAAGACGGCGGTGCTGGCGCTGCTGGATGAGATGACGAGGCAGGGGCAGGCGGCGAGGTATAGTGAGGTGGTCAAGAGGATTGGCGAGCAGAGTAGTGTTGCTGTTGAGGGGGCGGAGTTTGCCGAGACGGTGAGGCTGTTGGAGCAGGAGGGGAGTGTGATGGTTGTGGGTGAGGGGGCGAGGAAGGCTATTCGGAGGGTGACGGGTGTTGCGTAGGGGTAACATGAGGACTCGTAACGTTTTGGTCGCGACTCATGTCTGCTGGTTGGGGACAGTGATGAGGATAAGGATGATTGATTAGGCGTACCGAGGACGTTTCTTGAATGTTTTCACGTTAAATTTAGGGATGAAATGCAAGGAAGGGAAATGGATTGATGGGTAATGAATGATAGATGATCGATCGATCGATCGATCGATTGAAGGATTACTTACTAGTTACTGCTTACCCAAGAACATATACGTGGATTACTGTTTAGCGTTCTCTCTTCTTCTCAGCTCTTTACTTCTCGGATCTATCTATACATCGTGCATCTCTACAAGTGAATGGTCTATTAGCACGTATTGTATCCTCTTAGCGAGTGAGTGAGTGAGTGTCCCAATTGTAAACAAACAACAGTAAGCGAAGCCTCTCTCTCCAATTCCAAAAACCGACTCACCAGCTAGCCAAATCAAATTAAAACACCTCGCACCAATTCTCAATATTCACGAGCCATACAATACCTACCTGGTAATCATTAGGCTAGCCATGGGAATGAATCTGCATAATTGCTTCTCGAGGATGTAAGTAACCTTTTGATTTTAGTAACCAACCTCGTAGAAAAAATTAGCTAGCGTTTCATACATACATACAAACATCTCGATTCTGGAGTCCCGACATATTGACGCAAATGAAGTTGAAGCTAAAGCTTAAGCTTTGACTATCTACACTGTACGTACCATGTCATGTCATGCTATGCCATGCTAGGCGCAAAATGACTACATAAATCAAAATTACCAGTTCTCTTGGTCAACACATCCCTTCCCTTCTTTTCAGCAAACTATTTACTCTGTACATCTCACACCCCACTCCCCCCGCCAAACAATCCGGCCCAAACAGTCTGGACTCGACCCCTTCACACACGACATCCTAATAGTATCTCCGCCTACAGCTCCCGAGCACCCATGGAAATGAACCCCCTCTCCCCCGCCTCCCACCACATATTCAACACAACAGCCACGAACAACGTTCCGCAAAGAATAGTTGGCCCAACACTATCATGATACTTGATCGCCCTTCTATTTCTGATCGCTTGACTTCTGTATAGGTAGATACCGACGGAGTAGAGGAGGGAGAGAATAGCGACGATGGTGAATGCGAAGGCAGCGAAGAACGAGGCCTTGGTCGGTTTAGCGCCGAAGTTGAGGACTGTGGCGGCGATGGAGCCGATGTAGATTGAGTTTTCGAGCTGTGTATGTTAGTGTCATGCTTATTTTAGGTAGGAAGCGACTTAGTTACCCATGAGAGGAATGTTCGCTCGGCGGCGAAGTAGACTTTGGGTTCTACTCTGACCAAGACATGGATCTTCTTTCCCTTTGGTGCCTTGAACCTTTTGCTCGTGATCTTGCTGTTATCGAGTGCTGGTAGACTGCCATTTCCATTGGCTGGGATGGTACTTGGTTGACGGAGTGTCTGGATCGTGTTGGCTACTTTGTATGCAGCCAGCTTGCTCTTGCTCTTGATGAATTGAGAGTAGTATGTCCAGCCTCCGATCTGTCTAGCTTCCTCGAGGCGATCGGACTCATTGTCTTCATCATCTGAATCATAAATGGGATATGCTTCATCCAGATCAAGAGGTTGTGCTCCGACCTGCTCTTCGACATCGAGTTCGTTCCTGGGAGCTCGATTCTCACTATCTCGTGCGCGGATCCGGTTGACATTCTCGTCTGAACTACCAATGGCGGTAGTAGCAGGCGACTCTTCGTCGAATTCCTCTTCATCCGAATCGTCATCCTCATCATCATCGTCGTCGTCACTGGTGGAACTTGGATTGGAGTTACCTGGTCGTCGAATACCGAAGTGTTGTGTTACTGGCTTCCGGATATCGACATTCATTTGTGGCATCCAGAACGGGAGCAGGTGGATTCTGGTCGGGAAAAGGGTTGCGGTACCGTGGATGAACTTGGAAAACTTGGGAACGGCTTCGACAAGATGACTCGCAATCAGTTCACGAACCCATTCGGGTGGTTCTTGGCCTGCTTGGGTCTGTAACTTGACTTCCAAGACGGCATAGGGGAAGCGCTCGATATCTTCCGCAGGAAGTTGTGAAAATGGATAGTCGATACCAATGTCCATTCTTCGCCAGTTATTTCCGGCTCTTTTCCTTCCATCAAGGTTATCTTCCCGCACCATGGTCAATTCGGTATCCAGAGAAATACGGACTCTCGCATCTGCTGGCAATTGAAATGCTGTGCGGTTGTAGAATGATCGGCAGACTGGTACGTATCCCTTCTTCAGGACGGAGTATTGAATTTCCTTCGCAAGTCGCTCGTCTTCATCGATTTGCTTCGCAGGCTTCTTTCCATCCTTACGAGCCTTCTCGAAGATCGCTTCTGGTAGCATCTCTCCTCTCAAGTAGGCATTCAAGTTCTTCTCCTTAATAGCGAATCGGGCCTTCACGGACTTCTCTCCTGTCCAGTCTTCGCGATGTGTTTTCCTTTCTACGAAAATTGTCTCAGTATCCATTCCACCATACCATCGCATACGGAGGGCTTCTGCTCCTTCCGTCTTCTTCAGTCTGCCTTCATAGAGGTCCCACTTGTCTGGATTATCGTAATAGATTGAAGTGATGGCAGAATCCTTCATTTCGAATTCTTTATTTGGGTTGAAGACAAGAACAGGGAGATGCTAGAAACAGTTAGTAGATATCAGATATATTTAGTACGAGACATGCCTTCAAGATGATAAGCTTGACTTCTGTGATGTTGTCTGGGTGTACCCAGTACTTGGTGGTGTTTCTAATGAAGTTTCCTTGACTTCCACCAGCAGCACTGTCTCCCTTAACTGGATTTCCCCTCGTTCGAACAATATCGTATAACCTCGAAAGCTTGACGATATCTGCATCGTAGTTGTCCTTGAAGAATGGTTTGGCCTTTAGCCTGGTTGCAAAGACTGGCTTAAGCATCCATCCGGTTTGTTTCTAGTATTGTCAGCCACAATTCCAGCCACGTACTTCTTTGCTATGCCAGGCTTACATCATGCTTCTTGATAATCTTCTGGAATCCAGTATAGTTGAGCTGCACAAACTTGGCCAAATCATGGACATCTGCGATGATATCGCTGAGGTCCTCCTCCAACATCATGAATTCCTCCTCGGTCGGCGCGTCGTCGTTATTGCTCTGCCCGTCTCTGCCAATCGGTCCTCTGCTATCCAGACGTGCAACCACATCACTAACCTCCTTCTCGCTGTTCCCAATACGTCTGCCAATCTCAATAGCCTTGACCTTCTGCTTGGTGTGCACCTTGTCCAGCTCCTGCTCCAGTCTGCCAATAAACTTGCTCTCGTCATCCTCGCTCCATTCTCGTCGCTTGCCCTTCGGCTTCGTTTTGGTAGGTGGCGTGGCCCAATCGGTCTTCAGTTGAGCCTTGAGCTCATCGTACGCGATGTAGTACCACTGGTACTCCTTGATCACGCTCGTGCGCAGCTGCTCTCCGAATTTCATGACGACCAGGCCAGGGCCAAATCGATATCGTCCGCGGGGTCCGACAGTTGAAGCTTGCCAGTATGTGTTCTTGTTCTTGAGGTCTTGGACAATTAGCATCGGGACGTCATTCTTGGAATGACGGAAGGCGGAACTGAGGATCGATTGAAGCTTGGAGTCCGCTGTGGTGTTGAAGAGGAAGTTGTGAGAGAGAAGAGAAAAATATACCTGGTGCAGCTCGAGTGGACGAGAAAGTAGCTCTGTTCTGCTATTCGGTGCAGGTGAAGGTGCAGGGCCCCGCAAGGTTTGGGAATGCAGCGCAGGTGCAGTTCAGTGTGCATCGTGAGATCCACGCCAGGCCAAGGAAGGAGCTGCCGCCCGCTAGTGCACGAAGAAAAGCGCGGCTCCGGGAGGGGGAATTGGCCAATGGCGGACGAGAGCTTGCCCATGTGTCAACTGCTTGTCTTATCTTATCGGGCGAGGGAATGATAATGCAAAATAATCACGATTTTAAATGGAGAATATTTTAAATAGAGCCTGTAAATAGGTTTTTGCGAGTCCTAGAACTAGAGCTCGGTTTGGACAAGAGGGTGTGAGGTGCGGCTGTGTGGGTAAATTTACCTATTATGTCAGACCTTCTTATGTCTTATGCTGTACCGAACAGTGATCAGTTGCCCACTAGCTTCTTCGCTTGGACGACAGATGAGATGAACCTAGGAATACAGGTCCGCTGTAATGCCACTGACGATACTGATCTATCCCAACACACAGCACTACCTAATATATGTTCGGTCTTCTATGACTCTCTTCGCTCTCAAGCCACATGTCACTTATACGTCGCCTTTGCGAGAAATAGTCTACTGTGCGGCCCGTACGGGTAAGCTGACGACATCTACTTGAGGGTCGAGACTAAGTCGGCGAGATTTAGTATTTAGGTATCCGCTTAAATTGTTCACACTGAGAATGTTGTTGCACCTGAAACTCTGGGCCAACAAATTTGGTCACTCTGCAGAAATGTATGCACTCAGCTCCCCAATGCCTCGGTATAAATATCTTCAACAGTAAAAGCTTTGCCAAGTCCACTCAAGCTCCGCTTCACAATTCGCTTCCCCCACCTAATTATGCAAGCGGACAAACAGACCGAAGAAAACATCCATCCGAGCAACATACCTCGATACTTGGCTATCCTCTTCATGGAAATTGCTCACGAGAGTCGCTCTTCACACTCACCTGTTCCTTTCTTTTGTCATTCATGAATTTTCTCCGACAAAGGTCAAATCACCTCCACAAGTGTCCTATCACTCAGACCAAGGCTCATTCCCAACTGCGCAACATGAACACTAAATTTCCCTATCCCCGCCACGATCCGAAATCCGAATCAAATATTGAAGCCAAACGACACAGAAAAGAGAAATCAGGTCAAAAGATTCCGTACAACCCTTGTTTTCAGTAGGATCATAAGCGACTTTCTCTGCATTTACGAGGCACAACGCCAAGACAGGGGTAGGTTAGTCATACGGTGTGCCGGTAAGGTCCAACTTATCTATCTGCATACATGTACTGAGATGAACGATGACGATACGATGCAATTTGACGATAAATCAAAATAGTCCGTAGCGAATATATAGCCTCTCCTTTCACCGTTCCCTTTTTTTTCCCAATCATCAACCATCTTCGGTCAATCTTTCTTCGCCACCTCGCTTATCACAATTTCTGAATAAACATCGTCCACCAAAATCAAAATGTCCTGCCCATCCTGCCTCACTGGAGGGATTTCAACCTCCCAACCCACCGGCACTACAAGCACTATCCACGGCCTTCCCACCTACATCGCCTCTCCTCCCTCTGGCACCACCCCCAAAGCCGTAATCGTGCTCATAACCGACGCTTTCGGGTGGGATTTCGTCAACAATCGCGTATTAGCCGATCACTACGCCAAACGAGGCGGGTATCTAGTTTACGTCCCCGATTTCATGAATGGTAAGCCAACAATCAATCAATTAATCTTCTCATTTCACCAAGTCCTCTCCAATAACAAAGCACAAACCCCATCCTCACCCAACCCTCCCTACTCCACCTCCACACTCAATAACCATCCATCATCTCCCCATAACCCTCAAGCCAAAACACACAACTAACCCCCCTCCCTCCCCCCACAGGAAAAGCAATGTCCCCCACCGCCCTCCCCCTAATGGACAACCTCACCACCCCCTCCCCCACCTACCTCCACGCCATCCTCCACAAACCCCTCTGGGTAATGCACCTCCTCCTCCTCGCCATCCCCTGGAAATCCTCTTGCGATCCCATAAAAACACATCCCCGCGTCCTCTCATTCCTGCAATCCCTCAGAGCTTCACCACCGCCTTTTGCACTTCCTGTTGATACAGGTTCGCAAAGTTTGAAGATCGGAGTAGCAGGGTTCTGCTGGGGCGGAAAACACGCTTTCATGCTCGCCCAACCTTCTCCCGAAGGTGAGAACAACCTAGCAGATTGTATATTCATCGCGCACCCCTCATACATAACCCTCCCCAGCGAAGTGCAGCACATAACCATCCCCACCAGCGTAATCGTCGGCGACGCCGACGCCGTCTTGAAGAAACCGCAAGCTGTGGAGATGAAGCGTCTGCTCGAAGCGAAGGGAGCTGAATCGAAGGGAGCTGAATCGAAGCGAGCAGTAAATGGAGGGAAGGGAGAAGGAATTGGAGGGAAGGGAGAAGGAATTGGAGGGAAGGGAGAAGGAATTGGAGGGCAGGGAGGAGGAAAAGAGATAGATCACGAGATGGTTATCCTCGAGGGCGCTAAGCATGGTTTTGCAATCCGGACGCATGCTGATGATGAGAAGGAGATGGAGATGGCTATGCGGGCTGAGGAGCAGGCTCTGAGGTGGTTTGAGAGGTGGCTTGTTGGTGGTGGTACTTCCTCTATTGCTGCGACTACGGCTGAGTCTGGTGCGGATGTGGGTGTGGATGTAGATGCGGATGCGGTTCATGTGCAGGGATGACATGAGGGGATTTTTGTTGTTGGTGATGGATGGGGGAGGAGTGTTGGAGGAGGTGAGTGGGGAGAGGATGAGAATTTGTGGGAAAGTGGGTTTCTAGGGAGGACGAAATGGGAATGTAGGTGGTTGTTGATCTTGATGTTGTGGGTGCTTGACAGTGGGATGTTTAGCCTTCTTCGGTCTTCTTTGGAAGAGAGAAGATGGCTGTTTTACCCACTTTTAGATGAATATATCTTCAACAAGATTACCCCTTCCGTTCTTATTGAAAGTAGTCGGTTTCTAAAAAATGTTGTACTTGCCTGTCAAATAGTTTGTCAAGACTGGCTTGCACGACTTGGGGCTATTTACGTCTCATACCTATCCGCTTACCCTTGCTTACTACGTACATTCTTCTCGATTCGAGACTAGAACCGTGGCAGTTCGCATGGCCACCACGTGGGTGAACTCCTCTAACCTATTCCGGATTATGATTTATTATTTTTTGTTGCACGTCGCAGCCTCGAGCTTCCTTTTCGAGAACGGCATTACAGACAGTCACCTCGCTAAAGTACTGTATTTAGACTAGCCAAATCTTGGGTCCAGATCAAGCCTTCTGTACCTGGCCAGGAGAGTTGCAAATGTGATAGGTACTAGAACGGTCGAAAAACTTTTCTGTCTATACCTTACTCTA
Source organism: Cadophora gregata (assembly GCF_030347475.1). Lineage (NCBI taxonomy): Eukaryota > Fungi > Ascomycota > Leotiomycetes > Helotiales > Ploettnerulaceae > Cadophora > Cadophora gregata. The sequence goes on along the minus strand of NW_026695935.1, from coordinate 1,694,175 downwards.
TGTGTAACCAGAACTCCACTCCTTGTGCATCAAATATAGTTTCTCTCAGCTCATGACCTTCCCACTCCTTCCCACTGGAGAGGAAAACCGGCGACATTCAAAACCTCAAGTCTTGCCATCTAAATCCACACCCTTCTCCGGTTTACCTGCTTCCTTGAACATCTTCACCACTCTCAGCACTCGTCTCGCCACTCTTCAGAAGTTCAAGCAGTCGCTTCGCAACCAGCAAGCCAACTCTCTCATACCCCGTAGGCGTAAAATGCAGTCCATCATCCCAGATCTCGTCACGCTCGGCTTCGGGCATGGAATGGTAGGGTATTAAGGCATGGAGATCGAGAGCGTAGCTGTGAGATGTATGAGCTTGGATTCGTGACTGCTGTAGTGTTTTCTTTCTGAACTGGCAAGCTAGAAATCCTCATTCAAATCTCTCCCCTAGACTGACACGAGCTTCGAACCTATACATAGACCGGATATCCCCAACCCAAACTAGCATTAGGTTATACTGTAAAAGTCCGTGAAAAGCAAGGAGAATAACAGCAAACTTACACATTCTCCCTCCCATCCTCCTTAATTAACCTATTCAACTCACCCCTCCTCCCATCCAACTTCGCACTCTTGACACCACATTCTGGGACCGTCAGCGTCAAAACCTGAGCTCCTGTCTCGAGTGGTAGCGCGGTGATCGCTTCAATCTCATCGTAGATTTTGGTGGGCAAGATGCTGTAGGCGAGGTCGTTTGTTCCGCCTAGAAAGATAACCCAATCAAAGGGACTTTCGCGGGTGCGGTCTGCTCTATCTGGATGGATGGGTGAGATGTTAGTCTCTTGATTCAAATTTCGGGGAATGTGTGCGTGTAAATAGGTCTTAGAGTGAGGGAGATTTATAATTGAAAGCCCGCTACGTAAAGTCACAGAAAGCAAATAGACCATAAACAAGGAAGGAGCGTCGACTATCACGACCGAAAAAGTACTCACACAGCCCCTCCATCCTCCTCCGAAACCCCGTCGTGACAAGCTGTCCGCTCACACCATCCGTCTCAATCTCAACCTTCCATTCACTTCCTAGCTGCTCTTCTAAAGCAGTCTGAAGTGTTTTCGAGTATGGACTCCAGTGCATGCCGTACATTGAGTAGCCTTCTGTTAGGCTGTCGCCGAAACAGAGGATGCGGAGGGGTGTGGGACTAGATGGATTGGCCATTTGGTGAGCTGGATAGAAAGAGGGATTGGGATGAGATGGTGTGAGATGTATTTTATGATGTGGAGGAGATTGTGATTGAAGATGGTAAAAGGTGTGGTGGGTTGTTAGGCAGTTGTTGGTAATGCAAGTGAAGGCGCAGCTGCCTGGAAGTTGTCTGACCTCGCTTGGCCCCTGCGTGCGGCCCGCCCCGCGCCTCCTTTCTTGCCAGCGAAGTTCCGTTCTTGCGGAGGGCTTTGTTTACAATCGAGTCCATCACACTTGAAAAGTTGACCAATCAAAAATCAACTTGCCCAGAATTTTCAAAGATGCCACTATGTCGAGGAATCGCAACAAGCAAGAATTCTACAAGCAGAAAAATCCTCCACATTAGTGTTACAACGGAAGGACGTTATCGAATATATTCACCAGCGCAAAAGCAGCGGTAAGGTTAGTGGCAGATTTTATAATCTTACAACGAATATCAATTCACCCGTATCGGTATTCTAGCCACCCATTCCTATAGATCTTCTTCCCAGGACCCTTAAAGACCCAATATCAACCATTCCCCCCAGGACCCTTAAAGACCCAATATCAACCATTCCCCCCAGGACCCTTAAAGACCCAATATCAACCATTCCCGGTTCAACAACACTCGGTCTAGCATTCCCGACTCCTGATCCCCCACCAACAGACTTCCCATTGAGCCTCTGAGCATCCTCGCGTACACTACCATTAACAGCTCGTACCGTCCTAAACCACAATTCCTCATCCCTCTCCATTCCCAAAACCCCATGACTACTCCTCCCTCCAAACCTGGCACTCCCCAACAGCGTTCCAAAAGTCGAACTCCCATTTCCCGCCACACCACCAGTATTCCCCGGCGCAAAAATCAACGTCGCATTCCCACTTTGCGATTGCGAGAGTGTCGTCCCAGCTAGTGTCTGTACCAGCCGGGAGGAATCGTCGAGATTAGCGAAAGGTTGGAGACCAGATGGCGAGGCGCCGTGGCCAGAAATCTCGCTATGGTAGCTGCGGTCAATAGTAGCATCAACACGGAACGCGCCGGTAGCGAAACTGGTGAAGATGCTCTCGAGGAAAAGCGGATAGGAGTATGTTTTTGTGTAAGGGGTTTCGGCGCCGAGGAGGAAGGAGTCTTTTCCTGATGTGGTGTGGGTGTTCGCTTGGTTGTTCCCTTGGTCGGTTAGAGCATTGTCGGTTGTTTGGGATAGGTTTTGTGTCCAAACTGCTACTCTGCCGTTGGGGTATTGTGCGGTTTTGATGTTGGCTGTGATGGTGAGGGAGCGGCGGACGGAGGTTTTGTAGAGCAGGGTGTCGTTGCTACCTGTTGAGTCTTGTTTTATGGTTTGAGATACGGATATCTCTGGATCGGACGATGAGATTTGAACCTTGTCGCTCGTAGTCGTAGCCGTCGAGTTACTGTCTGTCCAAATAAATATCTTTCCGGACAGCACCCAATTGCTAGCCACGCCTTCGCTCAAAACAGCTGTCTTCCCAGCATCATCACTTAACCCCACCACTTTCATCTCAAAAGTATGAGACTGTCCATCGCAAAGACTTCCCAGCCATGGTGTGACATCAATCTCTCCTTCACTCAGATCGAACGCCTGTATCCCTACCATGGGGCTCCAAAAGGCTGGAACGATTCCTCCCGTGAAAATGACAGGAAATGGCCACACAACACCAACCATCTGGCCGTCTAGCCAAAGCTGAACTTCTCGAAACGGACTATTGCCGGGTAAGACACCACCAGATGAATTGTATGTAGAGATAGCTGATGACAAGGCATTCTGCCACCAGAATTCCTCTTCGCCTTGTCCTGTTGCTGCGATGGATACAATTGCTCGCTTAGCATTTCTCGGAAATGACCCAGCCGAGAGGACCGCAGTAGCGTTTTGGGTAGTGGAAGGTATGACGAATGTACTGGGTTGTGATTCACTGATGCCTCGCTTGGCTGAGAGGGGAAGTATAATATTTGCTGCATCGACGGATTCCGAAGCCGAGAAGAAAGTGGCTGTGAGAGATGTGATATAAGTGCCTGTTAACTATTTGATTGTCTTAGCTCTGTCAAAGTGAACATCTAGTCTGTTGTACTTACGTTCACATTAGTCAGATTGGGAAGGTCAAAGATGATCAACTGGGACGTCTTCCACAGTGACATAAAACTGTGCACAAGCCCAAGTTAGCTTCCAAATCTCACCAAGATCCATGGAAACCACTCACTGTGACATGTCTTTCATATATGTCCAGACAATTCCAGACCTCCTTGGCTCGGCAGTTGACGTTCGGAAAACTTCCGTATCTCCCATGTGCCTATGTTGGCAAATGTGATCAGAACACAAAGCTTCGCAGAACTCGATGCAAGACTATACTCACATAGTCGCTAACCTATCGAATTGACCACCAAAACTTCGAACAGTGAAGTTCATCACGACTGTGTTACTAGATCCCATACAGTCCGGTGGGGTATAATTTCCTTAAAAAAATATTTATCAGCTCATAGTCATCCTCGAAGCAGCGTGTACTCCAATACATCCAGAACAGTCCTTTCGTGTAGCCATTCATTCGTCGAATCGTCCGTTTCGTTATTCTCTCATTCTCACTTCGAAGATCAAAATTTCCTGCACTTACCAACAAATGGCTGCCCGAATGAAAACACAAACTCGTGTTCCATAAGTGTCACTTGGCAAATCTTTCCATCTTCCGCAGAAGAACCTCCAGTGGGTATAATCTCAATTCCATCATTTAGCACCACTTGCCCAGGACCCATGACTGGTGGGTCGAGTTGGAAGACGCGGAGAATGTTGGTTGGGCTAGCAGCTGCTGCACTGGAGCTAGATGAAGATGATGGACTCGAGCAAAGGCTCGAGGTAATAGTTCCCGGCGTCGAACTGACAGACGGTCCTGCACCACGCGACAATCGCCTGTTACTCAATGCCGGACCTTGAGGTTCTCGGGGATACAGGCCCACAGAGACATGCGAATGCAAGTCTAGGACTTTTTCTTCGCTCTGTACTGGTACGATGTTCCTTTGAGGCGCAAAGAATATGGAGTAGGATAAGACGATACATCCTACAGCCGCGATGCAGACTCCCAGGAATGAGAGGATATCGATGAGAGAGACCTTGTTCTTCGTCGTGTTTTCGAAATGCCATTTCTCTTGTACCCTCTCCATTCCCCAACCGTCATCAAGGTACTGCCCCTCCTCACTAGCTTTCAGCCCACGATCCATACTTCCTAATTCGGTTTCAGTATCAAAATGTTGTTTGTCCTCAACAGCTGGAATACCTCCCTCCTTATTGATGCCAAAATAAACCATCGAAACCTCTTCTGGGTTTCCTTCATCTCCGTTATTTAAATTAAAGGAGCTTTATCAAGCTTTTGAGCTACCTCGTAAAAGCTACGTCAAGCTCCTGTAATATCTCACCCGCCACCCGAGGCTTGATACAAGTCCCGTCACGTCCCCGTCGCAGGTCGGGGATCGCGGTCCCCCCCACGACCGAAAGCTTATTTCGAAAGGAACACGCCTGTGCGCTTACTTTGTATGGAAAGTCTATATTTCCCGAAATCGTCGACTTTGGGGTAATGATTCGTTGTTTTTTCTTGGCGGTGAACCAAATGCGTCGTATTCGGACTCCGCTACTCTGTCCACGGGCGAGAGATGCTGTCAGCTGAAGCCGAAAAGCCTAGCTTGAATGATAGTGAAGAAAGTCGTGATTAGGCTAATAATAGAAAAACCAAGAACAATTGATTGCCATCTTGGAAGTGGAGCTCTTTTTTCTACTCTGTGACTGTGTCTGTGGAACATGGGGCATGCGCCTCAAATGGAGCAGATTTAAGTTTGGCATCATCCATGTACAGATCACCGACTTCTCTGGGCCTACGACGACTCAACACCTCTACGTGGTGCAGGCTATCAACTCCTTTAGGAGGCTAAGATTAAGTCACGACCTGCTGTCCTCTTGCACATAGTATACCGAACGATCGAAACAATACAGATAGAAACACAACCTCCGAAGAGCGCTTCACATAGAGTCGACCTCAGAACAAGGCTATAATAAGAAGGGATAGGAATAAGTTCTATCCTACAGTTAAGGTAAGGGGGGAGGAAAAGCAGGACTCGGAGGAGAGTTCCCGGAAGATAATTACGTAACAAGGAGTCTCCCTATAAAAGCTTTACGAGGGTATAGTGAGCGTACTACTCTGCTAAATATAGTCTCGTTAGATTCGTAAGAAGAGAGTGTCGAGAGTGTTAGTAGCCCGTTAAGTCGAGGAGAGCTATACTCTAGGAATCGAGTAGAGGAGTCGTGGGTTTTCGCGGAAGAGTATATATATTATAGTTCTACGGAAATCCTCCCCTTAGAGAGCGTAGTTGCTAAGTATAAGGATCAGCTAGTTAAGGTTTTTGTTGTTTTTCCTTAGTCGTAGAGTATAAACTATAGGTATTTGTACCTATTAGAAGGTGCACCTAAATAGGGGCTAATCTAGTTATTATATAAGGAAGGCACGTTATCAAAGGGAGAGAGTTCTTATATGAGCACTGTAAAGTCGAGCTTGAATTAGGAACGGAATATCTTACATAGTAGTAATAGCTAAAAAGGACAATAAACTGGATTCAAAAAAAAAAAACAAAAAAAACCGACTTCTCTAAGCGGCAATATAGACACTCCTAGGCAAATCAACATAACTTTTGAATTATAGCAATAGTTAGTCCACCTCCTCTGTATTCAATTGATCTCTAATCTCAATTTAGGTAGAAAAGACCTAAGTTTCGAGGCTACTCCACTTATTTTTCGGACGGCTTGAATAGAAGCACGCGGTTTTTTCGAAGCGGACATTTCCCATCCGACATAAGATACGATATGCAACAAAAAGATATCCAACTCGCCTGCTACCGCTTTTAACTCATTAAAAGACCTTTGTTACACATCGCATGCTATTTCGGATAGAGACTTTCCTCTTTGGGAATCGGTAGAGTCGATTGTATGCTTTGAAAATGGAAACGGAGCTGAGAACTAGTCGTAGAGTTTGTGTACTATTGTCTAGTTTTACTTGTCGCAGAACACACTCGCCTTAATTCCTTGTATCTACCAAACTCGTCCTATTAAAATATTGAAATCATTGGTTTGATTGCTCTAAGTCAAGCAAGTTACAAACAAAGGCCAACAAACCGAAATTGTTTGTAGCAAACATTTCTTAAAAAACAAGTAGATTGATAGAAGATTGAATGAAAGAATGTCAAAGTCTTCAAGTAAAAGAATGCAGATGCCCATAAGTATTCTACCTATTTTCTTCTATTTTCACAAAGTGACAACATCATCCTGCCAACATTCAATCCCAATTTACCAGATCGGTATGGCTTCTCCCTTCGAGATCAAACCTCAACACAGTTCGACAGGGATAGCAGCCATCTACGATATCGTCTGGTACGCTTCCACACACCCCGCTGCTCCATTGACCGTACAACCACTCTACACAGGCTCGCGAATTCTTTTCGAGAAAGAACTCGTGCCAACAAATTCGCCGTCCGTGGCAAAGAAAGAGTACAATACAGAGCAGAGTTGAGATTTGAAGGCCGGGAGAGCGTCTACGGTGAGTAATCCCGAGAATAAAGCCATGGGAGCTTGCTGATATGAGAACAGGATGTGACGAAAAGCTCTTCCAAAACTTCAATATCCTCTCCCTCCCACCAGCATCAACATTCCACCTCTCTCCTCTCCCCATACCCTCACCCACACCTGCACCATCACCAACAGATTTCATACCCCTCACATCACCCAGCCCATCCAATCCAGGAACCCTCGACCTAACATTCACCGCTCCCACTGCAGACTCCGACGGCTACCCCTTCCTCCATTTCCAATACCAATTCTCAACAAAAATGCTAGATGACAGAGGAGAGAAGTTACAGATGTGTGCAGTAGGATGGGCGAAGAGAAGGGAATATGATGATGAGGTTCCGACGGGCAGGGATACGTGTTTGAGTGATGTGGAGAGGGAGAGCTTGGTGCGGAGGAGAGAGATTGACATGGTGGCGTTGGAGGGGAGGCTGTCGAGTGGGATGAATAGGATGGAGGGGCTGGAGGAAGGTGAGGTTATGGAATAGAGGTACCGAGTAAAAGCATTGTTCGAGTAAGACATACACTTGGACCTGTTGATCAAGGATTGTTTTCGATGCTGATGCTTCCTTGACTGATGGTTTATTTACTTCGAATTAAGCGATGTTCCTCTCCTCGTGAGCCTGTGCTAATCATGCCATCGTATGCTATCGCTAAAACCCGTCCATACTGCTTGAATGTATTATTTCGTACAATAATATGCTGACAATGCACTGAATATCGTAAGATCGTAACATGTCCTAGAGGCTTCTTCGCTCACGTCCTCATCCGATTAATGTGAGCTTCAGTGGCGTGATTGAGTATTTGCTGCCAAGTACTTCTTCAATCGATCACTCTGTATCATAGCCCGTATCAACTCAATCGTAATTTCAACGCCGTTCTCGATCGCAACTTCGTCCGCATTGACTGGAACGTGTAAAAAAACCACTCTCCGCTCTTCTTCCTTCTGTGTGAGATAGGCCATGCTCGAAAAATATATAAAATCGCACAGGTACCGTCCAGCGTCCTCGGAGATTCTGACGTCTTTGCCCTACACAGAGTTAGTCATTATCCCTCGCAAATTAACATACAGACGTACAGGTAGGGCAGCTCTCCACCTCTTCCAAACATCATCCACATCCACAGCACTCAGCAACTCCTCTGGCATATCATGCCATATCCACTTCTCGCCCTCCAACCTCCTCCTCTCCGCATCACCCAACAACTCATGGTCCACGTCCTTCATATTATACCCATCCCTATGACCCCTCCTCTCCACACTGTAGAACTTCCTTCCGGACGCCATACCAATGTGGATCGCAAAGTCAATCTTTCTTCCCTCCCATAGCGTCGGTACCAGTTCCCGCACTGTTTTGTATGCAACCTTCACAGGCTCGGGATGGACAAGAATGCGAACTGGGACATGCTTTGCAATTGCAGATGCGTCGTGCGTTTGGAATCTCGAAGGAGGTAGGAAAGGCGGGAGACCTTTAGCTATTTCCCAGGAAGGGTTGATGGGGTTTTGGGCTCGGAATGGCTGTTGAAGCTCTGTTAGCTGACATTCCAACGGAGACTTAGGTTGGAGTGTTGTAGAGGCCCACAAAAACAGCCAGGGCGGTCAGAAGTATAAATAAGAATGCTGACAGGCTCTGACTAGCTGCCAGGTGCATGATTTTTGTCAATTCATGCCCCGTCAAAGTCGTGCTGACGCGGGGTGTGAGAAGAGCTTCCCTTAAGCACGCGACAATGGCGGGGTAGATCTGAAAAGCACTTACACCGAAGCCAGTGACCAGCACTGTTATCTCGTCCTCTTGAGGGACGGGTTCTTCGGTAAGCGAGCCCATATTGACACAGGGTGGAGGAGACTGCGAACTTGGAAACGAGAAGGAAAGGGTAGAGGATTGAAGGTTGTCGCGGCGCAGAATGAATGGGCATGTGAAGCTCGCATGCCAAGGCGGGGTTAACTCGGCTGAGCTAGTGACGCCATCCCCTTTTTCTCCGAGCCGAGGGACAATAAGAGCCTCAACGACAGTGGTGACCAGAGGAACGGCATGGTTTTCTTAGAGATATTCTGGCTCCACAGCAGTAGAGGACGAGTACTGTGGTACCTACATGCGAGAGATGCGTGGAAAGGAAAGGAAAGGAAAGGAAAGGAATTGAACCCAAAACACACTTCCTCGTCGGCAAATCAGCAGGTTTGTTTACATTTGTTGGAGATCTACATTCACAGTGAATAGTTGAGTCATGCGCAATCTCATCTCATCAAGACCAAGGCGGCCGCTCTCCCTGCCATGGATGCCTTCCCGGGACGCTCCTCCCAGCCCTTACATTTTCATTGTGGAAATACCCTCCTCGTAACCTCTCATCCCAATGACTGATCTCCAGGCCTCCTTCCTCCGCATCGCCAAATGCATCCCGAGAAACTGATGTTACTTCCTTCAAGCCTGTGGTTCTTCCGTCATCATTTGAAGTAATTTGGACGATGATGTTGGACCTCTTGTCCTCGACCGTCCATTGTGTGACTTCAGTGTCAGAAGCGAAGTGCGAAGTCAGGTAGCGCGAGGTCAAGGGCTCATGGATTTGAGAGATCGCTTGCCAGGTGTTGTGCAGTGTGGAGATGGTGGTGTCTGGATAGGTGAGTCAGGGACGTCCTCCGCCAGAGTCAGGAATTTGAGTCAATATTGAGACAAACTTACGACAAAGGAAGAGATATGTTATTACAGCCATAAGAAGAAGGTGGAATATCGTGACGACTACGACAGCAATATAGTCTGAAAGAAAACCAGCAGGTGCGGAGCTGTAAATATCCATCTGGCCACCAGGTATTGATGCGTGCGTCAATGGAGTCAGACGAACACCCGTAGATTTTCCAAAGAAGGGTAGGTGTTCTTGATAGGCTGTCTGTGCCAGAATTGTGATCATGGACTGCATGGCAAACCCGAGGCTGGGTTCAAATGTACTGGTCATGATCTCGTTAAACAGAAAAGCTACGTCAGGATGTGATGAGTTTGCGACTCCTCGTTGAGACACCATAGAGATGGAGTTAACAGTCGTGTTTGGGTCTTGTGACATCAGTTGTGCCTTTGATATATAGTCGCTGCTGTTTGACCCTACTAATGGACCTACTGGCGTTCCACCGGGAAATTTGATCTCGAGTAGACCACGGTCATTCGGTGCGACCCGTTCTTCTCCGAGCTCATATCGAATGGCTTCAAAATTGAACACTGCGCCGGAAGATGTTGTCCGCTGGGGTGCTGTCTCGTTTCGAGATCGGGTCGTCGCTGCTTGAATGTCCATATCAACAGCTGAAAGAGCATTGTAGCATAGCGAAATGCGTATAAAAGGCTTGCCCCGGACAACATTGCGAGGCAGGTCTTCATAGACCAAATGTAACCAATCACCCACGATGTCTTGGGTCGGATTTCCCAGAGGCTTGGGGATGGTGTTGTTCAGGAATGGGACGGGTACATTGACGATGATGTATTGATTAAATGTATTAGCCCGGACATTGACAGCGGCAGGTATTTCGTCAAATTGGCTAAGAAGAAGACTTCGAGAAAGTTCTGTTGAGATCTGGTTGAGAGTGAAGTTTCCGTCAGGAAGAATCTTGATTCCTGATGAAGGAATGACAGCTCGGCTAGTGAGATCCTGAAGCAGTCTGGAATTACCAGGTGAGGCACTATAATTCTGCAACACCTCCTGTGGAACAGCCAGGAAAGTAACATTGCCCGATTCGTCGAGAGCCGCATCGGGCGAAACACAAACAACTCTTGTATCCAGGACGGTCGCAGAGCCTTGGTATTCTTGAAGCGAAACTCGGTTTTCTTTCTGTGGTATTGGGAGGAGAGCTCTGAGAGAAACGCCAGTATCAGAGACTCGGGACCGTGGAACGACATTTTGCTTGACGGCATAATCTGCAAATGCTGTGTACGTAACAGGCTTTTTGAACCAAGCAGAGGTGTCGGATATTAACGAATCTCCAGGACCCAACCTAGTCATGATAAAGTCGGGAATAGGATTACTACCACGGATTAGCATCGTTAGAACGATCAAGAGATACATACAGTTTACCCAGGGACTAAGCCAATAGTGATATCAGAAAGCAGGGCGAAATATGTAAATTGACTTAAAAGTGCGGTCAAGCACAACAGAGTGAGTAAAGCTGGTATAAAAAGCTGTTTCTTTGGACCGTCTCTCCTCACTACAGAAGGACGAAGAATATAGTATGCGAGGGAGTAAGGACCCGAATTGGAACTTCGTAATGCGGAAACGGGTGCCAAGTGTGGGAGTGATATGCCTGTGACTTCGACTGCGAGACTTGCCAGCATAGATGTCGCAATCACGGCGTGTATCATAAAAGATATAGCGATAATCAAGGAAGCTAGAATGATGACTCTGTTGATATCGTTGTCGGATGTCAAGTTCCTCCAGGCGGAAATGCTGTCATCGGCAAACCAGATGAAAGATATGAAGCCCAAGGAGGCTACCATGCATATCGTAGTTATGATCAACACGCCTGCGTGAAATCTTCCAAGACGCTCCATAGCTGACTAGAGTGCGGAATCAGTATCAGTCATATATATTCGATGGTTGGTGACATACTGTTTTCATATCGGGGCGCCAAGACGTAACCTCCTTCACAAGCGGCAGATCATCTCGTTCAAAAGTGTTCGACATCGAAGAGTGAAGGGCAGTGCTTTGCGGAAGTGGAGAGACAGGATTGTTCGATCGAAAAGTTCGACCAGAGCTACCACCATATGAAAGATGTCGAGACATTTTGACGTTGACTGCAGAGCACCGAAGCCCACGTGCCCGAGTAGAGAGGGTAGGGTTCAATGCATACCAAGGAACAAGCAGACAAGGAACTACTTATCCCAGCACTTCGAAACTCCAACGAGTGCTCTAGAGACCTTTCTTCAACCTCGGCCTGTCTGGTAGGGAAGACAGGCTGCCTCTGAAGGCGGCCCAGCATCGCCGTTTAGTTTCACCGGCGCCTATCGTACGCCTCATTCAACCTTTACTGTGGCTTGTCGGTGAGCAAAGCATATCGCGACGAAACTTGGGCCGAGACAGGTCTTGGTCGACTATATGGTCGCTGGCGAATGTTGCGATTGCCTGTCCATTGAATGTGCTACGGGTATAGCTGGCCCATGGCTGGGAGTTTCACGAGCCGCAAAAAGCGATCTCCTTGGACTCTGAGAATGTGCTTGACGGCTTCCCCAAGAACCATGCGAACTTCATGCCTCGTAATTATTCTAATTCAAACATCTCCATTTTCATCGTGGATGGACGGCTCTCCAACATCCTTGTCATAGAATGATCACTGACAATCGGCAGCAATTAACATCACCGTAACATCAACCAAAAAGAAACTGTAACCCGCAAATCAAAGTGAATTCATTTCATATGACTGGCATAAAAAGCAAAGTGCAAGATTATGCCTGAGAAGGTCTTCCACTAGGACATCGATCAACAAGCCTCACTCTACGCGCGCGCATCCTGTTTCATGAGCCACAACCACGATGGCTGGTGACCTCGGTCGAGTACAGGAGGTACATTGGCGCTTGCCAGACTAGTAACTATAGATCAATAGAAATCTAGAATGCGACCGAGTGGAAAATGAATTTTGCATGAAAAGAAGATGGGCCTGATCGCGATGTCCAATGTCTGTGTTCAAATGAGAACGTTGCATGTCGACGCGACTAGATACGGTATTTGTACCCTTCTGAATCTAGTACGGAATAGGACTCTCCGAACCCGCCTAACAGGATTAAACAATCTTGGAGCATAAGACGGAGGATAATTCGCGAAGATGCTGTGTTTCGTACGCATGTAACGATGAAGCAATGAACTTGCGGTTGAGATGGAGGGAGACGAGCCAGATTGCCAAGACCACAATCCAAAGTTCTGCCCCCTTCACCGCTCAAACCCCTCCCAATCCAGCGACCCCTCCAAGAAAAAACGTCGAGCTCTCCATCTTCTCTCCCAACCCCTCAAAACACACACTTCACATTATCCCCTATAACTCAAAATGAAAGACCCAGCATTCGCCCCAGACCCCTCATCTGCAGTCGACATAACCACACAATCCATCCTCCTCCACGCCTCGCAACACGACCTCCAAGCTCTTAAACCCCTCCTTCGCGTCCCAGGAAACGCAAGCGTCCAGGATCCAGAAACGGGATATACGCCTTTACACGCTGCTATTGCTGCTTGCGGACCTGTGAAATCGTCTGCGACTCAAAATGGAGAGGAGTTTACAACTGGAGGGGCTGTGAAAGAGGGTGAGGGTGCCAACGAAGAGGAGGACGAAGAAGTCGATATTGAGAAAGTGAAGAAGGTCATAGAGGAGCTTTTCTTCAGCGGCGCGATATGGAATGATCTCGATGCGAATAATGAGACGCCTGGGTGCCTGGCGTATAGGTTGGGGAGGATGGAGTTATATGATATGTGTGTGAACGCTGGAGTTAGAGCGGAGTTGTTGTTGGGTCTGATGGGTGGGTATGAGGAGCTTGAGGGAGAGGATACGGATGAAGAGATGGAGGAGAGCACTGAAGTCGAAACTGGTGTGGAAGCTAGGGAGGGAGAGACCGCGCAGGACACGAATGGAACAACAGAGACTGCTACCCACGAACTCGCTGTCGGACCAGCCGAAGAAGTCGCCCTCTCCCACCAAAACGAAACACAAGCCCCCAAACAAGACGTCAATTCCGCCGACTATCTCGCCTCAAACCTCACCTTCACAGACTCCGCCCTCCTCGACTCCGACGCAAACGGCGTAATGATGTCCTGGGAAACCGCCATCATGCGACGAACCGTAGACCTCCTAATCCCAGACCTCAAACCCGGCTCCCGAATCCTCAACATCGGATTCGGAATGGGCATCGTGGACCGCATGTTTCGGGACACGAAACCTGCCCGTCATCATATTCTCGAAGCACATCCCGCGGTCCTGCAAAAACTAGCTAGCGAGGATTCAGATTTTGGGAAGAGTTGGGAGGAGTCTGCCCCTAGTGCTGGGGAGGAAGGAAGTGGGAAGGAGGGAGCGTATAGAATCCATGCGGGGAAATGGCAGGATATCTGTCCGCAGCTCCTCCAATCCGGGGAAGTCTACGATGCTATCTACTTCGACACTTTCGGCGAGGATTATTCCCAACTTAAACTCTTCTTCACTGAATTCGTGCCCGGACTCCTGGATGGTGAAGGCAGATTCGGGTTCTTCAATGGATTAGGAGCGGATAGGAGGGTGTGCTATGATGTTTATTGTAAGGTGGTGGAGATGGATGCTTTGGAGGCGGGCATGGATGTTGAGTGGGAGGAGGTAGAGGTGGGCGAGTTGGGCGGGGAGGGAGAGGGCGAGTGGAAGGGGGTGAGGAGGAGGTATTGGGTTTTGGAAAAATATAGGTTGCCGGTGTGTACATTCCTGGGTTAGATGTTTGGGTGCGCGGTTTGATGGTTGGTTGATTGGGCGGTGGGGGCGGAGGAAAGAGTGATATGATACCCTGCATTGGAATGGCGTCAAAATGAACATACATAGACTCGATGATGTTGAAAGGAGGATGATGAAATGAAGCGCTACTGGAAGCGTTACCTCAACTAGAAAATTGCTCCATATAGAAAATTAGCATGAAATTTGATCATCTCCATGAAATAGGGACATCATGAAGTCGTGCTAAATAAGCTAGGTAACCAGCCATCACATAACTTCCGTTCTTAACCAAACATATCCAGTCCAACCCCACCACAAAATCCAAGTAAATACATCCAGATGCATCTACTTGAAATTCTCCGGGTGCAAAATCCCCGCCATATTCCCCTCCTTCACCCTCTTCAACGTCAAGGCCGCAATCAGCGCAGCCCCAACACCAGAACCATCCTCTGCAGCCAAAATCTCAATCGGATCCTCCTCCTTACTGTTCTTCTTTGGCGCCCAATCCAGAATCTCGCGCAGCGCAACAGCACCGCGAGCCTTGAAATGCGGGTACTTGTTGAAGACTGAACCGTCTGCTCCGACGTGGCAGGTCTTGTAGTCCTTTTTGATCGAGATGGCGGCAACTCCACAGGCTGAGAGGCGAGCGGCGCGCGTGCCGATTAGCTCGGCCAAGCGGCGGATGAGTTCGAGTTCTGGGCGGGTGGTGGTGATTCCAAGTTTGTTTTGGAAGAGATCGCCTGTCTCGGACAAATTCTCGAAGGGGTCTTCTTCCACGAGGGATAGGAAGGAGGAGTCGAGGGTGTAGGCCTTGCGGAGCTTGTCGATGTTTTGTCCTTCGAACATGTGGACTTCCTTGTTCTCGTGCAGGTCGACGAGGACGAGGCGGAAGAGTTCGCCGAGGTAGAGGCCGGCGATCATCTTTTCGAAGGCTTGTTGGCCTGGACGAGGGGACTCCTTATCGATGATTATGTCGTAAGGGGTGAGCGGGAGGACTTTGTGTTCGTTGTCGAAGGCGCCCCATTCGCAGTTGATGGCCATTGGAGTGTCTGGTGGGAGGTTCATGTGTGCAAGCTTGGGGATTGAGCCGCAGTTCTCCATGTAGGCTGCGTTGCAACCGGTTCCGAAGATACAACCGATCTTCATCTTGGTGTCGGTATAGGCTGAGGCAATCAGGGTTCCAGTAGTGTCGTTGATCAGTGCCGTCAACTTGATGGGAACACCCTATCACGTGTTAGCGGGTAAATACAGAAGAATAGGGGTGTTTTGTTGCTCACTCGCTTCCCGATGGCTGCCTCGAACATAGGCACGACATTCTCTCCCTCAACTCCGTCAATGTCAAAACCCTTTGTCCAACGCTGGAGAACACCATGGTCTATGTAATCTTGCGTTGCTGGGTACGAGAAAGTGAAACCAAGTGGGAGGCTTGTCGTCTTCTCACCACCATGGTGGGACTCAATAAATTGCTGAAGACAGTCTGCGATGTACTCCCAGAGTTCGTCTGCATTGCCTGTCTTCAGGTCCTCGGGCATGCGGTACTTAGATTGGATGATGTCGAATTCACCTTGCTCATCGGTCAAGATGATCTCGCAAACACGGAGGTTGGTTCCGCCCATATCAAGGGCAAGGAAAGTACCAGTTTCGTTTCCGTCGGGGAATGCCATGCACCATGTTGGGTTCATGGGCTGTTAGTGTTAGCGAGACCAAGCGACAGTGTTGGATTCAGCTTACAATGCTGCCACCTTCGACGCTAAGACCTAGAAACTGTTAGTCTTATTCAATGCATTGAAATGGAATATGTACCTTTCTCGAGCTCCTTGACAAAGTGAGCAGTGATCTCCTTCAGCTTCTCCTCTGGAATAGTGAAGAGTTTCTCCAGTCTCTCAATCTCCTGCAGGAGATCCTTCGGCACATCGGCCATGGAGCCTGTGGTAAATCGTAAGCATAATTCCCGCAAAATAAACTTAACATAATTCCATGGGAAACAGAAGCAGGGAAGCCAAGCAGTAGCACAAGAACACAAGCCACTGGCACGTGATAGCGGTGAGTTTGATAGGTTGCTTTTTCCAGATCTCATGACCGACAAGCATATGCAATGCTGTGTTGGACAAGGCAGTTTGTGGAGAAATAAAAAACATGGCCAAGTCATAAGATATTGGCAAACTCGAAGACGAAGACAAGTTTGAGGGAAGTGCCCCACTGATATCGAGATCGAATTTGTTGAGACGGAAGAGGGGGGATGACCTTCAGTAGGGTGTTGAAGTACGTGCAACATTTTGAAAATAAGCCTGCTTATTTTCTTCTTATGTTTTGGTACAGATCGAATTTCTTGTTCTGGTGCTCGAGGTTGTTGAGAGAAACTCGCTCATCAGACGAGGGGTCCTCGTACAAGTAGAAACGACAGTAGCACAACAACGCAGTGAATATGATGAAAACCACTTGGACAATCGCAATAGGAGAACGTGAATGAGATAGGGGAACAAACCCTTCCTGCTTGGAGGACGACGTGGCCCGAGTCCAACCATCCTGGCGGTTGTGAAGGTATTAAGGTGAATTCAAGATAGGTGAGGGGTAGTGGGGTGAGCTGAGAGCTTCTCGAGTATTGAGAATCTGTAATTGGCGACAGTGAAGCTTGTATAGAGGGAATTGAAAAGAGACAATGGAGAGAAAAAGCTTGAAGTCAGCGCAAAGTGTGTTTTTATATTCAGGACAAGAAGATGAGAAGAGGAAAAGCGAATGTTTCGGCGGGCTCGTCACCGTGGGGCTCACCCTTGAGCATTTGCTTTGGTGGGGACTAGTGATGTAGCTCAGCAGTTTAGCAGCTCAGCTTGCTCCCGCCGTCTGCCGTCAAGCTTGGGCCGATGATTAGTCAGCCCGGAGCTTCCACGCGAAAGCCACATTTGCACCGCCATACCCTCTTCAGGACTAGATGTGGCTGGGAGGTATCCCAAAGGACACATCAAGGGACGAGTTGAGAGTTGACAGACGTAAGCTCTGAGCTCGATTTAGGACAATTACTTTTTCGTCTTCACCCACAATACCGGCGCATACTTCAAGGATCCCAATCGAGGTCTATTCGATCCATTGGATTCACGGCTGGTCTGCTGTATTCCTTCAAAATGAGGCCATTGGCAGTTGCATCTGCGGTGTTGTCCTTCGCGTCCATAGCTTTCTCGGCCCAGGGAAACCTCACCAAACCATTCACTTCACGACTGATACTACCAGCGGAATTCACTCCTCCGCAAAATTTCAAGAATGTCAATCTTGTACATATCATCAATTTGGAGAAGAGCTATCCAAAGGAGTCAATCAATGTGTTGATTGAGAATGTTGCCAGCGAACCTCAAGATGAATACTATCTGCCGTTCACCTCGCGGCAGATGGAGACAATCGGAGCTTTGGAAGTGAAGGACAGGAAAGATCCAGATGGAGGCTTCTTCGATGTGGAAGCAGTTGAATATGATCCTAATAGGTATGTTCTAATTCCACTTGGAAAGTATGCAACTAATGAGCAACAGTGATACCCAATTCTACCGCATTCGTCTACCTGCACCTCTCGCTCCAAAAGCTCAACAAACCCTTGGAATTACCTACTCCTATCTTTCCGCCCTGAGCCCTCTTCCAGCGGCAGTTGCCCAAAAGGACAAGCAGTACTTGGTCTACACATTCTCAGCATACGCTCCTGCAGCCTATGTCACATTGAAGCAGAAGACCGAAGTCAAGTTCCCATCCGCAAATATCCCAGAATATACCATTGTCCAAGCAGCCAAGGGAGAGGCCGAGTCACCACAAAAGCAGGGCTCGAAGTTCACCTATGGATCATTTGCCGAAGTCCCAGCCGGAGCTGTCGAGCCAGTAACGGTTCGATACGAGTTCACGAAGCCATTGATCCATATTTCCCGCCTGGAGAGAGACATTGAAGTTAGCCACTGGGGAGGAAATGCTGCATTTGAGGAGAGATACACCATGCACAACCGTGCTGCGAACCTCACCAAGCAATTCTCTCGTGTGGAGTGGGCCCAGCAGGCACACTACAACCCATCAACAACCGCAATCAAGGAGCTCAAGTTCCCACTGAAGGTCGGCAGCTTGACCCCATACTTCACCGATGTCATCGGCAACGTCTCCACCTCCCGATTCCGCAGCAACAAGCGCGAAGCGAACCTCGAAATCAAGCCCAGATACCCAATCTTCGGAGGATGGAACTACCCATTCCGCGTAGGATGGGACGCAGACCTCAAGAAGTTCTTGCGTAAGCTCAAGAACGGAGATGGATACGTCTTGAACGTTCCGTTCTTGGAGGGACCAAAGCAGGCAGAGGGTATGGCATACGAGCACATTGAGCTGCGCGTGATCCTCCCAGAAGGAGCCGAGTAAGTCCTGCCTTGTTCGAATCTGGAAAATGGTCTTTACTAATCATCTTGCAGAAACGTCCAGTACAGCACCACTGTCCCTCTCGTCAGCGCAGATATCTCTCTCCACAGAACCTTTATGGATACCACTGGCCGCACCGCTCTAACCCTGACAGCTATCAACATTGTCGACGATCTCCGTGATCGCGAATTGATTGTTACCTATGACTACCCACTTCTCGCCGGACTGAGGAAACCACTGGTCATTTTCTGGAGCTTTGTAAGCCTGTTCTTTGCTGCGTGGGCGATTGGTAATCTGGACGTGAGCATTCGTGCGAAGAAATAAATATCGGGTGATGGATAGATATGTATAGCTATGTAGAAATAAAAGGTTGATTTCTTGCTATGGTTTCTTTTGTTTCTCCTCCATCCATCCTTTCCCAACCGCCTCCCTGAGTTCTTTCTAGACACTTTTATTTCTCGCATCCTCTCCGTGAGATTTTCTCCCTCAGAGCAGCCGCTCCACAGGAAACGAGATATCGATATCGTTATCAATATCCCTTTTCTCACAACACATTAGTACTGATAACACATCTTCGAAGGGAATGATATGATCTTACAGACAGATACCCTCCTCACGATTATGCTGTGCTTCTCGGCTCGCTCCCACAGGCTTTTGCATCCGAGTTTCTCGCGTTGGCAAGAATAGGATTTATTGAGATGGGAAGCGATGTGGATTATTGATTGGAGGGGTGTGATCAGGTAGGACGTGTGTTGACTGTAGGATGCTCTGACTGTGTTTGTTTCTTGCAGCTTGCAAGATGTTAGTTGCGGATGCATTGGACCGCGGAGGACCAATTATAAATGGAAGTCCTTAGGTGACTTCGATTTTAAGTACAATGTCTGCAAGATATAAAGAAGCATGGGTAAGTTTGATATATACATTATAACTACTATTTGACAAAAGAAAGCTTTTGATGTGAGGATCGCCGTCATTCGTAACCCAAAATCACTCGATCCCGTTGTACTTTGGTATATTTACATTATATACACAGTTGCGGTTTGCAACTGGTCAGCCCGGTGTGATCCGGAAAAATTATGCGAGCGGATTGGTGACTACTGGGTACATGGGCATGTACTTCTTGTAGAGCTAGAGATCCGTTAGCATAAAATCCTCCAACAAAGTGATATCTTGGGATCCAACATACCGACTGGCAAACACCATTGTAATCCGCAGTATCTGCCTCCACCATCTGCAGCTCATTCCCAGGAACGCCCAACCTCACCGTCTCCGCACTGCCCCTGACGCTCTCCACAGCATTCCATCCAGGTCCCGCAGCAGGATTCTTAATCCAATTAACGAACCACTTATGAGTGTAATCCGCCAAAGCCTGCTGCTCTTCCGTAACGCCACCCAAAGCACTGAAACACTCGTTCCCTCCCATGAAGAACGGGATTTCAGTTCCGTGAGTAGGAGCCGTTCCTGGGACGCCAACCACATTATCGTAGGCTCCAAACCAGCGGTAGGACCAGGTATCCTGAGCAGCGGAGCGGATATCGAGCAGCCAGTCGACGGCGCAGTTGAAGCGAGCGTCACCGTATTGTGTGCCGCTCTTCAGGGAAACGGATGAGAAGTCTGTCTCGTTGTAGGCGGCAATGAGCTCCTCAGCCGGGATGTGTACAACATCTGCATCAAAAGTGCGGACCCAGGATGAGAAGTTCGTGTTCTCGCCGCCGTAAACCAAGGCGAAGATGGTTCCCTCGCCGGCGGAGTTGCCGGTCAGGAGGGGTACGTGGGAGGGATAAAGACCTGCTGCGAAGCGCTTCTCGAGATCCGCGTTGGAGTAGCGAGTAAGACCATCGACCACGGGAGTGAACCATGTGTGAACAGAGGAGTTGAACGAAGCAGTCTCCAGCTCATGGATTGATTTGCTGCGCAGGCAGTCGAGTTGGCCAGGGTCAGTTGGGCATCCGACTTCTGCTGCGATAGTGTCGAGTCCGACGTTGGTGGGGGCGTATCCAGGGCCGGAGGCAGAGTTGGCACTCATCTCGACTGCACCAGCGAGCCAGGTATCTGGGTGGTTCCAGAGGTAATGATCAACATGAACACCACCTGAAGAATGGCCTCCGAGGACGATGTGGTCTGGGTTTCCGCCAAAAGCAGCAATGTTGTCATGAATCCACTCCATTGCTTTCTCAACATCCAGAATGCTGAAGTTTTGCGTAGTGTCGCTCAGCTCGGCAGAATTCGGAGATGCAAATATGCTTTCTCTGTGGTTGAATGAGACCATGATGACATCGTTCTTTGCGAAGTTGTTGCCCTGGAGTTGGGTGTTGCTACTTGATCCAGTGACCATTGCACCACCATAGATGTAGACAAATACCTAGAACTAGTTAGAGGTTGTTCGAACAAGTGAAAATGATTTTACTCACTGGCAGATTAGCTCCCTTTGCAGGCGCCCAGATGTTGAGGTTCAAGCAATCTTCGCCTTGTTGACTAAATGGTGTGTTGGAGATTGCCTGCGCGCATGTCTGTCCATAAGATGTGGCATTAAAGAGGCCATATGAGAGCGGATCTTGGGGTTCTCGCCACCTAGAAAAATTTAGAAGATGATCATATTTGAGAATGGGGTAGTTCCTCACCTGTTTTCCCCAGCCGTTGTTGCAGCATATGGAATACCAAGAAAGACCGAATTGCCATTGGCATCTGTGAATCCATGAACCCTTCCCTGTGCCGTGGAGGCTGCAGGAGCAGTGCTGTTGGAAATCTCGTAACTGAGTAGGGGGGCTCCGGCTACCTGACGAGTAAACGCCAGAGCTATGCAGACACTCTGCCCAAAAAGAACGTGGGAGAACATGATGATGAAAATGTACAAAGAAGGATCGACTGATTGGAATGAATGTTGTGCGTGAGAAACAAGAACCATTGTTGCTGCTCCAGCCACTATATATACTAAAGTAAGGGTGTTGACCCACCAGGAATCCTTGAAGGACAGTTGAACCGTCAGCTTCTAGAAGATCCAGAGTTCGTGGCGGTGGAGTCGATATTGGAATCGTAATCCTTGTCCGTCGCTGCATACGGAAAGAAACAACACATGGTGACAGGGATTGGATCGTGTCTCGGAAAAAAGATGACAGCACAGATCTCGATGAGATTCATAAGACAATGCACCCCGCATTGAAATCAATAGTTTCCTTACGGTCGAAATCCGAATCGACAGGCTCTTGAGCTTTGTTCAGGTTATAACGGCGCAGGCAGAATGCTCTGTACTGCGTTCTTGAATGGCACTGGCTTGGCAGAGTACATCAACCATTGTCGATTTCCAAGATGGCGAGAAATAGAAAAATGCAACGATAGGTATCCACAGTAGGTAAAGGCGGCTCTTCGTTGAGCTCACCACAGACCGTTGTGAGGTCACGGCAGGCTCCATATTTCCGGAACAACACTGTCCTACCACGTGAAATATTCGTCCGTCATGATCAGTATCAACGCTTGAGGTGACTAGTGAGCTGTTGCCATAACAATTCGTCCGATGGACGTCTGGTTGACCAATGCCAACCGGAGTACGCCGATGCTTGGATCATGGTTGCTTTGTGGCCAGGGTACGGAACGTAGCATGCGTCAGTAAGCATCGAAGGTGACAGACCCATCTCCTCACGCCCTCACAAGTATTGACATTGGGACGTGACTAACGGCAATCCCGTAGATGGTAGTCGCATACTGGGCTGTATCCTTTATCAAGTCCCGTTATTAATTCCTCGTCGTTGTTGAACCACGAAGTTGTTGCTGACATAAGGTAGGGAAAAATGACAAGCGAGCTATCAGCACGTGACTACATCCAGTAAATGAGGTTTTGACTCTCATCCTTCCTTATCGAATGAAACTTTAATTGGGTCCTCATCTCCAGAAACACAATCAACAGGCTAGACTGAATTAAGCTGCCAGTTGAGCACTCATCATATTCCAGCCTCGCTTTGACTGCTTGGAACTGCTACATAACCTAGTTGAGAAGATAAAGGGAAACCTGCCGTACTTCCGTCAGCCTCTCAAGGAACTTCACGACTCGCGCACACAGTCGTGACGACTTCTTCCGCAACGGTCGTCTCGATACTTGCGGGACGCCACGCGGAAGCTTGAGACATCCGCTGCGCTGTTCACTGGCAACTGTGGAGCCAATAGGTTAAGGTTGGAAGTTGTTCACAGACTCCCGTTCTTGTCTCCACTTTCTTTCGAGAGCCTCCGATTCCTACGCTTCCCGCCACAGCCTTTCTAGAAACTGCTTGTGTTCCTCAAGGATCAAATTCTGACTATTGGCTTTCGCCTGTTTCCAGTTCTGACATATGACGATGTTTGCCTGCTCAGCTTCTTTTAGGAAACTATCTTACCAGCCTCCCTGTAGGTGTATTCGATGTCTTTGCGCATTGGCGAAATCTGAAGTCAAGATGCCTCAGTAGAGGCTACTCTCAGATCCCTTTCGACAACTGCATTTCGAAAATCCAGAAATCTGGTTGTTTCTTCAAATCCCTGTTAGCACTGTTTCAACATGAGCGCACGACGCAGGAAGGTTCAATGTATCTTAGGATTCTTACTGCTACTCTATACGGTGTTTCCTCTTCTGGTTCGGAGAGTCGAAGATCTTCGAGATATGACATTCTAATGGGGATCTCTTTTCGAATTCGTATGAGAACAATTCGGCGACTTCGTATATAGCCCACAGCTTCCCCATCAAGTCAAACTCCGAAGCACTCCACCCTTCTACTTCATTTCCAGCCGGACCGATTCAAATAAGCTTCGTACTCAAAGTACCTGATATTGATGATGGCACCACAAGGTTTGGGACAAGTGGTGAGTTATACTGGCGACTGAAGTGGAGAAAGTCCCTATGCTGATATACCCCAGGTGTCTTGGTACATTTGTACATTCTTCGCAATCGCCTTTCTCGTCGCGAGACTGGTGGTGAAGTGGTTGAGGTTCAAAGCTTTCTCACTCGATGATTGGTTCATGGTGCTGGCAGGAGGATGTCTCTTGACAGATCTCATCATACCGCAGCACATGTGGAATCTAGGTAAGGATGTGTACTCGGAGAAGACCTATGTTCAATGACTTACCTTTATACAGGAATGGCAGCTCTGCAGAAGGCAAGTCGAGATGAGTTTGTCGGTATCATGCAGGTATGTTATGAAGCCAGATCTTCTTGCCATAACAACTGACAGCGAGCCTAGATGATTATCCCTGGCTCAATAGCTTACGTCACATCACTGTGGGCTATCAAAGTTGCACTGGTAAATTTTGATCCCTCTTCCTAACTTTCCGTCATGAGCTGAAATGTCAACTTCAAGGTCATTTTCTACAAGAAAATCGCAGCACGGACGAGGTTGCAAGCAGTTTACAATGTGATTCTTGTTGTCCTGGGAGTCACATGGGCTGTGATTTTCTTTGACATCATTTTTCAATGTTATCCAATAGAGAGGAAATGGACAACGGACCCAAACAGTAAGCATAATCTTGAACTTTCGTGTTTGCTGCACATTTGCTAATATAGAATATACCAGTGCTCTCAGAAGGCGTCCGCAATCAACTACTGGATAACTATCCTCAGTTCGTTTACCTCCCCCCATCTGAAAGTCCACCAGCTAATGCATTCTTAGTAAACATTTTCCTTGATGTCGTCAGTAAGTTGGCTTCATTGAGAAACAGAAAGCATTGAACTGATCGATATCTAGTCATCGCGCTCCCAATGTCGATGATCGTGAAGCTGCAAATGCCACTGAAGCAAAAGCTTGGCGTGGGAGCTATGTTTGCGCTCGGTATCTTCGTCGTTATTGCTAGCAGTATGCTCCCTCCTCGCCCCTCAGATAATTCTGTTACTGACCATGCCGTCAGTCATCCGCGCATACTACTCTAGCAAGAACGAGACAATGTTGACTTGTACTGTGTCGATGGTGGAGACCTCTGTTGCCATTATTGCCACTTGCCTACCAGGTTTGCCCTCCCTCCTTCCCAACATTGTCTCAGAAGATGAAACGAAACTAACAGCATTTCTCAAAAGCACTCCGTACCGTCCTCATCGGTCAAGCATCCCGTGCCGGTACGGCTTCCGGTCCTCACTACGAACTCGGCTCCTCCAAACGTACGCGTGTGCGAGCAAGTGTAGCGGCAACCCTTCGCCACGATAACTACCTCAACACTGGACACAACAACAATAAAACCATCAATGACTCCGAAGACGACCTTGTGAGGGACATTGAGAAAAACCCGCGCGCAAGTTATTTGAGCGACGAGGCTCCTCCAATGCCGACCTCTCCCATCTCTCCCATGATGTTGACTAGGGAATTCATGATTGATGCCGAAACCGGGAACATGACTATCGTCAAATTCTAGGTCGCGATGACAGGCATGCGGAAGACTTATTACCACACATTCATTTGGATTTTGCGACGAGTAACGAACTTTGTACAGCTAATTTGAAGGGGAGAGAAAAATTTCGTTTCTGATGATAAGGGAGATATTACGATAGTAACTACTTAATCTAAACACATTTATTTTGTTTCAAGAAAATTGCTCCTGCCCGGGCTCACCACGCAAACTCCTCTTTCACCAACTTCTCAGACAACTTCCACAACCTTTTCGCCTCAGAACTCGAGAGAGCACCAGGTACAGGAGCATCACTGATCTGGCAATCAAGCAGAAAAGCTCCATAGTTCTCCTTCCCATTGCGGATCTCTCCCGCTCCAAGCTTCGGGTCCAAAGCAGCGACCACACTGGTAGCTGCTCCGGCTCCAGGAGTCTTGATGTCGACCATGCCACTTTCATAGAAGCCTTTAACGGCATCCATCGTCACACCGTCAAGGTTTCTTCCAAGCTCGCTGGCGATCACGCCGGGGTGGACGGCAACGCCGAGGATGCCGAATTTCTCGTACATCTTGTCGGTGAGCGCGATGGAGAAGAGGAGGTTGGCGGTTTTGCTCTGGTTGTATCCTTCCAAGGGGAGATAGGATTTCTCGTCTAGGTCTCCGGTTTGTCCCCACCTATTTGATAATCTTGAGTTAGCCTTTGCCTTTGTTTTCGTTGAAGCCCGATGGAAATCACGTGAAGAAAATGTACCCGGCTGGTGTCCTAGGAGTAGATTTGAACTTGCATTTGCTGCACCTGGTAAACTGGTCTCTCATTCTCTGGGATATCCTTGTTCTTCTTCTCGAAGTTCGTGTCACTCCATCTCATCTGGGTCCAAGTTGGCGAAAGGCTGGAGACATTGACCACTCTCGTAGCTCCCTTGGTGGCGCCCGCTTGCGAAGCCTTGATGAGCTTAGGCATGATCAAAGAAGTGAAGAGAAAGTGTCCAATGTGATTGGTAGCGAATTGGATCTCGATGCCGTCTTCCGTGAGAGTTCGTTCTGGGATGCACATGATACCCGCACTGTTGACAATGATGTCAAGAGTAGAAACGTCGGACCAGGAAAGAAGTTCGGCGGCTGCTTTTCGGACGGCTTTTTGAATTGAGAGATCAAGTATCAATGGTCGATAGGAGACATTTGGATACTCGGCTCGGAGTGCATCGATGCTTGCTTTGAGTTTGGCTTCGCTTCGACCAGCAATGATGAGGTTGGCGGGAGATTGAGACGCCTTTTCGGTTGAGAGGTTAGCTTCGTGACAATTCAAATGCCGGAAAGATGAATAGAATAACATACAAAAGCTTGCGCGGTGGTATAGCCAATGCCACCACAATTCACTCCGGTAACGAGGATGTTCTTTCCTCGAACAGAGTCTGCGAATGCCTTGGCGACTTCAAGGGCTTCTGTCTTGCTGCCAAAATCGGGGTATGTTGTGGCCGGCATGTTTGGAATTTGAAGAGTATGGTGTTGGTGAATTTCTTGAAATTGAGAGAGGATCAGTGTTGCTGTAGAATGCTGTTGTGAGATGCTGTTGTAAGATGTAGAATCTCAGGAGGATTTCGCTCCTTTATATATCCATCGTCGGTAGAATATTGACGCCGTGCACCGCAACGGACTTTCACGAGAGTTATTTCAATATAGGGTCCTTCTTGGCTTGAATCATACGTGTTTAGATGCATATTTTGTTCGTCTTCTTCCCCGGAATCTCGAAGCGTCAGACATCGTGAGGTCTTGCAAGCTGATAGGTGAGAAAGGGGTTCGCTTAGCTCCCCTCCACTGGAATGCGCGAAGTCTAGCTGCATCCGGTACAGCGCAACGGCATACTAGATGCCCAGCCTTCACAGCTCAAACCCTAACTTCTTTGGGGATCGTCTCTTTACATCCATCCACGTTACCCTTCAACCTCGATACTCTGGTAGGCTCCTGTATCCCGAGAAGGATCTTGCTTCCCATGATGCATAGTCGCCGCATGATATTCGAGCTCAAGATCTAGCTAAATCGGGAACGAATAACAAAATCTATTTGTCCGTGTCGGACGCTTCTCACTCTGGCCAGGTCTAGCGCCGGTGGTCAGTGCCGCCGATATGGTGAACAATGGAGCTTCAGGAGCTTGCCAGGCATGCAAACAGAGGCACAAGAAGGTATACACTGATATTGACATTAAGTCCGTGGCCGAACGCCGTTAATTCGGAGACAGTGCGATGAGACTCGTCCGGTAAGATTACGGTCTTCTGGTGCGAAGATCTCGACAGAACTTTGCTCTGTCCAGCTCCCCATTTTTGCTGACTTGCTCTATGAAAGTCGTGCCTTAGATGTAGCAGAGCACGCCGAAGCTGTCCAGGTTACAACACTAGCAAGGACTTGAAATTCGTAAATTATGCTGCAGATGTCACTGAACCAAAACATCTCTCATCAACGAATGTCACCACATTTTCGTCGAAGAGTCCTGAGTCTTTTGAGGACTGGTCACGAATCGAAGAATTTGCTCGGCAACAATTCTTCGATGACTACCGTGTTCACTCACCAGATCAATCCGTATCTCGCGGTTATCTGAATGGGCTTCCAGACATGATATCTAAGGCTGGTCCGAAGTCCGATGTTACGAAAGCATGCACGACTATTGCCTTGGCAGTTCTGGGGAAGAAGATCTCAGACCAGGGTATCTTCGATAGGGCCCAACGGATGCACACGTCTCTGCTGCGGTCTTTCAGCTTGAGTATCTCAACTGGAGACACATTCATTAGCGTCGAGTCGCTTATCACAGCTACATTGCTGGGATTGTACGAGGTAAATCTTCTTTGACTCACACAAGTGGGTGCTTGACTTAAGAGGCATAGATTATCATCAACACCGATTTTTACAACGGTGCACACATTGCGCACGCCCAGGGAGTCGCGGCAATCCTGACCAGCAAATCTTCCCCCTTTGATCTCGTTTGCGGAGGAAAACTCTTCCGGGCCCTGAACAACGACCAAGTTGATGACTGGTTTCCTTCCAAGCTTCCAAACTGGCAACACACTCCTCCCAATCCTAAAACAGTCACATCGAAGTTTAGCATACTGTGCACTCCCTTATCAAGGCATGAGGTCGTCACCATTGATGAAATATTTGCGAAAACAGAACCCCTGTTCAGGAGAGCGGAAGCACTGCTGGCTCGGGATGCAACACTTGATGAGCTCTATGCTGTCATGCGAGACGCCGAGAGCCTCAGGGATGAGTATAATATATGGATAGAGAAGCTTCCAGAGCAATGGAAGCCGAGACTCGTCGGAACCATCGCGGCAGAAGATGGAGCAAAGTGAGTGAAGTTGAATTGGCTCTTTCCTCCATGGTTGGGGTGCCGCCTGAAACAACTCATACTCCTCCAACTGAGACGGGATCGTAATACCTGACAGAAACCTGTCCTTTCTTGCACTCATGGACGTTCCTTATCAAGAATTTTAGTATCAGTTTCGAGAAATGCTGACGTTCGTTCCTCAAGAACACAAGTCGGATACTGGCCTGGAACGATCACAAAATATCACGACCGTAAAGTTACCCTCCTAACAATTATCTCGCCTACTCATCCATTCTAGCGTACATTGCCACCATCTGGAACAGCTACCGCAAAGCCCGCCTTCTTGTTATCAATATAATCATGGACTGCTACAACCGAATCTGCACGTTCCCTGAGCATGAAGACATCGACCCTGCGATCTATGCCGACATCGATGACCTCATCACAGGCCTTCTTCTATCCATTCCATTTGTCCTCTCCAGCGACGTACAGTCGTTCGTACAGAATGCTGCGACGAGAGCCCCACTAATCCCAGGCAAGTCTGTTGGTGGCCTCATGCTCACACATACATTATATGTGCTGTCAGTTCTGCCTATCATCGATCCAAGCATCCAGGTGTATATGAGGGAGTGTATTGCGTGGATCGGAGAACACATGAGAATTGGTCAGGCGGTTATCTTGTCGAAGGTAAGCTGTCTGCAAGGGTGAGAAGGTTTCAGCTGACAATGAATAGTGCGCAACGGATGATCTCTTCGACTATGTTACAGAAGCGCATGTGTTGCTGTGGGCAGGCATGTTGATCTAGAGACTGCGCGCAGTAAATTTTGCACCCACCTCGGAATGAACATGAGGATCATGGAGATATTGAAATGTTCTTTATTCCCGTGAAACATGTTCTGGACTGACCCTCAGCCAGACACTGTCACTAATGATAGCATCGAGCGAGTCCCCCCAACCCAAAAATATTGACAAAATATAAAATTCTACAACCCAAGCTCCAGTTGCACGATTTGGACACCTGCAGCATCAGATCCTCAGGACAATTGAGTTTAGGCCAGGACCTAGGCGGAACATGTACGCAACTCAGGAACCAACTCATCACCCACCAGACCACGCTGCTGCTCACCTCGCCGGCGCATCGCCAGCCATCGGATAAACCCAACGTTCCCACAACACCCGCATGCAAAGCCCAACCTTCTTGATAAATCCAAATAACGCGTTTCTCAGCATCACATAGCTTATACTCTAGTATCTGTAGGATGTGCACATGCACTTACAGAGGCCCAGCCCATCTGGGATTGCTGAGGCTTACACACTTATGAGACAAGGGTGACAAAGTAATAGGGGTATTTTGGTTTGCGCCTCGACAATGGTGGTCTATCGGTATGACCAGAGGTCCGTCCCCGAGGAGTAATGTATACATTTTGCTTGTTTGGGATTCTTCGATTTTTAAATGGTAGTGGTTGGGGTGAATTTTTGATGTTTTGGTGTTTGTTGATTTTTCGCGGGGTTAATTTCAACAAAGTTTTAAGCGAGCACAACAAACCTCAGCAATAAATATCTTAAACACAGGCAGCTCGCGCAACTATGAGTCGAAGCATGTTTCAGACCTCTTTTGAAAGTCTGAAGATACGGTGAGGTAATGTTCAAGCTGCCATGACCCAAGGAGTACCGTGTCATATTGCTGGGCCTGCAAGCAGCAGCACGCATTCAAAGATTATGCATCGGCATGAAAGAGTGTATCTCGGATAGTATCAAATGATAGCTATAAGTTGGAACACTTTTTAACTTTTGCTCTTTGCAGCCCCTATTTCAGCTACATGATGGCCTTGAAGGCGATGATTAGCATGGGCTCATGCAGTAAATCCGAGGAGCGATATGCGACCACTTCGCGTATGTCTCCATTTTCTCGCCCTAAGCTAAAACGGAAATATCAATGGAGTCAATAGACAAAATATAGCATGAGGGTGAGTTACATATCCATAGGTAGTCACTACACCAAGGTCTTGGGGTGGCCGCTCGCTTCGGCTTCCCATTAGTTCTGTTAGCGAATGACCTTTTTCCCTTCCGCACTGATTCAAGCCCCGAGCCAATTTAGCAGGACACTATCTAAACAAGCATTTCCCAACAGCAACGATGACTTCACTTGAACCCTTGAAACTGATGACTATGTAAAGCAGCCGCCATTCGCGATATTTGTGAGCGATGAACTTCGCTGGGAGTTTCAAACGTATTTTGACTATTAAATTATCTGTTCTAGTGGCTTTGTTTATCTTTTATTCCTTGTATCTTAGAGGTTCGCGTAATACAGTCGTAAGCTCCAGGCCCCTCTGTCATACCTCATACATATTCTCTATCTCATATGTTCAATCAAAACTAACACATCTCAGATCTCCCACGCACCGCTTTCATCTACATCCCCAGTCCAGGCCACCAACAAAGACACATACGGCAAAATCCAGTCCAAAGTAGCCGTCATTACCGACACACACTATACGCCACGTGTCATCCCATTGATCCTCCACTTCCACTCAGTTCTCGGACCAGAATGGCCCATCATCTTCTTCACGTCCGCCGAAACTCGCGCCCAGCACTTCACCTGGAATCCTGAATCTGGTAATAAGACCGGATCGGCGATATGGCAGCGTGCTGTGGAAGATGGGACTGTTGAAGTTAGGACGCTTCCGGATGAGGTCGATGTTACGACCAGGTTAGGGGTCAATTTGTATTTTACGAGACCGGTATGTGGAAAATAGGTGGTGGAGTGAAAATGATTGCTCATTGTGAGACAGTGGTTCTGGGAGCAGCTGGCTCCTGCTGAACATGTGCTGCTTTTTCAGGTATGTTGTGCTCATATTTTCGTCTTCTGAGTCTTCTTGAAAGATGTAATCTTCTACTAGATGAAATATCAACACTTTTTCTTTCATCTTCTCGGAAGATGTAAAAAAATGAAAGCACTTCACATAAACAATCACTAACCTAACCTCACCTCAAAGGCCGACTCAATGATCTGCGCCAACGCCCACCGAACAATAGACTCCTTCCTCCCTTCAACATTCATCGGCGCCCCTCTCTCACGAGATACCCAACCCAAAAAGTTCAACGGCGGACTCAGTCTCCGGAACCGCCCCCTCATCCTCTCCATTCTCTCCTCCCTCCCCTTAAATGCAACATGGGAAGCCGAAACCTTAGCCAAATCTTACGCTCACGGCGAAGACTCCTGGTTTTCGAGGGAGATGGAGAGGAGAGGAGTGAAGTTGCCGAATAGGCAGGAGGCGCTGCAGTTTGCGTGTCAGGGGGATGAGCATTTGGATACGTGGCCGGAGCCGTTAGGTTTTCATAAGGTGCATGTTATGATTCCTAAGAGGCTGCCGGAGATTAGGAGGTGGTGTCCTGAGATTAGTTTGGCGGGTGCGGGGATGTTCGGGAATGGTGGTGGTGTTGGGTAGGCGAGGGGGAAGAGCAGTGGTACAGAATTTTGTTGTCATACTTTAATTCGTCGTCAAGACTTGAATTTTAGATGAATATTCCTGCCTTTTGAAGACTTAGTGCTTAATTTCTCCCGAGATTCCTCTCCAAAACCTCTAAGTAGGGTCTGCTTAAAAAATTCCTCTGAACGATTGTTCTCACCATCCAGTAGTTCCAGCACCCTTTGATCCATGGAAAGCCGGTTTGTTCGCCCCAAAGATCTTTAGCATCTAGTTCACAATGGTAGCAATTATATATACTAAAGGTTCCCCGCCAACATTAGGCAGTGAATGATAAGACCCCTTTCGCTTAGCTGGGAATGTTTGTTTCTAAGTGCACCATCGCTCAAGGCTCCTTCTGCAAACAACTTCACAATCTACAATTCATTGAATGCTTTATAACACGAGCTCATATTTTTACATACCCTAGAATATCCAGCGCTTTTTGATTCCTAAGCTCGGTAAGTCAGTGGTCACTTAGCGTCACTGTGCTTCACCATTCATTTATCTTCACTATCCGCGATTTCACCGCGTATCTGCTAAAAAATCAACTAGATAACATCTGAGATTAGACACACTGAATAAAGGTATTCGAGAAGCGATATACAAGCAAGAACAAGCAGCCCCGATATTTGCTCACATGAAAGCCTCGTCCTCACCGATCACTTCAAGTTCGTTGATTCATTTGAAAGTGCTGAACGTTTCTTTACTTTCGAATCGCTTCACTGTCATCCTTCACTGACATACCTACTCATTGTCATGTAAGTATACTCATTGATCCGCTCACCTTCTACTTTCTATACTTGATGGTACTGAGTTAGAACTCACTCTACGATCATGTTGAGCCACGTATTATTCTGTGCGAAAGTCGTGCTTGAGAGCTGATATGCGACATTTCTTCGATCACGGACACCTAGACGAAATTTCATGCGGGGCTGCAGATATTAAGACGTTCACGAGTAGATTTACGATTGGGAGTTCATATGAAAACATTATCTGAAGTTCGCTCAGATTCTATCTGCAGTCGAGGTGGCCGAGGACGTGTAGGGTTACTAATTATAAGGTGACACTAAATCTTGTATATTGTAAGAGGACTGGTATTATTGAACTACTTCGTACCACCTACTAGAGGTAGTGGATAACTAGGCTAAGGCTAATCCTTATTAGTGCACTTGCTTTCACATCTACCCCCGCCCTAAAGTAGAAACGACTCTACTCCTGTAGAGTGTGGGAAAGAAAGACAGAAAGGAATTGCTACCAAACATGAGGTGACACCAAATCTTGTATGTTGTAAGAGGACTTCTGTAGGTCCGTCGAAGGTATATCCTCGGTCTGACGGGTTCGAAAACCAGGGTACTGAGTTCTGAGTGGTGCGTGATGACGGTAAAGGTTGTGGTTCTGCGTTGGTGTTGAGGAAAGTTGTAAAGTACGTCGGAGGTCTGAACTACGATTTTGATGCGAGTAGAAGAATTTGGAGGGACTTGTGAGGTCTGATCGATTGCCTATTACAACTTAACAAGGAATTGCTACTCAATATAAGGTGACACTAAAATTTATGTATTATAAGAGGACTGGTATTATTAAACTACTTTACACCACCTGATAGAGGTAGTTGATAACTAATCTAAAGTTAATCCTTGTTAGTGCACTTCCGTTTATACCAATTAAGCCACGATAACAATAGGTATAAAAATGTGGGCTGCTGTATTTTCGGCGAATCTGAAGGGAGCATATACGAAGCTCGGGTTTGTTTGTGAAGCTGAAGCTTCAAGAATTTATATATGTACAATCAAAATTTTTGCTAAAGTAGTCTACAAGTTATGCCTGGCACCATAGCGGGGTACCAACATCCACTGCCCTCTGGCCTCTCTCTCCCTTCTCTCTATCATCTGCTCTCACATCCCCAGACTCCACCAGACGTAACAACTTCTAAGGAATTTAGATCTTTCCAACACCAGCAGTAAGAGCCTGATTGGTTCTTGGGGCAGTAGCAGCAATAACCGACTTGCCCTTGAACGCGCTCAACATGATAGTATCAGTGCCGACGAAGTTACCGCTGCCTCCCAAGCTGTTTCTCTCGCAGTTGTGTCCAAGGTTAGCCTTGCAAACAGAGTTGGATGCGGAGGGAGCGAACAGCTTTCCGGCGTTGGCGAGAATTGGGGTCTTGACGTTGTAGAAGGAGTTTCCCTCAGCGACGATGCTGACACCAGCACCGATGTCGAAGGCATGGCCGGAGTTGGCGTACCAGTAGTTGTTGACGGCGTGCATCAGCGTGCCCTTGGTCATCTTTGGCGAGCGGCCGGATGTGTGGTGGATGTAGTTGTTGGCGAAGGTAACCTGGTCGTTGGCCCCGGTGAAGTAGATAGCCCAGTAGTGATGGTTGTCGCAGGTTGCAGACCAGGAGGTAGAGCCGTCGAATTCGTTGTTGGTGACTGTGAGACGGTTGGAGGCGGCGCCGCCGGTGACGAGATGTTGACGGCCGATGAGAGAGGTCTTGACATGGTCGATCCAGACGAGATCAGTGCCGGCGAGGGTAATGGCATCACCTCCCCAGATGTATTGAGGGTTGAGCTCGGTGATGTGGATGTTTTGGATGATGATGTTCTTAGCTCCGTTGGCGATTCGGAGACCCTTTCCACGAATGACTGCGTTGGCTCCAACACCTACGATGGACTTGTTGGACCCAAGGTTGATGGCATTTGTACCAGCTTTGTCGTATGTGACAGTGACTGAGGGCTGGCCTGCGCACCAGTTGGCGCCGTTAATGGCATCTTGTCCTCCCTTTCCAACACATTTGTTGGAAGAAGGTCGGCAGCCTTTCTCGGTTACCTTTCCTTCTGAACCGATGAAGTTATACCTGAGCAGCTAGTCAGATTGGGATTTAGTAAAAGAGATGGAGAACACTTACTCCTTGTTGAGGAGAATGACACGAGGAGTTGAATCTGTAAGCCAAGTCTTCAACTGGTTGATGTCCTTTGGATAGGCACCAGCAGCAGATCCACCGCCAGTGGTACCTTTGGCAAAACCAGGCGCGGAGCCAGTAACGCCAGCGGCAGCACAACGGCCAGCGAATGCTGCCAAAGACGCGAGAATGAAAGTAGTGGACTTCATGGTCGAAACGAGTGACTGAAGGTTAGGATAAAAGAGACAAGCAAAAATGAATGTGAAGGTGAGGGTGAAGATCTCAAAAGCCATGGCGACCAGCAGCATACTTATAAGAAGTGCTTCAGCCACTTGCCTGGTGCCATGAAGCTTTGGACGACAGGGCCCGGCATCAAATGCCAATGATAGATTAACGGGGGTTGCCAAGTCCAACTGTGGAGTCAGCATCTGGGCTGCAAATTAGTACAATGCTTTCCACGTGTCGATTCAAGCCCCCTGTCAGCCCAGTTTATGAGATGAGTGTGGCTAGAGAGCGGACCCGTTCAACTGACTTGCGAAAGTAGTTCGGCTCGGCGAGATTCTTGATGGAGCAGTATTTGTGGAGAAATACAGCTCTTCACTCGGCAGAGAAGCAAAGGGTGTTCTTCCGAACAAGCCATCAAATCACAGTGTACTATAAGCATGCTGGTAATTGGGTTACCAAAAAACGATGTGAAACGGATGTGGTCCTTGGGAAAAGATTCCCGAATTCCAGCTTCCAGACTTGTGCCGTTCTTGGGAACAGAGAAATCGGTTCGCCCGCCGAATAGGGGGGTACAGCCAAAGATAATCGAATCTTGCTAGCCCCTGGAACTTGACACGCAAAGCACAAGAGCAGAACAAAGTAAACAAGCACTCCTTGAGCTTCTGGTAACTTTAAATTCCACAACTGCAAGCATAACACCTTACTGCCTCTATCCAGTGTTCTGCAGATGGTCCTCTCCATCACGTGGGGTGTGATAAACCAACTGATTCCATCTTCCTGGGAGTGGATAGCCCCGATTTGCAGATGAATACGGGGAGTTACATTGCCGATGGAGGAAAACAGAGTGACATTGAGATGACGAATAAAAGAATAAGCTTCGGAGCAAGTCAAGCCTCCATGTTCCAACGTGAATCCGTGAATTCTTGCCAGAAAACATAGGGAAGAAGGTGTGGGTATGGACATCAGTCTTTTCGATGCTGTGTGTTTCAGTTCGGGGATGAAAGGGATGGGTGGGTTGGTCTTGGCCGTTAAGCATAAATTGATGCTTGGGCTAATACGAATGGAGACTAGTGGTCTTTCGACCTCGCTTCGCTAAACTCAACTCCTAGGGCAAAGAGTGGGGGGTCAAAGATGAAGGAAACTCCTTGTCCTGGCAGGCCGGAGTAAGGTACCGAAGCTCACTTTCATTCTATACATGATCGAAATTCGATATTCAAGAATTTGTGACGCTGTGCTCTGTAGTTTACTATACCAATAAAATACAATGAGATGGTTTTTACAGCCCAAAAATTCCTGATGACACTAACAGCGGGGTCACTCCGACCCCGCACCGGAGCTCCTCCCATACAGAACTTTCACAACAAAACAGACGCAGCTCTGGTTAAACATCTCAAGAATTTTCATTACCTATTCAATTCTCAGCCCCTATTCATAATAATCCACAGCGCATTCCATCATCTCAATCATGGCAGACAACAACCTCAATGGCCGTCTGGCTCTCATAACCGGTGCATCAAGCGGGTACATCTCCAGTCTCATCTCTCGTCCTCACTCATCTCATACACACTTACTAACCAATTTCCTAGTATCGGCGCAGCATGCGCACACTCTCTCGCAAAGCGAGGAGTCCATCTCGCCCTCACTTACTCCAAGAACCGAAGTGGTATGGAGGAGATCGTGAAGTCTATCCATGCTAGTAGGGGAGAGGGAGTAGAAAAGTTGAGGATCAGTATACATCAGGTCGATGTAGGTGTAGTTGAGGACATGAGGTGAGTCAGAGTTCTGACCTGGTTTGCTGTTGGTTTAAGCTTTCATTTCTTCTCATCTCATTCATATTTTGTTGTATGATATTTTTCATTCTGAGATGTCATATGGTGGGAGCCAGATGATAATCAATTCAGTCCAGCCATGTCATCTGACTTATCCTTCTTTCCACTACTTCCTTCCAAGTTTCGTTGGATATTTTTGAAATCAAGTACATGCTAACACCAATCACTCTATGATAGCCGAATGTTCGAAGAAATCAAACAACAACACGAAGGAAAAGTAGTCGACATCCTAGTCAGCAACGCCGGCTACGGAAAGCGAATTGTCGATGTTTGGTACTTCTCTCCGTTCTCATCCCCCTACCCTCCATTTCCCCTCCAAATCCCTGCTAACACCCTACCCCCTACAGGGACATCCCCCTTTCCGAATTCGAATACACCATCAACGTCAACCTCCGCGCCTCGTTCGTGCTCGTCAAAGGCGTAGTCGAAGGAATGAAAGCCCAGCGCTGGGGACGGATAATATTCATGTCCTCAATCGCCGCTATGGGCGGAGGCATAAACGGATGTCGTACGTCTATCTCTCTCCAACCCCTCCCCCACTTCCTTCATTAAATGCCTACCTAACCCTCCCCAAAACAGACTACGCATCCTCCAAAGGCGGCCTCACATCCATGATGCGCAACCTGTCATCACACCTCTGCAAACACAACATCAGCGTCAACGACGTCGCTCCCGCGCTGATAGGCGATACGGGGATGATCAGTAATCCGGATGTGATCCCGGGGGGCGTGGGAACGATTCCGATGGGACGGTTGGGCGAGCCGAGCGAGGTGGCGAATGTGGTGCTTATGCTTGCCGAGACGGGATTCATGACCGGTCAGAGTTTGTTGATTGCTGGGGGGTTGAAATAGATGGAGTAATGGTCGGGGAGGGGAGGAGGATGACAGAAGGTGAGAGACTGGGAATTCTGGGGGACGTGCAAGTAAGGATTTGTGTATGTTGAGACCTCGCGGCCTTCGTTTATAGATAAGAGTCGCATTGCCCTTTCCACTGTGCTCGGCCTCTCGTCGTTGAAGATATAAGCTCTATTCTGCTGCAAGCAGAGTTTCCCATATCAACCGCTACAAACCTATCTTCTCGCCCGCTTCGGGTATCTACCTCTGGCAAACGATGTTGCCTGGTCGAAAGTCTTGTAGGCCTTCCCTCTATGAAAACCCATTTCCTCCCATATCCGCCTCGACTGGGTCTGCGTCTGAGACGTGAACTGCCAAAACAGTCTGCTGACCTCCCTCTTCATATGAGTTCCATCATCTACGCAAGAATTGTCCACACTTTTTCCCAGTCTCTCCAATTCCTCAGCCGATACCATTTCTTTTAGAGCCTTCAAAATATCCTTGACACCGGAAGACCAACCTGTGGAATGGCCTTCCGCGTGTGCCATAGTACCTGCCTCAATCATCCAGATATTTTGGCCAAAGCCTGAGAATATGTGCCAAGCATTTTCTACGCCGATGTGCTGTAGGCAATTCAAAATGCACCATTGTCTGTCGAGTAATAATCTCACTTCCGCAAGTCCGGGACGCGATGAGTAGCGGGGACTCATGGGCGGGATATTCAGTATCTTCTTGTGGATAACAGTAAACTCGTCTCTGGTCATCCCTGTAACGACCGTTATAAATCCCCAAGTGCCATTGTTATTAACTATATCAAGCCGAGTAACGTTAGTATATGCGAAGGACGCTGCCGCTCTGCCGCCTCCACTCCACCTGCTCTCGGTTCTACCTTTGATCCAATGAAGAGGGGTGCAAAAGTTGCTTACGTACCTATAAGCTCATTATCATAAGCACCACTGAACTTGAAGTACTCGCCCTCAATCTTTAGTTCATTCTGAGCACATTGCAGAAAGTGATACCGGATCCCGGCAGTATGTCCTTGTTGATGGATGACAAGAGACCAAGGAATCTTTTCTGAAAGTCCAGATCCTTCGAAAGTTACAGTGGGATTGTATGAAGTCGTCGAGCTGTGCTTGTCATTATCATCGCGGCTATTCGCAGGTGGCACTCTTTGAGATGTAACTTGCTGGTCTAAAGATTGCGTTGGATCTTGGGTGACGGGAGATTGCTTGCTTCTTTGAAGGGAAGCTTCTCGATTTTGTAGCTTTAGATACTGTCCAAGTTCGTGGCCCCAACCCACCGAGGATTGACTGCTTACAGCTTGTTGATCTAGCTGAACACTGTCATTCTGACCTTGCATCTGTTGGCTTTGAAGCTCAGGTAGCCAGGCTTGGCGGAGCGGAGAGGGCTGAATTGAAGTATACGCAGCTGGAGGATATGTATTTGAAGACTGCTGTGTTGGAAATGGAAACTCATTTCTTGATTTTGGTATGGAACTTCTTGTTCATGCTGCACAGGAATTTGTCCGTACGAGCTACTAACTCTATGGATTTGTTGCTGTGTGGCAAGCGAGTTCGGACAGTGTTCACTAGGATATCGCTCATTCAGTGATTGGTCTGCATGGCTGGGAGCTTGGCCCTGTTGTGCTTCCTGCAACTGATGTTGCGCGATTGGGAATTGGTCAAATGTCTGTCCACTCCAACTGTCCTCATTAGAATACTGCCCAATGTAGCCCGAATCTTGGACTTCTTGGGCATGTTGTATAGAATTCGGCTCAGTAACGGGCTGATACCCATGGCTTTGCTCATCCCAGCTTTGTCTATTTAGGGATCCGTATGATTGAATTTGTTCTGGGATATGATTGGATTGGGTTTGATCCGACAACCACCCTGTTGATGAACCCGTCTCTGGAAGCGACTGGTTGTGCTCTTGCTTGTTGTCGTATTGCTGGGCAGGTCCAAAGTTCTGCTCTGGAACTTTTTGGTAATCTGTGTATGGTGGAAAGCCTTCGAACAGGTCATCCGCTACCCCATTATTCGGATCTTTACTCCATTCCTTCCCGAGGACGTCACATATCGGGGTGTCAATGCGAGCAGGGTATGATGGAATATTCGGATGCAAGAAATCCGACATACCAAGACTGAGAAGTCTATCGGGAAGTCTTGTTGGGGTTCTCGTAGCTCTTTACTTGAAAGTGGAAAAGACTCTGCTGGACAAGGGTCCGGCTGGATGGTCTGCAATAAGTGTTGCTTAACGCGCAGTGGTGTTTAGATATAAGTGAATAATTGTGAATGCAAGAGAAACAGTAAAGCTACTTTTGGGAGTGATTGTGATGGAGAGAGCCTGTGCTTAGAAATGAGAAAGTCGATTCGCAAGATTTTTTACCTCGGCAACTGCGAACATGAGCAGCATAGGAGGTTTCCACGTATCGTGAGATTGGAAAGAGCGATACTCTCCGTTTCTTGCACTGAGCCTCAAAGCCGAGGTCGCTGTTTGTGTCCGGGGACCATTGTGAAGGACGACAGCCAACAGGTGTATAGTCAGCGAGCAGTAAATACCGTTTCTGACGAGAACACAATGAAAAAATGTAGATTGGTTGAGTATTGGGAGAGAAGGAGAGAGGTGGACTTTCCTTCATTTCAGGGAGGACGCATTGTCCGTACCTACCTTGCCTGGCACTCTCTCTTAGCCAGCTTTTGGACTCGATAAGACAACGATCTCTTCAACCATAGCGCAAAATAGTATCCGTAAATCCCATAGAGCTCGCTTGTTTTTGATTTCTTGTCTGGGACGATTATGACAACTTCTTGTACTTGAAATAAAAATGTTAATCCTCAAACACCTCGCCCCGCTCGATGACCTCAAAAGCATTCCATGTATACTTCCAAACCCTATCCTTCAAATCTCCCTTCCGAACTTCTTTGTAAGCTTTTTCGGTTTCAATAACATCCCCAAGCCTCCCAACCGCATACGCACCTCCACCTTTTACCCCGTCCGTCCCCGCCATTATTCCCTGTCCTCCCTTTCCATCCACTTTTCCGTCCCCGTTGCAAACGAACTCCTCCCCGGCCATCGTCCAAACCATCCTACTCCCCGCCTCTCCACTTCCCATACTAACCAATCTCATTACTCCCAGTCCTCCAAACACCCCTCTCAAGACTCTAAACCAAAACGGATACCCAGCTAGATACATCCCCGGCGTAATTACGAGTCCCGGGAAGACATGAGTAGCTACCAATTTACCTGGATGTCTCTGAACTAGGGATTCGAAGAATAGTGTCGTCATATATGCGACGTGAGAGCGGACAGTGGCGAATGTGTAGTTCGTAGGTTGGCGGAGAGAGAGGTCGTTAGCGTGGAGAGTGGCTTCCATACCGGCGGCATATATAGATGTGATGTGAGCGCCGCGGGGGTGTGTGGAGTTTAGGAGCAGAGGAAGGAGTTCTGCTTGGTGTCAATACTCGAGGACTAGACTCTTGGAGCCAAGGGATCCAGAAATGCCAAAGAGAAGATTGTAGTAGAAGGTGGAGAGCACTTACGGGTGACGAAACGCATTCGTGAGTAGTAGTGTAGAGAGAATTGGACGTCAAGGCCCTCGCTTGTAACTAGATTGCAATGTTGTCAGCCGTTGTCATCATTTCGACAAATGCCTCGCTTCCGATGAGCGTGAACCTTATCGGTGAGGACTCTCCTATTCCAGTAGCACAAGGTAGAATAGTAAGAAACAAGAAGAAGAAAACTCACGTTTCCTCCCATTAAAACTCTGCACCGAATTACTCTGACTCATGACCAACCAATCTACCCTCGCCTTCCCTCTTCCATTCCCCTCCTTCTCCCTCTCCAACTTCACAATTTCCTCACACACCCTATCAACATCTTTCAACAAACTCAAATCCTCCGCTTTAACAAAGATGATCTCGAATTCTGGCCCGGGACATATCGCTTTGCAGTCTGTGATAGTTTTCTGGGCGGCGGTAGCGTTGCGCCCGATTATGTAGATGCGAAGAGAAGGTGGTGAGGAGGATGGTGACGATGAGGAAGATGAGAGGAGGGAGGC
This sequence comes from Cadophora gregata, assembly GCF_030347475.1. Classification (NCBI taxonomy): domain Eukaryota; kingdom Fungi; phylum Ascomycota; class Leotiomycetes; order Helotiales; family Ploettnerulaceae; genus Cadophora; species Cadophora gregata. The sequence continues at coordinate 1,652,620 of NW_026695935.1, read as the reverse complement.
GTGGGTGGTGATGAGGGAGCGGATGGCGTATTCGCTTATACCGGAGGTCCCACCTACTACGACGGCGACGAGTGGGTGCGTTGAGAGGAAGGCGGTGTTTTGAGCCGTGACGGTGGTAAGTGATACCATGATTCTCGAACAAGTTCCCAGTCTGCTCCGACAGGGAGTGGGAAGGGATGACTTTATCACACTGGGCTTGATTTCGCTGAATTGAGCAGAGATTTACAATATAGAGATTGTACTGTTGTGGTGTATTGTAGTGAAGAAAGAAAAATATAAATAATACTCATTGCGAACACATGAGGACCTTACCTGTATTTATATTCCGGTCGGTTCGATGTCCCACCGAATTCAAGCTTCGGGGCTAGAAAGCTTCGCATTCAGGCACCTGACGCTAAGCGACTTCCAAATACAACTGCTACGAACTGCTATCCTCAATAAGATATTAGGACTGGGAGGTATTGGATTCGATCTTGTCGGGGACTAATGTTCAACTTAGCGCGAGCGAGATGGTGCGGGGATGCATCGGAAGAAGCGCCCAAACTTAAGCGAGTGCGAAGCTGCAGGTGACTTCGCATTCGCCAATCAGAGTGTGGTATACGACAAAGGTAAACAAAGTTTTGATTGACTCACATTGGAGAAACACTTTCTTGAAGACAGTTTCAGATATTGGGCATGATAGTAGAGATTATTCTATTGTACACTGCAGACTGAAGTGGAGTACTCAGATTGACTTCGCTCTTCTTGTACCGTGAACTTAAGGTCTCTCGGAGCGGGCAGACCGATGCTTGGGGCAGAAAGATGCATTGTGATTGAGTCGATGACAATCCTCTCCTGTGTTGTGAACATGGAAGTAGCATGTCCCAAAAGGCTTGTTGACAACCACACCGCGATTTCGTGGGTCAGACTTTGCGCTAACGGGAATCCCTAAGCACTTACATTCTCCTCGTGACTTCAGAGAGACCTGACGCTGGTACTTAGGTATTCGATTTGAAGATCAGGTGTGTCCAGCAGGACATGGTGAACATAGCTGACCCAAGAGTCATCGGGTGATATATGTAAGGTGTATGCAACAAGTGCGGCTGCGTATAATCGAATCGGAGCCTCATGGCTAGAGGTAGTGTTGTTGAAAATGCGCTCCAAACCCTCTGCATTGAAGGTGAAATCTTCAACCAACATCTTATCTTGAATCGAGTCCATGACAAGATTCTTGAGGCGATTTATGCATCGATATTTATCTGCAAAGATGTACAGGCCGATCAGATCCACCACCTCAAGTTTCCTCAAGGTTTCGCCATTGAAGTTGGGGTAACAATATGCAATAAAGGTTTGGACAACCTAGAATAGGAATTAGGTGATTCAGTTTCTGAAGAGATTGGATATACAAAGAGACTTACCAGAGGATCATCTTCCGCCAAAGTTATCACACCCGATCTTCCTTCCTCGAATTCTCCACAAAATGCGGCCTTCATCGCCTCCGAGGCTTGGCAAATAAAGTTTTTGTGAATGCTGAACTCTTTCCGTTTCCTGCCAACGATCAATTTGACGATCTCGGTGCCTGCATTTCTATTTCAGTCAGTAAAATCTCTGTGTTACGGAGAGGGGAACTTACTCCCATCTTACTTCATCTTTCATGACTTGAGAACATCCACTCTCCGTGACCGGGGTACTGAAGGTGCTGGGCCGGCCTTCGTAATCATTGTTGTCGAGACGTCCCGTGCGCCCCTTCAATCTTTGCGATCTGGGTAACATTGTACCTTTCTTGATGACAGATCGGCTGGAGGAGCTGCGCTGAAGAGTTTCAAGGTTGAAGGAAGCGGAGAAGCTGAACGTGAAATGGTGCCTGAACGCTAGAGTCGCTTACTTGTATGGCAGGAACGTCAACAACTCTTGCCAAGACTCATTATCCGTAGAACAGCAAATCAAAGGTGAAGAGCTGCTGTGGTGTTGAGTTTTTAAGATCTCATGGTCTCATTAATACTCAACAGTACGATCTACAATCGTTTTTTTCCTCGAGGAACTTATCTCTCAGTCACGAACGAACTTCACACTCGGGGTCAAGTATGTTTCCACTTGCACGGATTTATGATAAGTTACCCAAACGCTGTGCAAATTTGCGGAGAATAAATGCTATAAATCCAAGGCTTTAAATTCAACGCATAATAGTAGTCCGCCATTATAATCCTACCATCAACGATTCCCCCACAAAATCAGCGCATTCACCCTCATCATCTCCACATGTTCATTCTTCTTCACTCTCCTCACTCTCATCACCTTGATACTCCCGAACTCCTTGGAACTGCGCTCCATATCCAACTGGGGCAGCCTGTTCGACATCATACTCGTACTCTGAAGGATCATTGTCGATAGCCTCAAGCTCTGAATCTGACCCAGCAGATATCGAGACCTGGCAAGGGCTCCCTTCTAGACCGCCTTTGTAACTCTGGGAGGCGACATCTTCTTCACTGCTTCCTTGAATGACTTGCCCTGGTTTGTTGTTTCGCGTGTCTTGGTCCGTATAGCTGTCGAGCTCGGAATCAGATTCATCGAATAGCTCATCGCTCTCTTCATCATCTGCATCTCCATCACTGGATTCAGGGAATTCATATCCATGACGAATCTCAACATCTACAGAATCCTCGAAATAGTGCACCCTTCCATTATCAACCTTACTTCCTCCAGCCCTTGATTCTGGAACAACATCTTCGCAGACTTTTTCTACATCTTCGGATTGATAATCACCAGATTCTTCAGAAATGAGGTATCCCTCGTTATCTTGACCATTCCCCAAAGCCCTGTCCGAAGATTCGTCAGTTTCCATGGCATCAATCAAAGAGAATCTCTGATGATCTTCGAAATTGCATCTCGCGATGTCAATCTGTTCCCCTGTAGCACATAGGCCTTTGCTGTCGGTGATATCGTCTCCACTGTTCTCACTATTATCTCCACCTCCAGAGGCGCAGTCTCTTTCAGAGATCTTTTGACGGGATGCAACTGATTCGGTGGACTGGTCGATCTCCATTTCACCGCTTGGCCAGAGTTCCTCTCTTCCTTCCAAAAGCGAGTTCCAGTCAAGGCTGGCATCCATTTGGGAGGCTTCATCCGAGTTCGCCTTGACCAATGCTTCGAAATCATCCTCAGCTTCATTGATGTTGCTTATACTTTCATTCTCACTTGAGTCCTCAGAAAATGCATCAAGCATGTCGATGATAAACTGACCGGGCCGTCCGTCCCTGTGGGCAGTAGTCTCCTTGACTTCGAGGCTCCTAGATGAAGGATATGCTGGAATATCTTGAACGTTTTCACAAGTCGTGATATCAACATCGCCCGTAATGACCTGAGTAGGGCTAATACTGCCTTCAGACTCTCCGCTGACAGAGTTCTGATCCACACCGTCACTTATGATATCCTCTCCTCCATTGCTTCCATCCATAGATTCATCAACAACAGATCCCCAAAGTGGCGATCCAAGACGAATAAACCCATCAACCGTGAACCCTTCTCCACCTAGCAACCTCAAAGCTTCCAAGCCCTCAATCTTGCACACTTTGACCTCATACTCCACACTCAAATCCGTATGCACACCAGCAACACTGTCAACCCCCACATTCTCCATTTCATCCTCCACATCCTGTCCTTGTCTTTCCTGCTCCAACGCCCAACACCCACCCATCTTCCTCCCGCTCAGCAACGGCACCATCTTTTCAAACCCCGCATCCCACCTCTCCGTACACGTCTCATCCACCTCCCAAGCACACCACCCATCCATCTCATCTCTCAACCCGTCCAAGAACCATTTGACGCCCTCATCTCCACACCACTCCATCACATGTCCACATTCACTACACTGCATTTCTTTTCGGAACCGCTCGAAGCTGTCGTGGACGATGTGCTCCCATTCTTCTTGAAGTTGGTATTGAATTTCTTCCGGCAGAGAGAGTGATGGTGGGGCGAGGTGTTGGGCAACGGCAATAGTGGTGAGGTGGGTTATGGTGGTGGATGCTATCCAGGGACGGCGGGGAGGCGGAGATGTGTTTGGTCTTTTCGCGGGGAGGCATTTGGTGGAGTTGAATTTGGATTTGCGTTTTCGGGACGCGATGGTGCGGAGGCGGAGCTTTTCGGATTCGGATGAGGAGAGGAGTTTGGGAAGAGGTGGTTGGATGATAGAGGTTTCCATTGTGAAGTGTTGTGGAAAGAAGAAAGGGGATTTTGGGTGGTGAGTTGGCAAGGGGGACAAGATATTTGTAAGTCTGACAGTTGAATAGTGAATACACCAGCTGATGTTCAGTCATGGTTGAAGAGGAGACGAGAAAGAAGATTTGGAATCATAGAGTCCAATATAATGAATAGTTCGGATGAATGCAGTATGAACAGTAGTATAGTAGTAGAATGAGATCGGACTTGAATATTTCCAAAGCTGTGATATTGTTGAGAGACTAATCTGGATCTTCAGGTCTCGAATGTCCAAGTACGCATTGGAAAATGCATCAATACAACAGGAACATTTGTGTTTCACTGTATCTAATTCATGTTCTTGCGTCATTTGGGTGGAGTCCTGCATAGATCTGAGCAACCAAGTCCAGCAAATATGTATCCAGATACTACTAGAATAAACTGCATGTGAGTTACGAACTTGAGTGAATGAATGAAACCAAATATAGAAGGAACGAAGAGAGTAATAAAGACGCCAATAAGTGAGGAAGCGTCTGCCGAGGAGTGTCACAGGAAGACGCGAGTCGTTGCCAAGGCATCAGCCCTATTTAAGCTTAGCCTCCACGAACTTGCCCCAACACGGCAAGGTCAAAGATCTTCCATTCTCTGATTATCAACGTACTCTACTACTGCCCCTCCGATCACATCGCGACCCGGACCCTTCTTCTATCCACCATCCAATACATACAGAAATCCGTAGCCAAGCTATGAGTCGAGGCGGTAAACTTGCACCCGAGGTCAATCGGTGAGTGTCGCCCTGATGGAATGCGGGGGAGGCAGGAACTGCTGGACCATGTTAACATCTGTGCCCCAGAGCTTTGTTCGTCAAGAATCTAAGGTTCGTCGAAACGCCCCGAGAACGCTATGGCAGATGGAGAGGGAATGGAAGCAGGCAAAAGTGAGCGTATACTGACCGGACGCTAGCTACAACGTCGCAGTCGAGGAACTCTTCGACCTGTTTGGCAAGTTTGGTCCCATTCGGTAGGTCTCCGCAGCGCCCCATCTTCGAAGAGTCAGGAATTAACCTGTCACAGCCAAATCCGCCAGGGAATCGCAAACAACACCAAAGGCACTGCCTTTGTGGTCTATGAAGACGTAATGGATGCAAAGCAGGCGTGCGACAAGTTGAACGGATTCAACTTCCAGAATCGGTATCTCGTTGGTACGTACAGCTCCAGCCAAGCCAGGCACACGACCATCTCTAACTCGATCTACAGTACTATATCACCAACCAGACAAGATGGTCCGATCAAAAGAGGACATAGAGGCCCGCAAGGACAATTTAGAGCAGCTCAAAAAGCAGCACGGAATCGAATAACAAATAGACGGGCCTGCGAATCGGTCAACTGGAGGACAAGCACGTTCCCCTCGTTCACGACCTCGAAACGCGACAACATCATCATCCTCCATCACCAAGGCCCTTGTAGGCCCGTCTACCTCGCAGCAAATGTCCGAGATTAGGAAGGGCAGCGTAAGCACCATCGCTGGTGGTCACTCTCGACGTCTTCGTGATTCTTCGGCCGGTGCGGCTGCTGTTACGACTACGACAAGTTCTTTCATTGGTTTCGTTAAGGGATTGCTTCATTTCAAATAAGGCAGGAAGGCGTTCTGTTATTCGCGTTGAAATTTGGGGGTTTTGCTTCATCCATTCAATCATGACAGACGGGGCTGGGAAGGGCAAGGTCATTGATTTGAATCCGGGGACGGCTGGCTAGCTGTCTTCGATGGACACAACATGGATTTACCTATTGGTTCTTCATATTTGCTGTGGTTGTGGTTCATTCTTCGGAATAACCTACTCGCTCCTCTTTTTCCTTAAATCTGTCGCTCATGGATGGGCTTGCATGAGATTGATACTGATACTTGCATTGCAAATTGACACATCTTTGGCTGAAGTCTTCGGACTAGGCACGACCACGCAAATATGTTTTACTGACTGGCATTCGCAACTGTCTCTAAGATGATCAATTGACTGACAAGCACGTTGGAGCTGCAGCTGTACTCGGTGTATGGCATAGAACAGTACATGGCTTCTCCACTTCTGCCTTGAGAAGTCACACATCACGCATCGCATCTCACCATCCCGAGGTCATCAAACCACCCAGTCATATTCGTACCCACCCGACACTTGTACAACGCAAAGGATAATCCGAGGAACATCCTTTCTCCGTCCCATCCACTCAATCACCTGCAGTTCCGTCTTCCACTCACCCAAACTTCCTTTAATCTAAACCCCCCACTCCACCTGCAATAAGCCTCGCATTCATGCACCCTATCCACGTGCCTCCCTCACATTGGCCTCGTTTCTCACGGCTATTGAAGGGATTGCTCGTTTACCTATGACTTGCATAACTACTCGGTAGGTAGAGCACATGAATAGTAATAATAACATGCGCCGTAGATCTCCCTGCCCAATAACATTGTGAGTTGGGGAGGAAGTAGAGTTAAAAACCCCACATGGCTGGCACCTTCCGCCTGCCCTCCTCTTATCAGCTCCCATTACAAAGACAACCTGAACTTAAAGACCTCTGCCCTACTTCGCTGCCCCGCCTCAGCTTTCCTTCTCCTCCAGAAAAATATCAAGACACAAATCGAAGATCAAAGTCAAACTCGAAAGGATACGAACGGAAATAAGAAGAAGGGAAGAAGAAGACACCTAACCAGTCAACATGCACGGCTCCGAATGTCCCAAGTGTGGTGCTGCGTCTGATGGTGGGAAGAGCTGCGGAAGTTGCGGTGCTGTATGTTTTTCCTCCCCTTTCCCTCCTCCTCCTCCCGTGCGCCTCTCATGGCTTATACTGTTGAGCTCGACTTTACTTCTTGACAAAAGCTATCTACTCTGGCTCTCTTTCCGATGGTCTTTAAAGTACAAAAGCTGACATACAGATGCAGTCGTGCCCAAACTAAACCTCCTCCTCCTTTCTGAACTCGAGCATATCATATCATATCATCCCGCGACATAAACATCTCACTTCTCCAATCTCGACTTACTCGTACTTAGCCCAGCCAACGCTCGAAGGGCAGGGTTGTCAAACATACTGAGGGAGAGATAGGACGGAGCGGAGAATGGGATGGCGTGAAATGGTGTGATATGATTCTTCAGTTTGGGATCGAATGCATTTGCGCCTTTTGTTCTTGCAGATATTCTTTTGCGCTGGCTTTCACATGCGATGGGATTTCTTCGTACATGCTTTATATTCCTTTCTGGGAGGGCAGTAGGGACGGCTGGGGTGGGGTGGGATGGGCATGGTTGGCGGAGTGTGGGCGGGTTGGGTTTAGGTTGGGATGGAATGGGTGGGAGATACCTGATGTGATGCGATGCGATGCGTTTGGGAATCGAAGATATGCGTTATGAGGAATGAGGAATGAAATTTACGACTTTCTCTTGCTTCGAAAATTCGCTGATATTATTCTAAGATCCCTATGATATACTCTCTGTTCTGCTACAGTAAAAGCTTGGTTCACAGAGTACCCCTCCCCAAGCTTTAGTTCGCCGCCAGCCGCGGCAAGATGAGAGCGAGATTCAACTTGACAGAGACTCTTTGCTTATAACCATAAAGGTGAAATAGATATATACTTCTCTGCGAGTCTTCTTCGCTCGAGTCATACTGCAATACCTACACACATACCCTAATGTGAAATCTCGTTGGTCCGCTGACTTGCTGGCTTCCAGTGGACGGTCTGGGCTGATGTTGTAGGTGGGGTAAATGCGCTAAGAGAATCCCCTAAGACCGACGCGGTGGCTTGAGGATGGTCAAGCACGAGGGACTTTTGGAATGTAATGAAATGAAATCAAGCAAGTAGGAAAACAATCTACCTAGATATGAGAAGCACATGGAAATGTGAGAACTTAAAGAGGCCTATGAATAAGGTACAATTCGAATCGAGTGATTGAAATCATCCACGTGATAGAGTCTAGAATTAAAGTTGTTCGATTTCGATTCGGCGCTCGATTCGCCCCAGATGCAGCCAGCCCAGCCACGCCATGCTACAGTACCGCAAATAAGCCTAAAATCAGCCTTCTGCTTCAGTGCAGCTTTCCAAGCCCCAAGTCACTCACTCGCTCTGTCTTCCTCACCATAACGTAGCCGCAGCAGGCTGCAGAGCATGTCATCGATTCTGCGCCTCACCTGCACACCGAAACTTCGATCCTACTACGTACCTTCTACACTTTCGTCTCTGTTCTCTTCGTTGTGAATACTTTAAATTGCTATTTGTTGTTTCTGTCTCACTCTGAACCACTTGCGTCACAAAATCGGAGCCACTTGACCCTGAATCAGAAACATAATCACAAGACCCCAGGGAAAGATAGAAAGGAGAGAAGGAAGGGAACGAACTACGCCTTCGGTGCTACGACTACGAGAGAGGATTTGGTGCTCCGAAAAGGACAACACGCCGACTTTGCATACTGGTTGATTGTTGGAGGCTGTCTGCCAGAGAAAGGAAATACGAGAGAGAAAGCAAGATTTTGGAGGCGACACGGACGAGGCAATACACTCCTGGAAAGAGAACGAGATTAAATGCTCCCCCCTCCAGGCTTCGAGGCCTCACTCGACAACAATGCAACACCAACCAGCGCCCTTCTCTCCTCTGCAATAACCACCGCCATCCACCTCGGCGTCTCAATCCCAACCCTCACCTCCCTCGCCCTCACCACCTCCCTCCCCTCCAGCTCACCACTTCCCTCCTCCTCTCCCTCAACATCTACATCAACAACGTCGAGCTCCTCTCCCCACGAGCCTCCCGAAAAGAACGGCCAATGCGAACTCTTCGGCTCCTTCGCAATCCTCATCCAAGGCTCCTTAGGTCTCTGCGCCCTCCTCGCCCTAGTCTACAAGCGATGGCGGGAACGGCCACAGAGACCCGTCAAGATATGGTTCTTCGACGTCAGTAAACAGGTGTTTGGGAGTGTGTTGGTGCATATTGCGAACTTGTTGATGAGCATGCTGTCGAGTGGACAGTTTGATATCAGGCTGGATGCGACTAGTGTTGTGACAAAGAGGATGGTTGATGACAAGGGGAATTATAGTCCGAACCCGTGTAGTTTCTATTTGCTGAACTTGGCGATCGATGTAAGTTCCTATCCCCTCCTCATCTTCCATGTTTTGCGCAGAGATTCCTGCTTTTGAGAGAGAAAAACCAAGCTAATCTTTCCCCAAAACAGACCACAGTCGGCATCCCCATCCTCATCTTCCTCCTCCGCATCCTCACCTCCCTCTTCCTATACACGCCCCTCGGCAACCCACCGGAATCCATCTCCTCAGGCAACTACGGCACCCCCCCGCGCGCATGGTGGTGGTTCAAGCAATCGATCATCTACTTCATGGGCCTGATGGGCATGAAGATCTGCGTGCTCATCATCTTCCTCGTCGCGCCGTGGATCTCGCGCGTGGGCGACTGGGCGCTCCGCTGGACCGAGGGCGACGAGGCCCTGCAGGTTATCTTTGTGATGCTTGTTTTTCCCGTCATTATGAATGCCACCCAGTATTATATCATTGATTCGTTTATTAAGAATCAGAAACCTGAGGGCCATGAGAGGATTCCTGATGGGGATAGTGAGGCTGGTGAGGATGATGATGTTGATGATGACGCTGAGCGTGGACTTGGAGGTAGAGGTGGAGGTGGGCATGAGCCGTATGTGGAGGGGAGTAGTGAGGGGATGGACTCGGGTGATGAGGATGACGATGATGCGGAGATTAAGGCGAAGGCTAAGGTCGAGGAGGTGAGGAGGAAGAATGCGAAGGGTACGAGTAGCAGGAGGAGTCCTAAGGCGTTGAAGATGGCGCATAAGGATTATGATCCGCTGTTTGATGGGGAGAATAGCCCTACTGTGGTAGGCAGCGCGAGTACGAGCGAGAGGGATAAGTTACCGCCTAAGGAGGCGGAGAGTGATGACAAGGAGCAAGTAAGGGGAGCGAGGAGGTAGTACCCAGAGAGCGGTGAGGGGGAATGTATATTTTGAATATGGTTCAAGGCGAGGGAGGACCGTGGAAGGGGTGATCTTGTATAAGCGTGCTCTGAATACACTTAGACACGGGCTTGGGGGGGGGGTAAGAATCGTTTTGTTTTGTAGTACTGTACATTGCTGGGCGTTGGGAGGCTGCTTCTTTTCATACCGGGATACGCAAGGCGCGCATTTGCATCGTACACATACTCAGCTAGCTTAACATACCAGAGCTTTGTCTCCGCCAGTCTCTTTTTTTTTTCTTTGCCTTTGCCGACCTGACTTGGAACTCGAGCTCCAACCTGGAAGCATCTATACATCCTCTCCTCAGTCTAACTCCTATGGAAATATTTCACTGCTGTATTTTGTTACTTCGCCTACTTTGCGTTTTACCTGGTGTTAGGTAGCCATGCAGCGAGGTGAGGTGAGGTGAAGTGAGTCTTTCCATGGCACAAGCTTGGATGAATCAGTCGGTCAATCAGTCAGTCGGTCTCTCAGTCTATTATAATTTATAAATATGCTTGAGGCACAGCTGAGATTTTCCAAGGTTCACACTGGTAATCAGTAGCGGGGTGGTTTTGAAGGAGGTCAGAGGGAGAGGCGGTAGGGTGATGCGTGAAGTGACGTTTGTTATGTTGTGATGTGAGGAGGTGGTGAAGGAAAGGGAGTGATGATGCGGTTGTCGGGTTGGCGAAATTGTTGAGATCAAGTTCGAGATTGAGTTGTGTGCTGGATGATGTTGGCAGTGAAGTGCGAATTAAACTGAATAAAGACTCCGTTACGTTTGGTGAATGTTGAAATCTACGAGAAAGCCTTGGACAAAAATAAAAGAGAGAGTGCTACGAGGCTGTCTGATATGGATCAGGGGGAAGATGTATATATAAATAGAACTCACCTCTTGATTCTGTTCTTCCGGCAGATTCTCCAGAAACCAGGGGTAGATCTGCTTCATGGTGAGTCGTCTGGATGAGGTGCTTATGCTCGATGGACATAAAATAGCTCTATTCTGGACAAAGTGAATATTGAACTCGATTGTTTTTCTCTCTCGACCGTGTATAAGTAGCACCACCATACGCCGTCTTTCCAACTACAACTTCTTGGCTTCGAATCATGCAATTGCTTACTTCTTTGTGCTGCTGAGAAATTCGAACAGATTCTACGCAAGACCAAAACTATAATACGATGTATACGAATATACCTCCGTCCATGAAGATACTTTCAAGTAATGTCTATTCATTTAGAGGTCCCGTTTGCAGTGTTGGTTGAATAAAAACTGGCATCTGACAACCAAAGCAGGAATGACAATCACAAAACAATCCAACAACTCCTCCCTTTTCCATATGATACCTCAATCCCATCTCGCCCGCCAGAAACTCGAGAAACCAACACATTCTTTTCCAAATCAAGACCCCAGCATGACTTACTCGCTGATCCATACTGTGCAATCTGCATCCAAGACATCGGCAAGTATATAAGACTTACCCTTTCAAATGGAATGTGAGATAACAAAGAGCTAAAGACTTGTTAAAGCAGTTACAGTGGACTTTTTGTCTGACAATTTCATGAGGTTGACGACTAGCGGTGAACTTCAATAGAGCACCGATCGTTTGTGGGTTAGCCGTTGCTCAAGATGAAGTGTGAAGAATTTGTGTTGAGTGGTTGTTGCGATTAAATTTGTCGGGCTTCAAGAGAAAAAAAGTAGGACTTGAGAAGTTCTTGTCGTCAAGTTTCGAGCTGCTGTCAAGCTAATACACCTCCAATCATCATTTGTTCAATCTTGAAGCGGAAAGAGATTGGGAGTGAGTATAAATTCCCTTCCCGGTCAAGCACAACACCAGTTCATACCTAGCAATCTCTAGATTCAGACTGCATGAATGACTCGAAAGCTTCTCCAAAACCACATATGTCACAGATATTCCAGGTGTTGGATGCGTTGAGTAAGGAATGGTTCTAGCTGAAGACGAATTTATAGATCCTCGGTATCAATGAGAGAGCATCTTTTTAGCAGGGGTTTGAAGCAGGCTCCAACGGATGACACGTATCGGAGTAGTGGCTCTTGGGTGATAGTCGAAGTTGATACGGTGTGGTGGAGGGGTATATGATCCTGACTCCCCGACTTCCGGCTCACGAGCTGTAGTACCATCGGAACAGAAAAACGAATCAGAATCATGCATGTAAGCAATTCCCATGTATGGCTCTTTACACAATGAGTAGCATATACCGTCGTTCTCTGATGGTAAAGCTCTCGGCTATGCTTAGATGCAGAGTCTGAGAGGAGCTGGACCTTCACTCTCCACAAACAAAACCAACCGTACTGTTGTCATTGCCGAAGCTATTGTCAACATTTGCAACACCTGTACCATCTTTCTCAACTGTTGAAGTTCCCCCACTGAGCAAATCAATTTCATAGCTTTCACTAGTACAATACAGTAGCTGACCTTCTCCCTCACAACCTCACTCCACCTGAGGGTTATTCAGGCCATCCGTCCCAAGCCCGGGCTTCGACATCCATGACGACCTGGATAAGAGTCGTGAAATTTACTGATTTCAACTTCTGATTGCATGTTCTTTATAACCTGCTCACGTTCAAGAGCGAGTGGGACTCGTGAGTGTTGAAGTGCGGGGTGAATGTTTACGTTAAGCGAAACTTTGTTCGTGTCCGCGGCAGGTTTTCAGGCTATTAAAGGCTGAAAGGCAGGATTGGGGGAAACATGAATAGGCATTCAGGTATCCATGGTACCTTCATCACATCCAAAAGCAGCCTAGAAAAACTCTTGACTTTTCGGTGGCCAGGTCTTGAAGAAGTCGAGATCGCATTCGTAGTTTGCTTTGCTGCATGGAGTGATATGCTGTTTCCAACTCCTCAGGACTTGCAATTGTGAGGTAACGTCTCATAGTACAGAGAGTGGGTTTTATCACTGCTAGAAGGAAATTTGGGTGTCATGTGTGTGTTTGTTGTCAAGCGCTTGCAATCTTGCAAAGTTGTGATTGTCAGCTCCCGGCCCTTCACACCCTATGATCGAGTGAAAATAGTCTGTCCATACCGTAGGCAAGCAAAGAGGTGTTACGTAAGTTCTCAAAACCGAGACGGACGCTTGTATACGTGTGATACGATGAAGAGGTACTCGTTATCTATTCTACTGAAATAGCATGTTCAGGTATTGTCACTGGGTTGAGAATACTGAAAAGAAATATATCAGTGCTTTATACTACCTCGGCGTGCACTTACCTACTATTCCCTATTCATTTTGAAAGTGAATACACTTCAATGCTGAAAAAATGACTTTGACTCTTCCCATACTCTCAAGCAATTAAAATTAATGGGTTGGTGCGTTCGCTTGTGGCACCAACATGATTGGTCTCGACATCTTTCATAGACGCTGTTCATCTCATGACATGCAATCACGCAAGACAGTTCGAAATGCATAAACTGCTTGAATTAAAGCCAAAACCATCGGCATCTCTAAAGTGCACACGCTGATATCTTGGCGAAGGGAAAAGTGAGTGCAACAAAATGGTGCAACTCTGACAGTGAGAGGTTCTAAGCCCACCAATTGTGATTATGCAATTTCCAAAATTCAGGGCCAAGAAAAAAAGAATCATAACAAGAACAACAAAAACTTCAATAGATTTCTTTACTTGGCCTTAAAAACGCATCAAGACGTGAGATATGATGGGGAACTCAGCTAATGTTTTGAGGCTATCCCCCCTTATCTTTCGCTATCTCCCGTCCGTGAGGGCTAAATATATCTCGCGAAATCTCTCAGCAGGAAACATATTCCACGATCTTAAACCCTAACTATGATATCACGTCTTAAAGTCTTTCTGGAACTTTCTACAATAAGAGGGCGGAAAAGTTCGCAGGAAGGATGATGGGGATTTTATGTCTCCAGAAGGTTATGCCTGAAAATACTTGGCCATCGAAGTGGGTTTAAGCTCATCCAATCAACTAAAGTCAAACACGAAGGAGCCATTCAGAGCTCATGCTGACTATCTCATACAAGGATTACAGGAATGGGCGTCAGCACTTAGCGACCTCGCCCCCTGAAGAGACAACCGAGCAAATCACATGGATACCACCCAAGTCTTTTCTGAGACTGGCTACATAAGCAGCGGTGCAGCTGGGGCCGCGCCGACTCAGCATGAGTCGATGACAGACAGGCGCTTGAAATTTTTCTGAATATCAGAGATCTGGATGCTCCCCATGGATGAGGAATGAGAACTCATGAGGTGGGTTTGAAGAATGAACTATGAATGCCCTCTTGCCCAAGAAGAAGGTCCGCGCGAGCCATACGAAGTCGAAAACTGGGTGCCGGACATGCAAGTGAGTGCCCTCAAAGTCGATAAAAGAAGTTCAAGTGATATGAAGCTCTAGACTAGACTGACATAATCATAGGATACGAAGAGTCAAATGCGATGAGAGTAGGCCATTATGTCGGAATTGCTTCTCAACTGGCCGCAAGTGTGATGGCTATGGAGTCTGGACAACCGGCACCATCAACATCCTTACGACCAAGGAAGTCGTCCCAGTCGTGCAAACTGTATCTCCTCAGTCTAGCAACGATTCATCCCCAGAGCCAATGAACATTTCCTTCCTCGTGAAATTGCCCGGTTTAGTCTCAGCACAGCTAAATGACGAGGAGCGGCTGTGTTTCGACTTCTTCCGATCCACGACTATCGTCAAACTCCCCGGGCTGTTCTACTCCCATTTCTGGCAGGAACTTGTCCTCCAAGCTTGCGTGCTAGAGCCAGCAGTGCTGCACGCTGTGATAGCACTGGGTTCTGCACATAGGATAGAAGAGGAGACTCTGAGGCCGCGGGGGGCAATTTCGCTCTTTGATAGGACTGAACTTAGTCGGCGGGAGGTGTTCACTATCCAGGAATACTCGAAAGCTATCAGCCATCTCCGGAACCGCAAGACGGAGGATAAGACTGCTTCGCTTCGGGTGGTACTTATCACTTGCGTGTTGTTCGTTACGCTCGATCTTCTGCGAGGAGAGTATGGCAATGCCATGACGCATACGCAGAGTGGTTGGAAGTTGATGAGAGAGCTTCAGTCTGGCGGTTCAGACAAAGCGACATGTCAGCCAGAAGTCGACATGTCTTCAAACTGTACCACCGTAGACGAATCTCTATCCGAATCGCTCTCATGTCTGAGTGTCCAATCCGCATTATTCGGCTGCAACACAGCGACATCACACCTCGAGATCAGCCAGCCAACCCCACTATCCGACATCAAGATCCCTTCCAGATTCCGCAACATGTCCGAAGCCCGGCGGAGCTTCAACAGCGTCCTAGGCGAGGTCCTAGCCCTCTCCCAGAAATGCCGCTCCTTCGACTTCAGCGGCACAACATACCCGCCCGACATGAGCAGCCGACAGGTGTGCCTGCAGAGCGCCATCGCCTCCTGGAAAATGGCTTACAGCCGCAGCCGCGACGCGCTCACCCGCCAGGCCAACAACGAACATACCGTGCTGGGCGTGTTTCTCCTGCGGGTCTTCCTGACGATGACGTCTATCATGGCCGAGACGGCGCTGTGTCGAGGGAAGCAGACGATTTTCGATAATTATACGTCGCACTTTACGTCGATTATCACGCAGACTTTACACCTGCTGAGGCGCTCGGCGCATAAGAAGATGGAGATGAGGGCGCGGTTTAACGACTGGGAGCGCGCGGCGGATTTCATCGCCGATGTGGGACTCTTGCCCTTCACGTACTACACTGCGCTTAAATGTCGTGTGCCGTGGATACGACGACAGGCTATTGCACTGCTCCTAGCGACGCCCATACGCGAGGGCATGTGGGATAGTTTCATCATGGGGAACGTAGCGCGGGAAGTCATGATCGCGGAAGAAGCTGGGTTCTTCGACTCCTGGGCCGACGAGATTGACGCGGGCCCGTTCGACTCGCCAGTGGAGAGGAACGAGCGGCTGAAACATATACCTGTTCTGCCTGAATCGTTGAGGTTCTATGATGTGGAGCTGGAGATGCTTGATCCGGGGAAGGGGTGCGGGAAGTTGATTTTAAGGAGGCAGAAGCCTGGTGTGGAGGGCGGCTGGGAGGAGGTTGAGCGTTCTTTCGATTTCTCGGAGCTGACGAAGGGGTGTTATTCTGATGTGGACTATTCGCCGCTCTTTGCTGATGGTAGTTCTGGGTCGAGTTCTGGAAGTTCTGTTGCGAGTTGATGTCTGTCACGTGAACCGTACATCGAGACAATGCTTTGTATGCATGGTTGCTTGGGGAGCGAAACGGAACTAGATACGGGTTGGCTGGTGTTGCAGAAGAAGATTTACAAGGCGGTGGGTTGGTCGGCGTTGTCGTTTGCTGGTTTCTGAGATTCCCCTCTTCGGTTATAGATGTACAAATATACCAATGTTCCGCAAGTAACCACGAAATCCCGTAAGCTATTCAGTTTACTTCAAGCTTGCAAGACTCGTCGTGAACAGCAAATTATCGGAGCACATTCCAAGAACGTAAAGAGGTATCAGAAATCTTTATATCAAGTGTTGCATTGTCATGTGGGTACGAGGTGGTGAGTTGTGGTATGTTCTGACGACTCTAGCGTATTCGGGACGTTAGGTGTGCATCATCGGCATAGACTTTTGGCAGTATTTTAGCTTCTTCTGGCTTTAATCTCCAATCATCATGTTTATAGAAGCAGGTGAGAAATAGTCTCATGAGCGAGTGCCCGTAGCTTCACAGAGGGGACCGACTATTATGCAATACCCTCGCTCTTACGATTCTGCTGGGACGAAGTGGAGGGTGACAGATTGAGCGAGGACCCGCACTCGAGTACTGGTAATCTTCATGCTTACTAGTAAACAAATGTCCCGGGGTACACAGAAGCAGGCGATGATCCCGAAGCTCATAGACGGGTACACTCTTGATTGCAGAGAAACGGATTCATTACTCTATGCTATTACACTTCTACACAGTACACAACTCGACCACACACTATCCTCACATCTCCCCCGTCTAGATCCGCATCCAGAAGGATTGGCGATCTTGCCCAGCTCAGTAGATCTTGCTCATGATTTGCTTCCACTTGGGCCAAGAAGCAACCTCGGCTCTGTAAGCATTAATCGAATCCCAGTCAATTTCACGGCGTCCAGTGTCGACATCAATCTGTTCAAGCTTGAGACCACCCTCTCTCTTCCAGACATAGCCGATAATCCAGAACACGAGGATGACGGGAACAGTCAGCCAAGCTGAGAAGAACTGCTCTACAGTGGCAGTCTCTGTTTGTCCCGCTGGAAGAATCGCGCTGATGAGCTAGAAAATATTACTTAGAATATGTCAGAGATGATGAGGGAGAAGAAAGACTTACTGTAGCGATCAAGACGATGACACAGAGAATGAGGCCGATCCAAGATCCAGTAACACCGAAGATAGCCTGGAACGGAATCTCATCAAGTGTATGGCCTTGGTGCTTCCAAGCCTGGCGGAAACGGATATGTGCGAAACAGATGGATCCCCATGTGAATAGAGCGGCAAGTCCGGAAAGAGCGAGAAGCCAGTTGAAGACCTCCTCTCCGGTGGAAGTTTCTTGAATATAAGCGAAGGCACCTGCCGCTAGGTGGACGAGGACCGAAGGAAGAGGTCGGCCAGACTTGTCAACATAGGTGAAGATCTTGGGAGCGTAGCCCTGTCTAAGTGGGGATTAGCAAACGTTCTCGTCCAAGTTCGACTTTTGAGTCAACTATCGAACATGATTCGGAAGAAGACTTCCACGATGCTTTTGAAAGGAGCGGGTGGTACTTACTGAGCAAGAGCAGTCAATGTTCTTGATCCACCATAGACGCAAGATGCTCCAATAGATAGGACAGAAATCATAATGACAGCGTTGAGGAAGTGGTCGTATCCTTTCAATCCAGCATATTTAGCAGCCAAAACGAACATAGATGCACCTTCTTTGTAGGCGTTTTCGGATCCGAGGAGTTTCTCATCGTTAGATGGGACAAGAAGACCGACAAGGAATAAACCCAGGATGAAGAACAAAGTGATACGCCAGAAGACCTGTTTGATTGCACTTGGAAGAGCTTTGGCGGGGTTGGCAGACTCAGCCGCTGCGATACCAACGAGTTCTGTACCGGCAAAGGAGAAGGCAGCAGTGACGAACACAGCGCAGAATCCTCGGAATCCGTTCTTGAAAGCTCCTGGGTCGTGCCTAGATGGAACTCAACATCAGTTATGCTCACACGACATTCACGAACAGAGGTCTCCGCATGATACGCTTCGAGATACGATATCTTCGATGTGCTCAACATAGCTGGAGAGAGAACTTCGGTGTGGTAGAATGGAAAACATAATTCACATACCATGTACGTGCTCCCCAATACTCATCATATCTGCCGCCGCTAGGTCCACCACCACAAACCAAGATCACCGCAATGATCATGAAGGTAACTACGGCTTGGATTAGTGGCTGATTTACGGTCACGTCTACTCGCCGGAGGAACTTACTGATTGTGACGAGTTTGAGACACGACGACCAGAATTCCTCCTCGGCGAATCCAAGAGCGCCAAAAACGTTGATGATGATGATAAAAATCCAAAAGATGGCGATTAACAGGTTAAGGTTTAAATCCTTGTCCCAATATTGAACAACGTAACCAGCGACAGTAAGTTCAAGCGGAAGGACGATAAGCCACTGTTAGATGTCAATAATGTTTAATGAGGTTATAGGAGATCTCATCTTGGATGCATCGGCATACCTGAAAGACGTAATTCCAGCCCATAGCAAATCCCCAAGATGGATCGATGAAACGAACGGAATACGTGTAGAAACCACCAGAGACAGGGTACATAACAGCGAGTTCACCAAGAGCGTAGACAACGTTGAATATCATGATACCGATTATCATGAAGTCGATGAGCACAAAGCCAGGTCCCTTCGAATTGTATCAGCAAAAATGTCAAATTCTGGGGAGCCTTGCAGACTCACTCCGTTTCTGAATGCGCTTCCAGAGCCGACGAAGAAACCAGCTCCAATCGAGCCACCTGGCAAAGTAGTCAGTATGTGTTTCTATGTCTCCCACTATCTTCAGTATCATGGCAACTGGATAGGCATACCAATAGCAATCATCTGAAGATGACGGTGCTTCATCGAACGATCAAGCTCCACCATGCCTAGGCCATAACTTCTCATCTTGAACGACTCCAAGTTAAGACCATTTCGAGTCATGAAGTTTGCGTCACGAACAGCACCACCATTTTCCATGGCGGCGTGGACCTGATGGGGATGCTTTCCCTCGATATCCCGTCGAGGCAAGCCATCACTGGGAGAGTCCGAGGACGCAGTGTCCGGGACGACATCAATGGTGTTCTTTTCCGCCATTGTTGTTCAGGAAGGTGGGTGACCGTGGAAATTGTGTCGAGCGAGGACCCTCTGTTGTCGAAAAGGCACGGCGAGATGCACGACAGGAATGCTGTACCGGGGAAAAGTGCATGAGACGAAGGGGGGCAGAGGGTTAAATGTAGATGCTGGGACCAGAGCCCTGCAATATCTGTAATTACACGGCACAACAGCAGGCGACTTTCTCGATGCATGCAATCACTACTGGGGGTTCCAGATACCAATGCCCAGCTGGATACCAAGCTCCAGTGGGTCTTGGAGGCGTGTTACAAAGATAGCTTGATCCACTGGGATTGGAAGGTGTGGTAGAAGAGCAGTCTTGACCTTCCGAGCTGGGTGCTCCCAGGGCATGCGAACGCTGATGCCGAGTGACGGCTGTGCACGCAGCCCCGATCTTGAGCGACATATGGCGGGGACGGCGGCGGCGAGGAGGCCTTGGATGCGATAGGAGACTTAATTGACAGCTTGGCACGCAGTCTGGAGGCGTTTGTCTTGGTGTTGTTTTGCGCTGCGATGCGATGACCTTCCCGAACGGTACCGTCAATTGCTGGGCACGTCGTGTAAACGACGCACATCCTATCAGTCGCATCTGGGCGCTGCGCAACGAGCTCTTGGTCCCGGCGGGCCTGCTGGGTAGGATTTGAGAGACCGAGCATCATTCGATGTTCCGGGTCGAAGCAACTTCTGCTATCATTCCAGAAATCAATCGTTTCTAGGCATACCGGCTGGGCAGAGCCTGTCACAAGAGCAAGCACCAGTCTTATCGCCTCTCGTCGATGCTTCGCCGGTGCCAGTGCCAGCCGCCGCTGAGCTTGACATGCGGCGACCGAGGTGGTGCTGCCGCACCCCGATGATCGTTGTCTCCATCCCTGGAAGAGGTTCTTGGCTAGTAATCTGCTTTGTTGGATCACGGTCATACATTTATTATTGGCAGTGGCAGCTGTTCGATGCTGCACTGGACGGCGGCTGGATGATGTTGGAGGTTGAAGAGGATGAAGGTGAGTGTTCCACTCGCTCGCTGACTGCCAAGTAGCTGGGCACCTCTAGCGTAGAGTGGCCAACAGGTGACCTTCTGTCTTGGGCGTGATCTGGAGCAGTACAGTGGAGCCAGGTACACCGGTACAGATTACAGATGCAGCAGCAGCCAATCTCGGGGTATTCGAAGGACCAAGCCTATTGGAGAGTGAAAACGGTGCTGCGCCGGATTGGAAATATGCTGCCTCACTTCTCATATTCGGCCGATTTCAATCTCTTGTCTCAAGCACATTGGTGGAACTCTTGCCTCTTCTAGACACCATATTCCTTTACCAATGGCTCTCATACATTGCCCAGACCTTCTGGAAGGTAGAAAGACCGGTGGTCAGCATATTAACAGAGTTCCTTGCAGACAGTAGTCTGACTGTCTGACGGTGCTCCCATGGAAGGGTTAAAACAGGAGACTCTAACACCCCTCGTCCCCCGGGCCCCTCAGAAGATTCCTTCTACTCGTAGGAGTGGATCTCTCTCTGGGAGCCTGAGGTTCCCAGGATGTTTCCCCAGGGCTGATCGTGACATCAGAAGAGACTGGAATTTTTCTTTGTTTTGAAAAATATACGGATGGTGGGTGTCAAGATCAGTGGCGCATAAGATTATAAAATGCAACGTAAAAGAGAGGCCGGGCGAGCTCTTTATTCGACAACAAGGGATAAAAGACCCATACAAATGAAGACCCTCAGACCTAAGACCTAAGAGTAGAACCTCAATTTATTTCCCTCAAACTCAACATTATCAAGTTTTCAACTCATTCCTGCCCATAAACCCAGCTATCCCATCCAAGCTCTCACCAAAATCTCCATCTACTAACAGAAGTGATAACTAGTAAAAAAGACGGAAAATCAGTAAATATAATACACGAATTGTCTCCGCAAATAATCTATGCTTCTGGAATTCGCCAAGTGAAAAAAAAAAACTTGAGTTCCAAGCCGATTAACTCACCTGTCAATCTCAATCCGCTTGTTATTACCACAGGGAGTCCAGCACTGCTCCTTAATAACGCGGTATACATTCTTCGTAACCTGATCGGCCGAGTTCCTGAACCAGAAGATATTGCCGGACGCATCGGTGCTCCAGATGTAGCCTGGTAGGCAATTGATGTTCAGATGAACGCCTTTGTCGACTCGAGCGCCCCATTGGCTGTTGCATACCATGACGCCCTATGATATAGTTTAGTTCTGGTTTTGTCTCTCATATGTATATTGTGGACTTGGAGGTATTTATCACATGTGTGATGGGAGATAGAGGGGCTCTTACATTGTCTACTACGCGGAGGTCCCAGTAATGGTAATTTATGCCGAAAGCAGGTTGGTCCGCCCACCTTATGTGGCCATATACGTGAAGACAGGCACTTGTGTAAGAAGTCAAACCTAGGAGCATGAACATGAGGGTTGGGAGCTTCATAGTGGGTGATGAAGATGGTGAAGATGGAGAAGGAGGTGAGTAAGATGAGGAATGAAGACGAAAAACAGTTCAGTCACGTCAAAGAGTGGTTATATACATGAAAAGAACCTGGTCCATTCAGTTCGCATCGCAGATAAGGACAGGCCACTCACAGCAGGCGGGCAAGATCCAGGTCCAGTCAGGAAGCATAACCAAGACACATGCTTTGTTGGTTGTATGCTGGGCGCTGGGCAAATACCAAAATCCTATCTCAGTCTGAACTTAAGTGACATTCTGCACATGAAAGACATTTTTAACCAATTCACTTGAAGCTCAACGGTGGTAAAAAAAGCTAGTATTTATATAATATAATATCTTTCTCTTAACAAAATTTGAAGTTGCCAGTAATTCCAACAGGTCTTATCAAGTTTTCCTATTTATAACTAGACAAGGTATCGACGCTGGCCAAAAGCCAATGGTCAGCCAGACCTTCAATTGTAAGTATTAATACAGGCCTAGATCCCGCGGTCCTGGGCATCTTTCCCTCTGAGAATGAATCTCTTTTGCAGACCCAGAGATGTTGTACTCATTCACTACATCGCATTCTGTGAATTTGAGCCAATTATTCCATTCCAAAGTACGGGGAACTCCTAGTCACCCCACACCACTCACCGTAGCTAAGCGCCCAACCCCCAAATAGCGCTTTTGGAAAAGCCACCCGAACGTTAATACTATAAGAAGAAATTGCGAGTGTGAACTCTTTACGTTTCTCTAGCTCCCTCTTTTTGAGACTTCAAGTTTAATGGTTGTTGTTGATATTTTATAAAGTTCAGCCGCGTTTGTGGGGGGACAGGCGTTTGTCCGGGGAAAACGAGTACCCTCACGCACCTTATCTTAGACTTGCAAAGCGGGATAATATGAAAATAAGGCATCCAAGCATATACAGATTTAAGCAGAGCTTCGGATTTCCCAGTTTTGGATGCGACGACAAGGACGTGGTTGTCAGAGGATGGAGTTGATGTTTATGGCGGAGAGGGACGAGGTGGGGAGGTCAGACCGTCAGAGAAATTTGGCGAGTAGTCAATGCCAATAGATAGCTAGAAATAGATACACAGTGAGGGTACTTGATCAAGTAGAAAGCTATCACATATCCCTAGTCGTCGTCATCTTCCCATTCCCAGTGCTTCTTCCCGTTCCACTTCCCATCCAAAATGTCTCTGACCTGTTGCATCATCGGCGACTCGGAAATCATTCGCTGCTGGTCCTCGCTCGGAGTCAGCATACTTTCAATCCCCAGAGCTTTGTGCGAAGCGATTCTTTCTTCCTTTCTCCTCTGACGTCCAATTTCGACGATTTCAGCTTCAGGCTCAGGCAACTGAACCCAAGCCTTCTCCACAGCATCATTTACGTCCAAAAAGTATTCGAGGTACGGATCCGTGAGTCCTTCGAAGCCTCTCATCATAATCTCCTTGACTGCTTTGGTTGCTGCATCAAGATTTTTTGTTGGTACAAACTTCTCGCAGCCCAGCATTCGGTATATGTGTGGTTGATACAGATACACGAAACCTTGAAATGCTCTGTACCCTCCGAACTGGTCAAAATATGGGTCTTTGTCATACTCAAGGTCACCATAATCCCGATGAAATAAATTCTTCGTGTTGTGTCGTGGACATCCAGCCAGGACTAGTATGGTCTGTTCCTTTTCGACTCTCGAGGGTGTTGTTAGTCTTAGAATACAACGGCAGTGAAGGTATCGATGAACAATATTATATATTGGTTCCCACTTGACAATGAGTCGTTTACACACCAAATCAATTGGAGGATTGTCATCAGATCTAGTGTTTGGTCTAGTGTTTGGTGGCGTTGGAGAAACAGATTCGGTAGCAGCTGTCGAGGTGTTCGAAGTCGGATGGTGCGTTTGAGCCTCTGGTGACTTTATTCGCTTCGACAACCGATAATCTCTGTATGTATCGGGACCAAGACCTATTTGAATATCGGTGGTCTCAAATGCAATCGCTTCCGGGTGAACCTTGAGCACTTCTAACCCACATGAGAGACTAAAAATACGTCAGCGCCAGGGACATTCCTCAGAGTGGCTCTAAGTAGAGTTATGATATACCACTTCTTGAAACCGACAACTACGGTCCCTTGTTTATATGGCTTGAAGCAACGTATACACTTGGTTCGTGATATACCGTGCCAGGAACTCATCAAGAAAGCGAGTTTAATTCGACCACCAGATTTGACAACCATGTCCCAATTTTCTGAATCGATCGTGAAAGTTTGAGTCCAGTCAAACACAGCAACGTGGCCTTGGCGAATTTGGGACAAGCCAGGGAAGTTCCGGGACTTGTACTTTACTTCAAGTAGGTCTCTGAGAACCTAGAAGATGTTAGAGACAGATGCAAGAGGTATGTTCACAACGTACACTTCTGTTCGAGCACAGGTCTAGAGGCACGAAGTAGGGCTCCTCTAACCCATCGTCAATCTGAACATGCCGGTCGCGCTCTCCCGCCTCCCAATGCTAGCCGAGTTGTTTTGGAATCTGACGAGCTATTGAATCCAGATTTGACAGTTTCTCTCTAATAATTTCAGATCAATAAGTGAACGGAGCACGAAAAAGACGGAGCTGACAAACATAACAATGCAGCCTTGCAACAGCTGCAATCCTCCTTTCGCGCTTTCTAGACGACATTTGAGTAAGGAGATGTTCTTTTTCGAAAAGACAGTTCGTACTCGCGCCCAGGTCCGAACAGATCTTTTCTCAGAGTTCAATTAGCGTTCAAGCTCTGAGCTAAGAGTTGATAAAGATGCCATGTCCTGCCCGACGAGCATCAAAGCCCGCTCAAGGATGGTCTCGATGCCCGAGGGAATTAAACCTGTCGTAACCATGTCTCGAATGACCAAAACGATACTAGAAAGTAAATGAAGCTCTACAATAAGTTTTTGGACATCAGTTGGAGCCTCGCAGATGGCTTCACAGAAGTTCATGACTTTGCTGAGGCTGTCAGCAATCTGAATCGTGATTGAAGCGATACTAATGCCGACCCCCAAAGTCTCAGCCATTTTGCTTTGGGTCTGTGAAATTCCCGAAGTTTGGTTGCAAATATTCTGGGCTTTGATCAAATATAAATGGCAGAGGAAAGGTGTGCAGCTGCTTGAATCTTTGCTTAGCATAGCCTCGTGTTGGAACTCTCATCGTTAGGCTCTGTGATGGCGGAGGTGTGGTTGCACTGGGCGAGCCAACCTACACGGTCACAACACAGCCAACCGTACGTGACCCCTCATTGGCCCAACAATCTCTCAATGACGACGTGTACCTACTTCGCCAGAGAAATTTGATACTCTGTTTTGATAAAACAGTCCCCATGGAATATCTCAAGCAAATTCCAGTCGTGAAGAGCAAATATATCCACTGGATAAATGTTATCATTGCTCGTTTGAGAAACACATGAACCACAATAGACAAATATTCTGGAGCCTGGGGACGTGACGTGGACAGCAGCTTTGCAAATATTGGCCCGAACAGAGCTGGGGGAAGAGCAGAGAAAGCTTGGGAAGAAGCTGTGAGAATGAGGAGCGGCTGACAGAATTCACTGGGGCAGATACTGGGATTGCCTGGCGGATGAGGGATTGTCCATTTTATTCATTTATTATTTAATTCAGGTCCTCAGATATACCTGGTCAAACCCCCACCTTGCCGAATCCAGCTACCTCTATCTGGTGTATCTGAAGAAGCTTGCCTTGTCTCCACTATCCATCTCAGCTCTCTTCATCTCGGTCGTATACTCGTTGGGGTGAGGATGCTCCTCGTCTCTGCGCTTGTTGATCTTTCCGAGGATGAACCATTGGAAAGCAATGAGGATGAATGACATGGTCAAGAAGCCGAGACAAACGCCGTGACCAGTGAAATATCTTGGTGCATCGGTATTCTTGTAGCTATAATGATGTTAGTAGATGCACTGGAATTGATTCACTAATCGTGGACTCACATGAATGATGAAATGACACCACCGCAGTTTCCGAACGCGATTTGGATCGCAATTCCGGCACCTCGCTTCGTCGATCCTCCAATGTTGTTTCCGTTCCACATCACCATGATTGGAATCATCGGGTATCTGAATATGTTAGATTCTGATGGACGCACTGAAAGGTCTGGAAACTTACACTCCACATGCAGCCAAAAATGTACCAATGTACTGAACAGCGGGGGTATCTGTGGAAAGCAGGAGAACGTAACCAATGATTGCTGAGCAGCAGAAGCCAGCGAGGAAGCTGTAAAAGAGTTAATACAAAATTCACTTTTCCCATCTAGAGGATCAAAACATACACTGCTCGCTTGTTCAATCGATCACTGTAAAAGCCGCCGAGAACAGTAAAGATGCATCCAAGCACGTAGGGAGGCTAGAAATCATATCAGCATAAATCCCGATCAACATTTAGGGTACCACTTACAACTGTAAGCAGCTGGGACATGGCATCGCTGTAACCCATAGCGCGAATGATCGATGGCAAGAATAGCGAGAACGAATAGAGGGGTACGAGGATTCCAATATATGCCACAGAATGAACCCAGATCTTCCAGTCGGCAAAGGCATCTTTCATGAACTTGACGTGGTAATGGGACGCAAGATCATCATTGTCGTGGGCCAGACGGAGTGACACCTCCTTTGCCTCCTCGGCGTTCAGGAATGAAGCTGTTGCAGGACTGTCGGCCATAGCCCAGAAAGCGATAATAGCAACAGCAACGGTAAGGAGTCCTTCGAGCATGAAGATCCAGGCCCAGCCATCTTTTCCTCCTACGCCATCCATCTCGTTGATTCCGCGAGCGAGGAGGCCTCCGAATGCACCAGCGACGGTTGCAGCCGAGAAGAAGATAGCGGCTCGGAATGCACATTCTCTTCTGCAGTACCACAGGGTGATGTAGTAGTTGACACCCTAAATCCATAAGTATGATGTATCAGACCAACCAGTTTATTGACTTACGGGAAAGAGACCAGCTTCAGCAACACCAAGGAAGACACGAGCAATGACAAGTCCGTGAAAGTTCGTGACAAGACCTGTCAGGGTCATCGTGATTCCCCAAGCCAGCATCATGATTGGAAACCACATAGACTGTCATTTGATTAGTTTTAATTCTCAGCAGAAATCCGTCTATAACATACTGCTCTCCATCGCTTCAAGACCCTAGACCGTGTCAGTTGACGTCTACCTATCGAGGATGATGATCTTACATGTTGGAAGGAACCTCAAATAGAACGTAGGTCACGACTACATTGAATATGAGAACTTGAATGTCAGAAGTATCACTTGGTGAAACTCACAGAAAACGGCTAGAGGGGCAAACTGTCAGCAGATGAACAAATCATATACCTATGGGAGAACTCACATAAAGCTGTATTGTACTCCATTCCCTCCAGCCCGATGGCCTTCTCGAGACCAAAGAGCTTGGCATTTCCGATATTTGTACGACTGTACACAATGTCAGAAAAGTTTTGTTGGTTTTGTCCAAGAAACTTACTCAAGGAAGGAAAGCAAGTATAGAAGCGACAAGAACGGAATAAGATGCCAGTCGATTTTCCTGAGCAGTCTCTTCGTTTGAAGTGTGTCGTAAGTGGGAATGTCCTCAACAAAGGCAACATCTGCCTTCTCATCGACATCAAGACTCTTCACCTGCTTCAGTTGCATATCTGAAGCAGGATTGTTCGTCGTTTCAGTCGCCATTTTTGTAGGGAGAAAATGAAAGCTTCTGGCAGAGAGGGAACAAGGATCGACAAGGAGAGAAACTCTAGTGGGATATCTTCCCCGTCTTATAGCAAATGTCAAGATAGCCACAATGATGCGGGGGGCGGAGAAGTGTAACAAGATCTCATATGCCTTGCCTTGCATGGCTAAGAGACCCCGCCATGCCCAGATGCCGAGCCCACCTGATTATGTGAACCGTTTTTCAAGCTGTGGGTTCTTCAACGTGCCGAGACTTCTCTCAGCGAAACAGAGTGTGGAATTGTTTCTTATCATAGTTTGACAAGGCGCTTACCGAACAAAATACGGAGATTTTCCGTGTTGCCTGCTGTTGTGCCATCCTCGCCCAGGATTTAGTGTTCACTTGGTAATGCAGCCGGTTCTTGGCTGGGCGGAGAACCAACCGAGTCGAGTTTGCGGTGCGTTCATGCTGCTCGCAGCCGTCATCCAAATCAATAGAGAGTGGGCCATTTGTATCACATTATTAAACTTGTTCATCGCTTTCTCTGGTCGCTAAGCGTCGTTGATGTCACTTTTATGCCTTTGGTGACAGATTATGGTTATGACCAGGAGAAATTCGGTTAGTTTGTGGCTTAAGCCTGGAGAAAACCGAGTCTTTGACAGAAAGCCTAAACATTTTCTAGAAGCGTTTGCCAAGCGAGCCGGTCAAAGTATATGCGAGTGTCCGGTTCATTTTCGGAAACTGTTGTGGCTAGATGCTTTCAGATACGAAGTGTTAGAAGCTGGTAGTGGTTTATTGGCCATGTTGGCTTTGCCCCATGGGGTGGGTTATCACACTGACGAATGTGGAGGTGGCTAGGGGGAGTTGGGCCACTTTTAATGGGGCTCATTGGCTCGGTGTTCTCGCCGTCGTCTTGGAAACACTTCCTGAAATATTTAAACATCCTGCGGGCCGGCAAGGTTGCACCGCTCAGGGAACAACATCCAATTAAAAAGTTGCTTGTTTGTTGAGACTTGGAATGAACGTACGATCCAAGCAGAAGCTTACTCCCTGGACTTCCCGGCGACTCCGGTAGGAATGCTCTTTGCAATCAATATCATCGTTGTCAAAAGGAATGCCACTATCAAATCCTGGCACATGTGAAAGCGCCACAAACCCAAGTTGATGTTAATTTCTCGAACCCCTCAATTCACCTTGATGGCTCTGTTTCCCATTCGAAGTGGCAATGAAAATCTCCATGGTAATCTTCTATCCGACTCCTACAATGTTCTTTGGTCTTGTGTGATATTCCTTGTTTTGGCCCAACGAAGTCGTAGACCATTTTGAATGGTGCATGGCATGGAAACAGCCTTCTTTGTCACTCGTTGCTCATGTTCTGTCAAATAATTGCGCAGTCGTTTCTCACGGGCATGGTCCACGAAAAGTTCAGCAATGGCTTAATCACGAATTTCTTGAAGAGGCAAACACGGTCCTCGCTTTTCTTATGAGTTAAGGTTGGTTTATCCTTAGTTGTGACACGTCCGTTGTGTTTTGCTTTTCTCATTGGATTTTACGAAGAGATATTTGGATTGACATGGGTAAGGAACTGGATGCCAGGCAAGATAATACCTCTGGATCCAATTTCGCTGGTACGAATCAGTCCGCTAGAGTCAGATTGTTGAGCAACGCTGTTGCTGTAGTTTTCGCGCGGTTGTGGACACATCACTACAGTGCTACTTTTGTTGACATAATGCGGTTCTCAGTCTGATCAATCAAAGCACTAGTGACTACAATTATCCACATAAGCAGAGTCTCGCATCAAGCAGCTTACAAAGCTACTCATCTTTGATGGTCTAACGGTCATGATTTCCGCTTGTCAAGTCGACAAGTCGCGGGAGATCGGGGTTCGACTCCCCGTCAGAGAGTTTCTCTAGAGTTCATGTCCCCGAGTTAGCTCGGATACACATCTACATTTTTTTTCGAGTTTTTTCTTCCTGCTGCCAGATTCAAGAGTTCAAAGACTCGATTGGCTGCGATTCAAATTCGTTTTGCCGCCAGGTGCAAATGCCACGGAGATAATGAAAAGAACCCACGTGAGAACCGGTATGTTCCCTCTTGTATCCCGTTGTGTAACACAGCATATTAAAGCAGGTACAAGAGCTGAAACCAAGCTGGAGGGACAGACATATTTCAATGTCTTGTGGAACTCGGAATAGATAGGAAGTGATTGTTTTTTTTGTATTTTCTAGAAGATCAGCTTTTTCTTCATTTGTTTATTCGAACGTTTTAAGCGAAGACCCTATCTTAGGCGAGGGATCATCGCCGCATTGCAACTTATTCCTCTAGACATTAGAGTTCATACGCATGGGACCGTACAGGAGGAAAGGTTTTGGACTGTGACTGAACTGTTTACTGTTCGTGTGTACTGGAGGGTGTCTCTATGTTGAAGCAATTGCTCGTGAGCGCTTATGAACGGGACAAACGTACTTGGATCTGGAACTATGAGAACGATTTCTTGACAGGACACTGACCTGCGCAAGATCGGTACTAGCTAAATAATCAGTTCAATTGCTTATATGTCTTCCTTCCTTCCAATCAACAGAATTTTCCACCTGACCCACTCGCCTACGAAAAATCTTCATGATGCCCCGCACCCACAACCCCGCCTCCAATAATCCAATATCTCAAGGCGACATCTCGGCCTTTCTCTATCACCAAAAATCTCCTAGAGTCTTTCTCTCTCCAAGTACCGAAATAAGCCGTTTTCTCTCATCCAATCAAGGATACATGGTCGGGTGGTGTAGTTGGTTATGTACGTTCTTCCCCATTCAGACCAAACATCATTGAGCATCAACTAATAGCAA
The DNA here is from genome assembly GCF_030347475.1 of Cadophora gregata. Taxonomy (NCBI): domain Eukaryota; kingdom Fungi; phylum Ascomycota; class Leotiomycetes; order Helotiales; family Ploettnerulaceae; genus Cadophora; species Cadophora gregata. The sequence continues at coordinate 1,622,147 of NW_026695935.1, read as the reverse complement.
TACAGCACATCTCGTTAACAGTTTACTGTGACATATTCCGAGAAGGTCCTGGGATCGAGCCCCAGCCTGATCATTTCTTTTTATTGTTTTGGGATTTTTTTTTTTTTTTTTTTTTTTTTTTTGTTCTAGGATTCATTGGATTGGGTCTTTGCTGGAGGAGAATTGTGGTCACAGCAGGAGGTGGATTGAACTCCATAGTGTTAGGCAATCGTACACTGGAACTTCGGTGTAGTGGAAAAGATGGAAATTTGATATTGAGTTGATTATAGTCAGACTTGATTGATCTTTTATCTAGGTTACAGAGGCGATACAACTTGAAGTCAACCTTGTCAGTTTTAATGTTTTATACATCCTAGGTGTGCCATTTTCAGCGAAACAGGGTAAATAAAGCTTACAGTGAAATCTCGTCGCTAAAAAAAGCTCTCCGTGGCTGGGGACTGGAAGTACACGGTGGGAAAGCGCATGTTCTCCAGGCCTAACGTCAAGATTGAAATTCAAAGAAATGTCTTTCATTGAATTCCAGCTATCTCCCACAAATACCAGCTTAAGCATTGGCGTGACTCTGACACCAATTAACCCAATCCACGAAGAATGCAGCCTGCATCTTAACTTCGCCCTCAACCCACGCAACCTGCGAATCCCTATACACCGTCGCGATCTTCTTCACGCTCCCCTTGTCTACTCTATACAGACTCGACGCAACTAGCAAACTAGCACTGCTGGCAGCTCTGGCGAAGAGATGTGAAGGGTCCTTCGAGGCCTCGAGATGGACGGCTTTAAGCAACTTGATCTGCTCAGAAGCATTAATCTCAGCAACACCGTCTTTCTTCGCGGCCTTGGAGGCCTTGGCGAAGGCTAGGATGATGTTGTGCGCTTTCTCGGCAAGTTGCTTAGCTTTTGTCGTGCGGATCAACTGCAGGAGGGGTAGGAGTAGGCCGAATGCAAGAGGATTCGAAGCTTGTTTCTTAGCGAAGATCTCCAGCAAGTCGAGAACACGCCCTTTGAAATTGACCATGGTCTCCTTGGCATCTTTCCGTTCTTGCTTCTTGTTGGGAGCTTTCTTGCGCGCTGAAAAGATCTCGACAAGTTTGGCGTCCAGCTGCATCATTTCCGAGTCGGTCATGTCGGCGTCACTGTCTTCATCGTCGCCGTCTTGGCCTGGGAGGTGGGTGCCGAGGGCTTGGGCGAGAGCTAGATTAAGCTTTTCTGCGTCCTCGTCTTCCTCTTCTCCTGATGCTTCGTCTTCCTCGTCATCTGATTCTTCATCTTCCTCCTCATGCAGATGTCCATTCAAATGTCCCTCATCACCGTCCATGTCGACGACTTCTACGTCTGAATCTTCTTCATCGTCCTCGTCTACGTCCATGTCTTCCCCATCTTCAGGTTCTTGGTCAAAAAGCTCTTGTTGGCCTCTCAAACTTTCACCAGATTCCAGAACATCTGTCATCAACTGCAGACCACCTGCGGTCATATCGCTCATAAACGCACCAAATACATGCTGAGTAACTTTCCGGAGAAGTGCAGATGGCTTGGAGATGAATGAAAGTAAGAGCTCCACCAAAACTTCAGAAGCATCGACTTCAGAATCTTCAGTTTCCTTGTGGCGAATCAGCTTATCGTAGCACAGCTTCAGCTCGTCTAGAATGGAGACAGCTTCAGGCTCGCCACTATACAGTTGGAAGACAACCAATGAGTACAGTAGTGCTAGTGCCTGAAGAGGTGCTTTGTTCTCGGCGTTCGCCTTCTTAGCTCTCTTGAGAATCTTTTCCACGGTCGAGATGGCACTGTCCTTAGCGTCGGTAATTCCCTGATCCATTTCTACCGCATCAGGGGTAAAGGAGCGCAGCAGATCGCATGGAAAAGTGTATCCTTGTAAGTCAGACAATAAATGACCAAAAGATGACATGAGACGTGTTCGGAAGATTGTACGAGTCTTGGTGGACAAGGCTGGCTTGCACTTGGCTTCCTCAACATAGGCGAATCTGGCGAGTGTCGGTAGAGCGGTTTCTTTGATCCAGTCAAGATCCCTCGACTCATCAGTAATATTGACTTTTCGAATGATATTCAGTATGTAATCACCAAGCATCTGCCTCCGCATCTCAGCTTCCTTGACATCGTCACTAGGCTAGTCAGTTATCCGTGGGAAATTAATGATCGGGAGACTCACCCGCTGATTGACAGAGCAGGGTCGACAAGTGTATTGATCACAGCGGTAGCGCTGCTATCCTCCACGAAGCTCAATAATCTTTCGACCGTTTTGGTCTTCGTAACTCTATCAAAGTTATATGTTCCATGACCTCCGATCAAACATGGCAAGATTGTCACGAGCAACTTTGGATTGGCTTCCACGGCACTGATCAGAACCTTCAAGGATTTGTCTGCTGCTCGATGTAGAAAACGATCCTTCTCTTGGACATGGTTAATGAGGCACCGAACTAAATTATGACTGAAGACACTGGGTAGAACTTTGCCATATGAAGTAGCATTTTCGACCACTTTCTGGAATAGCAGGAAGCCCCAGAACTTACGCTCCCGAGAAGCAGTCGAGGAAAAGAGGTTCTCTGTTGAGAATTAGCTTCATATGCAAAGTGGGATGAAGGAATTATACCATCAACTGCAACTTTCCAGAAATTCTCAAAGTCCGACTTAATGCCATGCACCTTTGCCTTCACTCCTGCGATATACTGGGCCAGGACCAGATCCCAAACAAAGTGGAGCTTCGCATTCCAGTTTCCAGTTTGTTTGGCTTGTTGTGACTTGTCCGATCCTTCGTCGCTAGAACTTTCCTTAAGCGCCTTCCCAAGTGTTTTCAGATGCTCCAATGGGTTTCCGCTTGAGCCCCAAGGCTTGCTGGGAAATTTCATATCTGGGAAGCGACCCCTTGCTGTGATCCAAATACCGACACCCTCGGGAGACAAAGCCAATCCCGCATTGTGTATTTGTTCCAAGGTGTACTCGGCTTGAATTTGGTCCATTTGCGACAGCGCTTCAGCAATTACCCAGCCGCACTGCTCCCGAGTCCATGGTTTCTTCTTGGCCAATTCAAGGAACTTCTGGAGGATGGTATTCCATTTGTTATCCTCCCCAAATAAGATTTTAGCTCCGACGAAGCTCTCCAGTCCGAACAGTAACCCGAGGAAATGATCCTTTTCTTCTTGTCCGCTCAAGTCGCCGTCAGGCTTCGTTTTCGCAATTAGGAAGCCAAGTACTTTGTCGAAAGTCAAGCCCGGGTATTTTGTCTCCGCCAGATTCTTCGTCCCAAATAACTGTCCGATAATCTCTGCCAAAACAACACTGAATCCAAGCCTGGCACATTTTCTGCCACTTGCGAGTCCTCGGAACAATCGTCTCTCGAGATGTCGTTGCAGGGTCGACTCTTCCACGCCGTTTCCTCCTAGAAGCCCTGACAACACTGCATTGGCAGCGTTGAGTCGATCCTCTATATCCTCACTACTCAGTAAGTCGTAGAGCTGGACCTCCCTTTTCAAATCTGCGCCTTTCGGGTTGTCGAGGAATGGGGAGGTGTCGAGAGGGACAGGTACAACAGCGGGTTTCACTGCCCGCTTCTCGACTTTTTCTTCGGTCTTTTGCTGTTTATTTGGATTTTGCTCTGCGGATGGTCCATCCTTAGCAGCGCGTTTCCGTTTCTGCCCCATATTGATTATCACAATCGTTCGTCAGGACTGAGAGAAACAAGAGGACTTGAATCTTGCTCCCAAGCTATTACTGGATTTTTTGTACGAGAAACAGTTTTGTGCCAGCTCACACCGCCCCCGTTGCCAAATCAGGCTGGTGGCCGCGGCTGCAGTCAAAACAAGATTAGTCACGATTTTATCCAAACCTCCCATCTTGTTCCCCATGATTTCAGTGGTGCAACAGTATATTTCATATATGTTTGAGCATCAAGTTCCAGTGAACAATAGTTGCTGCCAGTGTCATGCGTACCTAGAGATGTCAACAGACACACGTGATCTCGTGTTGGTTAGAACGCCTCAGGGACCCTTGTTTGCATCCTGTGGGGCTGAGCTGAGCAGCCTGACGCTCCCCTTCTACTCATACTGCCGTGTTCCCATCTTTCAGACTTCATTCCACTGAAATTTCTTCCAACACTCTGGCGATGTAGAGCTGAGACGTACTTACTCGTTCTACATACCTCCGTCTGAATCTTCAACCTCTTCCGAAGCCTGGTCTCCACCTCGCCTCATGTTAGTCACTAGCCGTAGCTGCAAGCCATACAAGCTTTCTAGGCAGATCTGAGGCTGTCGATATGGAGCCACTTGCTGCCATAGGGGCAGTAGCTTCTATTTGCCAACTAGCCAATGCTGCCTTATCGCTTTCAAAAATACTTTACTCTCTGGGCTCAGCTATTGGCTCTGCATCAGAAGATGTCCAAATTCTGGCTGCGGACCTCAAAACGTTCTCTCAGTCCTTGACGCTCCTTTCACGGCTACTAGAGGATAGCAAGTCCTGGTATTCCGACGATATATACCTTCTGACAGCCAAAATCATCAAAGATTGCGCCGAATTATATGTCAAGATCGAGAAGATTCTGGTCAAGTTGGGAGCCAATGGCAAGAGTAACTGGAAGTTGCGAGTCAAGTTTGTCTACAAAGAAAGCGAGATCAAGAAGTTGCTCAAGAGGCTGCGGGATATGAAAGGCACTTTAGCGACTATTCTGATGAGTCTTCAAGTTGATCTCCAGCTGTCATTACTGTAAGTAATCAGTACCAAGGCAAACAGATGCCTATCGGCAAGGCTCCCTCTGCTAGGCTGACTTGCAGTTTAGAAATCTGTCGAGCTCTAGCAGCCTAAGCTCAGGCGAAGGCCGAGATGTCCCAGACATCTCGCTGCAGCCTGAAACTCTTCAGACTCTGAAAGATGCACAGAAAGCTGTTGAGTCGGGAGGCTTCATGACGAAGTACACTGTAGAAACCAAGCAAGTTGTTGAGCTCTCAGAAAAAGAAGTGCGTGTTTCCACCACTCACCACGAAGAGGTCAAACAACATCCAAGAGCGACAGCAGGGTTCCTTTCAAGGTCTGCTGCTTCAGAAAACCGTACTCCAATCGCTCAGACCGATATTAGTTCGGAATATCCTGATCTCGTCCCGCACCAAGCCACGAATGCTTCCGTGATGCCACAGAGCTTCATGATGATCCCGCCAGACTCTACAGATATGCAAAATGTATTTGCAGTAAAAAACGTCTCGAGAACGATGGCCAAAGAGAAGAGTTCCCAGATTAGGGAACGAAATGCTACAGACCCAGTCCAGGCCGCACAAGTTATACGGTCTCCTGTCGACACTGACAAGAGAAGCGTCAAATCATCTTCTTCGGTAGAGAGTTTCAAGAGTGCCAAATCAATCCAAGAAGAAGACGTGGAGAAAGCGCGAAAGATCCAAGCTGTTCAAAGAGTGATGCACGCGTTTCGGAGTTCTCTTGAGGTTCTGAATAGCCTTATCGAAAGACGAATCGAGGATAAGAGATGGGACCTGTATACCTCAGCAACTCATCTGAAAGGCTGCTTGGTCGATGGCCGAGAACACATCGATCGTCGCAACATCAGTCACTTCAAACAATATGGCAAAGACTATGTGTATTTATTCGAAAGAAAACGTAAGTTCCATATCTTCCACTTTATGGGATCAACTACTTATCAACTGCAGATTCAACGGAAGTTGAGCGCTTCGGCTCCCTCTTAATGCAGGATGTTGGCATCAAATTGCACGAATATACTTCGGAGTATGAAGAGCTTGAAAACCATTGCTTCGAGTTGCTTGCAACTTCCACCGCAAACATAGAACGTCAGGTTATTGACTATCTTGACATCATGGCCAACTTGGCAAGCAAGATTGTACACAACCCTCGTACCACTTTGGGTACCAGCTTCACCGGCTACACATACTATAACCGTTCCAGCGACTATAAACCGCCTCCACCAAAGCCACTACCTCCACCACCAACTCGATGGCAATATACCAGGATTCTACCCGAACCACAAATGCAAGATACCGCCATTGCTCCCATGTCCCCATCTTTTAGTCCGACTTCCCCATGCTACTCCCCGACTTCTCCTAAATTCCATTCAGCTTCTCCAGGGTTTTCCCCAGCATCTCCAAGCTACAGTTCTGCTTCTCCTGCTATTCCGCAGTTCGGGTGTGCGTCTGAAGAACTCACCAGTCTCAAACGTGAATCGCTAGACGGTGGGTCGATAGCGAATTATTACAATTCACCGGAACTTCCTCCAATGCTACCACAGACAACCCCAGCAGAAAGTCCTGGTTCATCGCCACTTCGCTATTCCAAAAACACCATTGGATCAGGAGACACAAATACCTTCACGATTCCTTCTGGTGTGAGTAGAGACACCAAGATTGACAATCCACCATCACTGCTTCTGAAGCGTGGTCCACATCCCAGCGACTACGCTCCTCGCCCTTATCGTCGCCCGCCACCTTTAGAAGCTGCTGGACCTCACCCTTCCATCACTCGCCCTCAGAGCTTTCATCACCAGCCGCCAATTTTCCCATCCCTGCAATGTAACAGCGACCAAACACCTCTGTTAGATTCGCCCCACATCAAAACACCAGGTCAGCATCGGCCACCAAACTCAAGAGATCTACCACCTATCTCACTTCCAATGACCCAGCGGCGTAATGGCCGATCTGCCACGAGCAGCACCCCTGCTCGCCCCATTCCTAGTCTTCGGCAAGATGCAGCTAGAGCCGGTAACTCTGATGATACCCTTTTTGAAATGGACTTCGCAAAACCAAGCACTAGTGATACTGGGGAGCTCATGGATTTCGATTTCGATTCGTTTCTCAGTGAAGATGCTGATACGCCTTTCGATTTTGGAGAGCCCTCGACCTGTTTGCCACCTGGAACTGGCCGCAAATCTGCTTTTAAAGAGGAAATAATGGAATCTGATTTGCTGTTGTCGGGTGCCTCGCCAGATACATATTCGTTGTCCACAGTGCACCCAAAGCTCCCGACCCCGACGAATGTTTGGTGGTCATCATTCCGGGGGAATGCCGGTCAAAGGCCAGACTCGAGACCAGAAGCAGACGGCGTGTCTCATGGAGAGGAGAACGAAGACGTCGACCTCAGTGTAAATAGCGTGAACTTTATCAAACTATCAGCGGCAAATGGTCTCAGTGAGTCACAATTTGGCAGAAAGAGACGGCGTGAAGGAAGTACAGCTGTCCCAAGCCCACCACTTCAACGTCCAGTGGTCTCATCTCCTAACAAGAACATACATATGAAGGAGCGCTTAGAACAACGCAATTCAAGCACGGCCAAGCCTCAGTCTCCGCATCTCAACACCCACATCAGCCATGACTTGCCGACTACTCTACCCGATATCAAGCGCGGATCGGAAGATGCTGCAGCTGAAGATGGATCAGCGCAGACAACACAGGAAAAGAGACAGAACGATATTCTCGCCAAGAGGGAGAAGCTCCGCCAACTGAGAGTGGCCCGAGAAGCAAGGGACGAGGCATCGGCAGACAGAAATACGCTCATTGACCTCGTATCTGCACAGAAAGCACCAGCTGGAAAGGGTCCAAATAGGACTGCCAGTACGGACTCAACTAACAATTCTGGCCACCGTACTGTGAATGCGAATCATACGCTACAAGATTACCAAATGCAACTCATGCTGCTTGAGCAGCAGAACAAGAAGAGACGGATGATGGCCCAACAAGAGAGGGACAACACGATGCACTTAAGTCGCGGAACTGTGACTGCTTCTACCGACCCGACATCATCTTCGGTCTCCACCATTGAACCTCAAAACCGTTCAAGTGAGTCTTCTCTGCCAATCAGAGAGAATGCAAATGTATTAGGCTCCGCTTCGGAGCTTTCGCAGTCACCGAGCGTCATATCAGCAGATCGCCTACGTCTCGACTATCAAGAACATTTAGCCAAGACTAGGCAGAACCAAGAGCAGCATACTAATGATCGACTCTTGATGTCTAAAAATGAAGAAACCGCTGATGAGGCAGTGACCATCTTGCTTCAATTGGACCCGAGTCGCAAGTCCAAGCACCCTGTAAGAACCACAGAAGTAGACAAGAAAGCATTGCAGGACTATCAAATGTCGCTTATGAATCTGACTTGCGGTAATCCGAAGAGGCGTATGATGTATCGTGCAGATGGAAAGATTGCTGGGATCGGAGCAGCACCTGCACAAACTAGTGATCCTGTCATTCAAAACGATAAGCTCGAGAGCTGCGGTACTTGCGGTGGGATCGCTCATCACGCAAAGGATTGCGCCGCGTACCGACGATCAAAAGCGATAGCGACAGTTGGAATAGCATCAACCGCTGCTGCAGCGCCCCAAGGGCCAGCTCGTTTCGACCACGTCATGCATGATGCTCTGCAGGATTTTGACTTCGACTCCTTTCTTCACCATGACGAAAGCTCAAACGCATTCAACTTCGATCCTGTCGTTTTATCAGATCACAGTCCACCGCAACCGAGTACTGGTACCTCAAACGAGCCACCCGAGCCCGAACCGCCTACTACTGGACCTTCTATGACGGTGGATGCTGGGAACAATGACAACGACGACAAGCCTCTTTTCGTCAACGCGAAACAGTTCCACAGATTGCTCAAACGCCGGGAGGCGAGACAGAGGCTTGAAGAGCAGATAGCATCTCACGCTTCTAGGTCTCACAATACAGACAATAACAAACCATCTAAGGAGTCTCAAGATACACGTGTTGCTATTTCCGATAAGTCGACTCTCGAGAAGGGTCGAAGCACGAAATCGGATGATGGCGCGTTTCTGGCACCGCCAACTCCCCTGGACTCCAATCCCAACAACGCGGAAGACGTCGAACTGGCATGGTCGCATCCAATGCTGACACCCGCCCAAACCAGTCGTCTTTGGTGGCAAACATATATCTCCTTCACGGCAGTGTCTTCCCGAAAGTCCCCCGTATTTGCGAATCTCAGTTCTGCTCTTCATTCCGAGTTGGGCTTCTCCGCATTATCATATGCTTCTGATGAGGATATCTGCAAGCGGATTGTCGACAATGTGAAACCGCTGTCAATGGCAGGCTCGACATTGCACGAAGATAGACCAGAACTGAGAGATGTTCTATTTTTGAGAGGCGACATAGTGCGCATGCTTTTGACCGTAGATGGGCGTCTAAGTCTGGAGACAGCAACGGTGGGCTGGAGCTGTGTTTGTGTGTTTGTGAAAGTACGATCCCCAGTACTTCATACCTTTCTTCATTTCATAACGATACTAACCAATTCCCAGATTTTCAACAAACTCCTCAACCGTAACTCACCACTCTGTCCCAGCAGCCTCAGCATCGTCGAAACGTCCTTCTCCCAACTTCAAGAAATTGTACATATCATTGCGCGCTATGCAGTAATGGAGAACCTCTACCAACAATCCATCACCAGCGGAACCAGCACCACCCTTTCCCTCAAGCCAGAATACCAGTCGTCGCTCCTTTCGCTCTGTTCATCTATCCTCGAATGGTTCGCCGCTTCGTACGATATTGGCCACACTGTGGTTGATGTCAGTAATAGTGGTGTAGCTGGTGCTGTTGCGTCCGCTCTTCTGGAAGAATTGGATGAGAAGGTCGTGAAGTGTGGGGAGTTGATGGGTGTCATTCGGGAGAAGAATAAGGGTTGTCAGATCTTCAGAGTTGAGGTTGATGTTAATGATGACGGTGGGAGTGAGGACGAGGGGGAAAACACGGATGTGGAGGATGTGAGTGATGCGAGTTGGGAGGAGATTGGCGAGGATGATATCAAGGCAAATGTTGATGGTGAATGACTCAGCGGGATTGCGGGTAGGCGTTTGATTTGCATTGTGGGACTTTGATATGATGGGATGACTATTATTTCGGTGTTTGTAGATTGCATTATTGATTTCGTTTTGATCAATTTATGGTATTTCTTCTATCCTCGTCGGAACCATCAGCGCACAAACTGATTTGACTTCCGGGCCGTTCCTTTACTACTTCCTGAATGTACCAACGCAACAACGAAGGTGTTGAGCTACATGAGACTTCGTTACGTACGATATTATCTACTTATTCCTTCCACATAGCGTGAGTTAGTACGACTTCGATGTATCAGATCAGTTGAAATCATTGGGTACTTAGAGCAACCACGGCTGTCACCTCACATCTTTTCTCGTCTGAATTCTACACATCGATACTGCCAGGTGAATGTCTGTTGTCTTGTACTCTTTCCATCACCGCTACTAGCTTGTGCTTGTCAATGCTCTTCCACTTGGTTCAGTCTTTCCTGCACCTCCGCCCCCAGTCTATGCATGGAATTAAGTCACACACACACTCACATGTCATTACACCTCAGCTCAATACACACTTATGCGTACCTATACCAAGGTCGATGGATAACTACTGTAAGCGACCCACCTGGAAGGAGAGTGCAAAGTCATGGGCAGATGAAAAAAAGCAAGTTAATAAAATGGTATTGTAAAGTGATTCGAATACTTATATGTAGACAACACCCCGCAACCTCAACTCCACCAACCCAACCCAAAAACAAACGCCGATCATGCAATCATTACCACCTGTCTCCTTTCAATACCACGCCCATTTATTTCTTCTTCGCACCAAGCCCCATCTCCAATTTCCTCAACGCACTCTGCAAACCCAAACCCTTCTCCGAATTCCCCTCCAGCCAAACCTCCATGCTCTCCCTAACACCCTTCATGCCTTTGAGAACAGGCATCTTCGTCCCCTCCTCACCCTCAACATGACTTCCCGGGTTTAGCAACAAATCAAAGACACTGCTCCAAATCTCCGTCTGCCAATACCTCTTTAAGCTTTCTTTGATGCGCCAGGTTTTGTTTGATGCCGCTCCGAGACCAGCGCTCTTGTCAGCAATGGTGTCGATGTACTTGCCGAAGAGCATAGAGTGGATAATGCCAGCAAGACCATGGTAGTCAATCTGGTAAGTCCAAGGACGAAGCTCGCGCATCTCAGCACAGTCTTGAGGACCAGTCTTCCAATCTGCGATGAACTGGACATCGGGACGGAAAACTTTCATGTCAATACCGCGTCCGAAGTCAATGAGAGCAACACCCTTCTTGTTCCAGCCACCTGTGCCGTCTTTACGGTACTTTGGAGACCAGACGTCGGAGTCGGGGATTTGATCTAAGCGCACTAGACAGTTGTCTGCTTTGAGGTCACCGTGGAGTATTCCTTTGGAATGTAGAGCTTCGATTGTGCGGAGGAGTTCGATGGCGAAAAACATGACGAGGGACTCGTCCATAACGCCAGGTCCTGCTGCTGAAGGTTTTGTTTCCATGCGAGCCAGGTTGATAACGTCCAGGAGTGTGCCTTGGTCGCGGAATTCTTCTATCAGGTAGCATTCGTCGGCATAGAGATGCATTTCGTAAACATTGATAACGCTTTCGGCTGCCCGAGAGACGCCGAGTCGTCGTTTTGCTTGGCGCATTATGTAGAATTCCCAGGCTGATGGCGGGTCTTCCATCTTGAGAGCTTCGAGGTTCTTTCTAGCATAGGCATCAAAAGCTCCTTTGCCCATTTGTGGTTTTTGGTTCTCGTCGTGCTCGACATCTTCTTCTGCGGCGATATTCTCGAGTAAGTATACTGGTGCAAATGCACCAGCTCCTAGTTCTCGCTTAACCATGTATTGCCTTTCTGCTCCTGGAAATCGCAGGATGGGCGGCATAGCCAGGTTTGTAGCAGTCTTTTCGCTAGCATTTTTGTGCATTTTCGATGCTGCTTTTGCATATTTCTTGATCTCCGCAGTTCGACCGAGATTTTCGTCCTTGTGATCGAAATAGCCTTCATAGGTAGTAAGAGGTGGCTGAAGAGCTTCGAAAATCATGTTTCTGGTATAATCGTCCACAGGATTGCATTGGGCATCCTTGATTATTGGTCCCTTGGGGGCGATCTCTTTCGCCAGTGGTCCACCACTTGCTTGAACTTTGGCCGCAATAGCAGTCGTCTTGTTTGTTTTGGTGCTTCTACCAAGCTGAGGTGGAGCAATTCTCTCAACAGGTGTTGATTCGTTGATGATTTCCCTGAACGGACTGCTTCCCAGACCATCACCGAGACGAACAGGTGGCTTTTTGGACCCGTTCTCCTTGGTGGGTGTTTTGGAAGTAAAGTAGTCCTTGTCCTGGCGCATCGTAGGAAGTCCTAAAGAAGACTCGGTCTTTTCAGCAATCGGCGTCATGAACGGAAGTCTGTTCTGTGACACTTGAGCCGCATCTCGATACGGTCGCAGAGGTGGTTCGTAGTCTTCTGGAGGTATTGGAACAAACGAGGTCCGCGCAATTGATGGGAGCTCAGGCGATATTGGGGTGATGACCTCGGGATCCTGGTTTCCATCGCTCTCATCCACAGGAATTTCGACTTCGATGGCTTCCAAAGCTTCGTCATCAGCTTCTGTGAATCTCGATGCTCGAGTGTCTTCGTCCTCTTCATCCTCAATATCCGGAATGTGCTTCCTCGCTGTAAATTCGGACCATTCACTGACGCTTTTCACGTCCGAAGTTTCATCGTCTCCAGCTTCACTAGCAGTCATCAATCGTCCAGTACCAGTGCTCTCACCACCGCTAGTGTAATCTCCGTCGGTCATGTCGTCCTCATCGTCGCTTTCATCTTCCTCCTCCTCCTCTTCCTCTTCTTCGGGTGCAGGAAGCGGTTGGCTGAACAGGTCGTAAATATCGTCAGTAGCAGCTCGAGTATGCAAAGTCATTGTTTGTTCCTTAGAAGCTTTTCGTTTCTTCATCTTGGGCCCGGAGGGAGATGACAATTTCGCTTTGACTATTTTGCGTTAGTGGTAGCGATATTGGCACCAGGTTGATGACTTACTTATTTGCGTCTCGTTGACTTCTTTGATTTTCATCCTTCTCCCTCTTCCTTCTCGTGCTGGCTCCTTGGCTGCTCCATTCTCGTCTAATGATGGAGGATCACGCGCGATTACGAGCTTTTCCGAGACTCCTCGGGTGATCTCTTCAACCTTTACTCCAACATCCTGAGTGCTGTCCTGAGAGCATAAAGATATGTCAACATCTTTGACGAGACTCTCACGTTGCCAAACCTTAGATAACCAGCCTCGAGAGCCCGCTCTCAATTCTTCCAGACTTAGTTCGGAGCCCACAACATCTGGGGAAGGGTAAATTGCTTCAAGGTTAACATGAATTCTCTCTGTTCTCCCTTTTTGATTCACAGTCACTTGTTGCTTCGCAGGGTCTGTAACTTGTGGATAATCGAAACGTGGTAGAAATTGAGACTGAAATACAAAACGCCGTAACCGACAATCATTAGTCCTATGATCATCAATATTTGCAAGAAGAAAGGGAAGAAAAAGTAAAGCTTACCTCGTCCTTAAACACCGCCATTTTGGTGCTACTCTTCTTTCCTCCGGCCTTCAGAGTCTCTCCAACCCATGGTTTTGGTTCCATCACATTCTCTTTCTTCCGATCTGCCAGCGATCCAATGCTCTCCCAGCCCTTTGTTGACCCGCTTGATCCAGGAGGAGGTGCCTCATTGTCCGCGTCCGAGAAAATTGTAAGCTTTTGTCTACCACTCTTTGCTGTCCCTCCAACACCAGAGTTGGGCCTCGGTGCTTGCGGATCTCTTGGTGCAGCAGCAGCGAAAGGGTCGACTTTTGCGGCAAGTGCAGGCCGTACTGTGGGAAGTGCTGGGGATGAGGGCTCATTCGCATCCTCTGGTCTCTGCGAGAATCGTTGTTGGAATTCATTATACTTGCGAAGCAGCCGCGGTGCTGGTCTTGCCTCCTTCTCAATTCCCATTTGGTAGACTTCCTCTGCCTGTGCCCACCTTTGTGCACCCTCCAGCCACGCCGCGAACTCCTCATAGAACAATGCCAGTCCCTCTCCAATGTTGTGACGGGCCAAGAAGGCAAAGGTCTCGCGGGGTGCATCGGAGAAGAAACGGATATATTGCAACCATAGTTTCAGATATCTAGGATCGTTCTTATATTGTGTGGAAGTGAGAAAGGTCTTGGTTGCGCGCTCGAGTAGAGGAAGGAGTTGCGATGCTGGTGTTGCTTGCGCAGAAGGATACGCGTCCAGTGTCCACCGTACATATCTGTCATAGACGTCCAATGGGTCATCTGATTCCGCGATGGTGAGAATTTCTTTCTCGTATTCATTTCTCATTACATCGTTGAGGTTTTTCGTGTCGGAAGGTGTTGGTGTCGCGAGTTTATGGAGGGGTGATGGGGAGAACATGGAAGCCAGCGCGCGCGCTGATCGTCCTCCTGGTAATGATTGTATGTTTTCTTTCTGGTTCTCGATGATCTCGAAATCGATCAGATCCTCGGAGACAGACATCTTGTCGTTATTGGCGTTTCGTTGTGTTGGCGTTGTGGTTTGGATTCCGTCTGTTGGTACTAAGATTTGTTATCACAACATACATGCCAAGCCCGGTTGCCCAGCAACCAGCTATCACCACGTGCTCCGAAATGGCAAAATGCTGAGGTGAAAAGCGAAAGGCGGATTGAGTCCCTGAAAATGTAAGATATGTACCCAGAGGTCGGTCAGTTTATCAAGTTATCATGGAGGTGAAGATTGCCCATTCTTATTCGAGGTAAGGAAGGGGCGAAGGACAACAAGGACGACGACGTCTTGGTACCAGACTTCAGCTAACACTTCCCTTTTTGGCTGGCTGATATGTTTTATTAACATAACAAAGCTTACCTTGTCTGTTAATGAGTAAATTTCTCAATTTAAATCGTCTGAAATATGATCTTGTTACCTGGTGTCTTCGCTTCATTGAGTGTATCGAGAGGGAAAACGTTGAGTACCAGCAAGATATATAGCACGTGACAGAGCTTTTGTTGGAAGAAATAGTTATCATGAGAGAAGTTGAAAATATCTGCCGCTCCCAATATAATTGGCATATTTTTTTCATTTACTGTCGCTTTAGCTCGGTGTCCTACTACCGTTTCAACTCAAATGTGCAACTTCATATCTGCGAATCTAAGGATGAAGCGAGGCGTCAAAATCAACAAACGGATCTAAACTCACATAGCCAAGATTGGCGAAGGACAGGCCCACGACGTGCGAGGGATTTCACTTGAGACAGCTGAGATTAATGAGAAGCACGTTCCTCAGGACTGATGTGCTGAACCCCAATTACATTTCTTCGCAGTGCATCATGGGAAACTTCAGCCACCTGCTGAGGCTGCTGTCCTAGCAGTACCTGGGACTGTAATCCTGAAGAGCACTACGACATATCGGTAATCTTTGTCTCCAGATCTTCCTCTGCTCATTCTCCTGAGGCTTTGCTCTTGATCCTGACAAAGAAATTTGACTGCTTAACAAACCAAGCATTGTGCAACGTCCAATCACTATTCTCCTTCGCAAAAGAGATCTAAAACATCAAGTCAGCACACATACAACCTCTACTCAAAATAGATATCCGAGGAAATGTTTACCTCAAACTGCCTCAACATGGTAGGCACCAACTTATACATCTCCAACAAACTAATATTCTTCCCAATGCACGTCCTAGCACCCATGCCAAACGAGAACAACGCATTATTCATTTCTGTCCTCTTCGCATCATCCACCTCCAGCCATCTCTCAGGTCGATACTTCTCAGGCTCAGATCCGTAGACCGTCTCGTTGAGATGCACCACCCAAGCATTGGCACCGACGTTCGTACCAGCAGGTATGAAAGTCTTGCCAACCTGAAGGCCACCCGCAGGCACGATTCTCTCGAGCGCAAGTCCCACAGCCGGATGCATCCTTAGAGACTCCTGGATTACGGCGCTCAGACACGGGAGGCTATGGGACTGCTCCCAAGACACAATTTGGTCCATCGGGCCGAGATCTGCATTTTTCAGTTCCAGGAGGAGTTTCTTCATGTTTTCAGGGTGTTTCATCAAGAAGTAGAACACGGCTCTCAAAGTGATAGCAGTGGTATCTGAGCCAGCAAAGACATTAGCGACGGTTAGTGCAAGAACCCGTTGATCGGTGATGAAATCTGGGTCTTTCTTGTTGGCGGCAATGAATCTGTCGAGGAAGTCACGACGAGCTGGTGAAGCATTCTTTTCATCAGGGGCTTTTGACTTATCGCCCCCGGAGAGGCGAGACGCCATTCGCGATCTGGCGAAGACAGCAACTGGTGAAGTTGTATCAATGTACCCCTTCTCGGCACACCAAAGTAGCAGTGGATTCTTGAGAAAGAGACGGTCAAGCCATGGAATTTGACCAACCTGGATGGCAGCGTTAGACATGACTGAGAAGGTTTGTTTGCTTGTGGCTTTGATTTACCCCACACTTACCACAGCAAAATAATTTAGCATCCGCTCAAGCACCGAGATCACACCATCAATATCCTTTCCCTGGTCCACAAAGCCAAGTCGCTTCGAGAACGTCAGCTCTCCGATGACATCGAAAGCATAGTACTGGAGCCAAGTTCCGAAATCCAATATCGCATCATCTCCTTGCTTATCGACGACTCTGTTTCGTAGCTGCGTGATGAAAGCAGCAATAGTCGAGTCCACGAGTGGCTCGAAGGTCACAAGATTGCTCATGGAATATGCACTAGCTACCGAGCGGCGCAGTCTGGCGTGGAATTTCTCGTCTTCAGAATTGAATAAGGTATGCAGTGGTTTGCCTTTGGCGATGTTTTGCTGGACAGGATAAAATCCAGACTTAAAAGTAAGAAGTCAGCTTCTGAAGCAACACATCAAGCTGGGGGTTAGAAAGTACCTTCACATAGCCAGCATTGAGTGCATAAATTTTCTTCGTCGCCTCCCAGTCGGCAACAAGTACTGTCTTCGGACCTATCCTCACCAGATCCCCATATTTTTCGTGAAGTTTGATATGTGTCACTTCAGGTCGTCTCCCCCAGACAAGGAAAAATCGCCAGTAATCTGTCAAAGATGCCAAGAAAGGTCCCGGTATATGGTTAATACCATGTCCGTACTTGTTATACAGAAACTGAGCGGAAATGATTGCTACAACCAGACCTAAGAGTGCAAAGCCACGGAGTTCTGTAAGAGTTTCGAGAAGCATTTTGGAAAGAAGAATGAAAAGTAGAAATTAGAGCTGGAAAATGAAATGCTACGATTGAAACGGCGCGACCTTGAGTTGGACAAACACTGTACTGCATCAGGATTGTAAGGAGGACTGATTCAACACTGGCATCGACATCTGTATGTATACTTACAGACAGCGGAACCACTTCTCGGCTCAAGATGGGCTCGTAAAAATGCTCGGTACGTAAACACCGCGTCACAATGGTGCAGATGAGCTTCTAGAAAAGCCGCTCAAGCGCCGTTTCCTATGCGAGTAGTCCGTCCGGGTTCCCTCTTTGGTTCTCGGAAACCACACGACTAATTGACGTAAAGCTCCCTCAGCTGAACTTCTTCTCAGTTGATGTCTGCATCTCCTCCTTCCCCGCTTATTCTTATGATTTTGAGATGGAATCGCTCACATGGAAACGATTCCGCAGGGAAACTGTTCCGCTTCACTTCCGAAAAGTCTGGTCGGTCTCGCTTAGTACTAAAGGGGGATATCCGACGTCTGAAGGCATTGTCTCTGTCTCAGTACCATGAGGAAGTGAGGAGATCGTGTTAGACTTATCATTCAGGAGAGGTGTCAAGGAGGCAAGTTTTGCAAGGAAGGAATTTGATTCAAAGTTTAAGCTATATATTCTGTATACCAAATTGCATCAGAGCTCTTTGATACCAGATTCGGACCACACAACCTTCATTAAATGTCACGTGTCGGCTATGGCTTTGGAGCCTTTCGGTCAGAGAGGAACTTGTCGAGAGGTATGGCTTTCATAAAGGGACGAACTTAAGTATCTGCGTAGAATCTCCTGCTGTGCACAACGCCCAACCTTTCAAGTACGCAGGTAGCAACCGAACAATGCTAAAGTCACGTGTTAAGCGTCTTGTCCAAATTTCCAACCCAATTCCAACGTCGCTTCGTGTCACATCATTGCAGTATTTTCACGACATTGTCGCTCGGTACACCTGTCAACGACATTTCTGCCATCTACCCTCTGACATCAAAGGCTTGACTTTGCTGCATTTTGTTTTCTGGCACAAGGATTACGACGATCTCTAATCAGTACCCACAGTATTCGTCAGCCCAACAGCCCCAACCCGTGCAGTGGCTGACTGAACGCCGGCCCAAGCGGTGTTGAAGCAACATGTTTCCAGAGCTTGCTCGTATCAAGATGATATTCTGTTCAATTATTTTCTGGTATGGTTCGAATCTTTACGTCTCGCATCTGGTGTCAATACTGTATCACCACATGAAGTGCACGCGATCAACTCCACCATATCTGTGCCAAGACGCGTACGTCTCTGCGGATCTTCCCTGTGAGTTCGGACGGTGGAACAAATTCGCCTGTGTTTCATCTGCGAACTCTATGCCAAGCACAGCCTAGGGGAGCTCCCAAACAGTTGGGATATCTCCACAACGGGAACCAAGCTTCGGTCTATTTATGACTTGATAGCTCCATCCTTGCCCGATCGAGGACTGCCGCGTAAGAAGTAAGGAGTACATATGGATGACTTGTTCTCGTTTGATGTTATGTTTTTCTTTTCTGTCTTGCTTCTGTCACTCATGACTTTGACGGCTCAAGTACATTCCTTTTGTTCAGATACCCTAGCCATCCCTTGCGTCGTTGCTGTATATTTGTTACTTTGCCTTTCCAGTATTCAAACTTTCCTTCATGTTCAAACCCTCAGATATCATGGCTGCATGGCAAGCACCTAGGAGAAAAAGCCAATTCATGACAAACCGAGCAATTCTTCTGCTAATATTCTTTGTCGGCATATACTTCTTGTAGGACCCCTCATTTTCCATGTCTATACCCTTTTCTAATTCTTTCAGATCCAGAAATGAGCTACAATATTCTCTACCGAGCTTCAGCTCCAGCACCACGATCGTGCTTCCTCCCTCTCCCTACGATCCCCGAAAACTAGCCTTCCTCGTCGAAACTCGACCACTGCCCCACCTCCCCGCACTCTTTACCCATATGATGGCAATCATACCCCCAGAATGGACATTCAAGTTCATGGGTTCGCCCGTCGCTGTAGCATTCATGCGTGCCTCTCCCACTATCTCCCGTTTTGAAGCTTCCGGCAAGCTTCAATTTCTCGACATCCCATCCAACTACAGCCTCTCGAATCGCGAGACCATCTCACAGATGTTTACCGATCCCCACCTCTACCGAGACATACTCTCACCTGCGGAGCATTTGCTAGTTTGGCAGCCTGACAGCATATTCTGCGCCAATGCGCCGACTACATTGAATGATTTCCTGCAGTGGGATTGGATTGGAGCACCTTGGTCGAAAACAGCTACATATGGAGGAAATGGAGGATTGAGTCTGCGGAAAGTGTCCAAAATTATGGATGTTCTGGGGAATCAGACGAGGAAACATGGTGATGGTGCATTGGAAGATCTATGGCTTGCGCAAAGATTGCATGGGTTGAAGGGGCATGTCATGCCGGCAGCCAATATCAGTAAGACATTCAGCGTAGAGAGTGTATGGGACGAGAAGCCTCTGGGGTACCATATTGGCTGGCTAGGTGTACATCATGAGCAGGTATGGATCTATCCACTTTGCCCCACAAACATTGAACTTAAGCCCGCCTGCAATAAATAAACATCTGCTAATGTATTACAGATTTGGGATGACAAAAGTCAAGTGGATCACATTATGGAATATTGCCCAGAAGTCAAGATGATTCTAGGCATGAAATTAGACAATGACAAGCCAGCAGGCATTCCCCGCTAATTGGCCTATACAGTTTCATATGCACCACGGTGATATCAACACAATTGTCTGGAGAGTAGGAAGTTTTTGGATTGCTAGTGTTGTGAGCAAGTGCTCAGCTTTCTAAGCACCATGATCTGGATTTCTGAGCGGCCAGCCTCATTCAACACACCATTTCCTCAGCTGGCCGAAGCAGTACCAGGCCGAAGACACACCATTGATTACCCTCGGACAGCAGGGTCAGTACGTCACCCTTCGGTGAACGAACCTTGCAACGAGTGCTTCGCATGCATATTCACCCACTTGGCTCGAGCCAGCAAATACTTTGAGGTCTTAACTTCAACACAGTTACTTCATGGTCACATTGAATGCGAATCAAGCAACTGCATGCCTGAACCCTTAGTATATATACCATACTCCCTCCACCACATAACCGACTTCCTTCGCAACAACGTACCCACACAGATCCTAGCCTTCATGAGTTCGGACTTGGTGCAGATTTGTGTCTCTATGACGAGGAATGGCTAGCTTGCATGGACTTCAAGCTTCATGAGAGGCAACATTCAACCGTGATGCAGAAAAGTTAGATCTCGACTCGTCGCATGATTGGCTGAATACTATCTTCTCGGACGAATATCCTCGGCTTTTGTTCTTGTGACAATCAGAGATGACCTTGACAACAATGCTCCATTCATCGGATCAACCAGGCGTGGGCAAGCCTACAAAAGCTCCTTACACATCGTTCTTCACAAGTTCCTGCTTTCGTGGTCAAGAGGCTTGATCCCTGATGGATTCTTCGACCCAAAAGCTACTGGAATTATAAAGAAAGAGCGGAGAAAAGAATTGATTGAAACATTTTTTGATATAGTTGCAATCGCCGGTCATGAGTGCAGAATAAAGAATGAAAGAATGCGAGTCTTTATATCTCAACCTTGCGTTCAGTAACAAGACTGACACCACCAAAATCAGCACCAAGAGCAAGAAGCTTAATTCCAAGGAATGAAAACTTTCCACGTTGATAATACAATACATTGGATATAATAGCTGGTCTAAGAAGAAAGCATTGAATCTGAGGTTTAATTCACTACCTCCACGGGAGGCACGGATTTTCAGGGAAAACAAAAGTGTCCACTCCTCAAAGAGTTAATCGCAGGAGCATAAATATTGCGACGGCTTGATTTAGATCTCATGGTGATTATCAGACCTCTTCATATAGCGCTTGTCTAGGGTCAAAGGAAGTTAGGTCGTGGGACTCTGCAACTCGTGTGCTAGGATCGTTTCCAATTCCACCAAACTCTCAATGACCCACTCTTCGGTCTATTGCTCTCCCATTTATCTGTCAATAAGGCTTAAAGCTGTCACATACGACCATATATTGAAGAGAACTGGGCATCCCGTCCGCTCTGCCTTCCATAAGCTCCAAATCGGGGGATTAGTAGTTAGGTGGGTGACCACTAGCGAATACCCTCTGTTGTATGTCAATTTATTTTTGCCGTTTTATTATAATTTCGCGCGTGAAAGAATGCCTTTAGCTGATGGTGAAGGATCTGTGATAAATAAGTCTTGAGAGCGTTGAGCTCTGAAGAGATGTGTCAAGACACTTGGATATAGTTTTCGCTGTCGGGAAGATTGTATTGTTGCTGCTAATAAAACTGGGCTTCTTTGAACCTTTACTAAACCTTTCAGCAGAGAAATAGCGATTGAACCACCTGGCCACTGACTGGTCTTCTCAATTTATGGGCAACGGGCAGGTTTTTGAGGACATGAACGTCAAGATTGAACCTCATTTGAAACCGGTTCTTATGGTACGTTTCTGCTAAGTTAGTATGCTGTTCTCAGGTATGTAATGAGACTTTGACTAGCAATTACAATGAGGAGAGACGTGAGTGGATCTTTGGTGACATAGTATAAACAATTGCCAGAGAAAGACATCAATCCGCTGCAAGAAGGCCTCGCTTAAGCCCCTGCCAAGTCGAATGGGGGACTAGCTCGTATTTTGTATTTAAAGCAGCAACACGATCCTCACGAGATCATCCTCCTGCATCAACGTCACTCAACAACATCAACTCCATCTCTCCGTGATGAGAGAATTCCCTTGTAATGCTGTCAATGATACAAAATGAAACAGTGCCAGCCTTATGATTCGAATCATTCGTATTACCTCTGAGCGTACGTCCCGGATGCTGCGAGTTGGAGATAGACACACTGCTGTGCCGTGAAGCCACATGCTCACAGCCAGCGCGAATTAAACTATCCCACACTCCATCTATGTTGCGTTCACAGATCTCTTTGCCCACCAACATCGAAGATCAAGTCGTGCAAGATGTCGTCTCGGAACTTCGACAAGTTGAGGTCAATAGAAAACATCTCCACAACAACAGGCTACTGTTCGGACCCCACGATAGGCGACTCCCTCGACGAAATCGAAGAACAAGATCGCTGGACGGACTTGCAACTTGCTTGTCGCGACGGCGACCTCGCAACAGTCGAGTGTCTCCTCTCCGACCCTTTGACAAGTATTGATGCTCCCCCAACTGGGTGGTACGGCCAAAACGCTCTGCAAGCAGCTTGTGCTCAGGGGCATGCATCTATCGTTGCCCGATTAATTGCAGCAGGAGCAGATGTAAATGCGGCTGGAGATTTCAATCGTCCGAGGACAGCATTGCAAATCGCTGCCGTAGCGGGTAATATCGAGATCGTAGATATGCTTCTCGCTGCTGGTGCGGATTTCAATGTTCCCGCAGCGAAGTATAATGGCCGAACAGCACTACAGGCTGCTTCTGAGGGTGGTCATTTGGCGGTGATCGAGAAACTGCTTAAGATCGAAGCAGACGTAAATGCTCCTGGTGCGCGTTACGGGGGATTGACGGCATTGCAAGCTTCGTGCTCACCGACAAGCAACATTGCGGCTGTGCGCAGACTTCTCGCAACAGGTGCTGATGTTAATGCGCCTCCATCACGATATTTTGGCTTGACTGCTCTACAGAATGCATCGCTGCATGGAAATCTGGACATTGTAAATGAACTTTTGAAACATGGGGCCAATGTGAATGCACCAGGGGCATATAATGGAGGAGGTACCGCACTGCTCGCTGCTGCTGAATATGGATATGTTGAGATCGTTAAGAGATTGATTGAAGCCGGGGCGGAATTGGGAGCTGTTTCGGGACAGAAGAAGCAAACAGCTTTGCAAGCTGCGGCTGCAAATGGTCATGGAGAAGTTTTTGTTCTTCTCGGAGATGCAATTGAGGAGAATTCGACGAAAACGGAACAAAATCTTTCTTCGTCGCTGTTGACGAGGATGAGCTCGGAATGAGAGCGTCGTATTTTCGGAACACACCATTCATTGTTCACATTGCTCCTTTCCCCCATTGCAACTTTGCAGAGGAGACTGGATATTCGGTTACTCTGCTCATTGGAATCACTTCCCCCAGTTCTATAACGAAATTGCCGTCGAATCTTTGCCATGCCCGTGGACATATGCTGGTATACATTGCGTGACAAGATATTGACCCCCGTCTCCCATTTTTATATCGGATCAAACATCATGCGCCTCTGCTCAGTCAAAAACCTTGGACAATATTCAGACGCGCGAACGGCCCAGGGATTGTCGGAAGCCAGTGACCTACTGTTAAGAAGCACTCGCAAGCTTCTTCTCTCTATTCCAGAAATGTCTGAGCACAAACAGCATGCCAAGCATGCAGACGTCAAGAGCAATCGTCCAATTGTACCCAATGAGATATCTAGGAGCATCAACTGTCTTCCAAACACTAATCTCAAAGTCAGTACAAATTTCCTATACGTAACCTGCAGTGGGGACTCACAACAAAGGAAGCCACGCTCCAAAAGTATTGCCGACGGTGTTCATGGAACTGATCACCAAGGCTCTCTCCTCCGCGTTCCCAGCGCAAATCTCATTCGCCCACGCATAGATGATCGCAGCAATAGCGTCGGGGGTTCCACTGAGGAAGAATGCAAAGTACTTGAGCCCAACGGGGACATTCCAAATTGCGAGAACCACACTCGCGAATATGTTCAGAACCGCAGTGACGGCAATAAGCGAGACTTTGGCATCATATGCATCAGCGATGATACCCCAGATGATGCTCGAGACGATGGTAACAGCAGGTGACACAGTGGTGATAGTGTTGATCGAGGACACTGAATGTCCTGTCTCTTTCAACCAGATAGGTAGACCACTATTTGAGGATACACCATCTGCTTGCGAAAAGAAGAAAGCGAAGAGAACGAGGATGTAGAAGTGCCATCCTTGCAGGACTTTCTTGACAATGGAGAAAGTAAGAGGCTTGCTTGGCTCGCGCTTCTCCGACGCCATGCGTGCTCTTGCAAGAGCGACATCTTCAGGTGTCAAGAATCGTGAACTCGGTTTATCTGGGGTGCCAGGCAAAAGGATGAATCCGATGACGGCAATTGGGATTGTGCAGGAGAAGCAGATGATGTAAAGCCATCTCCATCCCTCGATACCATGCGTGCCATTTAATGAGTCGTATGCTCCAGCTTGGATGTACCCCGAGCTCATGCTTCCTACTTGACTGGCGATGAAGAAAAGAGCGCCACGACGATTGAGCTCCGTACGTTTGTACCAACATCCGAGGTACCACTGGACGGCTGGGAAGAAGAATCCGCCGAGTGCTCCTACGAAAAACCGGAATGCGTAGAGGTGGTTCACACTTGTCGCTTTGTACTGTACAAGCGTGAAGACACCCCAGAGAAGATCTGCTACTGGGAGGAAATAGTTCACTGGGAGACGAGTCATCTCGAGACAGTCAATATTGTCCTGAAGAAAATGTAACTTTAGGAACATACCAGCATCGTCAATGGGACTTGCATGACAATAAATCCGACCCTAGATCTGATCAGTTTCAAATATTTCAAGTTGTTCCAAAGTTGCAAAGCTCACATATAAACGGTATTTAAGTAATTCAGCTCATTTCCAAACAACTTCAAGTCCTCCTTCATCCCACTGACATATGCCGTACTCGTCGCCGAAGAATCCAAGACTTTAGCCCAATATGCCAGAAAAACAAAGATCATGATCAATCCATCGAGTTTGAGGATCAAGCGTCGTTCCTCGGGAGTGTCCGTCGGAGCAAAGTACTGGTACCATTTTTGGCGCTGAGGCTCCGCTGCAACATTCCCAGATATCTGGATTGGACTGTCAGAGATCTTGATAGATGTACTCTCGGTGTATGAGTCCAGTGGTACTGTGGAAGTGGGAGCAATGGCCTTTTCGTCCGGATATGAAGCCATTTTTGGAGTTCCGACAGGGCGATTTCTTGGTAACCAGCCGCAGAGGTTGAGATAGACTGACAAGCAGAAAAAGAAATATCAAGAGTGACTGCACTTATGTTATATACGCCATTCCCGCGGCTCTTCTCATTCCAAGCCTCCACTTTTGAGCCACAATGCTTTTCTCGTTTGGCGTTGTAACATTACAGCTTGAATGGCGTGCTTATTAAATTTGCGTGAGGATCCATCACCCCACTCTCAACCACCGTGCTAGAAAGTAGATATCCCAGCAACACAAGACCGTATATTTGCCGGTGGAAGCTATTATCCAACCTGTATGAATGGTGGCCACCCTTTCAAAGATTTTTGATTGCGAATACTTGTAGGTGAGATTTGCCGACAACCGTTGTTTACATTGAACTCTCGCCCCACCACAAGAAAAAGATATCCACCAAACGTTTAGCGACAAAAAGTTTCAACTACTTCTCAACACCATAAACCAATTTTTTCCCAGCCACCTTCCTTTCCCTCATCTCCTGAATTCCTTCCAAGACTCCTTCTAGCCCACCACCACGCACCTCATTCGGATGACACTTCACCTCACCACTCTTCAACATGCCCTTTGCAAACTCCGCAAATCTGACTGCACTATCAAAGGCCCCTCTGTCGCCTCTAACTTCTGTCCCTGAATCAAGAACGGCGCATTAAAGTACAAAACTCACATGCAGACCTTGAACACCAAATCCTGGCGATCGACCTTGATCATAGGTGTGATACTGACGTATGTTGCACATTTTGCGAGAATTGCAGAACAGAACTCGTAACTGCTTTGTTGAGAGAAGCAATCGATGCAGAGACCAAGAGTGGAGTTGGTCAGGGCAAGGATGGAGGAAGGAGAGCTGGATGAGTTGTAGTCGAAGACGTGGTCTACACCGAGAGATTTGAGGAGGGAGAAGCTTGAGGGTGAAGACGTGGTGATGATTTCGAAATTCGAGCTTTGAGAAATTAGTAAAATTCGTCACTTTGCTTTAGTCCTGTGGTATAGCTTACAGTTTTGCGAACTGAATCATCATTCTACCGGTTGACGTACTTCCTCCGTAGATGAGAATCTGGCATCTAGCCTCGTTGCCATCTGGAGGCGTTTTGAAACCCAAGGTATCATACTAGTCTCTCATCAATTTCTTTCCTTCATTTTATCGACTCGAATCTTACGTACCAAAACAGCACCCGCCGTCAAGATACTAACTCCAAGCGAAGCCGCATCTTCAAAACTCATCTCATCAGGAATATGCAACTGCATATCCCCAACAACAATAACATACTCCGCAAAAGTTCCCCAATCAGGCTGCAGAGGATTAGGTCTCGTGCATCCACATACTCGATCTCCTTTTTTTAAGTTCCTGATGACGGCAGAACCGACTTCTTCCACAATTCCTGCATAATCGCAACCGAGAAGGTCGCCTGCATCGCTGATACTCCATGGGGCGTCGATATCGAGGAGATCATGAGGATTGAGGCCAACTGCGATTTTTTTTTATCAGCAGGCAGACTGGAGGGAGGGCTGGGATTGGTCGGTTGGTGATGAATTCCGCGGGTCCGCCTTTGGCTTTGAGTTGAATTGCTTGCATCTTGGTGCAATTAAATTAATAAAATCCAGTGAGAAAGTACTTGACAACATTTTCCATGACCCGTAGAACAATGACCTTTAAGTATGAAAGCGTTTCAAGCTTTGTTTTGCTGGCGTGATGGATTTCGGGACCTGGAGTGGCTGCCAAGAATATAACCAGTTGTTGACATGAAGTCTTACCTGCGAACCAATAAGGTTGCTTGATCAGGTAAGCGATAGGCTCTCGTAATTTTGGGCGATATGTGTTGATCTGCAAGGTCCTGCCGGCAGGAGAAATACCAGTTGATGACTTGATGAATTGGCATAGGCCTGAACTCTAAGCCCAGACGCTGTATCTTGACGAGGTGCTCATTTGAGCGGCTGAGAAATACCTGAATGAATCTTATTGGATGCATACAACATTTGGGAAACTCTGTGATATTTGTAACGAAGTCAAATGAATCATGGAGAAACGAGGTCGTATTCAATCGAGGCGTGGAACTCTAGATTAGAAGGACATATATCGACCCCAAGGACCAACTGCATTCCCACAATTCATAACATGCCGACATTACGACATCAAAACACGTTAAATCCGGCATGTATCTGTCCTCCAAACAAGAGCATAACACATAGCAAGGACCAGATAACCCACCAAACGAACACGAATTTCCGAAATAGCAAAATGACACCAAGCACAATACACAGACTTTTCAACCACCACTAGAAGATCATCAGCAATCTGTCAAGAAATCCAACCCAAGCCCCTCTGACTTCCAGGTCCACCCAGTCCCCTTCCAAGCAATCTGTTCCCATCAAGGGTGTCACTAACACGATCATGTCTCGGCCCATCACCCACATACACACCAAGATACTGGAAAAGATTGAGGAGCCGATATTCTCGAGCTGTGTCAGAAGAGTAGCTTGGACCCCAGCTGCGAGAGAACACTTCGCGGAAGTTGTTGAAGAGCGGATTGTCGTAACTGCTGGAATATCCGCCCGTGGGAAGACCGTATGCTTGGCAGATGCGGTCGAGTGATGCGCCTATACGATATTAGTTGCAATGTGGTATGTAAATAACAAGAAATACCAGATGGTTAGGGGAGGAACCTTACTTTCTAGGGATAGAAACCACTCAACCCGACGAGGATGCTCAAACTCGCGAGGGTAGTCGCCACGGTAGATACCATTATCTGAGATCTTGGGATGGATTTCTGCATGCACCATATGAGGACTGACGAGACTATTGGCGAGCTGTACACCTAGATTGACACTGCAGTCGCGGTCAGTGGGAAGGTGAAAACAAGCTCGTGCGCAACATACCGCCTGATCATGTCGTTGACCATAAGCTCCTCCATTCTTCGATCATCACTCAGACCAGCCAGATTTCGCAGCCCACCAAATCTGACGTCTTCGTCGCCGGAGAAGAGGTCATTCCTAAACAGAGAACGGATCACATTTTGAATAGTACTCTCCAGGTTCTCAGAACGCTGGAAAGAACCTCGTGTAGAGCTACGGTCATCATAAATAACCATGTTGGAAATTTGACCCTCGCGGGAAGATGATCTAACCGCCCTGTTTCTTTCTTCCGCAAATTGCGTTGATAAGGTGATGGATACACAGCAATATGTTCTGTCTCCTGCTTCCGCGTTTCGTTAAAGCTCGAATAAGAGTCTTTCGTGAAGCATTGACTTGAGCGATTGCCTGGGCCTTGCCTTGAGCGTTGGCTCCAGCAACAACTTGAGGTCCGTTCTGCGCGCCTGCAGGGGGTACAACCTGTGCGTTATTATTCTGTGGGTTCGGAGGATTGTTCGGTTGCTGATTCTGAGGGTTGGCAGGAGCAGGGTATGCAGGATTTTGATTGAGAATTGGCCGTGGATTTGCAGGTGGTACTTGTACTGGTGGTGGTGGAAGAGCTGGCACTTGGGCCCGGGGAGCTGGAGGGGCAACAGTCACCTGCTGTAGAGGATTGAAGTTTGGCGGGGCCGGAATAATAGCCTGCGGAGGACCAACCAGAATTGGTGGGGGGTGGTTGACAAGAACTGGAGGCGGATTGTTGACTAGAATTGGTGGTGGAGCAACAAGCAATGGTGGTAATGCCGGAGGACCTGGTTGTCCGACAAGAATTGGCTGAGGCGGTGGTGGCGGTGGAGGGGGCAACACCACTGGCGGGAAAGCTGGACGTTGAAACGAGGGCGGACCCGGCTGATAGATAGGTGGAGGAGGCTGTATGAAGTGTCGCGGGACAGGATTTGGCTGTATGATACCCTGCTGGAAGAGATTCGGACGTAGGATAGTCGATCCTAGAAGAGGCGGAGCTAGATCAAGCGGCGGTGGTTGCTGAATGGGAAGGTCGCACGGGTCGTAGCTATTGAACGGCGTATCGTTGGTGGGATATGGCAGATGCAGAGGCAGCGGGAAGGGGAGAGAAGGGTAATCTCTTGAACACAGTGGAGGTGTGGGCGGATGGGGATATGAATATCGTCGACGTACTCTGCGGTGAGAGCGACGAGCGATGTTCCCCTTTCTAGGAGTTGCGCAGGGACATGTGAGGGAGAGCATTCCAGCAAAATGGTAACGACCTCACCATTAGGTAGGTTATATATGTAAGCCTAGCTGCACTACTGTGCGAACCACAATGCTGAGTCGTCACTCAATTTGAGAAGCCGTCGTAAGGCACATCTATTGCGTACCGACCTGAAATCCTCGGCTGCCTTATTGCCAGCTCATATTTTATTCTGCGGGTGTACGAGGTGGAGACTGGGCATTGCGATGGTGAGGAGGCTAGGAGTAGCTGAGCCCAACAGCGGCATCTTGCATGGTTTGTACCCCAATCTTCAATTGGTAGGGCCAGCCAGAACAGTTGGGGGTGAGGTGTGCATAGTTCCGCTTGAAACGGACGTCGATAGCAAATATGCACCTGGTGACTTTAAATTGCTTATGTCGTGGCAATAATACAAACATTCAAACAGTACTTAAGCGAGGATTTGGTGCAGCCGCAGTGATATGTGAAGCGAGAGATCAAAGAGGCAGGAATACAAACAACCAATGCAGAACAGGAATGTCAGGGACTGTGCAGCACTCGCTGGGGTCTGGATGCTCCATGGTCCGCCTCATGCCCTGATGCTCTAGGTAGAAGTGTTGCACATCACCGACAACATAATACCTCAACCACGGCGGGACGACAAGCAACATTTGTAAGACAGAAAGCTTGTGAGTTCTTGATGAGAAAGTGGGTCGCTGTGTTAAGCACATGCAATCACCCGACAAATGACACGTAGTCGCGAGGCGGAAACGCCCAACGTTTTGGTACTTTGACTGGTCCTTCTCAGATCTCAAATCTAGCTGAGGGATCCACAAGACCAACTGATTTTGGAGATTTAACACAGGATTGCCAAATGCTCGGACTTGGTAGACGACCAGCCGATGTCCTCTTCAAGGATTCTAGACTGGTGCAATTGAACAAGGTAGACTTGGAGTTAGATCTCTGGACGTGGGCGCGCTTCGACTTTCTATTCATACAACTCCATGGCCAATTGTTGTGTCTTACAATAAGTTCATGGGACCACAGCGGATTACTAGTGGCTACATGTACCTTCGCTGTCATCCGACACGTCTTCGTCTTCCTCCTTCTTAGCCTTTTTCTTTTTTGCAGGTGCCTTTTTGAACATTGAATCCAGAGTTTTCTGTTGCTTCTTGTCAACCTGTCCCTGATATTTCTTCCGCTCCTCAGCTCCGAGATCTTGAAGCCGTTGCTCTTCTTCCTTGAACTCCTTCGTATCAGGATCAGCCCCAATGAGGCCCTCGAGAAGTTTGATTTCCGTAGCCCAAACTCCCTTATCTTCCACAGCTTTCCCATCAGCACCCTTCTTTTCAATGGGAGTCTCCAGGACCATCGGGAGATCTTGGAATGGGGCGAAATTGACCACATTATGAAAGGCTCGCAGTCCAAGGAAACCAGTGCCAATATTTGCGTGTAGGTCCCGGTTGGAGGATAGCGGCGTCTTGCTATCGTTTAGATGGAGAGCCTTCAGGTATGACATCCCAACGGTTTCTGAGAAGCTGTCCATAGTCTTCTTGAAAGCATCGGGTGATCGTAGGTCATACCCAGCTGCAAAAGTATGACAGGTGTCAATGCATACACCGACACGACTTTTGTCATCGACAAGAGCAATAATATCCCGAAGATCCTCCCATGTAGCGCCGATCACATTGCCACTACCAGCCATATTCTCCAAAACGGTAATCACTGAACTGGTTGCCTTGTGTGCTTTGTTCAGCTGAGCGGCTATACGAGCAATTGCTTCTAGTCGCGGGTGCTTGCCAGTAGAGCCGGGGTGAAAGTTGTACAGCTTGATTCCCAGGGCTTCACACCGTTGTAGGTCGTCCAAGAAGCAGTTGTACGCCTGCGTGGCTTTCTCAGGATCTGGCTGAGCAAGATTTACGAGGTATGACCCGTGGGGGAGGACATGCTTCGCAGCATCGAACTTGTGTTCAAGGCAGAATGCCTTGAATTGGTCTCTAGCTTCTGGTGCGAGGGGAGGACTGGTCCACTTTCGTTGGGATTTGAGGAACAAGGCAAAGGAATTGCCACCAATATGGAGAGCATTATTTATCGAGTTCTGAACACCTACAGACCGACACATCAGATATTGGTCACCAGCATATTAAATTACGAGATATACCTCCTGCAGCAGAGACGTGGGCACCGATGTGCATTGCCGACTTTAGGCCTCCAACTGCTGTACGAGTGGCAAGAGGCATAGCCTCGGCTTCTTTCTCCTCCTTTGTCTTGCGTTTCTTCTTCGACTTGTTATCTTCCGGGTCTTCGTTCTCGTCGTACTCGTCCTTGACTTTGCGTTTTACTACTTTCTTTGGTTTGGTCACTTTCTCCTCTACCACGGTTTCTGCCTTTACTTTGGTCGTTTTGATCTTTGTCGGCGATGGTGCTTCTTGTTCCGCTTCCTCGTCCGAGTGTATTTCTGCCTTCACGGTCCTCTTCGTGGTCTTGGTGGAAGATTTCGCGACTTGTGCAGCCACTTCTGTTGTCTCAACCTTCACGACCTTGCGACCTCTTTTGGGAATTGCAGATCGAGTGGTTAATGATTCGGGATCCAGAGATAGATTTTCTGTCTTACGACTTGATCTGCGCGACATCTTGAAGGCACTGTAGTGCTGTGGTTGGTCTGAATGATCTGATGCGAGGCTTGGAGCCAACGCGTTATCCTGTTCCTTCGAACCATCATTGAACTTACGCCCCCTCACGTGACAAACGCGCTAGCACACTTCCACTCCAGCAGCCCCTTTTCCACCTCCTTTTGTTTTGTTCGCTTCGGCTCAGGCGGACCTAATACTCCGTGCCAATGGACAGTTTCGTTTGCTATCTCCCATCGCTCTGGTTGCTCTGTTTACCATGCCTCAACGACTTCCTCTCCGTGGTCTGTCCCTCTCCCGGCTTCTCCGAGCCAGTGACGCTGGCTAAATTGCTTGCACACCGGATCTCCCCTGCCGATGTCGCCCGTTGGATGTGTCCAATTGACTTTCAATATACGAATAATGCCCCATCGTAATGGAACTGATAGGTTACTGCTTCGATGACTAAGGGTCTGTAAAGATTTAGTCTATTCTGTTTGGTCGTAAACCACGCAGCCCATGCAATCAGATTGGCTCGATAGCTGATTCAAATGGCCCTGCACGGGAAGTTCCCTCTTGCTCCCTTGGAGTCTGGAGATGCATAGTGGGGGCACTAAAGAGCTACCCCTCTTCACGAGCTTTCACTCGGAGTATAAACATCATGCCACCTGCCCACCAGTACTTGCCCTTCTTCAAACCTTTCCACCACCAAGATCTGAGTGTTCGCATAAAAACACACCGTCTGTATATTCCGCCTCGCAACAAGTTCAAGCTGACAACATATTGGCATTCCAGGTTCCTGATTCAGTACCTAAAGTACAACCACCCACTATGAAAGCGGGAGTCATGTCACCCAAGCAGTGGAATTATCCTTAGGAGGATCAAGGTATTTCATCGATTGTAAACCATCTTGCATGAACCGGTGTTCGTTCCCAGCGTCATCACAGCTACACATCCACCATCCCTATGGATGAGATGTTCGGCCTGATGACACGAAAAGCTGGGCTCGTTCTGAGATGATACGGTTATATGAACTTGATCAGAGTAATTTCTGCGAAAGGATCATGCCTCCCCCTCTCCCCCGTCGAAAGACAGCTCTAACCCAATTAGGTTTCAACCTTGATCCTACAATCAAAGTGACCAAACAACCAAATCAATGACCATGTCTCCACCTGCAGCAATGTTCAATGAGCCCGCCCACACCGAGGCTGCCCCATTGAAGAATGCCTTCGACGTGAAGAGCTTCGCCGTCAATTCTCCCAAGGCCGAATCTAAAACTCTTACCGAGTTGGCCGATAAGTGGGAGCAAGGCTTCAAGTTCGCTCCCATCCGCGAGTCTCAGGTCTCTCGTGCCATGACCCGTCGTTACTTCACTGATCTCGACACCTATGCCGAGTCCGACATTGTCATTGTTGGAGCTGGATCTTGCGGTCTCAGCACCGCTTACATGCTCGGCAAGGCTCGTCCGGATCTAAAGATCGCCATCATTGAAGCTTCTGTATCTCCTGGTGGCGGCGCTTGGCTCGGTGGTCAGCTCTTCAGCGCTATGGTCATGCGAAAGCCCGCTGATGCGTTCCTGACTGATCTTGGTGTTCCGTTTGAGGACGAGGGAGACTTCGTGGTTGTCAAGCATGCCGTGAGTCTAGACTCTCACTCCTTGATTTTTACATAAATCTAACTACTCTGTCTCCAGGCTTTGTTCACCTCCACCCTTCTCTCGAAAGTCCTATCTTTCCCCAATATCAAGCTTTTCAACGCCACTGCGGTTGAGGATCTGATCACCCGTGCCAATCCCGATGGCACCCTTCGCATCGCTGGCGTCGTTACAAACTGGACTCTTGTGACTATGCACCACGATGACCAATCCTGTATGGATCCAAACACCATCAATGCTCCTCTAGTCATCAGCACCACTGGACACGATGGTCCGTTTGGTGCATTTTGCGTCAAGCGCCTCGTGTCCATGCAGCAGATCGAGAAGCTCGGTGGCATGCGTGGCTTGGACATGAATACTGCTGAGGACGCCATCGTCATTCGCACCCGCGAAGTTGTGCCGGGCCTGATTGTTGGTGGCATGGAGCTCAGCGAGGTCGATGGGGCTAATCGAATGGGCCCTACCTTTGGCGCTATGTGCGTTATATGCTCCCAATTCTTGGTTTTACGTACTGACAGTTTTCGCAGGGCACTTTCCGGTGTCAAGGCCGCCGAGGAGGCATTGAAGGTCTTTGAGGAACGCAAGCTCCAGAATGCTTACTGATTCGGACTATCATAAATTTGAAAGTAATACTTGGCAAGCGCATATTGTGGAAGCACAGGATGATTGAAACATGGATGGAGTGCAGTAAAGTATATAAGGACAATTCAATCACGCTCATTACACATCCAGCTTCACCATGGCCTTTGTCAAACTCAAAATATACGGTGAAAACTTCTGTGATTCACCCTCACTGCGGTCCGTTACTTGGCTGCTCTTTCCAAGATCACATAGTTCGGATCGTCACAGGTGCATTTCCATCAGTATACGTAGATGATTCGGCATCTAGTGTGAAGTTGGTTAAGGCTCTTGGCAGCATCACGCTGCTTGACTGTTATCCCCTCACAGATTCAACAAAGCCACTTAATTTCCATGATACCCACTCACTAAACCAGATCCTGATGTTACCAAACGTTGAGATATTGACAAATGTATATCAAACTTCCACGTCATGTTCTTTGTCGGAAGTCTCGTTCGGCGGCGTGTGTTTGAAGTAATAGAGATACAATATGCTTCGATCACGTCAGGCGCACGATGCGATAGCTATCTAAGGTAGGTAAATCCCAGGATGAGACGTGACTGAAGTCGAGGTACATCTCGTTACTGGCTGATGTGGCTGTTGTGCTGTAGAGATTCCCGAGTATTAATGGATTGCCAGCTGCATATCGGGAAGGTGATGGCAGCAGCTGGGTTCAAGACAGAATCCGTATTCGTCGGGTTGCTTCCTATTAAGAGAGGCGAGTCGTACGTTTTGTGCTTCCATAGTAATAGCCTCAAAATGAAGAGTTGAATTTCTCCTAGTATCGTTACCCCAGGCGGGTGGCTCCATCATCATGGTCATGTTGATTTTTCCGGTAAGCGAGATTGGTGGAGTATTCGTGGCGAAGGTTCCTACCGGTGGTTCCTTATGCCGTGTTTATTACCAGAATACCGATACCAGTCCGGCGTCTGCAGGTTAAAGTGAAAGATACCTGTGAACAATGTTTACGTTTACCAAATCTTCAATTGGTCTCTGACTTTGCGCCTGCCAAACAAATCACACTTTTACGCCGATTGTCAGAATAATCGTCAAAACAAATATACTCACAACACTAGTAAGTGTTTTTGAAGCACGATGCAGACCTTAACTAGCTTATTTTCCGATATAAGGGGCCTAAAGATGGCTAGTTATGTGTCGGCAGTTGATAGCAAGCCGCAATAATAGATTTTGTAGAATCACCGTACTACGCTCGAAATACCGTATTCGGTCTCCACTATGTTTTTGGCATATACCAGATCAACGCTGAAGTATAGATATTGAAGTATCTCTCATTGACGCTCTGCTTCAAGTGCGTTTACATATACTGACAAAAACCTTAGGACGACATATTCTAACAATCAAAACAGCAAAACTCCCAGACCGATCGCGATGAGGCGGAAATCTGGAGAAATCTTGAGAATTCTGACCGACAAGCGACCAATCTGTTAGACATCATAAGCACATTATGATACTAGAGGGGCATCACCGTGACGTAAAACGTGGGTGCTTGTAATGGAAAATTGCTTATTTGGCTAGAAGAAATACGCGCAAACCTGCGGGCGGATTCGGTTGATGTGAATGGGGGGAGCGGTCAAAGGTGAGGATGTAATCTTACAGAAGTGACACAGGGAATTGAGCATGCTTCTGAGTCTCGGTAGCCGCTGGCGACTACCAGCGACTGAAAGGCACTCATCAAAGTCGTGCTAGTTATACATTTCTGTGTGAATAGTCCAGCAGACGAAGTATCTCAAATCGGTTGGCCCTTTGTTTTTCGTGAGTATTAGAAATGCTGAGGAAAGGAAGTACGCTGGAGTAGGACCATGTGGATACAACAGTACTGTCAAGCGCAACGGACCATAAATACTAACAACCATGGCATGTTGCTCTGTCTACGTGTAACGTGTAATCTATATTCTCCAAGGCCAATCCATACACCGTACGCAAGCGCCAGTTCGTTCATTCAGAGTGAAAATTGTTCGTTCAGTCCTAACCTGTCCCAACTATCCATCAGTAAAACCAGTCACTCCAAACAACGCCTTGCAAATAACACCGCGGCCTATGGTTAAAACTAACGATCAAACACCCGCATTGAAGGAAATCTAGATAGTCTCCCAGCCACCGTTATTGATATCCATCTCCAGCTTTCGACTAATGACACTTGGCACACCATGGCCAAGCCACACGGTACGCAACAACGCATCGTATCTCTTCTGATTTAAGAACAATTGGCGACTGTGCCTGAGTCCAGGGTCGACCTCGCCGTACTTATCGATGTAAGGGGCGACCATCCAAGAGCCC
Organism: Cadophora gregata; assembly: GCF_030347475.1. NCBI lineage: Eukaryota > Fungi > Ascomycota > Leotiomycetes > Helotiales > Ploettnerulaceae > Cadophora > Cadophora gregata. The sequence continues at coordinate 1,585,848 of NW_026695935.1, read as the reverse complement.
GACGTGTGGTAAACGTAGAAGACTGTACACTTGCGGATGTTGATGAAGAGACCGATGTTCTTTTGGCATCTATTTTATTGTTAGACTCTGTTCTTGAATTTTTCAGTTTTTTTTTCCATTAACGTTTGGGTACTTACTTGCGCATGTGCTGTTGGGCACCGCCTATGTACTGTCCTCGGCCAGTTCTAGTTGGCGAAGCAGGTTTCAAGCAGCAGATGCTCTGGCCGCAAATGATGATGCCGCAGTGGAGACAAAGCATTGGATCGGAGACATCCTTGCCAGTAGTAGGGCAGCGTCGCTTCATGGTCTCTTCCATCAGAGTATCGTAGTTCTTGGGAAGGCCGATCAACTCGAAGATGGCAGGGTGGCTCAGGCGGATGATGCTGGGTGGTTCGTTGGGAATACTGGCGTGTCTGACCCAGCCATAAACGAGGGTGTTGAGGTGTGGACTCTCGAATATGGAGCGCAACATGTTGTCAAAAGAGGGTAGATGCATGGCCTCGGATAGACGATCCAACTCATCAGCAGATGGGTTGGTTGAGATGAAGTCTTGGAATGCGGCTCCGTGACGGACATGAAGGAGCAGAGCCGCCTTGCGAAGGAAGACCAGTGCATACTTCTTCATGAAATCTATGATTGATTGCAGGCCATTGAAACATTCTTGCTCCATTGCAGTGCTCATCGGACCATCCTTGTCGTGGTTCCAATCTTCCAAGTCCCATTCGCGAACGGTATAGCAAAAGTTTGCAAAAAGAGTCATGGATTCGGATTGGCCGGGGTAGGAGGCAATCCACCGGAGGTACTCCGAATTGCCCTTGTTGCGACTCATTTTGATTGCAACTTTTACGAGCTCGGCAAGATAACAAAGCTGTGCGATGTGGACAATATCCATATTATCCACAGGAGCGAGACAGAGCGAGCACTCTGTAAGGAAGACGAACGTATCTTGACTAAGCAAGGTCTGATCCTTCCTAGCCAATGCACTGAGCTCTTCATTTAAGTCCCGCCCGGTATTGGATGCAAAGCGGAGGAATAGCTGCAAGTGCTGCCGTTCGTAATCGGCTGAGAACTCTCTGGTAACGACATTATCACCTCTGGTCCTCATTCCTCCGATCGAGATATATGAAGCAGCGGTATCCGAAAGTATTCTCAAATGGGCAAGTGCCTGTTGTGGCACAGTCTCGATGAATGTCATTCCGCCCTCACTCCCAACACCACGTTGTTGAATTTCAACCGAAGATATCGAGTAGCCCAGGGTTTGGGCGATTGTATCTGTGAATCCAATGTCGTTTGGAGCAGTGCCCTCACCAGAGGGAAGGGGTTTGAGGAATTGATGATTGGATGTGAGCTCATTCTTAGTCATAGTATCTCTCAACCGGCGATATATTTGTATCAACTCCTTCATCGGGGAAATGGGAGGTGCTGGAGCAGCCTGGTTACTACCCGATGCGGCCCCGTCATTAGCCCAGACAACAGCTGGTGCTTGCGGTCTTGGGATAAATGGAGGCATTGGCTGCACCTCCGAGTAGGCTTCTGCGTGTCCCGGGCTACGGGGAACATGCTGGGCCCATGAATCGGAAGGATGGTAAAGCTCCATCACCCGAGACGATAGCGCCGCAGGAAGAAATGAGTTGTTGTTCTGCATGAAGACCTGGAATGTGCGACTGCTTGCGCTTTCTGAAACATAGTCAATGCCATGAGGCCTTCCTGGAGCATTAGGATCTGCTGTATGAGCGACCCAATCAGCAAACTCGGATTGGGGCTGGAAGCGCGTCAGGGGCAGCTCTTCCTTGGGAGACCAGATGATTGGTAAGAAAGTGTTCCCCAATGCCTTGCACAACGGACAAACGAACTCGTTCAGCTCAATATTCTCTGGATGATGGCGAGCAATCTGATGCTGATGTCTTCGAGTTGAAGCTTCATAGTATACTTCGAAGCACTTGTAATGCATAATGTGCCCGCAACCTGACGATATTGGGCCCATTCGAGATGAGCTTGCTGGAAAGCCTTTCCCAATAAACTGACGTTCTGCAATTATCTCAGTACCACTGGATGTGACTTTAGGAACCGAGGTTCGATTTTCGCAGGCAACACCAAATGGACGAACATTGTCAGCGGATTGATCAAGATTTGCAGGAATCTTGGTAACTTCGCGGACAAAGTCAGGATCGCTGAAATCTGTTTGGCGTAGAATATTGCTCTTGGTCATCAAAGCGAACGTTCCGTAAAGTCGGCCGTCTTTAGTCTCCTCTTGACATAGGATGCATGTGCCTGAAGGATATTGCCAATAGGTCTTGTGGTCATCTTCGGCTTCGACCTCTAAATTCTCATCACTGACATCATCTTCGCCCCAGTCAATATCACCTTGGTTATCGAGGAAATTCTTTTGCTGTTGCTGGAACTGCGCCATGACCTTGGCTTGCCGCGCCATTGCTGCTTGCTTCTTTTTCTCTCGCTCCTCGAGGATGTTACTGTTGGCAGGAGATGCCGTAGAGATGCGATCGATTGGCACACCAAGTCTAGCAAATGCGTTCTCAAAATTGCGCGGTTGCTTCTGCTTCATCCGCTTCAGCACCAGAGTGATCTTGGGGTGACAGGCTTTGTATTCCTCTTTCCGAGAGAGAATCTCGAGAATGGATGCAATGGTTTTTGAGGCCGGCGCATTGGACAGAAAGTTGCTACGACCTGCTTGCGTCAAGGCGATGTAAACGAAAGACTGGAGCGATTCCTCGGACATCTCATCTTCGTCAGTCTTGTCCTCGGAGATAGCGATGAGTACCAGATGCAAAACAACTTGTAGGAATGCTTCTACCCTTGTGACTGGAACCGAAGGCGTCAGCTCTTGCGCTTTCATTGGGTATAACAGAGCATAGTAGATGATCTGTGCAAAAATGCCAGTTCTGGTGAAAGCCGAAAGATCTGCAAATGCTCGTGACTCTACTGGTCGAAGCTTTGGTTCGTACACGATGTCTGAAGCTGCTCTCCCAGTCTTTTTCGCGATTGAATTCTTGTACGCCATCTCCGATTCTTCTCTCTGGTTCTTGTTATAGTGAGCGATGTAAGGATCGATATCTTCCAAGAACTCTGGTTTGAGCTCAAACGTGCCAACGTCTGAAAGGCCCTCTGGAGCCTTAAAAATCGTCATCTCATCGAGGATGTTTTGACATTCTTCTTGATCTTGGAATTTGTCGGGCAGCTTGCTGCAGATTTCAGAAAACGATAATGGCTTGAAGCAGAGAACATGAGTGATATCACGACGCATCGCCAAGACATGTGGATCGGTTGAAGCAAGCGATGTTCTGTCGCTGATCAAGACGATCAGAAGGTGGATCAAATCCTCGACAACATCGAGAACGTGTCCATCCTCTAATCCATCGCCCTTCTGCTCGTAAATACCCTTCATCCAGTGTTCTAGTCCATACCGATCAATGATCGACACTAGAACTCGGGATGGCGGACATACGACCATAGCAGTTTGAAGTAAGAAAATATCTCTGTGGTGAGAGACATCTCGCTGGCTAACGCCACGATATGTACCCATCTGATGACGAAGGCTCATCCCATTTCTCACCCACATGCCGGCTTTCATCTGAGCTAACCATGCGCAGACACGGAGGGGGTAGTCAAAAGCAGCCATCAGGTGATCTTCAGGAGTGTAGGACTGGATTGGCATTGCTCGTTGACCCATAGCTCTTGGCTTCTGTGTAAGATCTGAGGTGGTGAAGCTCAGAAGTTGCGTGAGCTCCTCTCGTGACATATTCTTGCCACACTCAATAAGCCATGATAAGGTGTAGTGGAGGGCGTGGTGAAAGCTGATCGGCTGGGCCTCAACAACAAATTTCACGACAGAGTGTTGGAGAACACTGTTTGACATCTCGGTCGTATCAAACTCATAGTCGCCAACCTTCTTGAACTTGATCTCGTCCTTGATCTCTGCTTGTAGGAATCGTTTTCTTTCTGTGCCTAACGAGTTGAGGATAACAGTCTTGGCAGCAAGTCTGATGGCTTTGGAGATAAACGTCTGGTCTTCGCCCACACTCCATTTGAACGATTCGGAGAACTGTCTGCATAATCTGTTGATCTCGCGGGTGATCAATGATGCACTGATCCAGGCATCGGTCTCATACTCGACATGCTCTCCAACAGCCCTCAGATTTGGACAAATCCCTTGATGTAATTTCACAAGGTCCAAGAACTGCATCATATATCTATCTTCAGTACGCAGCTTTTCCTGAACGTGCTCGGAGCTGAAGAGATATCTCAAGTCCATGAAAAAATGGTACATCCTACGGTTTGTGACAGAACCAGAATCAAATGCCAGCGTAGCATTCGGGCTGATCTCATGGGGGTGACCGACTTGTCTCGTGGTCAAGAAGGTGTGCAGTATTGCCATTAAATTGGTCAAGAAATTTCCTCGCTCGACTATTTCAGCGGTGATAGTTGGCGTCGTCAACATCTGGAGGGAAATGTTGATAATGGAGTGGTCTGGTTCTCGGTCGGCGATGAGATACAGCTGCGCCAAAGTCGTGTATAGACCTGCAAATCGCAGTCCAAGAACCCGCTTGAACTCCGGGATTGAAACGACTGTGGATATGTACAGATCTCGTAGATCAACACGAACCTTCTTCCACATTCTCAAGTCGAACAGTATCATCCAGTCCAGTCGAAGACGTTTCCATAAGTCTTCGTGGAGTGGTACGGAATCTCTGTCACTAAATGCTGGTGGTGTTTCCAACCAGTATCGGGGAGGGCTTGGTGGTGCAGGCACATGACGAGTTGGCCCCGGAGTCTTTGGAATTTCGATATTTGCCTTGGCGTATACATTATGAGAGATCAACGGTTGCATTTCAGCGGTGTCAGAATCGGAAGGAGTAAGATCTCTGTCCCTGATAGGCCGAGCTGGAGGAGGTGGCGGAGGTGGAGGAGGGGGATAACCGGCCATTGTAGCTTCTGATTCCTCCATTGGCGAGGTTTCGGTATCATTCGCATTCATGTCGATATCACCGTCGGCATCAGTCGTTTGGGTACCCTGGAATGGGAATGTTGCGTTCACAGGGACAACAATTGTTGCGACCCCCTCCCCAAAATCAGATCCATCATCATCCCCGGTTACCAAATTCATCATGATTCGATCGACTTCATCATCCTCATCCTCATCCGAGGCTTCATCATCTACTTCGGCATCTCCGTCGTCTCCATCGTCGTCATCATCTTCGCTTGAGTCTTCTGCTCGAGCATTTGCTGCCATGGCGGCTGCTCTCCAAGCTGCAGCATCCGGAAACATCAAGCCTCGATTGATGTTGTTATAAACAGCATTGTCTTCGATTTGGTGATCATCGATACCCTTCATGCCCACGAATTTATTGCTGGCTTCGCTTCCTGTGCTCCATTCCTTGAGCATCTCCTCGCATATGACCTGGCGAAGGATATTATGATCTGGACCAACACTGCATCCAGCAATGTCACTCAACCACTCAATAATGGTGCCACACATCTGTTCTCGGAACGTATCTCTTGCAGACCGAATGGTAACGGTAACCTTTATCTGTTCGATAACCTTCGAAACATGAAGCAGATCATCCACATCGAAGCCGTACTTGACAATACTTCGGCCAACATCGTCCGTCTCATTGGCTCTCTGCATACCTTCTGCAATGGAAACCTTACAGGCCCTGGCGACCTGATCCCGAACCTCATTGACCGTATGTTTCTCATCGTTCCATAATAACAAGGCAAACTCGTAAGGCTCCTCCACTATATCTCCCTGATAATATCTTGAGGTAAGTCGAGACAATTTCTCATCTAGAAGAATCGTTTCTCGAGACTTCGGTAAACGGAGCTGCTCTGGAGAACAGGAGATCACATCACAGATGTAGTCAAACACTCTCCCAATAGTCATACGGATAGCTTCGACTAAGTCCTGCGGCAAGGTAGGCGCCTTGCCTTTGTCCTTGTTTGGTGAATCGTCTGCATGAGGTGTGTGTATCGAGCAATGTACTGGGAGTTTCCATGCCTCAGGATCTCCACAGTCGCAGCATCCGCTGTTGCCCAAAGATACACTGACGTATACCATATGACCTGCATGATCTGAGGCATCGTAGCAGTGACTGCACAAAACACAAGTATCATCTTGACTACATGTTTTACATCTGTATGTAGCTTCGCCGGCTTTGAAGATATGACCGCAGGCCTTGCCTCTCGCCGCCTCTGTAAACTCATCTCCGTCCGAGTTGCCTTGTGCTCGTCGCAACTTCCAGGTTGCATTTGGTAGAGGTCGAGTATTGTCTGGGAAGAAAAGCTTTAGGTATTCTGGTCGTCCACATGCCAGAGACCAGAAAAGCGCTTGGAGAAGAGCATTCTCTGCGGAATCTGTGTACCGGTTGTTGTGAACGCGGGGTTGTGTCTTGAGGAAGTCGCAGAGCTGCTGCTCTTGTGTTGACAGATTCTCCATCATGTGTCGGCTTATTTCATTCGCATATCGTGATGCGTAAATTGTATCGTAGTCAAAGGGTTTGTTTGTCGGCGGGCAGTGGAGGGTCGAGGTCTTGGTTGTGACGACGGGCAGCCTCGAGCTCGACGTTTACTTATACAAAGCGGGACCGACGGTTGACTGGAATGGTCGATTATTAAGTTGTAAAAGAAGTTTGACCCAGTTGATAGTCAGACAATCCGATTCCGTACGCCTAGACAATGCAAAAAAGTCTTGAAAGGATTGTTTTGGTTGTTTGTTGGTGATTGGTGTTGGTATGAGTCTTGAGGGGCAAGGCGGCGTGGTTGTTTTACTGATCAAGGTTCGGGTTGGTCAGAGACAAGAAAGGCTACCCAAAGAATCAAAGTCACACCATCCGAACAACGAAACTTAATTATTGAGCTTTCAGCATATCAAAATATTTGGATTTCAACGGGTAGTTCACTGAGGATCAGAGCACAATAATCTTTGGCAGTGAAAGTGATACAAGTGTTGCATTTTATACAGCTCAGCCCAAGCTTCCCTGAACAGCATCTATCTGTCCCGTCTATGTCTTCTGTCCACCACAATCCACCCTTCATTTCCATTTGATTTGTCTGGTTCCCTTCCTTTACTCGTCATCATCATCGCCGCTCTCAACGTACTTCGCTCGGATATCCTTCCATTGTCGCTGCGTCATGTTAGTCCACGCCATCATCCAAGGCGCCCGCCAGATAGACATACGCCTTTGTTGAGCCTGTCCCAGATACCATCGGTAGTTCTATCCCAGACCCTAATCCGTCCGTTAACCAGGCGCTCCAGACTCAAACCCGAGGTACTTGATAACCTACATCTCAAATGCGAATGCCGACGCGAAGACAACGCCCAACATTGCGTAGTTCTTGCGGAAGAAGAGACTATACGCAGCGCATAGTTAGCAATTGCTTTTGCCCTCATCATACAGTGCCGAACGTATGGTCGTGGGTCGAATTCGGGTCGGGGGGAACTTGCTTGTAGATGGGACGACTTGCGGAAGCCTGCAATTGAGCGAATTAGCATAATCATACAAGGCTGTCATTATGACACAGGGCTGAAATTACCATTGTGAAGTATGCAGTAGTGCTCGGGAAGGATTGAACTCTATGGAATGGTAAGAGGTCGTGCTTTACGTCGTTCTATGAAGTGTTTTGCGATCCGGAAGCTCCCACGATTTTAGCTCGGAAGTCCTTAGCGTGGTTTTGTGATCCCCAAGGTTTCTTGTACTTTCACAGCCTTGCGACCAGCACTCACTTCACCACCAACAATCACAACGTCAAGGCCGGGCGCCAATTCTTTCAGATAATTCGCATCTAACTGCTACATATCCATCCGCATATTCGAAGACTGTCCTTGGTGACAGTCACCGTCAAAGATGCCGTCAGTGCCCACCCCATCAAAGGCCGGCATTGTCGAGACAAATGGCGAGCGACACATCCCCTCTTCCCTGCGACCCGATGGCACAAAGCGGAAAGAAATCAAGATCAGACCTGGATACAAGCCACCAGAGGATGTAGAGGTCTACAAGAATCGCACCGCAGACGCTTGGAAGAGTCGTGGAAGTACTGGCGTCCCGGGAGCAGACGGATTGAAGGATGACAAGGACGAGGGCTCGGCTTCCAGCAATAAAAATGCGAAGAGAAGGGAGGCAAGAAAGAAAGCCAAGGCTGCCGAAGAGGGCGGAGAGAAACCGAAGGAGGGAGCCAATTCTGAGAAAAAGGACGACAAGGCTGAAGAACCAATAGATCCGGAAGCCGAGAAGGAGAAGAAAGCGAGAAATCTCAAGAAGAAGCTTAAACAGGCGAAAGAATTGAAAGAGAAAAAGGAAGGCGGTGGTGCTTTGCTACCCGAACAGTTCGCGAAGGTCATCAAGATCAATGAGCTTATTCGAGAACTGGATGCGCTCGGCTTCGATGCAGAAGGAGAACCAAAACCCAAGCCAGAAGAAAAGAAAGAATGAAACGGGAAGTTCGTCTTTCTTTGATTTTTGGTATTCGAATTGGGTGCTAGGCCTACTAAAGGTTTGGGCTGGCGTTGGTCCTTGTTTATGCATGTAAGGCAGGAGTTGGAGCGATTTTGACATATTCTCAGCTCGTGGATAGACGCATTTCAATTCTAGACTTTCTTCCTGGATATCTGTAAGATTTCCTGGTCAAGACGTTTCCGACGAGGACGTGATGGCACTTTGGACTTCAAAAGAACCTGAAGAAACACGAAGAAAAATAATCAAAACCATACTCAAATCAGCATTTTTAAAATCAGCTAACATGGAACCAAAATTGTCAATTGTTGCATCATCAAGCCAGACACTAAATTCCAATTACAATTCAGCCGCATTGTTATAAAAAGAGGCAGAAAGGCGCTTGACTTGATGTGAACTCGCTTAACAATTGACTGTATTTTGCTTCCGAAGTTGAACTCATACACCTCCCCACTTTTTGACACTGGAACAGCGCCAAGCGAAACAGCTTCTCTTCAACTTCATTTCTATCAATTTCTACCTTCATTTCTTCAAAGCAACTGTCTCTACCTACGCTCTGACGATTTCGAACCCCTTGCGACGATTGTAAGAAATTCGTTATGAGCAGCAGCACTAAAATCCCAGTCTGGTTGGACTGTGATCCAGGTAAGTCTCTCTCCCCATCCACTTTTCTGCTGTACATGCATACTGACAAGACGACAGGACATGATGTGAGACTTGTGCCAATCATAAAATATGCTCAATGACATGCGAAACTCTTCCTCCAGCAGCATATGGCTGTCCTTACCTCGGGTTTCCGGAAAGCCCTTGTGCTTTGTATTGCATCACGTGACCGTCATTACTCACTTTTCTGTCTTTTCTTCGCCTCTAAAAGCTCTCGAGCTACAGCTAACATGTCTAGGATGCTTTTGCAATCCTTCTGTCAGCTTATCACCCCTCGTTAGATCTTCTCGGTGTTTCAACAGTCCATGGAAACGCCTCGCTTCCACACACGACCTGGAATGCCACCTCTATTGTATGTCTCCTACCACTACTTCCCTGTCACAATGCCCAGGCTTCAAAATACTTCGTACCTATTGTGACCACTTGAAGATCCATCGAGCTGATTCCAGAGACAGCTGACGGCGATTGGCAAGCCAGACATCCCTGTATACTCAGGAGCAGCAAAAGGCCTTATCCGCCCAGCTGTCCACGCAGATGCCATCCGTAAGCTGTCCTACCTTCATCCTCCTCTGAATCTTCAGAATATAATCAAACAACATTACTGACCACCCAAACCAGACGGTGAATCTGGCCTCGACGGCACCAACCTTCTGCCCACCCCCCTGGTCCCTCCACAGACAACTCCCTTTCTCCCCTCCATCGCCATCGCCCTCCTCGCCACACCTCCAGGAACAGCTTGGATAGTCGCCACTGGCGCCCTAACAAACATCGCATTCCTATTCCAATCCTACCCCGACTTAGCCACCCACATTGCAGGCCTCAGCATAATGGGCGGCGCTATCGGATCGTCTTTCACTGATGCCCCAATGGGGAGAGTATCCGAGAAAGAGCGAATCGGGAACTGGTCGTACTGGGCTGAGTTCAACATCCTCGTTGATCCAGAAGCTTCTGCTTTCTTGCTCGAGCATCCTATTTTGAGCAAGAAGACGACTTTGATTCCGCTCGACGTAACACATTTGGTGTTAGCGACGGGTGAGGTACAGCACATGTTGCATTATGGGAAAGGAAAGGAGGGAGATCTTGGAGTGGGGAATAAAGAGTGCAGTACTCTCCGTCGCATGCTTGTCGAACTCCTCACTTTCTTCGCAAAAACGTACGCCGACGTCTTTGGCATCACAGCCGGTCCACCACTGCACGATCCACTTGCCGTAGCAGCTATACTGGACGGCATTCCTGGCGTTGAGATCCCATTTTACGAATATATTCCCAATTCGACCGAGAAAAAAAGTAAGAGAGAGCGCTACGCTGTGAAAGTCATCACAGAAGGCACACACGAGGACGCACTGGCTGGTGCGCAAACTGGACGAACAGTCGTGACGTTATTAGCTGAAGGGGAGGAGGGCGTGAAGATACCGAGAGGACTGGATGTAAAGAGGTTCTGGGATGTGTTGGAGGATTGTCTCATTGCCGCCGATGAAGTGAATAAAGCCCGAGGGGTGATATAGGTGGATCTTGGTAGAGAGAATTCAAAAAACACTCTTCTGCACGAGGTTGAATTTTGCGTTAGGACATGAGCTGAGACCATATCTCGGAGGAACTGCGTGACTTCTCCCGTCCAATTTCTATCAATGTGCCGTTCATGGGTCTCATCTTGAGGGAAAGGGGCTCGAACTTCGCATTGAGAGACACACACAATTGGCGGCTCCTGTCATAATAAAGCTAAGCGAGGTCCCAAATTCCTCAGTCCTGCTTGAATGAACGTGTATTGCGACACTCGCTACGATATGGTACGGGCGAGACATTTCACAAGACTCCAGATCAAATTCAAAGGAGAAGATCCAGTCCTTTACATGATGTTGACGATGCTCGTCAGAACTGCTTTCTATTCTCACTGCATCTGCTCACATCTGATCTACCAAATATTTCCCTCTCCACTCTCTCCTCTTTCCCTTGTAATGCCTTCTCCATCCTCTACTTCATCGATTCTCTCTATCCCATCCAGAACGGTGGTAAGAGACAAGCAAGATCTCCACTCCTTTTTGTCCTGAAAATGCTTCATTATGCACACTGAAAAGGGCTAGACCAAATTTCCCATAGCGCCATAGCGCCAGTGCAATAAGCATGTACAGAGGACATCCACCATATTCGCCAAGAGCGCTGCAGACCTAATCAGAAGAAGCACTATCCGCCACCCACGCAAGCTATGCTGATTGATCGATAAATGTGAAAGAAAGTGATATAGACACGAAAATATTCGCCTGGACAGGAGATTATATTCTCAAAGGCAATGAGAATGAACACATCGAGTCAATCATGCGAGGTAGTTGTATGTCGGTACGGCCGCATCCTCAACACGCTCTAGGTATTCGCGCTCGATCAAACTCTCCACACGTTTCTTCATCATGTTGATGTTTGGATTGAAGCGTTGGGCGAGCTGAGCGATGACTTCGCTGAAGAGCATTTGATGAGTTGATGTTTTGCGAGCCCTATTGACTGAATTAGTATGGAATGGAGTAGTATGTAACAGGGGTAACCTACTTCATGATACGGACAATGACAGTGTCGATCACGTATCCTCGGTGCTCGTCATTGCGCTCTTCTGTATCCTTTCGCTCATCATCACCTTCGACCTTATTGACTGCGCCGACCATGACAGGCGCCTTGATCTTCACTGCCTTGCTTGTGAAACTGGCATTGAAGCTGAACTTGTCTCCAGGCTTCGGTAACTCCTTGTTCGCGGGGTCCTTGGTTAGAACTCTGGCTTTTGGCAGTACGGATAGGGTGTATAACATTCGTGAGAGATCCCCAACCGGAATGTTGGTCGACTGTTGGATTGCCTCGAAAGTTAACGATTCTCCGTCAGCTAAGTCGTTGAAGAGCAGCAAGATAATCATGCCGTATGTAGGAACATTCAGTTCGTGTCGTCGCTCACGACCAAGAGCTCCCTCCTTGCCCGGAATCTTGGGGAACACGCATTTGATATCGGCGCTGCCGAGGAAACCCAGCCAGGTTAACTTTCTACCATTCCGTTCCTTGAGGTAGAACTTCTTGAATGATTCCTGAAGGTTCGTAATCTCACTCGGCCAGAAGCAGCATATAGGTGTGCCGTCCTCACCCCTAGAACTTGCTCCTCCCATCGACTCCATAGGCCAATAGTTTGTAGTGAGAACATTAATGCCAAGGTCGACTTGTTTGCGATCCAGGTCACCCAGTCCCTGTATATGGCTGCGATATCCAGCTGTAAGATCATCGGACATGGTCATATCCTTAAACATTCCCTCCAGCTTAGTAGTAAAGGCGTTGCCGATTTCAAGCTTCATACGAGAAATCATCTGCTTCTCAACATCGGCACTCTCAGACTTGCCATGCAGCAATCGTCTCGCAAGATGCTTTTTGTAGTATCGCTCGAACATATCCTTATCCTGGATGTACCTGAGCAGTGTTGTAGCCTTGTCGAGGACAACCTCGATCTCGGTTTCGGTCTTTCCCTTGATCCCGCGCTTCAAGTTGTCGTCAATGAATAGCGAAACATACTCGGAACATCTAGGGAAGAGGTTGATGAAATCGGAGAAGCTCTTGGTAAGTGCGGTCTGAAGGATGAGATCTTCTGACAGGCAGTGCTTCCACATTGTGTCGAACTTGTCCTTGAGAGTCAATACCTCGTCCACCCATCTGATGGCAGCGGCAGTCTGCTTTGCTGCAGCACTTTGCTTTGGTGTTTTTGATTTGTCACCTCCTTCAGGTTCGCCTTCTTCAGGCTGAGCAGTAGAAGCTGGCGCAGATTCGGCGTCGGTAATGGTCTTGTTGATTTCTGATCCCAACTCAACTACTCGTGCCTGCAGAGCAATCTTGAGTGGGCCTTTTGATGGATCCACACGCGAGATGAGTTGATACAAAAGCGTCAAGTCTTCATATCTGTCATTCTCGATCATAGCTTTGATTCCACTGCCCTCCATAGCAAGAAAGTCTGTCAAGTGGGCACTTATCATCTCCTTCTCGACGACTTTAGCAATTTTAGCACTAGTGAGCAACGAAATCGTAGTCTGACACCGGACATCCTCCTCCGCCAATCTCTTCCGGGTCTGTCGAAGCCAAGTGCTTGCGTCGGATTCTCGAAGAAGAGTGGAGCACTCATTCTTGTAGTGCTCTGTGGCGTTCGCGAGGAAAGCGACCTCGAAAACGGTGGTGTATAGTTTCTCAGTCTCATTCTCCTCATCCGACTCGTAGAGTCCTTCAAGCATGTACACACATGAGCGTATCAAGGTCTTGTCGATCACATCGCCATCTCTTTCCATGCCAATCTGGTCGATGAGGACTGAATTGAGGATATCGAAGATGATCAATCCAGCCTCCGAAACCTGTGACCGAAGAACGTGCTCGCGGAACAGTCCCATGGATGTGGTAAAGATGGAGGGCTTCCGATTGTCCGTGCAATACACCCGGTCCATATACATTAGAACATCAGTGGTCATGTTCATGGTGGTGATGTGATCTTCCCAGGCAGCTTTCAGTCCTCTTAAAAATTCCTCCCCCGTCATTCGACGCTCGTTTGCTGTGACCCCGGACACTCCACCCCGTGTGATGTTAACCAAGCTGGGTGTAATGAGCTTCTGGATTTTGGGCATGACTTCCCCACCAAACCATTGCTCTTCGAACTCCTTAACTCGGTCGTAAAGCTTGTCACCTTGCTTCTTTAACACGATCTTGTAGGAGGCCCGGTAGATCTGTTCGAATGATAACTGCGAGGCGTTCTTCGTGTGGATTTCGCGGAGCGCCGAGCTCAAGATGTCCCACTGGGACTCAAAGTCGTTGTCGCCATGACCGCCAAGGGGATTCTATAAAGAGAAATATATCAGCTACATGTTCTCCAGTCCAGTACAGAGAAGAAATACAAGGCCAGCTGCCCGACGACTCATTTCCATGGCACGTTCAAGCGCAGTGCTTGCTGTAGCCTCAGATGCCATCTTGCCCAATTGATGGTATTTGAGTGTGGCAGATACTCGATCTCGTCGCAATAGGGTGAAGTGAAGTGTAGAGATCGCAATTGTGGATTCAAGATTGAGAAAGTGGAAGTACAACTCGGAGGGAACTTGAAGACAGCTCTTGTGGTGGGGTGAATCAGACGAGTACATACCCTCCTAGGCGGCCTTATCTTCCCTCTGCCTCTCCCGGATATCATCTCTTCACCTTTGCCCTTCGCTGTAGGTCTGCGAGGTGCTCTGCGGGATCAACCCAGGCTGTGCGACGCGTGAAAAGTGAAGGGTTTCGTGCGTTCGCGGGGTTCGCTGGAGCTCTGGAACGGGCTGGACTCGTTGCTGTTGGATAGATCTGCCTTTGTGGTCTTTTTTTCCCTGAAAGGCCTTCTGGAAAGCAAGCAAGTCAAAGATGATATGAGAGGCTGGAGGATGAGCTTGAATAGATCGGTTACCGTCCGTAGGAAGTCAAGGAGTAAAGTTGGAGTATTCCAAAGTGCTTGTACTCGAGGCAGCCGGAAAGCCAATTGCTATCGCCTATCTCGGCCCGTTGTTTATCCGCAGTTCACGTGAATGATAAATACGTGAAGCCTGCACTCATCGCCTGCTTGTGTAGCGATCATTGCTCCCTAAACATTGATTTTCCCTTGTGTCTGGGCGCTTTTAGCTGCGTACTACTACCATCACAAAGGCGGGTTGGTACATATCCATCCTGTTGTGGAACCCGTCTCCTACCTAGGTCGCCTTGCCTGTTTTAACATACCCACAGAAGCACACACTAGACCCGTCCAGATGTGCGATTTCAATGAGTTTCATTCTTCTCGGATGACTTTCATTAGCATTGACGTATCTTTAAATCAACAAGAGCTTCAAAATTACCTCATTCAAGTTTGATGTTTCCAAAATCCAAACGTCTCGTCCGGGTCCCAGCTTACAGCTACCCGAAACAGTTTAGCCTGCCAAGAGTTTCTCGACCCCATACGAGCCCATGTTTTATTTCCAGAGCCTTGCCACTTCAGCCTCATCGAACCTCTGGTTTCTTCACTAAACTCCAATTTTGTATCACCACCATCAGCATTCACAACCACAACTCCTACACAATGCCGCCTCTCCAAACACCCCTCTCTGCTCTCCGGTCGATAGCCCGCCTATCATCCTTCAACAAACCGTCTCCCCTGTCCCTACGCCAAACTCAACTCCCTCGACCTCACGCTCAAATTCAACATCAAAACTTCCCTCTTCGCCTCGCACCCTCAACCTTCTACTCGACCTCATCACCACGCGCTCCTCATACTCACACATCTTCACACAAACCTCACGGCCCACGACCCCCTCTTCAACGGCCACTTCCCATCCCTCCTATCAAACCAGAATACGAAATGACATTCACTTGTACGCCCTGCAGCACACGCAGCAAGCACCGAGTTAGCAAACAAGGGTATCATAAGGGCAGCGTTTTGATTACCTGTCCAGAGTGTAAGAACAGGCACGTTATTAGTGATCATTTGGGGGTATGTTATAGTCTTCAAGAAAAGATATTACAAGAGAACCTTAGCTGACTGATATCCTTTCGATGTAGATTTTTGGCGATCGTAATTTAACAATAGAGGATCTAATGCGCGAACAAGGACAGCTAGTTAAGAAAGGGACGTTGAGTGAAGATGGGAATTTAGAGTTCTGGGCTGATGGATCGACTACGACGAGGGCGAAGGAGGGGGAGGACGGTGTCAAGGAGATTGATGGTACTGAGATACCAGGGAAGAGTGGAGAGTGAGCGGGCATGTCACGAATCTCGCGGATTGAGGGAAGGATTGGAACCTAAAGTGAGATATGATAATCAGACGAGGACGAGCCAAGATATGCGAGGAAATCGGGTACAAAGGCAGTCGAAGATTCGAATGCTCATCTCGGATTTGGCCGTGTATATTATTTGTACAGGGGATAGGTGGTTTGAATCAACTTAGCGGCATAGGTTCTAGAAGGCGTTCAGGATGTACTGAAAATCAAGTATCTTGGACAATAACATCTCCTAATCTAGGTTACTCTAGACGTAATTAAATTCGTCACGGCAGCAGTGTCTAGGCACCTGCAAAGCATTCCGGCTCCTCTGTTTCCTTAAATGTATCCGCTCGTGAGAACTAGCCAAACTCCATATGGTACAGGTAACGCCGTTCCCTTCCGTCTACCATTTGGGCACCCGACCTCCAAGCTAACCAGGTTTTCATATACCCGCCGACATATCCATAGCCAACCTATCATACATCAGAAACCATCGAGGCATGCCTAAGCAAATCTGATCTTCTTCACAACTTGATCATCTGCACTTGTTGCAGTAAGTGTGTGACCATTCCTAGTCTCTCCTATGCCCTGATCTCTATAATTACTATCAGCATCATCACCAGCATCAACAAACCCAACTTTCCTCTTTCCCTTCGCTTTCGCACTCAGACGCACACCGTTCCCTTCATCTTCGCCACTGTCACCACTGAATTTGATAGTAGGTCCCACTTTGAGCTTAATCATAATCTTGCTCTTCTGCTTAGCTTTCCCATCAGGACTATCACCCAAGATAAGATCTTGATCCGGATCAGCGATATTCCCGACGCCACGTCCAAACACCAATCGTGGGTTTTCCAGCATGGCCATCTGCTCTGGCTCCTTCCGATCTTCCCCACTGACTTCCCCATTGTCTTCGTCCTGCCCTCTCACATCTAGGAATCTCGCATTCCGGATCCAATCGTACATCGTGCGATCATCCAAAATGCTTTTACAAGAGTTGTGTTCCTCTGTGCTCAGCTCCTTGCGTCTTTCCAAGATTACCTCTTCGATACTGTCTCTTAGCACTAGCGTCTCCACATACACGGGCTTTGTCTGTCCGATCCTGTGAGCCCGTTTGACAGCCTGTGCCTCGACTTGAGGCGAAAAAACCGGGTTGACGAAATAGACTCTGCTGGCAGATGACATGTCGAGGCCGAAGGCAGCTTGGGTAACGTCCATTAAGAGGACCCTAAACACTTCGCTCTGGTTGAAAGTCACAACGTATTGGCTTCGCCTGGCTGAGGAAAGAGTTTTGGCGTAAATGAGATGCTTGATGCCGAGACATTCGAGGGCTTGTGCAATGTAGTAGGCGACGTTGTCAGCCTCATAGAAGATAAGGATTTTCTCTGTAGACGAGTGCTGTGTTATGGCATCCATGAGATATGAGAGTTTGGCAGAGGCAGTAGAGATTATTTTTGCTGTTGTCAGAGGTGACGATGCGTCAAGCGTGCCTGAGATGTCGGGTTTGGAGGACTTCTTGAGAACGGACTTAGGCTGCAATTGAGCGTCCAGCTGTTTCTGGATAGTAGCCTCATCTTCTTCTTGGTCATTGGTAATATCGATAGAATCGATATTGAGGAGATCCGAGTCAGACGATCTGCTTGCCCGTTTGGTGGTAGACAATGAGGTGCGAGGTCGTTTCCGAGAACTGGACTCATCACCAATCGTGACACCACCTGCGAGAGTGGGAGCGACGTCTACGGCTTTCTTCACGCCGTTTGCGTCCCTGAACTTCCTTTTCCGAGGCCTGGGCGACTGCGGTTGTACGGCAGCGATCGCAGCAGACATGGCTTCACGTCCGGCCCCAACCAATTCGTCTGTGGGATCTTCCTTGTAAAGCTGCGTTTCCACGAACTTCTGGGCAGCATGCACCATCGTAGCTCCCATAATTGTGGGGTTTCCTGGTTCGTGAACTAGGGACCATGCCTTCCGGATCTCATCAGAAAGGTCATTGTCGACATGCATAGGCATCTCGTGGTATTCGGAAATAACTTTGGAGATACTATTGGTAAGAACACACTGTCCTTGCATGATAGCTTCATTGAGTAGTACTTCATCTTCGGGCGAGATAGGGACCTTCCTGTCCCGTAGAAAGTCTTTTGCGTTCTCAATTGTATTTGTGATATGCTCCGTTTCAAAACCTGACCAGAAGAACGACGCTTGCCGGAGATTGGATACCAGCTGCTGCAAATTTCTTCGTTGCCGTGGATGGAAGAAATAATCAGCGTCCTTACGCTCCGAAAGGACGGCGTTTGCGGTTATCATCATACTAAATGTATTCAGAGATAATTTATTTTGTACGGAACCTTCCAAAAGGACCAGATTTTGGTATAGGGGAGGAAGCGTAACCTCGAGTTCAACATCAGATTGCTGGTGACGAATGATCATCCCTTCCAAAGTGGCTCTTAGGCAATCTAAGTTGCCTCGGCTTTTAGATCCATGGCGTGGTTGCATGATCAGGTGAGACCAGGATGCATAATCATTATCATCTGGACGATTTGCCCAAGGTCTTGCCTTGAGGTAAGATGTGGCAATATTACCAAGTTTCTCAATGTCTTTCCGTTCCTGCTTATGATACATACTCAACTCTTTGCTTGAGGCTTGCGAACAAGAATCGGATGTAGGGGTGTCCAATAAAGCAGATACTGCCTTCAATGGAATATCTGCGATAGCGGAAGGAGTGCTCGATGATGAGGGCGTATCTTCTCGTGAAGTGGTCTGTGAGCTTCCAATACCAACTTCGGCCCCGTAAAGTCCTTTTGTCGGCGTTCCTGACACAATCCACCGAGCTGATACTTGTAGGAAATCAACAACAGCACTTGCTTCAGTCCGCGAAGAGCTGGATGAATTCCCAAACGTATGGCCTTCGTCGACAATTAAGCGCTTGAAGTGCAGATCTTTCAGAGGCGAATGATAGACCTTCATCATAACAGCCGTCCGCCCAGGTCGGCCCCCATTTAGAAATGTCTGTCGAGAAGTCGAGCCAGAGTGATCATTGTCGTCGACCTCGTACGCTGCTTCCTTGTCGAATCTCTGTTTGCTGAAAAGAATAATATCGCAATCCACAAGGGCTTCGGCGCGAGGAAGAACATCTGACATTGTTTTCATCACCAACACTTTCAATCCAGTCGTATGCTTCTTAATCTCATGTTGCCATTGTTGAATCAAGTTTGCTGGCGCTACAACAATCGTTGCCGAGGTCAAGAGGATCTTCCTAGGAGCAACAATTTTCGGGTTTCTTGATTGTCGGCGGGGGCTTGGAGATGGAAGCATGTAGAAACCTGTATTGCTGTCAAGAGCCTCTCGGCAACGATCAAATCGATACCCTTCTCGAGCTTCTAGAGCAGTAAGCTGGCGTTTCCATGGCACTCCCAGGCGACCGAGTGCAGCAGCTGCCATGTTCATCATCGACGCAGTTTTCTTTCTGACAGGAAATGTACCAGCCAGATACTCATTGGGTATTTGGGATGTTGCATCCCGAGTTGCCATGATGAGGCCCAGACAGATTAAGGTCTTCCCCAAGCCCATAGTCTCGGCACAGATTCCGCCTCGAGCTGCTTCATATGTGCGAGGTTCCCGGAAACAAGATCCACTATCTATGTCGCAATACCAAGTCATACCTCTTAGATCAACAAGCTGTCTGAGCCGAGGATCCAACAACTGAGCTGGTTTGGATTCGCGTTGAAGCATGAGTGCAGCTGACCGTCGCTGATATTTATACATCTCTGTTTTCAGCCCCTCTATGTCACTATCCAGAATCTGGTACATCGCATTCCTAACGTATGGATCTGAAACCATATCTGGATCTGGCTTTGGGGATGGCAGAGTATTGAACAATTGAAAGAGAGAAGGCTCCTCCCCTGCCGAGGACTCAAAATCCAACGAGGTATCCACGTGACGTATCAGGGAGTCTTTGAACCACTGGCCATTCCACGTAGCAGCAGATATATCGATTTGATTGAGTAGTAGTAGCAAGGCTTTGCGCAATGCTGGAACGTTTCGATTGATCACTGAGCGTCCGACATCATCAGGTAAGATATAGACTCGGACCTGTCCATGGACCGAATCATTTACTCGGAATTCCAATCGTATCCATTGCGAGGTTTGAAGACTGACGAAAGGTTGGAGGAGCGAGGTGGCGAGAAGAGCTTTCTGTAATGATGCATCTATGAATGTTTGACCAGAAAAAAGATGTGCTTCTGGCAGTGGCGCAACCGATTTCCAACTTGAGCAGCTTTGCCATGCGTCAAGCGCGATGTTGGAATCAGGCTGCGAGATGCGTAAACATCCAGCCGCAATATATCTCCCAATGTCGACTTTGAAATGGCCTGAAGTTAGAGCCGTTTCAGTCTGATCGGAACCAGAAACCGAGACTATTTGGGCGGACATTCCTATGATGGTTTCGTGATGCGGATGTTGATGGCATTAGGCAGCAGACAGATATATGTTTGGAAAGTTGAAGATCCACATCATATGTATGGAACAGGCGCTTTGGATGAAGCAGCTACTTCACCTATCACGTAGCCGAGAATAGTGTCCCATCAAAGAGGTTGGTATCTGACGACTTTGTTTCCGAAAAGGAATGAGGAACTGGTCATGTATCGTTTTGATGTTCCATTCCGTTCGCTTATAGGTACGCATCCCCAGATCGCGCTAGCGGAGCAAACAGCTGGGCATGAGTCACATGATCTGCCCCAGGGATCTTGCCTTCCATGGGCATGGGACGTCGCGTCTCCTTAGAGACATCGACAGTGAACAAACAAGTGCATTTGCCATTTATTCTTACTGCCTAAGTCCCTCTAAGCGGCAAGGTCTTCAACAATTCATTTTGAAATTGAAAATTCGTCCCTATGAAGCTATCCATTTGCTTATTCCGAAGGTTGCTAGTCCTGGAAGCAAGAGGTCTTCTCTGTGATCCAGCGACTAGGGAAACGCATGCCAATGAAGGAGATTTCCCAAGGCTTAGAGACCATCATAAACGGTCCACCAGAGGCAGCAAAGCATATGCTAAAAATTTACCAGGAATCACAGACAGGACTCTACGCCCCGATGTTCCAGCAAATAGTGCGTTTTTGAGTGCGTTCTCGAATCTGGGGAAAAGCGATATGAGGTATTGATAGTTGGTTGCTTGGATACTTGGCACTTGGCTTCGTTTCTTCATGCTCCTTCGGTTGGGTAATTCAATCCTCGGCTATTCCGCGAAAGTCTATTTACGGTTCAAGGTTTGGATTTTGAGGTATGCCCTCAAATCTCGGAAGGTAGATTAACAATGGTTTGCACTATTTTCTATGTACGTTTACACTGCCTCAGGACCATGCCTTCAGGCTTTCCTCAAGCCACACCAGATCATCGGGTCTGGTTCACGCTATCCTGGGCTCACGACTCGCGCAAAGCCACCGAGACAACAGCAATACCCATCATTTCAAGAAATCCAACGCCATAGACGCCTTCGCAAAATTTAACGCTGGTATCACACCTCTCCTCTTTCTCTTCCCTCTCATGCTACCCATCCAACATCCAATACCCACCAACTTCATCAAACATCTTCTCAAATCCCTCCAACACATCACCAATTGGCTTCGCCGGCACATCATACAAATCGATACACATCCACACCGGTAATGTTCCATTCCTCCTCTCCTCCGGTAAATAATCGCCCCCATCCCACCTCATCCCACACTTCTCCACCTCAGCAGGTCTCTCATCCACTGGACTTCTCTTGTACGCCTGATATACACCACCCCTCTCTTCCCTCTGCCACTTCACAATCTCATTCGGAATCTGCTTCAACAGCCCACCATGCACGAAAGCTATCCTCCCATCAGGATGATGCTGCGCAAAACTATGTCCGCAATACTTTCCGTCCGTCAACGTGCCCACACTGGTCAGCCATTTGGCCGGCTTTCCATATTTCGTCTTCAGAGCATGCCACGCAAAACGAAACATATCTTTGTCGCCTAGTAAGAACATATTATAATATGCAGCATTTTTGTTATTCAGCCAAGTAGCGAGTTGCAAATGGTAGAAGAACCTTCGTTTATCAACAAGCAGCTGACCAGATTCTTGCTCGTATTCGTCCATACGACAAATCGTGTTGGTGATAGCCCAGATCGGATTCTCAGGCCTCGTACGCGCTATGTCAGGCCAGAAGAGCGTACCGTATTCTTTGTAAGTGTCTGATTCGAAGAGCAATTCTGGGTCGATTGCGGGAATGTTGTCAGAATCCAACAAGAGCACTTCCGCGAATCGGGAGTTCATAATGGCGACGGGTTTGAACTGGAAGTTTGCGAGGTAGTAGTTAAAACCCGTTTGGACGAGGTTGGTTTTGGATGAGAGGTCGTTGAAAAATATGCCCGGGAACTGAGCGAGCATGTCCTTTTGCGTGGAAAGGGGTACCTCGTCGCCGAAGAAATGGATCTCGACTGGGAGGGAGGAGTTGAGCTTCTTGAGGGCGCGGAGGAGGACTTTTACGCGCTTCATGGTGCGCTCATTGCCTGCTACAACAGCAATGCCGCGGCCGGAGAAGCGAGAGGAGTATTTATTGTAGGGTATTAAATCATTGGCGATGAATGATTGCCATTCGACGCGGTGGCTGGCGAGTTCGCTGTCATTACGCTCGTGTTTCACCCAGTCTGCGTCGCCGCCGTACATGAAATTGACACCTTGGTCGTCTTTCCATGTGCATCCTGCTTTCGCTTCTGCCAGCGATATGCCTGGAAGTGAAGCGACTGCTTGGAAATGTGGTAGGTACGCATCAGCACTTGGTAGAGTGTGTGCATTATTTATCAATGCAGATGGCGAGGTGGATGTGGCAGTCGCTGGTAGTAGGTTCGATATGAACGGAACTTTGGTGTAGTCCTCAAAGTCATCGTGGAAAGACAGAAACAAGAAGCACACAATGAGAGAAATTACCAATCCAGCGGCTATGAACCTATGCCGTTGGAAGAAACAAATCATCGCCTGAATTGCACGCCTGGAGTTGACATTCGAACGGGTATAAATTGAATTTGGGTAATGACGACTTGACATTAAACTTAGAAGAAAGTTAGAATTTGAAATGGTGAGAAAGGTGAGATACTGTACGACAGCCTTGACCTCTTCGGACGAAACATCTACCAAACGATAGTTGAAACAAAACACTAAGACCCTTCCTGATTTGTTGACAGTCGCACCATGTTACCCCTGGCACGTGACTCCACGCGAGGGATTGGTGGATCCATCTGAGGGTGAAGCACCTGTGCAAGATGGCACCAGGAAAATCAATAGTACAAATAGTTAGCCATACAGCTCGTGTATTAGCTGAATAGACCTGAAAATCATCAGCATGATAAATCACCAGTCCTTGATTCCCTCTTCAGCCATGGCGTGCGGCTCCCCATTTGCAGCAGCTCTTATATTGCTGATTTCCCATTCGAATTCTTTCAGTGCCCGTATCTCACTGCCAACAAAGAGACCTCCAATCAGTCCATCAATTATTCCAGCGCCAAGGCCCAGAGTGCTAAGAAGCATCAGTATGAAAGCCACGAAGTTCCGAGGACTCCACCAAACTGCAACCAAGCAACCGATGCTGATTGCCACCGAGCCAACGAAGTGGGCAAGTCGCAAACGACGCTGTCGCTTTTCTCGCGCGCGATACTTATGTATCATGGCCAAAATCTCGTCGTATGTGGATATAGGGAGAAATGGCGATGGGGTCTCTGAGAACTGGGCGGGATATTTTCGGAACTCGCTGTTGGCTGGTGATTTAAGGTATGTGCCATTACTGACCGATGTATCATTATCCTCAATTGATGAAGTATCTTTGTCGTCCTCAGAATTGGAATGAACCAAGGTCGCCTCTACAGAAAAGTGATCACTGAGTGAGCATTGTAGTTCTGGATGCCTTTGGATCATGCCGATTTTTGCTGTCTTGACGACCCATCCTCCTTGCTCTGGGTTTGCGGGATTGAAGCCGGTACTGGCAAAAATGTAATCCAGTCTTTTCGCCTTGGGATCTATTCGATCACCCGGGACTTCGATCGGTGGTTTATTGGGACCAAGAAGCTTCTGTTGACCTTTGTTCCATCTCCAGGTGTTCAATACACTATCACATGTGGCCCCATTTTCCTGGGTATTAATATCAGCTGTTGGAATTGGTCTTCGACGTGCTTTTTCCACATCATCAATTGCAGCTCCTATCGACGAGTCGGGGTGTAAGAGACGCCACACGTCATGGACTGGAGAGTGTGTGCAAATCAAGCGGTGTGCTAGCGAGAGGGGTATCATGTTGAAGTCTCCAAGACCAATAACCAAGTGACGTTTCTCGGCTGCACCACGCATCAACTTCGCGATCTCCCATGCTTGGGCGGTCCGGTGACATATGTAAGAGTCGTTGGGTTCTCGTTCGTAGGGTGCGTGAAGCTGACCATGTCAGTGTGAGCTCTGTTGCGGATGTGGTCACAGCTTACATGTGTTGTGAAGACTTCCATCACATCTTTCGACCCTGGTCCGAACCGTATTCTTGCACATGCAACGCCCTTCCCAACATACCAATCCCCTCTAAAGAAAGCCGTGGGTCTGCCATTGAGGGGATAACGGAACATTGAACTCTCTTCTATGGGCCATTTGGACAAGACGGCAAGTCCTCCGCCAAAAATGCCACTGTGATAGAACTTCCCATAAGGCAGGAGCTGCTTCGTCGTTTTCCGAATGCTTTGATAATCCTCCTGGGTCCAGCATTCCTGGAGGCCGACAATGTGTGGCACAGGATCTGCAGTTGCAATACATTTCCCAATCTCTGTCAAACGCTCATTTCGGAATTTTGCCAGGTACTTCAATCCCCAACAGTTGAGCGTGATAATGTTAATCTCGCTTGGCTTTATTGACTCCATGATTGCTTGTTGTTCCCAGGTTTGCGCGAAGGATTGGAAGGGATACTGGAGGGGAATCTGAACGGTATTCTGGAGGGAGTCCCGAGAACAGAGAAAACTCAGGAAAAGGAGAACCTGGATGTATACTTGAGCTTATATCGCAGCCATTGTCTGATTGGAGAGCTCTACTCATGCAAAGAAAGTTCTTCGCGGCTTCTACGACGTGGGGAGTTTGAAGTGTTCGGACGGTCCAGTCTCGAGCTCTCTCCTGTTCCCCCACGGATGACGTCCAGCCCAGGATTTTGGTGAGACTCCAGCCTAAGGTTACGGTACATGAATGTCTTGGCGCGTGAAACTCCATGTGGGGCTACTGTACCAGATCGCGTCTCCCTTTCTTCGACAGCACCGCGATTTGTCCCAAATACAACAACTTCTTCAGCACCATCATAATGTCAGACTTCGACTCAGCAGCGAGTACCCCAGTACCAGTGGGAAGCCGCCCGATCAAGAGACGCCGCGTTTACGACGACAATGACGGATACAGCTCTCCCGACGAACTCGGCGATCACAATCAACATCGATCATCAAGGCTCAATGCTCGCCGCGACTCAGTCCCGCGCCGGAGAGCGCACTCATCAGATGGCAGTGTAGATGAACTGGATCATACATACCACTCGCGGAATCGAAGCAGGTCAAGCAGTGTTGACACCTCACATTCCTCCGTCGATCGACCCAAACCTTACCAGCCAGTCAAACTCAACTATAAAAATAAATTTATTCTGAAAGGACACCGGAAAGGCGTGTCACAAGTTCGCTTCTCTCCAGACGGCCGATGGATTGCAAGCTGTTCCGCGGATGGCACAATCAAGATCTGGGACGCTGCGACGGGGAAGCATATGAGGACAATGGAAGGGCATTTAGCAGGAGTGTCAACGATTGCTTGGAGTCCCGATTCGAACACGATAGCTTCCGGATCCGACGACAAGACAATTAGATTATGGCATAGGGCTACCGGCAAACCATTTCAAATACCCCTGGTTGGACATCATAATTACGTTTACTCGTTGGCATTTTCCCCCAAAGGCAATATGCTTGTTAGTGGTAGTTACGACGAGGCAGTCAACCTCTGGGATCTACGGGCACGGAGGGTGATGAAAACTTTACCGGCACACTCAGATCCAGTAGGAGGGGTAGACTTCATTCGAGATGGTACCTTAGTCTGTAGTTGTTCAACAGACGGACTCATGTAGGACACTTCATCCAGAGATATCTGAGAAATAGCTAATTCTTTCGCAGTCGAGTTTGGGATACAGCAACTGGGCAATGCCTTCGAACTCTTGTTCACGAAGATAATCCTCAGGTTACCACCGCTCGCTTCAGCCCGAATGGCCGGTACATACTTGCTTTCACTCTCGACTCCTGTGTACGGCTATGGGATTACGTCTCCGGGAGTTGTAAGAAGACATATCAAGGCCATGTGAATACAAAATACTCATTAGGTGGAGCCTTTGGTGTCAGTGGTGAACAAGGGTTCATTGTATCTGGCAGCGAGGACGGCAATCTGGTGTTCTGGGATGTAAAGACCAAGGACGTTGTCCAGAAAGCCGGTGGGCATGAAGGTGTCGTTTGCTGGGTAGACACATCTCCACAACCAAACGGGCCGGTGGTGAGCGGGGGACTTGATGGAACTGTACGGATATGGGTAGATGTAAACGAGGACGACGAGGAGATTGGCGGAGTCAACGGACTGAAGCTTGAGCATGACGATGTTTTGGAAGATATCAAAATGGAAAACGGCGGAGGATTTGGTGATACCCCGAGGAATGGTAGTGTCGATGGAAGAAGCCCGGGACGTATGGATGACGATTCATGAAATGATGGAGGAGTGTTGGTGAGAGTCTGACTGCTCAGTTTTCACGATAATCGAAAGCTCGCCATACTGGTACGAGATATCTTCTACGACTGCAAAGATAGATAGCATTCCGGCAACGGAGACTCGAAGGCTGCAAAAGCTTGGTCAATGTTTCGACTGATAACGATCAAAGTCATTCGTTGGCCGTGCCACTCCTATGCCGGTTCCTTCTGTCATGTCATCCGGTCGGGCCAATGCAAATTGAGGTGTTTCTCATCATGGATGTCTCTGACTCTATGAGTTACCACTATTCGGAGGTTAATCAATGACCGGACAGCCACTTGAATAAGTGGCTGTAGGTGGCTATCTCGTGAGTATTATTAGCCGATACCAGTGAATGAAAACAGCAACCTCCTTCTGAGACAGAGATCTGTCAAATTGATGGGCTGTCAAGATATCTTTGTCGCACTGTGTGGCTTGTCACTAGTGAGTTGCAGTGGGGCATGACTGTTCACTAATCCAACCGGCGGTCATTCTAGGAAGCGGCGCCGGGATAACAACCGCAATGCGAAAGTATGTTTGTACGCGGCTAATCTGAATACGGGTATGTTCTTGTTGTGATTACTATTCATTCGTTTGTGGAGAATATAGTTCGGTGGTTCCGGCCATGGCTTTGTGTCTGAATCCCCCTTGCAAGGCAGACTACATCAGTCTTCACCCGGTTCTTCTACAGTAACGTACAGCAATGCTCAGTGCTTTCATTTTGTGATCACGACAACCGTGTCACTCTGCTGGTATGCTTTGAAATCCATCTGCACACTTGAAACTCCTTTGACATTTCAAATTAAATCTCAAGCTCCCAGAGGTATAAGTATCATGATCTGTCTCAAGTATTCCTTTCTGCCTTCAGCTCAACTTAAGTCTTTAATCTACTCTGCACACTTGAAACTCCTTTGACATTTCAAATTAAATCTCAAGCTCCCAGAGGTATAAGTATCATGATCTGTCTCAAGTATTCCTTTCTGCCTTCAGCTCAACTTAAGTCTTTAATCTACTCTGCACACTGAAAACTCCAATACCTTCTGCTTCGAATTGGGATACAAAAATGTCAACCACAACCAATGTTCTGATTACTGGCCCTAACCGAGGTAAACACGACCTCGTCTTCTCAAATACAGTCCAGATCTAACATATACCCACACAGGAATCGGTAACGGACTTCTTAAAGCCTATCTGTCCCGACCAAATCACATTGTCCTAGCCGGCGTACGCAACCCATCCGCCAGCCAACATCTCGAGACCATCCCCAAAGCCGCCAATACAACTCTCATCATCGTCAAGATCGACAACGAAGACGACTCCACTGCCGCAGCAGCAATTTCCTCCCTCAAAACCACCCACAACATTACCAAACTCGACCTCGTCATCGCCAATGCCGGAATCCTTGACTACTACGGCCCGGTGGCCGGCACTCCGCCAGCCCAGATGGCTCGCCATTACCAAGTCAACGTGATCGCCTCCCTTGTCCTCTTCGAAGCCGTCCTCCCCCTCCTGAACGCCGCTCCCTCCCCCGCCAAATTCGTCCAGATCTCTTCAGCGGTAGGAAGCTTGACGATCATGCCGAACATAGCCTTCCATTGTACGCCTTATGGAGCTTCCAAGGCTGCGTCCACTTATCTTGTCCGGAAGATACACCTTGAGAATCCAGGCTTGATTGCGTTCCCTGTGCATCCAGGTTGGGTGCAGACGGATATGGGGAATTCGGGAGCTGAGGCGGCGGGAATTGAGAAAGCGGAGATTACGCTTGAGGAGAGTATTAATGGGTTGGTGAGTGTTATTGACAAGGCGACTAAGGAGGAGACGTCGGGGAAGTTGATGAATTATGATGGGAATGTGCTTCCTTGGTGATTGTGGGTGATGAGATGCTTCTTGAATTTTTGGAGAGATGCTGTGCTGCGGTTGAGTACGATCTTTGCGTGTTAGTCAAATATATTGTCATGATCTGCTTGGCGTATTTGCTTGGGTGCCTGCTTTCTCTTCATTACCTAGCATGACGATATTTGAATCAACTCCCAAGTCATTGCCAAGATGTTTCTTGACCGTCACGTTCTAGGTCATTCAAGATGACTTCCTATTCGCTTGGCCAGAGACTTCCTATCCAAAAGTGACACACATTTAAGACCAGATCGGCTGTAATGCACCAGAAGATACCAAGGTGGACACATTCTAAGATTCATTAGTGAGCAATTATGTTAACATTTTCTGTGCTGAATTTGCTATTGTAGGAGAAACCATCGGAAGCAGCGAGCGCGCAATCAATGGAATGCCTTCAGTCTCGGCACCATGACCACAGGACCTGAATTGTCATATTCCTCATCGCTCTTCATGGTCTGTAGGCTCCTTCTGATGATATCATATGCATAGTAAGACCGATGACAGCACTTCTTTCTTGAAGCCAGGTGAAGCATTTCTTCAGCGATCTCAAGCACAGTCCAGTTTCCTTGGCCTGATATTTGAGATTCGGTAAAGAGTGTCATGAGTACGGCTTGCTCTTCGCTGCTGAGTGGGTCACTAGGTCCATCTTCCCGACATCGACGTGGTATTCTGGCTGGGCTGCTAAAGCGAAAGAGATTAAGAAACGATGTCAGCGGCATGGTGGGGATGTTTTGTGGAAATGGTTCTGTCTCACACAGGGTTTCGTGTGCTTTAGCTTAGAATGAACAATTTCAAGCTTGGTCGACAGAAAATATGTGCTAGTGAAAGGAGCCTATGGTCATCATTAACTGTGAAGGTGGTGCTGAATCATCTTTGGAGACGATAACCATGCGGCTCCAATCACTGCAGTCTCTTCGGAACAACTCAGACCAGTCTTGGCACATTCACTCTGGCTTTGGCCAGCTTGAGAGTGTCGCTCAATTCTTACCTGGTGAATCCTAAATATGGTTGCGACTCGAAGCCTTACATTCGACAGGTTGACTGCGATAAATCATAGGCGTAAACAATTAAGCGAGAAATCTACCCATTCAATCCTGAACTATCGTCTTGCGACCTCCCTGCCATCCCACTTATTAAGCACCCAATAAATCATGATCATACATTTTCTTCTCCAGCTCTGCGTCCACTGCAAATTTCCTCCTCTCCAAGCAAGCCAAGCACTTTTCCCTGTCCACTTCCCGCCCCCGTCAACGACCCCATCTTTCCGTCCAATATAGGCTACGAGCGCCTTTTGCTTGTATTGGAACGTCTTTCCTTGAGAGTTTGTTTTTTTCTCTTCATCCATGGCTCCTTGAGAGATGAGATGCTTTGCGAGCCATCTGGCTTTCTGCACTGCTACTTCCGCAGTAGGAGGCAACTCGTTCCCGTCGATGGCTGCAGCATCACCTAACGCCCACACGCCGTCTAAAATTTCTCCTTTCTCATTTTTAACTCTCAACCACTCATCTGTGAGCATTTTTCCGCCATCATCCTTCTTCACTCCTTCCATCGCCTCTACAAGGCTACAGACTTTGTTCCCCGCCGCCCATGCAGCCACACCAAACCCCACCTCGCCATCCTCCTTGACTGTCATAACTCCATCCTCGAACCCCTCAATATGCCTCCCCATGCAGATCCTCACATTCCTCTTTCTAAATTTCTCCATCGCATACTCACTCAGTTTCTCCCCGAACATGCCCAACATCCTGTCCGCAATATCATACACACTGATTTTCACCAAGTCCCTACACTGGGGATAGATAGCCAACAAATGGCCGTGAATTAGCTCGTCAAGTTCGGCCGCAAGTTCAACGCCTGTAGGCCCACCGCCTACGATGATGAAGTGCAGCAAGGAGCGTTTTTCTTCGACTGAGTAGTGTGGGAGAGAGGCCAGCTCGAAACAATCGAGGATCTTCTCACGCACGGCTCGAGCATCGGAGACGGATTTCATGAAACGGCAATGTTGCTCCACGCCAGGAGTACCGAATGTGTTGGTTTCGCTTCCAGGCGCGATGACCAGATGGTCAAAGTGTACATCGAATGTACCATCCTTGCCTGCTTTTGAATTTCCGCCATTGGAACCTTTAGACCTCGAGTATAAATGCACTGATTCCTCCCGTTTCTCATCGCCATTACTGCCTACAGCTGGTCTGCATTTCAAAATCCTCTCCTCGAAGTCGACATTGTCGACCCAAACTTGGTACTTTTTGATTCCGTCTGAACCGTGATTAGATGCTGCATTCATCATGCCAATCCTGCGAACTGGTTCTTCAGCAACGCGAAAGTCGAAGATACCACATGCGGCGCTGGCGAGAAGCGGTGTGAGGGCCATCGTACGACTTGGTGAGAGGACCACCACGTCATATGTTTTGAGTAGTGAGGATGTTGAGAGCTCTTGTAGGAGGGTGAAGCCTGCCCATCCTGTCCCAAGAATCGCTAAGACGGGCTTAACGTCCTGCCTATGCTCATGCGAAACTTCCAATGAATTTGAGTCTGGTGATCTTGAGTTCTTAGAAGGCGTAGATGTCTGAGATCGTGTTTTTGGCGCCATTTTCTGTTTTTGTCTTCTCGTCGGTTTAGTGACTTGATTGCTACTAAGATGAGTGATTGAGAAAACTCTGAGACGTGAGATACAAGATGCTGTAAATTTTGGCTTCGATCCAAAGTACTATACTTGAGTATGGTTGGTTTTGAAGCTCGTTGACGATGCTGGGAATCCACAAAACTGGGCATAAAGATGGTTAAGACTTCGAAATCTAGATCTCACTTCTAAGCCGGCAATGCCCCTGACCATTATCAATAAAAGTCGCCTGAGGAGAAAAGGCAGGAAAAGCGCTGCAAGATAAATACGTCAATCCAAGGGAAGGAAAAGGAAAATGAATTGCAAATTTATGCTACGCCGTCGTTACAGAGTATTGGTGATGTTATTACGGTGCTCGGCTAATTTCCTGCCACTAGGCAAGTCCTGACCTCATTGACATTTGCTAGTGCACTTCATCTGCCGGGGCGAGGCTACGGTTGGACTAGGCCAGGGGTTTGGTACAGGGGCAGCAGTGAATGCCATCAGTAGAGATGACTCTAGCAATTTCTCGATTGCGAAGGTGTTGTGCAGTCAGAAATCGATGAAATTTCTTGATCAGAATAGCCGTGATCGAGTCACGTGGAGCCGGTTTGCCGAAGGACTTGTTTATACACGTTTTATTCTTTACATTGTATCCCTTCAGGTAGCTAGGTAGCATAGCTATATCTACAATTCCTCTGTACACCACAAACGCCGAGTAAAACCCAGTCATCATTTACTGCTCGTGCCTCTTACTCTTATACTCTGCACCCTTCTCCTTCCTCCTCTCCTTCTTCCTCTCTGTTTTCCTTGCCTTCTCTTTCCCAGCTTGCTCAGGCCTACTGACTGCATCAATCTTCCTCTTCGCCCTCCTGTCCTCTCTGTTTCTCTTAACGGTCTTGCCCACCTCTAACAACGCTTCGCTGTAGGCCTCAATCCCCACCTTCCTCTTCACGCTCTCGAGAAGCGCCTCGGCAGACGTCTTCATGTCTTCGTAAGCTGAGCGGAAGGCTTCGTCGGTAGAGTAGGGTGTTGGGATATTAGGATCAGTTATGTGGTGAAGCGGTTGGATGACGAGTTGGAGGGAGGGGAGCAGTATCGCCGGGGGAAGAGTAAGAATGAGGGTTTGCAAGAGGTTGAGACCATTGGTTCGCGGGAGTAGAGTGGGCAAGCGGGGTGGTGAGATTTCTTTCCTGAGGAGTGAAGAGAGGCGGCGGAGTAGGAAGTGAAGAGCTGTTCTGCCATCCTTCTCACTATCTTCTTCCTCGTCTTCATCGTCGTCACCTGCTGGCAGGCTGCGCCATTTGAGATCATTGGCTCCTGCGCAACGAGCTAGAAATACTAGATTCTTCATGAGTTCTGGCGTTGCGGGATTGCTGAATGCGGGTGTGTTGAAGGAGTAAGTGGTTCGTCTAATAAGGTCTGTGATATCGTCCCCTGAGAGCTTCAAGCCGCCTGATCCTTCAAGTGGAAGCTTCAGATCAGTGTCGGCGCTCGTACGAGCGAAATCAGCGAAGTAAGAGTTGAAGAGTTTAGATGCGGAAAGCTTAATCCATTCGTGCGGGTACGAGAGACAGGCTCTCATAATCGTCCAGAACGACTGCGACGTTGATTTTGAGAAGAGGATCTCAGGAAACTTCTCAGCGAGACTGTTGCTCAGGAGCAGAGCTTCAAAAATCTGGCCCATATCGGATCCAGGATCTTCCGCAGACTTGCCGATGTTGGTTATACGGTCCATTAGCAGAGGGACATCGCCATCGTCCGTGGGGCCCGAGTCATAGTACAGTCTGAAGGTTTGGAGGGAGACGCGGACGACATCTTCGTCATCGCTTTTGATTCCTGTTCTAAGGAGGCTGAGGAAATTATTCGTCCGCTCGATGTCAGATCTCTTGAAGATCTCCTTCAGGACTTCGCATGCCACGATGCGGCACTTTTCGCTCTCCTCGTTGTTCAGGCGGTCTTCGTATAATGGTTTGAACACAGCGGTGGCTACTTGCTGGACGACGTCATCTGTCGACTTAGACAGTAGCAAGTAGACAAGCTCCAGGATGGACAATCTACCCCCTTCACGGTCATAGTTCAGATTACCCACGATAAATCTGAGCTGCTTAGACCATCTCGCCTTCTTCTGGGGGTATTCTGACAGAAACTGGAAGAATGCGCCGCGAGCCAAATCTCGGGTATCCTTGTCGAAGTTCGTCACCATCTGTTCCCCAACATAATCCAAGACATCATACACGACTGCGGTTTCAACTTTGGAGTCGAGCACAGCGCGAAGGAAGCCGAACGTGACATGTCGACGTTCTGGCTCCGTGATGTCCTGTCTGAGCTTGCGCACCAGATTATCAATGGCTGTATCCTTAACCTTGACATCCGGGCGGGTACGGAGAATAACCGAGATCAGTTTTAGTCCAGCCTGTGCAATGTCCGAATCTGTCTGGGGGCTTTCGATAACGGACTTGGTAGCCTCTGCAGCAGCAACTCGATATAAATTGGTCCAATTGGGTTCCTCTAAGAGCGGTACTTTGACGATTGTGGTGAGCGTTTTGAAGGCCGAAACTCTGACTTCCTCTTCAGCTTCCACGACAGCGTCACCAAGTACTGGGATAAATCCGGTCAAATTCTTCGCACTGCGGAGAGAGTCGTGTTTCTTCAACACTGCTCGCAGGACATCGAAGGCAAATCTGACAATCTTAAAAGTGTACACAGTTGTATTTCCTCGATCCAGACCTCTCCTAGCACCCTTCGTAGATAGATATTTCTTGAGCTTGTGGTCGACTTTTTTTCGTTCGTTCGGCTTCTGCTCGCGATTGGCGTCTTGGATGACTTCATAGCAGAAGATGAGGCTGTCTCTGCTGTTTGCTGCGCGATTTCTCTGCAGTCCGTTGCTGATACGATTCAAAAGCTGGTCGGCTTTGCGAACCATCTTGATATTGAGCTTTTCTTGCAGAAGTTTGCGAATGGGAGTCACCAGATCTGTGAGACGGCTTAGAGTAGCTGTGCTGGCAATAAGTTCCATGGAGTCGTAACTTTTGCTGCTCCTAACTTCCTCCATCTTGCTTGTGTACTCCTCGGCGTCTTTCTCTTGACCTGTGGCACCAAAGATGTCATCCGTGATGATGTCCACAATCTGTCCTAGGCAGTAGTCCAAATCACCTGGGGCATGGTCAGGCGTGGTAGCTACCAATATTGAATGCATGGTGAAAGAAAGAACGTGGACTTGGTAGCCTTTCTGCAGAGCGCTTCGCAGTTCTTTGAGTACGAATCCAATGCAGGTAGGGCCGAGAAGCACACATATCTTAACTAGCGTGTCTCTGGTCATCTTTCGCGATTCGGCAGCTTTACTCCGGAGAATATGGCATACATCTGTCAAGACTGCTGGCAATCGAGAGTTCAGCTGTTCTCGTGGTAATAGCTTTAGTAGTCTCACTACGATGATTGCCACTGGGACCCGAAGACTGACGGTTGACTCGTCCTTGTCATGGAGATATGAAGTCAACGGCGGAAGGATATTAGAGGTGATGTCGTCGGCGAATTTGTCAAGTCGTGGCATCGTCTTCGTTAGGGTACTCAACTCGGCCGTTTTAGCTGCGTCTGGAGCAGTGTCAACTTCCATGGCTCCGTCCGTTTCGGTGTCTTCTCCCAGCACCGTAGCTGGAGTGTCAATATTCAAAGCATCAATGACTCTACCGAGCAGCCTGATCATTTGCTTGGGCTGATCCTTGGACTCAATGTAACCAATGTATCTACGCAGCAAGGCGCGGTATTGTTGCCATTCTAGGCATCTTGCCAGGACTCCGATGGCGGTACTTGCCTCAGAAGCAAGCTGACTGGCATCGTTGCCCTCTGCCTTGTCGAATATGAAGTGCTCCAGTAACGGAATCAAGAAGTGGGCAGTGTTCTTGCTACCTAGCTTGCCATTTTCCGCAGCATCACAAAGGCGCTTGAGAGCGGCTGGTCGTCGTCCTTTTCCGATGTCCAAAATACTTTCGAAGAAAGATTGAGATGGTTCGGACTCAGATTCGTCAATGTTGGGCTCAGCACCAAGGTCTTTCATGTCGCTAACTTCCGTCCATTCGGGGAATGTCTCTACAAGCTTGCCCATAACCTTCAAATATTCTCTGCGTATAAGCTCAGATTCATGTCGGGCACCTGTGTACAACGCAGGCAATAATACCGATGAGAGGAGTTCCATGAAAGCATCTTTCTCTGTTTGCGCAGCTTGAGCAGTTCTGATGAATTGACATAAAGTATCGGATGAATTGGACGACAGAATTCCAGACTCCTCGTCGTGAGTGATATAGAAGAGCATATTGTAGAGCAGAGGTATCCATTGGCGGGCAGTGAAGTCTCTACGAGCATTTAGAGTATTGAACGCCTTGATCCGGCGGTCGTAATCAGGCTCATCCAGTCGATTTCCCAAAAACGAATTGAGACCCATGCAGAGTTGCGCGACATCTCCCATTACCGGATCTTTCTCCGCATAAACCATCAACACTCGGCTTAGGCCTTGACGGGACTCGTTGTCCTTGAAGAACCCAAATAATGAAGTGACAGTGTTAAATACCCTGTCTTTGAGCACCACATCGTTTTGCAAATCGTAAAGTGGGACGAAATGTTCCAGCACGACTAGCAGTGCTCCTTTTTCCTTGGGTTTAACTCTGCGAGTTGGTTGATCAAGTAAGAATATGGAAACGTCGACCAAGTTCTGCGCCTGCGTCGATGTAGTCACAAATTGAGCGAGCTCCGAAACGGTTCCAATGCAAGATTCTAGCAACTCCTTGCCCATGTCACCCTGGCTACGAAGAACGCCGCCAATTTGCACAAGGAAGAAGTCCATGCTTGGGCTGAGTATCTCCCCTTTGACTCTTGAGCTCAATTCCTTCACCGAACTCGCGGCCGTATGATCATCGCGTGAATGCCCGATGATCTTTTGAATGATGTCCTTGAGCACGAATCGCTTGACTTCATCCTTGGATTTTGGCGGTGCCAAACATTCTGCCACTTTAGACAGCATTTCCGGGGTAAGGAAAAACACCAGCTTCGGCGCCACAGCCCAGGTCGAGAAAAGTCGAAGGATTACAGAAACTCCTTGGCCCGTCTCGATGGGTAGATTCTCCAGCCGCGGGGAGATAATCTGCTTGTTGATGGCGGTCATATATGGTAACCAGTCGAAGTCGGGAGCATTGGTGAAGAGCAGAACCAGACACTTCAAGCCAGTCTGGCGGACTACCTTTAGAAGGGATGTCTGAGTGGTTACAGCATCAGTCTCCTCAGTACTGTCAGGCTCGTCCTGTAGTTGGCGGTAGGCGAAGATGATACAGTATAGTACAGCATCTATCAACTTCCCTGCCATGGGTGCGACTTTAGTCGCCAGCTCTTTCAACATGCCTTCAATCATGTGAGTGAAACCGACTTGTTTCCTTATATTCATCACTTCGATGTTGAAGAGCGAGTTGCGGACAGCACCACCTTCGAGTAGTTGTACATCTGCCAATTCACCAAGTGCGATGTCTAAGAAACCTTCCATGTCCTCTCTGCCAAGATTCCGCAAGATGGTCAGCCTTCGAGCCTCCATACCTTGTCGACCACTAGCAGCACCTTTTCTTGAAATTGAACGACCGTAGATAACTCTGAGCAACACCGGCATGAGGCCCAGACGGTGCTCGGCTTGAACGAGCGTCTGCCCCTGAAGTAATATAGCAATCTCTTCCTTGAATCTTGCTTCATCTAGCAGATTCAGAAGATTCTCTTCGTAAGGCCGGATATTGGGATGTTTCCACGCGAAGATTGCCTTAAGAGCAGATTTCTGAATCTCGATATCACCATTGGCAAGAAGATTCAAGAGAGCGTTGTATACATCTTCTGAGCGATGGAGGGACTTTGGGTTGCCGAAGAGACTGAACAAATTCAGCAGCGCTTTCTGGTCATTTCTAGTCCAGTCACTAAGACGACGCTCCTCGTCATCATCGGATTGATCGATTTCGGCATTTTGCTTTGCCCAAGACAGAAACATAGGAACCAATAAGCGAGAGCGCTTCTCGGCCACGTTTGATGCAGCGGAAAGAACCATGAGAGCTTGGGTTCTGGCAGATTTGGGCTGTGCAGAAACAAGCTCTTGTGCTTCGGCGAATTTATGTAGCATTGTATCGCGCGACTTCGCTACCCCTAAGCCTGCTTCCTCGGCTAATTTGTTGAGCTTCATCAGGTTCGAGCATTCGAAATCCGTCATGCCGTTGTTCTTGTCCTGATCGTCAGAGCTCTTGTGTCCATCTCCAGTCATCGAGGGCCGTTCGAGCCACTCAAATGCTAATTTGGCCACAGCTTCGTCTCCACTTTTAGATTCTGCTATCTGCTTGAGTGAAGCTGCGACTTGGTCCCAAAGTTCTCTCAATTTGACCGTAAGCATTCCAAAA
Organism: Cadophora gregata; assembly: GCF_030347475.1. NCBI lineage: Eukaryota > Fungi > Ascomycota > Leotiomycetes > Helotiales > Ploettnerulaceae > Cadophora > Cadophora gregata. Next base: position 1,548,278 of record NW_026695935.1, on the reverse strand, counting down.
AGGAAGGCTGGAATGGCATCCTTGACCCAGAAATCGGACGGTTCATTGGGGTACATTGTTGCCAATTTTCGGATATGCATTGAAGCAGAGCGCACTGCTTGAGGATCGAGGGTAGAGTTTTCAACCATAATCATGGCTGATAAGCTTTGGGAGGAGGAGCCATGCTCAGTTGTATATATATGGTCCAGGAGTCGTAAGGAGAGATATCGCAAATCATGAGAGTCTGTTGAGAGATTGGAAATAAGTGATGTGACGAGAAGGTCAGCATCAGTATCCAAATCATAGTCCTTTTCAGGTGATGATATTTTTGGTCCAGCTGAAGATGCAAGACTTGTTTCATAGTCAAGTAAAGCTTCGAGAAATTGAGGAAGCCTGGCATATCTTGGGGCTGCTGCACGTAGTAGCGGCTCAAGTGCTCGATCGACCTCACCAGCTCCTTTCGTCATTCGAGAGAAGGAACTGAAGCCTCGACCAACGATGAAATTTGCCTCTTCCGGCGCAAGCGAAGAAGATGGCCGTAGAGCAAGCTTCAATTTCCGTAACAGAATCTCAGCGATTCTCGCGTTCGTGGAAGGATGCACAACTGTGCAGTCAAGCACCTCCAGTAACGCATTGTATTTTGGTAGACACCGGTCGTGCCATGTTGTTGGACTTCTATCATATGGCGACGATTGTTCCGGAAATGGCTGCACCTCCAGTCGCTCAAACTTGCTTACAATCTGGTCTTGCCAGGATTGCGGCAATGCAAACCCATCTTTACCATATCGACTAGGCAGGACGCCAGTCGAAACCATCTTCGGCAGCAGAACAGAAAAGGTGTCTCCATTCTCAGCATCTGACCAATGTGCAACAATGAATCTGGACCAAATTAGCAAGTGACTATGAACATATGTAAACAAACTACAAACCTCCGGAAGTATGGCAAAGCTATGCTTCGGAACCGCTCAGAATCTACCTCTGAAAAATATGAAGAGAATGTCAAAAACCACTTCATCAGCGGATCCTTCGTCAGCGAGTCCATGAAGGGAGAGATAAAGGTAATTAGTGTGTCCATTGGAGCATACTGGAATGCGATCGAGATACTGAGTATTAAATAGTTCCATATGTCTAAGTCGTCAATATCAAAAACGAAATGGGAATGTTTCGTGATGATTTTGAGTATGCTTGCCAGAGCTGTTAGGAGGCATATCCAGTTTTTGACTCGGGTGCCTTTGCGAACACCTGCGGCAATTCCCAGAGTCCGCGCCGATAGAAGCAATCTACGCAGATTGTGTTTAGACAGCTGTTGCTGAAATGTCTCCACGGCAGACTCAGCCATTTCCAGTACAACATCCAGAACCTCTGGGAAGGTATCAGAACTTGAATGATGTATGATGCTCGTCAAGACGCCACAGATTACATCCATCCATGCCGAGTTATCTCTTGAGTCTAAATCTGGGTCTTCTAGGGAAAGAAACAAAGACTTAAAAATGGCTGGACCAGTTGTGTGTACGCTTAACCCATTCCCTTTCATTGCCTCGGCAAATAATGTCATGAGCCCGTGATAGTAGAGGCCAAATTCCTTGGTCCCCTGTATACTCTGAAGATCTTCCTTGGCATATTTGATGATCAAAGGCAATGCTGTCGTTCTGTGGGCTGGAGCTCCGGCTTTTTTGATCAGGAAGCTCATTGCCTCCGCAGCGAATCGAGCAATGTGTGGTTTTTGGCGTTGTTTTCCCAACAATGGCGCCATCAAGTCATAGGTAGGTCGAAGATCCGGCACCAGAAGCTTTGACAAGTATTTGAACATGAACGCCAGGCTTGTAAAGCTCCATTCAATAACCGCAACATCTTGTAGCATGCCCGCTATGGATGTGATTAGTTCGAGTGACTTGGGGTAGTGCTTCTCGAATCGAGCTCCCAGATCGTGCGCAAAGTCCGTCAACAATTCCAACAGAGGTTCCAGAGATTCTCTTTCCTTCTTCTCCATGTATGTGACGAACAATCCCATAATTTTGTCTTCCGAGTGTACAATCTGCGGCAAGCTCTCGGTCAAATCTGACATCTCGCGAGAGAATAGAATGAAGCCCTCGGACATGTTGAGTTCCGCCCATTTGTCCAGCCCAGTTCTCAAATATGATGTAGTGGTAGACAGATCCTCTGTGTCTATATCGTGACGGCGAACTCTTCGTATCGGGTCGAGGGAATTTAACTTGGAGATTTTCGTGGTGAAGGACTCCCACCGGTGATTCTTTTGGTGAGCAGTGCCCCCTTTGCCCTTCCGGGTCTTGACAATCCTCCCCGAATTGTTGACCGGCATGGTGGGATTTGGGGCGCACCGGGGCGCAATGTCGAGAGAATGGCGGAGGGGAAGGTATTGGGGATTGACTGCCGGGTTACAGCAGATTTATTTTTTGTGCTTCGAGTCGGTGGCAAGCGGCAGAATCGCTGGGGTAAGCTTAGTTTTATTGATACTGGCTTTCCAACAAGATATTTGTCTTCACTCCAGTTGAATTTCAGAAATAATGCGCACTGGTTGAGAATCGCTACGCCGAATTAGATCTTCCGTTTCCTCTCTTAACTCACAATATAATAATTTGGCCCCGTCCGACTTTTACCTGTCATGCTGTTACAATTAATTCAGTCTTTGAGGTAGGTATAATTGCGGATACTACCCCGCTAGCGTAGCGCTAAGATAGAGAGCTCGATAAGCCGAAGCTCAGAAAAGCTCGCTGTCGCGTCGCAACTTTCTTCCACTCCCAGTCTCATTTACAGCTTCGTACTGGCACTCAATGCCAGAGATCAACAGCATCATGGCTGCAAAAATGTATGTAGATTCTGCAACTGGCCTATTCATTGCAATTGGCCCGCGAATATCCTCGTTCAATTGAGTCAATGGAACCTGAGCTCACTCTTTCTAGTCTTGTCCTTGGTGACATCTTTGGCCAGTTGCAATCCGTATTCACCAAAGTCTCTTCTCTCCACGCCAAGAACAGCTTTTCACTTGCAATAGTTGCTGGCAATCTGTTTGCGGAGGATGATACTGCTGTGGAAGACCTTTTGGGGGGCAAAATCAGCATACCACTGCCTACCTATTTTACTGTTGGCACGACTGCTCTCCCGAAGCAGATCATAGACAAAATTGAGAAGGATGAAGAGGTATGGGATGAGCGGCAGTATACTCAGAAGGTGATATTTTGGCTAACTATGTTCTAGATCTGCGCAAACCTCCACTACCTAGGAAAGCGAAGTACAACGAAAACCTCCGAGGGAATCAAGATCGTCACACTGGGAGGCAAGCTGGATGAGACAGTGGTTGGAGGCTTGTCTAAGGAACAATACCTGCCATATCACACGGTGGGGGATGCCAAAGCTCTTCATGGTGCAAACTCAGCAGACATTCTCCTCACGACATGTTGGCCAGCTTCCGTCAGAATGGGTTCCAAGGTTGTTGTTCCAGTTGGAGATGTTGCTCCACCAACAGGATTGGAACACATCGCCGATCTTTGTGCCGCTCTCAAACCTCGTTACCACTTTTCAAGCACTCCTACATTTTTCTATGAAAGGGAACCTTTCTTCTTTAATCCCACACAAGACAACCCAGACTACAAACCCGTCACACGTTTCATTTCTCTAGCAGCACACGGAAATACGACGAAGCAGAAGTCACTCTACGCATTCACACTTCAAGCCACTCCCGATCCGCTTGCTCCTCTCCCACCCGGAACAACTGCCTCACCCTTCACTAGTAGGCCAAGAAAAAGAACTGCCCTAGAGCCCGAACCATACTCCAGATACTCACCTCATGATAATGGATATCGAAATAAACGTCGTCGAAATGAGCGAGCACCTCCCCCAGGACCTGACCAGTGTTACTTCTGCCTCTCAAATCCGAATCTGGAAACACACCTTATCTCTTCCATTGGTGATGATGCCTATCTTACCATTGCGAAAGGACCACTCACCACCTCAACAACATATGCGGAGTTGGGCATCAACCACCCAGGCCATGCTCTCATCATCCCTCTTACACACTCACAGACGCTGGCCTTGATCCCCAACGAAGATGGTGCAAGAGAAAAGACGTTTGCGGAGATGAACAGATTTAAGGAGTCAATGCAATCGATGATTGCGAAAGACAGCGGAAACAAACTTGGTGCTGTCACATACGAGATCAGCAAGATTAACGGTGTGCACACTCACTGGCAGTTCATTCCCATGTCAGCAGAGACTATTTCGAAGGGTTTGGTTGAAGCAGCATTTCGAGTTGAAGCCGAGAATTTGAAATACTCCTCATTCGAAGTTCGGGATCCAGGTATTGGTGAGAATGAGGGCGATTTCTTTCGAGTCTGGATATGGTCACCTCCTACGGATGAGCATCCGAATGGTAGCACCAAGTGCCTGACTCTTCAATTCGATGACTCAGTTCGATTCTCGTTGCAATTCGGTCGCATCGTCCTGGCGAAGTTACTTGGGCTCGAGAAGCGCATACAGTGGAAGGACAACGTGCAGTCCGAGCAAGAAGAGAAGAAAGACATCGATGCCTTCAAAGCAGCGTTCAAAGACTTCGATTTTACTCTGTAGCTCTCTCTACATGGTTTGATACCCAGCTAAGAATACAAGAATCAGGTGTGATGGGTTTGCGAAGGATATTTCGGAGTGACTCGGGGCGTTTTTGCATGGAGGCGCTGAATGGGTGGCATATCGGTGATTTAATTGACACAATACACCATTGGAAATAATGACTGGCTCTGCAGATATTGCGGTCACAGTGCATTGATTTCGGAAGTGTGAATGAATTTCGGCCATGTGGTGGAGATCAAAGCTATGACTATTGCCAGAATTATATTTGCTGCACGCAGCATTTCGCGCCAATGCGGTAGCTGGAGAGTACAGGATTTCCTGCAGGCTGCCGTAGTGCGTTTTTTAGATGGGAAGAAATCAAAACGCTCCAATGCCTTGTCGCAGCTTTTTGCCATCTTTTCAATTGTCTTCGCACTGTTCCGTAAAGAGGGGGGTATAGATTGCTCGAATCGTACACCAAGGATGATTCAGCCAGACTCCGGTCGCCTTTAGGAGCTTCGGAAAGGGAGAATTATTGCTGAGTAAATCACACGTCGCATGAAAAAACGACATGGTGTTGGAAGAGATGGCCATTGATTTCTGCGTCCTGCATCTTAGTACACATTCATTGTTTACTTCCGCCTCTTGGCGCAGTTAAGCGAGTAGAAGAAGCTACGTAAGGTGAGCAGAGCATGTCCCAACCAAAACGAGAGGAAGTCAAAACAATCGCATGGTTGTGATTACAGAATTTTGGTGCAATATTATTCCCTGCTCATCACCACGAGTTACTCTGGTTTGCAAGGTCAAGAATGCGTCTATCAGAATAGAAACGGTACCCCCGGTGATTCCCCTCAGCCAACATGTACATTATCTCAGAGTATAAAACCTCAAGATCTTCTTGCCAGACCTCATTAATTCAGTGTAAATATTCCAGTCGCTTTAGTACACATCCAATACTCCCGAGAAAAAGAACACCAGCTACCAAGCCTTACGACTCTCTCCAGAACAGAAAGATGGAACGCCCTCTCCCAGGAGCTCCCTATTCCCACCGCATCCTCCCACCACCAAATCAAAGCCTCCAGCTTGTGATGCAGCGCAGAGGTCAGAATAGTGGTTTCTATCCAGTCTTTGTGGGCTACAACGGGCCTGTTCAGGGAAATCCACAGTTCTCACCTGGGCCTTCTGGGCCGTATGATACACAGCTGATGTGGAGGCCAAGAGCTTACGATCCGAACCTCGAACAATATCAGGGAATGCAACTAGCGCCCATAAGAAACTCGGGGATTTGGAACTGGCTGGATGGAGGCCATCCGTGGAGTTGAAGAGTGTCAGAAGAGACGTTGAGATGAAATCTGTCCATGTGGGAAGGGTGAGAGACAGAGAATTGTGGTCTGGTATTGACGGGAGATCATGTAGGTTGTTGGAAAGTATTTTTAAGGCAATGGAGTTGATAGATAGGGTGTGCATACATGGAAATGAGACAGTCGTTGCTATTAAATCTTGCCCCATTGATGAAAGATCCTACGCACAGCTGTGGTATACGCCATATGCTGAATTGCTTACACCTTTACTTTATTTCCTTCAGCGCATAGAACATCACGATTCCACCTCCTTGAATCACATATGCAGAATTGTATACAGATTTCAGTCGCACAGATTCAGTCTACAGGCACCAGTGTCCTGAGGAGATTCGGTATCATTTGGCTTACTTCAACGATCGTATAATTTCAACTTCATGTCTCATGAAGAGCATTGATACTTTATGGTGAACCCATTACCCAAGGTGAGCAGAGCTTACTTTTCCATGTCTAATACACTGTGACGCCGTATCATCCCAAAAAAATCCTGCTCTCATAACCCGTCATCTACCACCCTCAAATCATTCCCACCAACCAATTGTCCACAGTCATCTATCCCGACTTAGCAGCATTCCAGCAATTCTCCCATCCATATCTCCGACCCACATCCCAACTCGAATTTGCGCGAGCCTCGTCATTCATCTTCTCTGCGACCTTCGACCACTTGACGATATCTGGAAAGTTACCAGTAGCTGCATATCTCATGACTGTGTAGGTTGACTTGAGATTTTCCTTCTCCTTCGCGGTCCAGTGGTTTGGTGGTGGGACGTCCATGCCTACTTTCCAAGTTGATCCGGTTGACTTTGTTGAAGAAGCCGATGAAGACATAGCTCTGGCTTTTGTTTTGTTAACAGTTTGTATGGTAGAGGGTACGGGAGAAGAATGCGATGACAGTTTTGAAGACGGCTTTGCTCTGGGCTTTGGGTTGTGTCTTCGACTTTGACTTCCGCTGACGAGATCGAGATATTGATCGAGAAATGAAGGGAAGCTTAGGAGAACGAGCCACATTGAATTAATGGCAAGCTTGGGAGGTCGACTTCTCATCTGCGCCTTCTGTCTGCTATTCACTTTGCATTCCATCCAGCGCTAGGAACAATCTCCTGCGTTGTCTTACAACAAGCATTTCTGGACTTGGACGTATTTTCAAAAGATATATTCACCCGCTAGAAGCATTGCCATCAAAAATGGACTTAGGAGCACTATTCACATTTGGGAAACCAAAATCGTTTAACCACGAGTCCCATCCTGTCATCACGACATAATCTTCTCACTGATAGACCGCCTTCTCACTCTCTCTTTCACCTATCTATAACTTTGAAAGGCACGCACCTCTATCGACAGTACTCATCCAAGGCTGCTACGTGAATACACTTCCAATATCCCACTCGGGAGGCGGCTTAGCGGTGTGTGTCGTTGCCCTCGCTCGTCGCTACCAACTACCCCTTGGGGTTCTTCACTCCATACTGGAGCCTGCCTTGTCGTAGCTTATGACATGGATATTGCGCTCCCAGCGGGCTTGAAGTTCCTGGGTGATAATGAGGCTGGGATACTATTCGGGGAGGGGTCTTTCCAGGCATACAAGGTTAGTGGATGAAGGCTTGTGAACTGGGATGGTGGGTGGGGAGTTGAAAGATGTGTGTCAACAAGAGTTAATATTATACATATGAGATGGAGAGGACAGACATGAGGTATATTTGATGATGATGGAGATAGCGAGCTTGTCTACAGGGCAGGGGGAGATAGTCTTTGTGATGAGAATGGATATTTTGTACAGTTGTTGAGCAGTAGCCACAACCTTGCAGAATCACCGTCAAAATACGCGATTCTGTCTGATCAAACCCAGAATAATCCTAGATGCGAGTGTAAGCATCAATCTTGGCAAGCGGTCAAGTGGCCGTTTCAGAATACTTTTGTTGCACGTCGCAGTATTTTCACCTCGAATATCGCTATGGTAAGCGAATAGCTTCAGTTTGTTTATGTTTGGGAGATTAGGAATCACCGCAAAGGCGCACCAGTGCACCACCAGGTAATCAACTTTTAAAGGGCCTAACCGAAGCTCAGAGCACAGTGAAACACATTTAAGATCGATCGCTTTTATTCAATGGCGATATCAATGCTAATCTAACCAAGTTTGGATATGATGGTTACCACCGTTCTGGTAGTAAAGCATTGATAATCCCCCGAACCATCGCTTCTCAGGTGAATCCTGAATTAATCCATGCGTTATCTTCCATCTCCCCCAATATCGTTGTGCAACTCAATGAGAATCGCAAGAATGATTCGACGTATCTCATCGTGTGCTCCCTTCACTCCTCGCCCAAAGAAAGCCATGCCAAAATAGCTGACCAATCCTGCAGATTCTCCATCTCTACTATCCTAAACCTTGGGCTTGTAGTCATCATCATCATCATCACCCTCATTCTCATCCTCATCCTCATTGATGGGCTCCAGCGGCTGCACATTTCCTTGTAGGTTGAAGTTGTCCTTTTCGTACTTGATCATGTTGTAGCAATTGCTCTGATCATAGACCCGGCCGGTACTCCACGAAGAAACCTTCGCACGATTGTTCATTTCTGTCGCAATCATGGTCCAAGTCCAAAGTCCTCGTCTTCGACACTCAGCACGAGTCAAGCCTTTAGATTCAGCGATCCGGCTGAAGTTATACACTTCGTGCAATGCCTCTCGCTCCGCTGCCAGCCAATGGTATGGAACTGGTTCGGCTGTGGCGTTGGGGCCTGGAGGTGGAGGTGGAGGATTGATTGTGTTCTCGATTGGACCGTTTGGTGCATTAACCGTACTTTCAAGTCCGGAATTCGCGGTACGATGGACTGGAACGCCGCGTGTTCTATCGACGAGCTTGCGACTCTTGCTTGGTCGAGAAGTCGGAAGGCGTGTCGACTTGGTAAGCCAAGCTCCATAGCAATTTCCAGCGGTGTAAACTCTGCCAATGTCCCAAAGATCTCTCGCAGCCACCTTGTTCATCTTGGCTGCAATAGTATCCCAGGTCCAGATTCTGTTGCGGCCGTTGCTTCTTCCGTTGGGGGGTTCTCCCGCTCTCTTCTTCACGAACCATTGCAGTGCCTCAAGCTCGTAATCTTCCCATCTGGTGTTCGAGCGCACTGGCTTCACATTCTCATCGTGTGGTGCTGGGCTCGCTGAGTATAAGTTCTCTCTACCTCCCATGTGCGACTCCACATCCGAATTCAGAGTTGGTGTGGGACTGGAGTTCAGTGCAAATGCGAGGATTCGGTCTGTGTCAACAGAATTTCTCAGCGGAGTTTCATATGCTGCATTTTCGGCTTTGATAATACGTGCATTCTCAGGAGTGCTTTCGAAAGCTGGGACAGCTGGCTTTGGTGCGATCGTAAAGATATTGGCGTTTCGATCAAAGTTGACATCGACCGTATGATCGAGACCATGCTGGAATCTGATCTGAACCTCGTTCGGTATCTCACTCGCAGAAACTGGAGCACATCGAAGTGGAGAAATTTCTAGTGGTAGGGTGGCATCAACACGAGTGTTTGTTTCGACAGGGAATGCATCCACGGTTTCGCCTGTTCCATGTTGTGGTGTGTTCCTGGCCTCCAATCCAGTCATTTCTTCATCTTCGGCTTCATATTTTGCCTGGGACTTGGTATTTGGCCAGGAGATTTCTCGAGCCTGGATTTTCTTCCATGCAATTTGACAGCCGCTGGCTTCATACTTTCTTCTGACTTGCCATTCATCCCTCTCAGCGATCTGGTGCATCTTCGTGGCAATGTCGGGCCATGTCCATTTTCTTTCTGTTAGTCGTACATTGTCACTGCTTTGTGCCAAAGCTGCTTTGTATTTCTCTCTCTTCTTGACAAACCAGGTCAGAGCGTCAATCTCTTCCTGCTCCCAGCGCTGACCAGCCATTGTTGATTGAGTGAGGCGTGATCTGAGGTGTGCCGATCTGATTCAAAGATTATGGTTCAAAGGTGCTCGAATCTGGTCCAGATACACCAGTGCTGGACGTTCCGCTCATGGATAGGAGAAAGTCGAACCACCTAGGTGCGGCTCGAAAGGAATGTAGCTTTATCGTTGCGGCTTTGTTTTTGCAGCCTTTGGTGTTGTTGCTTCTTTGTTATTTTACGCTTCGAAGAGCGTTTAAATAATAATATTAAAGACCGGTATGACTTGAAAGTAGTGCATGGATAATTATATTGAAAACTCGTTGTGACTCGAAAGCCGTGACACTTGAGAGTGAAATGGGAATGTCGCATGCGTCTGCCAGCCAGCAAGGAGAGGAGGCCAGGGACCAATAGGATTATCGAATTTGCAAGGATTTTGCCGAAGACGGCAGCACGTAATTTCCGAGGACCTTTGAAGCCACTATTATCCTTATATTCACGGTATCAAGTCCAGAATTCTTTGTCTATATCGCTAGGCTCGCCGATTCTCTTTTGGTGCCGATCGACCTTGTGGGATACCAGATTTTGAGTCAAGATTGCTGACTAGAAGAGGCTTGTTGACTTGCGCGACCGTGGCGATTGTGATGAAATAGTGGGAAAATCAGGTTATGCTTGTGTCTCGATACGAACTGGAGGCTGGGGTAAGACTTTTGATGGTGATCTGACTAACCTGCGTCTGTGTTGATATATGTTTCGAGGGATGCGCTTCAGCTGTGAGATTTATCTGAAGCTTGTACTGAAGATGGAAGATCAGAGAGATAGATTTTGGATTAATATGAGATAAAGACTGAGGTGAAATATCAAACAGTCAAGTCATACTGTGTGATTCATGGAGTGAGAGCATTCTAGTGTGCAGGTTACTTGGAAGGGTGAATATTACTTGCACATGAGACATTAGAATATCTTGACATGTAATTCTTCTTGGTCATCAACCCTCTACACCGATGATTTACTCAGATGGTACTTAAGTGTTGAGATAAAATTCCGTTGGGCCTGGACAGCTTCAGGCTATTCTCATCCAGCATTGAAAGAAATCTTTGAAGCTTGAATTTCTGAACACACCTGAGCCCACAACCTGCATTTCAGTCTGGTCTAACCCTTGATACCAGGCACCCAGTAAATTTTAAGAGTGACATGATCAGATATACCATGCTATCATAAGAGCAGCCATTATGTCTTGAGCGGGGTTTTGTTCGTCGCGCATCGCAAAACTTTTGTGGCGTATCAGGAGTCGCACTACCTAACTCATATTACAAAGAGCTCAAAGAGACTCAAGATTTCCAGGCTTCGAACAATCTAAACTTATTGCAAGCTCTCTTATCATATGGTTGTGCAGAATGCTCATGATTATTTTCCTACACTCCGGCACGATCTGGCACAGGCACACCAAGGCAGACAGAGAATGAAAAGTGGACCGTAAACAATCGACCCCGCCTTAAGCGAAGCGCAGCCCCCCATCATGTTTCTGGTTCTTCGGCGGCTTAACAGGTCAGTCTTTGGCAACGCATTTCGTCCATATACCTGTACTCAAAGGAACATGAACAGTCCTCTATCACGATTCTTGATGAGACGATACGTGCAACATGTCTTTCTACAATTCCGATCTCCCAGCCCAGTCTGTCGAGAACCTCAGCATATTGCGATCCAAAACTTGGTGTGTTTTAGAGACTCTGTGTTACCTGAGTAGATATTCGGTTCTTTAGGTTCAAAGAAGATGAGCATCCACAGTTGCTGAGCCCATTACTTCCAGGCGAACTGGAGAAGAAGTCAGCTCCATTATGACAGCAGACATTTCAGCAATCTATCTTGTAAGTAATATGAATTCCAAGACCAGGCATGACTTGATAGAAAGTCTAGAGCAAGGTCTCGGCTTAGCTTCCAAAGAACGATCTGCAATGTCAAGGAAGTGCCCGCATCAGAGTCCGCAGCCAAGCGTCCAGGAATGGGCTTTGAAATATCGATCACAGAATTAGATATGGGGGGATCAAGGACATTTTTCCATATTATGGGAGACTGTCGATTTTGGTTGGATCCGGAGGCCCGCGAACTTCTAAATGCTGCATTCAGAGCAGCTGCTTCAAAACATACTCACGTGATGAAGATAAAGCTCGTGATCGAGGATTCTGAAAAGAGGCAGGTACTTGGCGGCTGAGGCTCATAACCCAGCTAGGAGGGGAGTACTCTGTCGATGGATTTTGCATGCTTCAAAGATGAACAGTTACGCAAAAGTCATTCAACGAAATTCCACGGGCAGAAGAGGGCGATACTTCTCAGTCTCATTTCTTCAGTCAACAGAACTGACTACAGTTCTGTTTCGCGGCTCCTCGCGGCTCACCCCCTCCCGACCTCCACTCAAAGTCTTGTGCTGGTCCGCAATAATTGGTAATAATGAGGCGATTACTTGAAAAATTCTCTTTTGGCCAATTTCTTTCGTATCGGACAAAAGTCCTAGCGATCCACAGCTCAAGCGAACCAGAAGATGGCATTCTCAAAAGTCAATTGCCTTGTTCTACGGTAGTCGGCAACAGGGATCCGACAAGCGAGGAGGACTGACTGCTAAAGGGACCGAGACTCAGACTTGAAGAGGTAGAAATGTACTTCTCTAAGCATTACTCTTGTTTTTTTTAAGAGTTTTTGTAAGTCTTCTTTTACATTGAGTTATGTAGCGAGGTAGCATGATAATGTAGGTGCTAAGGTCTCAGTGGTCTTGGGCCCTGGCCCTCTACGAGTACGTTAATTGACGTGAAGAACCGAGCCGTCCAAGGACCAAGGAACCGGGATCAAAGGCTTTTAATGCCAAGACACTTAAGCTCGCTATCTCCACACCAATGCCGTTCCAATGACTTCATTCTGCCTCCCATGCAGCAAGACCGCCGTCATTCTTACCAGATACAAGAACGATTTACGCGATCGCGCCATCTTTTCTCCTCTGCGAAGATGGGATTCGATGATGTTTGGTCGGATCCAGCACAATGGATGTCAGCTCTTGGCAAGCGTACCGTACGAGAAAAAAAATACACGCCGCTGGCTTGCCCGAGAAGGGCATAGAGGCAGGACCGATGGAACGTCAGGTGAGGCTTTACCTGGAGAGGTAGATTTGCTTAAGATGCTGGTTCTCCCTCGATGCGCAAAAAGATCTTGAGACGGAGCTTCAACTTCGAAATTCCGAGTTTATCCCTCGGTCTGTTCTGTATCTCTGCGTCTTTCCATGAGATAGGAAGTAGCGACACACGTACGACATTGCACAGCACATTCCAGCAATTGACTCTGTTTCATCAGATATACCTACCTGCTCGACCACGTCCTTCTACTCGGTGTGCGTGATCACTTTGTGAACTGCATTGCCTGTCGTGCCGATATCGAGATCAAGCCTCCAACAGCAGCAACAACCAAAGCAGCATGTCAATTGATCTTGTCTGACCCAATTGATAATCGGAGCCGCAAAAGTATTCAGCCCTACCAAAGCACCAGCTTGCCATAGCAGTTTACCCAAGCATCATCAGCAAATACGATATATCTATATCGCCACAGCATCTTGACATTACTTTATTTCAAACCCGCTCCAACAGTCATTTCACGCTCAATTAAAAAGTACAGCAATTTGCAACCGCAACAATGAAGTTCTTAGGATTTATGTTCTTCGAGAAGGACTCGGTCGACCAATACCCAGGCGTCCTGGTCCCCCTCGCACAAGCCTCGCGCCATCCCACCGTTGCAGCAGAATACGCTCGTCGTCGTTCCGCCGAAGGTCGTAATGAAGATGGCACGCCTGCAGAAAAGAAGCACGATGGTAAGGGTGACGGGGATACCGAGGATGGAGTCCTGCGAACTTCGAGCGCGGGTTATGATCCATATACCGTTGAAGGTCTGCGTGCCGAGGTCATGGAAGATGCTTCGTCTGGTGGACATGATACGGCTTATGACTGTGCGTATTTCACTACGGCGCATGCGTGTGGAGGCTGACTGCTGTACAGTGAAATCTAAGGTGATCAACAAGGCCATCCAGGATATTGGCATGGGAAAGTATAACTGGGAGCTGTTCGTCCTTTGCGGTTTTGGTTGGTTCGCTGATAAGTGAGTTGACTCATTTTGAGTGCTGGTGTGGTGCATCAATACTTACAATTTTACAGCCTCTGGCTTCAAGGCGTTGCTTTGACGCTTCCATCTTTGCAAGAAGAATTTGGCGTAGCCGAAACTACCGTCAGATACACAACTTGCTCCCTTTTCATCGGTCTCTGCATCGGTGCCAGTTTCTGGGGCATTGGATCAGATATCATGGGCCGCAGAATTGCCTTCAACATGACCTTGTTCCTTGCAGGTGTTTTTGGAATTGCCGCTGGAGCTGCTCCATCTTGGATAGGTGCATGTGCATTGTTTGCTGCTCTCGGAGTTGGTGTCGGCGGTAACTTGCCAGTCGACGGTGCGCTTTTCCTGGAGTTTCTCCCCAACGCCTCAGGAGGACTTCTCACACTCCTTTCTGTCTGGTGGCCAGTCGGTCAATTGGTTGCATCCTTGATCGCTTGGGCTTTCCTCGGTGGTAACTACGCAGTTGACGAGGGCTGGAGATACTTCGTCTACACCATGGGAGCCATGACTTTCGTCATGTTCCTTTCTCGATTCTTGCTATTCCATCTTTACGAATCTCCAAAATTTCTATTGTCAAGAGGTCGCCAAGCTGAAGCCGTAGCTGTCGTTCACGGTATGGCTTTTAAGAACAAGACAACCACATGGCTCACGGAGGAAATTCTGAACGAGATCGGTGGCGACCCTGCCGTTGTAGCAGATTCGACTCTTACAACCAAGGAAATCATTCGCCGCAAGCTGTCATCTTTCTCTACTGAGCGTATTGGCCCTCTCTTTGCTTACAAGAAGCTTGGATGGACTACTGGATTGGTCTGGTTTTGTTGGGTTACCATTGGAATGGGATATCCTCTCTTCAATGCCTTCCTCCCGCAATATCTTGCCCGAGGTACCAATTCAAGCGGAGAGACAATCTCCAGTTACGAGACCTACCGAAATTATGCTATTACTTCGGTCGTTGGAGTTCCTGGATCGATCATCGCTTGCTATACTGTTGATATCAAGTACATTGGTCGCAAGGGTACGATGGCCTTCTCAACAATGATGTCCGGAATCTTCCTCTTCCTGTTCACCATCTCTGCTGATTCGGACTACCAACTCGCATTCTCATCACTAGAGGCATTCTTCCAGAACATTATGTACGGTAAGTTGATCATAATGCCGTACTTCTTGGCTGGATAAATACTAATCTGTCTCAGGTGTTCTCTACGCCTACACACCCGAAGTCTTCCCCGCTCCAAACAGAGGAACCGGTACTGGAATCGCAAGCATGTTGAACCGTATTGCGGGACTCTGCGCTCCCATCATTGCAGCCAATATCCCCAATGCCAACCCTAGTGCTCCCGTATTTGTTAGTGGCGGATTGTTCTTGGCAGCTTTTGTTGCTATGTTGTGTTTCCCTATTGAGACGAGAGGGAAGCAGATGCTGTAGAAGCATACTGGGAAGATAAATAGTCGTTGGAAGAAGCAAGAAGAGTGATGATGCTGAAAACGAAGACATGCATTTGAAGTTATATGTATGATGTTTTGGATACCTCGATACCCTCTGTACTGTTGGCTTGGATGGAGAGTACAGTTTTAATTATTCTTTGGATGAAAGAAGGCAAAGCTTCGTATAGTTATCATACAGTCAATACTGTTTATGCATAATCAGTTGTACAGATACCAAAATATTCTTGACGCCGTCCTTTACCTTCCAAGTTAATTGAGGACATGCCGTTGTGCCGTTACCAAGGATGTATTTCAATCCTTGAACAGCTGACGCTGAAGCTGCTCCCTCTCATTGGGTTGAATGGAAAGCGGAGAGGACCATGCTTCATTTCGATTTTCTTATAGGATGAAGCTCTATGGTTACTTCT
This sequence comes from Cadophora gregata, assembly GCF_030347475.1. NCBI lineage: Eukaryota > Fungi > Ascomycota > Leotiomycetes > Helotiales > Ploettnerulaceae > Cadophora > Cadophora gregata. The sequence continues at coordinate 1,532,507 of NW_026695935.1, read as the reverse complement.
CTCAGACAGATCTGAAAATGTATTGAAGAACTGTAACAAGTTACTTCTGTACCACAATGTTGCGCATCATAGCACCAATTCTAGGTGGTCCAGATAACGTCCATTTGGTGGCTGACAGGACAGGCAGGGGTCAGCTCGGGACAGGTGCCGAGCTGCAGCGATGACGCTGCTTGCGAGGCTGGGCGAGGCAGCGTTGTAATTCTGTCCCACCTCACCACCCTTCTCAACATCCTGCATACCACTTCCAGCAGTCGTTCAATGAGTCGCAGTGCAGCACGGATCTGACACCGTAGGACCAACCATGCTTACAAGCTCTCCCTGTGCCATTTCCAGTTCCCTTCCATGCGACGTCGTTGACCCTGCGCCGGAGAGCTTGCGTAATTCCGGGATTGGAGTCCAGGCTTCTGGATTTTGCGTGTGAGAGGTGCGAGGCTGAGTCGAGTGACACGACTACGACGGCACGGGGGCACAATCAGTAAGCAAGCAAGCAGAGATATACAGGGCCGAACAGTACAATACAGAAGGGATCCGGAGCCGGAGAGGAGAGGTCTCCAATACGACCCAAGGAGGGTCGGTGCAGACTTTAACTCTGGTGCTTTGGGACGATAGATATACTACTTTCTGGTTGCCTTTACTTGGGACGAAGCAACCGAACGATCTGCGATAATAGAGTCGTGGTGCAATACAATTTGCTATCGAGAATACCAGTCGCAAGAACATAGGCGGATACCTCCACAAAGCTGCACTGAGCTTGAGAGCAAGATGTCCGTCCGCATAGTCCTCGACGATCCACACACCTTCTACACCAACCTCGACTTCATCAGCGGCCGAATAGTGCTCAATCTCACCAGCGATGAGAACATATCCGCGATTGTGGTGAAGCTCGAGGGCGAGAGTAGGACCGTGTTGATGCGGCCGATGAATGTCCCGAATCCGCAGCTATATGCCCAGAGACAGAGGAGGGAGGGAATTGCCACGGAGAATCACAAGATACTGTATAAGGTTGCGCAGGTGTTCCCGACTCAGGCGCAGGGCATTACGGGGATGGGGCAGGCATTTACGCTGAGGGCGGGGAAGCATGAGTATCCATTTAGGATAAAGATTCCTTTCAATGTATGTTTAGGCGGGCTTGTGGTCTTCTTCTTTTGTCTGAGAATATGTGATTTGCGTATAATTGCTAACTCTCCCGAACAGAATGGTTGTATGGAACCACAAGCCCAACAGCAGATGGGACTCGGAGGGTTCGGGTTGAGTGGTTTACAGCAAATGCAATACAGACATGTCAAGAGGACATTGCCGCCTTCTCTCACCGGATTCCCCGGAGAAGCAGAAATCAGATATTATGTTAAAGTTACGGTTCAGAGACCGTCAATTTTCAAGGAGAATAGGAGATCAGCTATTGGATTCCGGTTTATGCCTATCGAGCCACCCAGACCGCCAAAGACCACTAATGAATCGTATGCGAGACGACCATTTCAGTTTACAGCGGGATTGGCCCCATATGCGAAGAAATCTTCCATGTTCAAGAAGAAGTCAGCGCAGTTATCAGATACTGCACCACAAGGAGAGGTGGATGCTAGATTACCCAGTCCAGCTATCCTGACGTGTAATGAGCCGCTGCCATTACGACTGCTTGTGAGAAAGCTTAATGAGAGTGCGGAACAGGTATTCTTAATGTCTCTACAAGTACAGCTATTCGGGCAAACAGAAGTTAGAGCAATGGACATCTCGAGAACGGAAACAAGTACGTGGGTATTAATGAGTTTGGCCGGCTTGTCATTGCCGATTGGCAGTCCAACGGATGTATTACGAACAGAAAGTCTCGTCGATAGCAAGTTATGGGATAGGATACCACTGCCAAACACAGTAGCTCCCTCGTTTCATACTTGTAACCTGACGAGGAGTTATGAGCTTGAAGTAAGGGTTGGGCTGGGTTACGGCGTGCCGGGGCAAATCCAGGTAAGTTTCGCTTGTGGATAAATATCAACAAACCCCTTCACTGACACCTCGCCTCTAGCCTCAAACCATCACCCTCCCGCTTCGCTTCCAGGTCGAAATCTTCTCCGGAATCCACCCACCCGCCGCCCTCCTAGACGCCATAGCAAACTCCCCTCCCCCTACAATACCCAACCGGCCGAACGCCACGCCCGTCCGGCCACAAGACCCCGCCTACCCACCACAACTCGGCACACCCGGCGCGCCAGCTATCGACGACGTACCGCCCAGCTATGAAGATGCCATGGCTGAGGATATGACTCCGGCTGATGGGCCACGGAGAGAGTTCAGTGGTGTCACGGATGTCAATGCCCCAAATCTGGATGAGAAGGTTGCTGCTCCGAAGTATAGTGCACAGCAGGGGAGTCCGGGGCCGGGTCCCGGGGGACCGAGTAATACTGGGAATGGAGGGTTCGGGGCTGTTGTATGATTATGATTATGATTATGATTATGATGTGGATGCAGGGGATGCGGTTGAGGTCGAGGGCGGTATGAAGGGATGGACATAGATGTGGTAATAAGGGAATCAGGTACGAAGTTATATTTACTTAATGGTTTATAGAATTGAATGCGATGAGAGTCGCAGTTTTCTTCGATGGATCTCGAAGCTGAATGTTGTCCTTTAATGAGGAAAGAATAACAAGCACAAGTTGTGTCCTGATGATTCTAGGCCTTCCATATGATAAGTAATACTGTCCCCAATTCGCACAAGCACTATGATAATGATACTATTTGACATTTTAAGCCGTGGCCAATCTCTGTCCCACAACTGCAAGCAGCTGTGCAGATCCATAATTTGGAGTCGGCTCAATGATAAGCTCTCCAACCTCACTCTTCCAGGTGAACTCATGCACGTCAGTAGTGCTTGTACTCGACACACCGCCCTTCGCTTTTGCTTTGAACCCCAAGAAACCAAGACGCACACCACCGCTGCCGGAGGTGCTTGAAGCTTTGGTGATATGCTCGTCCATGGACTTTCTCGCCTGATCACTAAACTTGATAGTCGCGCCTAGACCCGAAGCGCAAAGAAGTTGGGTCGGTCGGATCAAATCACGGTTTGGTGGTACAGCATCTGCTTTGAGAGTAGGATACTTGCTGTATATATCTGGGATATCCCTACAAAGCGTAAGATTTTGCAATGCAATGGCTGACAGTGTCGCGAAAATTGGAGAGTTCTGTTTCAAGCGAGATTCAGACTTACCATATTCCTGGACTGACATTGAACAGACGCATTGCTCTCCAAGTGATGGTAATCTCTATGTCGCTGCTGCTATACTCTGTTGTGACTTTGTCAAACTTCTCGGATTGATTGTGCTGTGCACCAAGTCGAAAGAGTCCATAGGAGCTCACGCTTGCACCACCCGTGATCTCTTTGTGACCGTAATTCTGCCAGCGGAAATCTCGGCCTTCACTCATCTCAAGTGTCTGTTTCTGCGGCGGAGTTGTGTCGAATGATCGTGCCCATTCGTCCATCGTGCTTCTATACGTAGGGTCAATGCTGTAACTTGCTCGCCAGCGAACATCTTGGTCTTTGGGTTCTTCCACTGGATGAGGATTGTCCGTTCTTGAAGCGTTCTGAATCAAGAGCTCAAGATTTCCAATCTGCATTTCGTAGGCGGGCATACACCTACTGGTTGTAAGTAATGCACTGAATTGTTGGGAGATGAAAAGACCATTGCCATACAGCAAGTAGTATGAAAGTTAAGTGACATATGATCTGACTTACCCGACAATGCGGTTAGCCGCAGGATCTGCGCCTGGATCGTTGGCATTGTGAATGTTGATGAACCTCGTTTTATCCTTTTGCAAATCCATTTCTCCAAGTCCACCTGAGGCAGCATTCATGGCACTTTCCCATTTGGATGCCGACACATTATACTTCTGGAGCGCTGCTTTATATCTGGGTGCCTTGGCATCAGCCCACAGAGTGAACGGAAGTTTGTTAGGATTCGGATCTTCTGCGTATCTCCATTCAGCTTTGGCTAACTCGTCTTCCTTTTTGTCAAAGCTATCGAACATTGCCTCCTCTGCCTCTTCAAGACGTTTCTTGGCTCCTGGAGTGAGAGAATTGGGCTGTAGAGTTTTAGAATACAGAGCCAAGGGTCTTTTGGGGTCTCCTTAGTGACGTATACGTACAATGTCGACCAGCATGAGGTATCTTTCTGGTCGTTAGACAATCCGTGAAAGCTACACGGATATTACTTCACTTACTTCAAAAGGCTGTCAAAATAGCTGCTCGATGCAACAGGCTCGTAGAAGGCACTGTCCGTACCGGGATTCAAGAGAGCGTTGACCTTGTTGTAAAGTTCCCAGTTGGTTGCAGCTGTTGGAATGAACGCTGAGGCGGCCACACTCGAAGTTATTGCTGGCGAGATGAATAGAACTCGACTGTCATTTGATCCAGCTTGCCCAATACCTACCACATCAGAAACAAACTTGATGTAAGCCTGCCAGTAGAGCTGCATAGGGGTTTTCTCTGTTTCGGTAGCCATTGTTGGCGATTTTCAGACTTGATTCAACCAGAGATAGATTGAAAGCACGAAGGACTCTTGCATTCGAAGATGCACCAGAGAAGTGGCGAGTTAATTATACAACATGACAAGCAAGATAACGCTCAGCTGAAAACAACACTACACCCACATTTATAGGTTACACAGATCTGGGCTATGCAGTATTTCGGCGATGAAATCGGACAGCCGGTTGAGTGGCTTGCAGCTCCCCGATGTTACGCAGATGGGGGCGCTCTACTTTTGACTTATCAAACCTATTTGCATAACAGCTTGGATTCAATCATTTTTCTGATTTAATATAAGACACCTTAATGATCGATCTCTACGGCGTTGCAGCAATGATCAATTTTCAGCTCCGTGCCCAGACATTGTGGTGCGCCAGCCACAAACACTCAGTCAAGGCTAGTGTCACAGCTGGAATTCAATACTTTTCTGATTCACAATAACACCATTTCAATACTCGACTTCTACGTCGTTGAATCGATGATCATTCTCAGCTCCGTGCCCAGACATTCAGTCTAGGCTAGTCGCAGTATCTTTTGTGTTCAACCATTGGTTGCTTTTCCTGTGCGCTGAACTAAGCGATGTTGACTGTATCAGTGCCATTTGTAGTTCTCTCCCAGTGTTTCCTTTCCTTTACCTTCAGACTTTTAGATTTCAGTCAAGTCACCATTTCACATTTCATTGACGTAGTAAACAATGAATCCAAATCTGGATAACGCAGGTGCAGCAAGACCCGGAGATTTCCCTCGACCTTTCGACCCTGATCTCCCGTGGATTGACAGAGTACCACTTCAACCCATCCGTCTGCCTTCCCGAAAACCGCAGCTCCCACCGACACTTCCTCCACGGGAGCGAGAGGCCTGGCCACCTGTTATATTCAGACCACGCCCGAATCCTTTTCCTCGTCCTCCACCAATTGTCGAGCAACCGATTGATCCATCGCTGGTGTTGAAAGCATATTCGACGGCATTGCGCCCATTTTTGACTTTGGAACGGGACCTTTCTAGAGCGCATCAAGCGATTTTCATTGCTAATCCGTTGCAGTACGGGGTGCCAAGTGGAATGGAGAGGGACGAGTTTTTGAACGAAGCCATCTTTGGTATTGCGAATCCAGTACAGAATCCTGAATCTCCGGCTTTTAGTAGGGCGGGCAATGGATTTTTTCAGCTGCTTCAAAGGTGATATTCTTTTAGATATAACAATGCTTGCTTTCGTGACAAAATTAGGAGTTCTAAACTGACTCGGTTCACAGCTATGTACTTAATGTGAAGGATGCGGTGGTGAGTAAATTTGAGTCTCGTGTCAGAATTTGTTATTGAATCAACACTTCAAAGATGTGCCAGACTGTTCTTAACACTTTGTATGTTTGCTGGCAAAGCTAACGGAATCCTCTTATTCAGACCCAGTCTACAGGAATCACTGTTGAAGAGGCAATATTACAAGAAGAACGGAAAAAGAGAGCCAGAAATGATTATGAAGCAGCCAATTCTCTCGTAGCAGTTGAGTTTGCAAAACTGCTTGTAACATTTGAACAAGCTCATCAAATTGACAAAACTCTCACTATGATGGAGTGGATAAACAGTCCCCCTGGAGACACATATCGAGATGCTATAGAAGATCGACGCACGAAATCAAACAATCTCAAAGCTCTGCAGACAACTGGAACATTCGATGTGACAGAGAAACGAGAAGAGTTCGAAGTCGCATTGACGAAAACCGAATTCAAGCAAGGGTGAGCCCTCTGGGTGAATTTTTGGATGGTAACCACTACGTACTGACGGACAAACAATTTGACAGGCACAACATGCCATCCACACTACGGGACCTCGACGCTGAGGTCTCCTCCAATGATGAACTTCCTCCTGCAGGAATTATTTACAGGCCGTTGCACTATCTCTCTGGTTACGACTTGGCTTCCACTCGCTGGGTGGAAGAATACCCGATTCCACCTCAGAAGCTACTGTTTGATCTCAAGGACGCAGCCAGAGTGCAGTGGAAAGACCTAGGATTCCCATTGCTTGACGCTGAAGCAGTCGTTGGAGGGACACCCGATTTTGAGATATGGCTTGAATACACGGGTATTCAAAGCTTTGATATTTCTCGTGGTCTCTGGTAAGATGGACAAGACATATTCTTTTCCGTCCTGTTCTCTCATCTCTGTATCTGACTTATTGTGAACAGGGACATTGAAGGGTTTCGTGATACCTTGCCTCCTCTGCTGGCGACTGCTGCTCCGGTATTGAAAAATCCGATTTTGAAGACAGTCAAGGTGCTCATAGGTTACGATGTCGATGTCGTTATCAAGTTGCCAGGCTCGGTGCTGAGCACACTCCCTGTTACAGGTTCCAAAGTACAGCTCCCATCAAGAATAATCAGCGCGTTGAGTGATCTGGTTGGTTATCTTCCTGCAACACTAAGAGATAATGGCGAAATTCATGCCAGATCTGATAAAGATAATGCGTATCCAGCACTTTTGGCAGTGCTTACACAAGCCGTGTAGTGTAAGAGAGACATTTTGCGACAAACATGAATAGAATTGGTTTTCTGTTTGGTTTAATTATTCTTTAAGGACTCTATATTCTTGACATCAGGTTTTTCTACATTACCGCATGTGACTGCAAGTCTTTGTGATGCGTTTCCCTTTTAACCATCTTCATATTTATCCATAAAATTACAGTGCCAGGTTAAGGCAGCGTTCAGAGACGTCCAAGAATACAAAAAAACGCCAGAGGTCTGGGTGAGATAGAAGGTCACGTCTGCGTAAGGTTACAACACCATACTAAATTTCGGAATTGATATGCAAGGAATGTTTAGGGAAGGGATATAATGGAAATAAAGTGAAAAAGAATAGAATGTTTTCAGAGTTCATAGAGTCTACCTCGCGTGAACTTGAAGTACCTGCTATCTGTCTCGTTACAAGGGATGTCTCGGCAAGTAAGGATAGACGTTATCTCTTTCAGCTCTTGTTAAACATTTCCGCCAGAAATCCACTGATCCGCCCTCTATGACAAAGAAGTTGCTTCCTCTCTTTATCCCAACACACGCACTAGTCTCGTCTAATATACACAAAGAGCAGCAATGGTATGACTGCTGCCACTGTGCAGAAGCTTCCAGCTTTTCGAGCTCAGAAGCTTCTTCTAGGCAAGAAGAAAGATCGCTAGTCTGCTCAGCGTTATATTGCTGCTTGCTTACTCGATCGATACTTGCTACTTGGTAGAGTAGCGGGGCAACGAAGCACCTCATATCACAGTGCAACATACTCCTGATCCACGTTTGCGCCCACGATACGCATCACGATCATCAATCGAGAACCGAAAGGTTCGACAATCGAAACATACCAACGAGAGTAGGACCACAGCAGACCACATCAGAGAACGGAGAAAGTTAAAGACAGATAACGACTAGCTACCTATCCCCCACCCTCATACTACAATTCCTCGCCTCGCCACACCACCACCGCTCAGCAGCATACCATACCAACCATGCTCGTTCAACTCCTCTTCACCTGCATCCTCTTCGCGCTCTTCCTCTTCATCACGCTCATCCCTGGCGGTGCCCCCCTCGTCTTCGTACTGCTGATATTCACCTGCTACTTCCTGGTGTGCATGATTATAGTGCAGGAGGTATTCCGGGCTTTGCTTTGGGGTGTGCGGGTTTTGGCATGGGTGGTTGGATTGGTCGCGCGGTTGGTGAGCAAGTGTCGGAGAGGATGGAGGAGGATTGGAGGGAAGAGGAAAAGGGAGAGGAAGAAGGTTAAGGAGGGTTGGGAGAAGAGGGCGGGGAGAGGATCTTGGAGGAAGAATGATGGGGGAGTGGGAGGGGGAGTTGGAGTGGATAGGGGTGGGAATGGGGTGAAGGGGAGAAATGCGGCAGGGGCTGAGACTGGAGCTCGGTTGCCGATAGGGAAGGAAGGAGGAAGGGAGAAGAGGGGAGGGTCGTGGGATGACAGTATTGTTATTGATTAGTGTTTGGTTTCTTGAGTTGGTGTTCTGGTTTTTTTCAGTGGCGTTGACCCAATACACTGCGCTTTATGTCGCTTTTACTCACTGTATAATCGTGAGCTCATTCATGCCTCCAGGTTAGAAATAAAATTTCTAGCAAAGAACTTGTTTCACGTCTGATAGATTCTGGTACTTGTTCTTCTGTTTACTTTCGCGAATCAGAGGTCAAGCGGGGCACGAGAGACCCAGTCATCTCCACTCCACTCCCATCTCCTCACTTCGGCCCGAACTCGCACAAACTGTGTTGGAGCTTAATATTGTTCTAATGACCTTGAGTATCGAAATAAGGTGAAAGCTCACATGATAGGACAGATGGTAAGCATTCACAACTCAAACACCTCCTACCGAACATTAGCTAACTGATTCAGGCCGAGTGGTTATGGCGTGTGACTCAAGATATCATCTTGTCAGCTTGACGCTGAAACAATTCTCATGGGCTTCGCCCGCAGGGGTTCGAATCCCCTTCTGTTCATTCGAAAACAATTTTTTTTGGCTATCCTTTACATTTTTGGTTTTGAGGTTTGTGTGCTTGATATATTCAACGTTCAGGGGTCGCTTACAGTAAGCGAAAGGTTTTCCCCTCAAACTGGGTCCCTAGCCTTATTGGATACATAGATACATGCCTAGACCTAGCACACCACTCTCGTATTAGTTAGACAGAGGTCAAATCTTTATGGTTAACAATCCGTATGTGCCTGCCTCTACAACTTGATTTGTGCTCCAGTCCCGCAAGCGACCATAGCCTTTTACACACTCGCTTCAAACACGATACTGGTCGCGCATGATTTTCTTCAATATCAAATCTCGTCGTTGAAATATCTTATGACTTGAATTGGCTCTCTGAGTATTGAATCTTGAAGTGCTGTAAATGGGGTGGAGTGCCCAAGCAAGGGCCCAAAATCAGTGTACATGCTTATAGGCCGTTGAGATCAAGACTATGGAGTAGAACCATGATGAGAAGCTTACTGGATGCTAAGCGCTGTAAAAACCATCTCATTGAGAATCCAAAGTCTATAGCTCCTGTTCATGGCCTTGCTCATAGCTTGGACAGTGAAGTCTGACCAGCCCAGTGACATTGAAAGTCGTACCATCAGTCTTTGTAATCATAGCAGCGAGCCTCTGGTCGCCCTTCGAGGGCCGGACATCAAAATCGTGAGTAGTATATAGACCTAAAATAGACATTGTCTGCCACGTACGACCACAGGCTCTTGAGAACTGGGCATCCCGTCCGCTCTGCCATACATAAGCAAGAGACCGGCAGATTAGTAGTTGGGTGGGTGACCACCAGCGAATACCTGCTGTTGTACGTTTTTGCCTTTCTTTTTGTCTCGGAAAATTTTGGTGGAGCTAGTGGATCCTTGAGCAGAATTTTTCTCAAATTTGCGGGATTAAGCGAGGCTCGGCTAAGGGTAAAGGAGAGTCAACATGCCCAAGGTATGAACGGCTCTTGGTACACAGGTTCATGTTTCCATCTCAAGTTGAGAAGGATGACCTGTTTTGTGAATCTATCGTGAATCTGTTTTGCTTTAGAACTTTGTGAGCAATTTTGCGGCATCCATTCCCACCTTTCTTTGACCCCTTGACCAGCTAACCCGGGTGACTGTAACAAAGCATAAACGACCCGCGCGTAGATGGCCAAAACGATACAATTTACACTGGAAGCGGCCTTACAATATTCGGGAGCGTCCCGAACTTTCAGTCCTAATCCGGCTAATTCCAAACCTGCTACATTCTTTGTGTCATATTAGCATATCAAGCGTCTGCAGCTGGGGACCTTCCATCGCCTACCAACGCAACCCTATCTCTGTATCGAAATCCACTACGAATCCAAGCGTCGAAGCTTCAACACGTTGAAAATCAATTCCATCAACAATGCTTTATGAGCTCACCGCCACTCTGTTCTTCCTCATCCTCATCTTCCTCGCGTTGATCTTCGTCAAGCCACTCAACTCCAGAGCACCAGCTCATCTGCGTCGTGGTCGCACAATCGACTAGTCCCTTCAGCTCTGATCTACAGTATGGTGCTTATCACTCTCGAATCAACTTTTTGGAGTGGATAAAACCAGATTCAAGAAAATGTTCTCAAGAGATTCATTGTCATCGTCTCCATTTGCAACCTTCGGAACGCTCATGGTCTCTGATCGGCACTTGGTCTCGGCTGTTTCGTCTAGGGTATATGCAGGAGTTTTGATTATATTTTAAATTAAAGATATCGTGCATTATATAGTTGAAGGTATTTTAAATGCTTTGGCAGCGATGGAACAGGAGACTGGGTGCACGATCCGATAGCCAAATTTGCTGCTGGTTCCTGATATTGGTTGCGGGTTTTCTGATCTGAGCTAAAGACATGACATTGAGATATGGCGAAAACATATAGATAATGCGATAACGCCCATTCTGAATTTCGCGTTGTTTTGCTGTGTTGTTGGTGATCAGGTAGGTACTGGAATGCGGGGCTTAGATTCCGCATTAGGAAATTCGTAATCGATCAAAGCCAGAGCTGGATGCGGCCGACGCCTTCAAAGAAAACGATCATTGTATGAATAGCTAGAGTCTAGACAGCAGTGAAGACATGAGAACATTAAAAATCAAAATTTGGACGTAATAGTCTCAAGCTCCATTATTTGCTCCGTGCTGGCAATCGGCCTAAGGTCTCTGCTTCCTATTTTCCGAGCAAGAAATATCTTCTCACGATTGGCCTACATATTAAGCAAGCCTACGGAATGCTTACCATACACTACATGGATGGTTATGTTCTGTTTGCCTTCCTCTGCTTCCTATTCAACCTCCCCCTCCTCTGGTGGTTCTTAAGCTACTTTATGAACTTCGGCTTCTTCATCATTGGGCTAGTTCTTTTCCTCCACATGGCTCACGGAGTGTTCTATTTCTTTGGAATATCACTCGAGGTACCAAATCTAGGAGGAAGTGGCGTTGCAAGGGAACAAGTGAGGATAGATGCGAGGAGGGGAGCGAGGAGACATTGGGATGGTTCATCGACTACTCCAAGAGGGGAACGGGGTAGGAGGGTTCATGGCGATATTCGAGCTGGCGCTGGTACCGGAAGAGAGAGAAGGCGTTCGAGACACCGAAGAGTTGCGCCTCGAGAGGAGTATTCTTGACTGCTGAACTGGAAAGTTGGTCATCTAGGACTGAACATTCGGAGAGAAGAGTATGAGCGTGTGGGGGGGTTTACCAGCGAAACATGATAACCTGCTTCCTCATCAGATATTCAACTCATAGTCCTATAGCTAGCCAATTGGAATCCGCATGAGATTCCTTTTGAAATGACACCTTTGGTCTTGCCAAACGTTATCTCTCTGCCTGCACCATCGACCCTATATCCGATATTGGCAATCTCAGATCTCGATTCGAGGGTGGTCACGCCGTGGCTTAAACATTGGAATGATACATCATCAACGATGACTTGTCTGTGTCGTGCCGTCTCACCTCGCTTTGAAGCGTAGTAAGATGATTTTGAAACACACTGATGCCTTTCCTCCCCTTCCCACGGCTCCAGCGTTATTAGTTCTCCCCGTAGACGTCGCTCCAAGTCTACCACGCGTGAGCCAATTGCATTCTCATTCATGGAACAAATCAAGACGAGATAGGACATCGGTACAGGTATAATGACGAGCGATAATTTGACAAGGTACTAGACCACAATCTTATTGATGTAGCTCGTGTATGGGGCATGTTCCAAGACACTTGAAGTCGTTTGGAGATGAAGTGAGGTAGCAGCTGCTAACTTCTTATGTTATCATCTACTCTCGGTACATAACTCAAAGCAATTGATGTAAGAGCCCTCATATATATGTCTTCCCAGCGTCCAACAAACCATTTATACGTTGACTGGTAACCACACAGTAGATATACTTGTATCGTGAATCCGCCAGAGTGCTTTTTCTCAAACATCCTTCAAACTTCCGATGATAGCCATTAAAGCAATGAGTGCTGCGCAGAGTCAGTTCCCACATTATGAGAGTTAAGAATCCTCAAACTCACCAGCTGCTGCAGTCACAATATAGAGCGAAAGCGTCCATGCGGCAACAACATCTCCATGGTATTGCATGAACCAGAACCCAATCGCCAAAGAGAGGAAGATTGGGATAGCGACAACAGTACTCAGACGATGGCTTGACCAGTCATAAATGAGACGAAGAGAATAACGACCTTCCCTAAATGGAGGCAGAGTCAGTACTCGCAACACCCAAGGTCTTTTGAAAAACGTCCGGGAAGAGTTGTCCCCAATCGTCATACACCCCAGAGAAGGGAAGTTTGTGTTTCATGATGCTTACAGTGGATTCTCCTTGTTGTCATTCAGATTCTTTCGAACCCATCCCTCCCAGGCTTGTGCAACATCGGGATCTGCATGATGACGGGATGCTTTGTAGGCGAGGAATAGTTGTGAAAGTACTGCTTCTTGCGAAGCGTTGAGAGCCAGAGGAATGTGAGCTCCTCGTGAAATATCGCATTTATACAGTCCAAATCCACGCAAACTTTTCAGGGACAAGAATCTTCTCCATTCTCTTACATCGCTCTCGCCATGCCTAAGTACTTGGAATAATTCTGTTGGATTGTCAAATTGCAAGATACGTTCCTTTGGGTCACTGGTCGAGCGTAGGAACCATCTAATGACGATATATGGTCTTGGGACAGGCATGATGCTCTCAACTTGTCGCTTAATATCCTCTCGAGTAGCCTCAACTCGCTTATGAAAGACAGGACACTGTCCTGTAGAAGATCGAGAGTGGCTTTCCCGACATTTGGACATGCTGAGGCTACTTCGAATTCGGGCAGCGATGTTCAGTTTTGTTTCTGATGTCTGAGTAACCTCGGCGACAAATCCGGGATGTTGAGATTGAGGTGGTGGAGTATCAAAGCATGTCTCTGCTCTTTTCGAGGACATGTCGTCAAGCGCAATTAATTGGGTGTTATCATGTGTCTGCGGTGTCTGACCACGCTGAGGCGTGTTTGCGAGCTTGACTCGTCTCTTCTCTCTGAGCGCTTCCAAGACTTTTGTCGATGCTTTCTTCAAGATTCTTTTTCTTCTCGCCATCAAGTAAAGTAGCCAGAGTCTTGGTTCTTCCATCCGCTTCAGCCATTCAATCCTAGCCTTCCATATGGCTTTCTGTCGATACGTAGTCCAATTCCACCAGGGCAGTGCCTTAACCAGATCCTGCAATCGTTTCTGTTCCTTTCCAAAGTCGTCGAACATGTGCTTGTACTCGTCGTAGTTGCAGTTCTCGGGCTGATCGGTCTGGAGTAGCTTGAGAAAAAGCGGAGCTTCTGTCGAAGTCAAACCCACACGTCTCGTGCATTGCTCGTCCGCCCAAAATATGTTACCATTCGCTGACTTGATTATTGGAGGTATATCATCAAGCTCAATCATCTCCAGTGACCGCCTAAGAGGCCGGACACTTCTCGAGGAGGCTTGCCCAGACTTTGGAAGGAGAGGCTCTGAATCGAAGACCAGTTCAACCTTGTCATACGCATTCTCGATATCTGTCGACATCTTGTGACATGTGTGGTAAACTAGACAGAAAATCCAATGGCTAATGTTCCTCGTACAGTTCAAGGGGTGTCTGATTTTATTGGGTAGGATGAAGTTTTGGTGCTTGTCTTTCGGGGGAAAGGAAAGAGAACTGACATGAAGGTAAGATTGACGTTGACGATGCGAGTGAGTCAATACTTGAGTTTGGAACTGAGGTCCGTTGTTCGTTCTTTCCTTATGCGCTCAGATTGTCTGTCCACGGTAACATCAACTAGATGAAACTAGAACCATAACACGGAATAAGTGACTATCGAAAATGAAAACATTTCTCTTGCCATTATACTAGCCTCTCGCTATTGTATCGAGGACATTTTGATGAAGAGTCCAGCTCAGTACCATGAAAAGGAATGAGTTTGGAAATGAACAGCCGCTATCACGGCCTTAGATATGTAAAACCCCGGGTTCATAATGATGTTCAAAGCCATAAAGTCAGAAGGTTTTGGACATCGGGTTCTCGGACATCCACTTTGATGATGGACTTGTGGAGGACAAGTGTCCAGCATGACGACATAGAACCATCAGAGGCAGAGCTCATTGCATCGGCCATCAACGTCCGAGTCGAATGTTTAAGAGATATCGCTGCAACATGGCCCATTCAATTTAGACTGTGAACTGGTACTCACTCATAGGGTGGCTGACAGAGAGCAGCCATGGGAGAAGAAGGGAGATGTCAATATATGAGCTAGAGCGTATATGGTTAGCATCACGGCTAAACCCCGCTCGAAAGAACCCCACCAAAGTCGCGTCCTCCGGCAGTGTTCGCGACGGCCCCATACGGGAATTCCAATATTGTCTTGTCCAAGACGCAGGTCAACATTTGCAGTGCCTGGCTTTCGAAAACAATTCTGTGCAGATCTTTAATATGAATACGCCATCGCTTTGCGGAACATTTGCCTTTCCCCTTACTTGATATGGCTGCTAAGCTGCTGAAGCGGAACGACAACAGAATCATCATCCACTTTGTAAGGAGTTCCATGCATGGACACCATCTTGCAGACAGCTAAATGCATTCAGGACTATGACTGCTTTTACGCTTCAGTATTCGAAAACGAAAACCCCGCCTTGAAATCTGTCCCTCTGGTCAGTTTGTATCAAAACACCGAGAGCAAATTAGAGCTGACTTATTGCTAGGCAGTACAACAGGTAAAACAACCCACAAATCTATACATCACCCCAGCCGCTAAACTGGAGCAGAAACAGATCATTGTGACATGTAACTACGAAGCCAGAAGACGCGGCCTGCGAAAGCTACAACTGATCACAGACGCCAAAACCGTTTGCCCCGATGTAGTAATTGTTCTGGGTGAGGAACTTGGCAGATTTCGCGATGCTTCGAAGGCTCTATACAAGTTTCTGGAGGCGTTCACATGGTGTGGCAGAGTGGAAAGATTGGGTTTTGACGAGGTGTTCATGGACGTTTCCGACATTTGCGACTTCAACCAATCTCTCCTCAATCACAATGACCTGGCACACTCTTTCTTTCAGCTCAAAAAGGATGACCCAACAAGTGGGTTTGCGTTTGATGCCACAAAGATTGCAGGTCATGGTTATCCTGCTACTTCAGAGGACTTGCATGACCCAGCATATGACACCAATGACAACCTCATGGTACGACTGATTCTAGGGTCGCATTTGGCACAACACTTGAGATGGCAAATGGAGGACCAGAAGGGCTATACATCAACAGTGGGGATTTCTACCAACAAGTTACTGTCGAAGCTTGTTGGCAATCTAAATAAGCCCAAGGGACAGACCACTCTCTTGCCTCCGTATACTATTCCCGTGGATGCCGAAGATGGTTCCTCCGAAAGTAACGTAACAAAATTCATTGATGACTTTGACATTGGGAAGATCCCTGGTATAGGGTTCAAGATGGCTCAACAGGTTCGGAACCACTTCTTGTCACGGCCAGCCGACTTTGACAAAGGATTGATCTATGGCGAAACCAAAGAATCGGTCACAGTGCGAGATGTCCGACTTCACGCTGGTATGGGACCTGAAATGCTAGAGAAGATCCTTGGTGGCCCGGGAGCTCAGAGAGGTATCGCAGGTAAAGTGTGGGGGCTGATCAACGGTGTCGATGAGACCGAGGTCCAAAAGGCAAAGAGCGTACCAACACAGATATCGATCGAAGATTCATACATACGCCTTGACACACTTCCGGAAGTGTCGAAGGAACTACGTACCCTGGCTACCAGTCTAGTAAAAAGGATGCATACAGACTTACTGGAAGATGGAGGTGATGCAGAAACTACTGCCAGACGATGGATAGCCCATCCCAAAACCATCCGTCTATCCACACGGCCCCGACCGCCTATGAACTCGGATGGCACCAGGACCCGAACATTCAATCGCATATCTCGATCCGGTCCTTTACCAACATCAGTCTTCAGCCTCAAAGATGGGGTCGATGCCGTGGTCGAGAAGCTCGTTCAGGAGACTCTGATCCCGATGTTCCGCAAGCTTCACCCATACCCATCAGGTTGGAACCTAAGCTTAGTCAATATCGGCGTGACGAACATGATCGAAGCTGCGAGCGAGACTGGTAAAGGAGGTGGGCGCGACATTTCACGAATGTTCGAAAGGCAAGAAGAAGTGTTAAAAGAATGGAAGGTCGAAGATAAGGATGTTCCACCAGACCCAATTGCCACGAAGAAGCTCGAGTCAGCCGATGAGCGTCAAACAGATCCAAGTGCTGGAAAGGAAGTTTGGCCCGTCGTTGCTGGCTCGGAGGATACGATTCTACCTACGCAGAATACGATTGATGATATGGGAGTTTGGGAAGAGGACGAGGAGGATGACGATAATCGAGAGCAGTGTCATACTTGTGGAGCTATCATGCCTAGTTTTGCTATGGCCGCGCATGAAAGATTCCACGTGTTCGAAGGATGAACGATCAGATGGAGCCGCTTTACGGTCATATAGCGACGTGATTAGCCACTGTGAGACCTTTACAGCCACGCCATTTGAGATCTTCAAATCAGAGGACAAGTTGGTGGGAAGAGGAGGTGTGGCCAGAGAAGAGAACTAAATATGTCATGCCATGAACATACATTACATGAGAATAAGTACCCATAACTGCATACCATTTCCATCGACTCACAATCCAAAAGTAAGGAATGTAGTATTAATGAAACGTAGAGTCTCAACCGGTACCAGTACTGCGTTGGTCACTGAAGTGAAAATAAGCGAGTCCTGATTCGATCTGTCCAAAATGCAACCTCGTGTAACATTTGTATTATTTTAGATTTAAATTTTGTGTCCCATAAGGGTGTCAAATTGTGTGTCCCTTTGATTCAACAGCCACCTTCGACTTCCCTCTCTTATTTTCTCCTCGTTTGTTTCCATTTCGTTGGTAAACATTGCAAGCGAGGTCCCACGATCGTAGCCTTCAGTTATCCAGCCATCGAGGGTTTTTTTTCCCTCTGATCAACCATCATGCGCATCAGATCGGTCAGTATATGTTATTGTCTATTTATCTCAGTTCAATCGGAAATTTCCTCTTAATGGTTTTACAGGAGAGGTATTAGGAGTCGGAGATGATTGGATTCAGCATATTAATAGGCTGTCAATACACGAAGACGAACTCTCTAGGTATTTTCTTGAAGTTTATGCGGTACTAGCTAACAAAGTACACGCACTTCCATCTCACCGTAGAATCTGTCATACCAGCTACGAATAATCAACTGTGTATAAGAATCCATGTAATCTTCTCAACGACTCCAATTTCCGCGCCACCTGAACAAAATTCTACTTTAGACAGACCCATATCACAAGCACGTCCCTTTTCACCCCAGTCACCACCACACGCCACGCGACCCAGAGCATAAGCTGTCACACGACTTCCAGATAAATACATACCTACATCCGCGGTACCGACCTACCTTACCTTACCCTCAACTCCTTCCAAAGCATGTGATACTAAACCTCCCTACCTCCCTACTTACTCCTCTATCCCACGCCACAAACAAAACCCCCCAAGCCGAGCCGAGCCGAGCCGAAAGAAAGATGAAGGATGAAAGATGAAAGATGAAACAAACAAACAAACAAGCCTCATGCACTACTACCCCTACCCTAGCTACCCCAGGTAGGAGGTACCGTTTGAAAAATAAACTACCTACGGTAGGTAAGGAAGTAGGCAAGTAAGCAGGAAGGAAGGAAGGAAAGAAGGAACTCTGCTACAGATCCAAGCACCCAGCCATGCACCTATACCAGTTCTCAAAGCCAATATCCATGCCGTGAGTCTGCCTCCTTGAACTCGCAAAAAATGGGATGTACCCCGTTTAGCTTCCACATACATATCCACATGCTACCCCCTCCCATCTTCCAATAGCCCCGAGTCCGAGAGCATCCGGCTGAAATCCCGTACATATGAGAATCTCAATTTCAATCTCAATCTCAATTCAATATCGTATCAACGCTACTCCTCCCCTTACCTACGGGATCCGACTCGGAACACCCCCATGTCCGAGCCGAGCCGAGCCGACACGATACAAAACATTCACACGCCGTGGAGTACCTCCGTGCAGTAAACACACCCGCCGGTAGATAGGGTCTGCATAGCAATCAGGACATAACACTAAACCATACCAAGTACATTTCATTTCCTTCTCATGCCGGCTACAGTCTGAGCTCACCACGGGAATACAGTACCACGGCACCACGGTACCGCGGCACCTGGTAGCGAGAGAGTGCTTGTGTAGGAGTTTACTTACCTACCTACTGTGATATGTGGTTGGTGGTCTTTGGGTCACTAGGGTATTTGTGGTGTGGGCGGATACTTACTCACTTGTATACAGTGCCTAGTAATGAAGAGGAGATGTAGGTTAGTAAGTCGGGAGGTATATCGCGCCTTGTTGAGTAAGTGGGAGAGGGAGGAAGTGCGAAAAAGGTAGATAATGTTCTGCAGCTTAAAGTGACTTGAAAGTTCCACAGAATGATAGTGTCAAGGTATGGCTGAATAGTTTTGAAAGATCACGAGCAAGGACTTATTGTAGTATTGTAGTGTGTATGTTTGATTTGGTCGGCTGTCTAGCATCTGTATGCATCGACGACGATATACCTAGCGGTCGCAGTACCTAGCCAATTGCACATCTCTGCAGGCACCACCTCTCCTGGCTCAACCAGAGCAGCCTCCCAGACCTCTCCTATTCCATGCCGCATAATCCATAGACAGCGTCCTGTATATCATAGAAAGTAGCAATCCGACCTGACCTGACCAACCAAGTAATTCCCCGCCAGCCGCCGTGGTAACCCCCCCCTAAAACTCCATACAAGCCATTTCGCCGGTGTCCATTTTCCCAATCCCTGTCCCAATCCTAATTCTATAATCTGCCTTCCATTTGATCGAGCCTCCTCTGAAGGTCTTCATTCCCCTTTATCAGGTCTTCCAGCCAGTCTGCAGCCATGATGAGGACTGCACTTTTACTGAATCCTCCGCCTCTGAGACCAGGTACTAGCTCGCCCAAATCCTCAAACCCTTCACGGATCAGCGTCCTTCGCTTCTGCTCACTCTTGATATGGTTCTCTCGTTTCTGATCCTCCGTGAGATTTTCTCTTGCCTTTGCCGCTGCTGCGGCAGTTGATTTACGTCTCTTGTTGTTTTCTGATTCGGGGGCCGGGGATTCGATCGAACCTTTCTTCCCTGGTTTGCGTTTCTTGGTGGTTTTGCTCACCACGGCCGTAGACTCCTCTTCATCGTCAGGTTCTTCTTGAAATTTACTCTTCCTCCGTTTCTTTGGCCGTGAATCCTGATCGTCCCCTTCGATCTCCTTTGCGTTGGATATAGCTCTCGGGCGAGCTTCCATTTTAGTCATGACGGGACTTGATGGTCGGGTGGTGTCCGCGCTACTTGGGTTCAGAGTAAGTGCGTTCTCCACAACTTGTTTGTAAGCACCTCCTGATGCAAGATGTTGCTCTTGGCTGGGTGGAGCAACGAAGCCTTGAGGTGTACCGAATGCTACATCTGATCCCCAGTGGATGTCGACCTTTCGACTCGTTGCCTGCCGCAGCGAGCCCTCCGATTGGCCTCCAAATACCATGTCCGTGAAGAAATTGTCCTGCATGTAATTGTCTGGTCGTTGTACAAAGCCTGCTTGTGTCCTAGAAGGATGTATCGACATTGATTGAGTCCTAGATTGCCCATTTACGCCATGAAGATCGTGCCCGCGAAATGAACCATCACTCATGCTGTGTGAGCGGGCAGCAGATCCATTCTGTAGCACTGATGCTGCTGCCAAAACATCCGCGGACGTTGACGGTGGTATCGATGGACCAGCATTCACATGTGAGCTCATCTCCCCAAAGTGCATATCTGGTACTGCATGAGACCCAAGTTGAGGTTGTTGACCAAATGAAGATGTTGTGCCCATGAAAGCCGGTGGTATTTCATCCCATCCATGGCCGAGTTCGGTTCCATCCGGTTGATTGCTAAAGAAATCATAGTTGAACTGGTCTGAACTGACTCCATCGAAGAAGCTGTCTAGAAATTTCGATTCATTATCGTCGAGTAGAGAGGGTCCGGGTGCAGGGGCTGTAGGAGAGGGAAAAGGGAAATTCGAGTTGGTATCAAACGAGTCTAAGTCAGGTCAATAAGTGCCAGGATGCTGAAGACTGGGGGGGGGGGGACAAACAGCCAAAGGGCATATCGAGGTTCGGTGGCTTCGACGAACCCATACTAGGACGTTGAACAGCGAGCATGAGTGCCGTCTCAATAAGTCGTAAGCAACAGAAAAAGTCGAGCAAGTTGTGTTTGTATTCGGTCAGATCCTCTGGTCGTCAGGTGTCACCCCGGATCTCATCCTCGTAGGCCTGTATCCTTATTGTGACTTCGCCGAGGGTTTGGCCGTTGACTACGGTGCTACAGAGCTATACCGAAGGCATGTATCGGTCCGCTTGGACGTTCCAAAGTCTGCGGAGCTTTGGCGGGGTATATTTGAGAAGTTGCGAGCTTCCAGGCAGCTCGATGTACGGTGGTCGTTGAATGCTGACTAGAATCCGTATTTCTGGAACCGTATCAAGGTAGCCGTGAAGAATGCAGCTGATCGGAGAAGGGGTTTTGGTGGTGGTATTCTGTTCGGCGAGTGGAGGAGATGTGGTGCTGGCGAAGTTCGAACTCAAATGCTGTCCCAATCCCAACAAATGCAAAGGCAGTTCTCAATGGTCTTTGCTGGACCCGGACACAGGTGCTCCACAAGAATCTCGATGCATAGGTATGATAAGATGGTACTCTGCTCTGCTCTGCTCTGCTATGTGGTCACTGGTCAGAGAGAATGGATGGTATTGGTCTGGTCCTTTGCTGGCTGGTGGGCTGGGTGTGGGTGCGTCGGATTACCAGTGTTCACATGTCAATCGAGAAGCGGAGGGAGGACAACGACAACCTAGGACGAGGACGGCTCTCGGTCTTTTCTTTGCCAGTGCAGTGCAGTGTGGGTGAGGGCAGGGTGTGTCTCCTGGCTGTGGTTGGATGCAGTGGGTGTGCAGGGCAGCAGGGCAGCAGGGCAGCTGGTCACTGGAGAAAAGGCGGGCAGGCGGCAGGCCAGGCCAACCAGTGCACCACGCAGCCAAGACAGTGCTCGACGGGCTAGGCGGTGAGAGGGAAAGCCCCGACAGGCCAGGAGGAAGTCAGAACTTGTGATGCTTCTCGCTTTTCGCCGGCCTGAGGGTGCGGTGCTCTAGGGTTGTACTGCAGGTATGTATGTCTTCCTGGATATTTTGTTGAATGTTTTGTCTTACCAAGATTCCGGGTCCGGGAGGGGCATTGGGTTGTTTTGTGCTGTTGCTGTTCTGCGCTGTTTGCTGGAACATCAACATTCCCCATTCCAGCCCTGCCTTGGCCGGCCTTGTCCCTGTCCTGGTCCTTGTCCTGTCCTAAACCAGGGCCAGTGCGTGGTCTTGAGCAATCCCACTGCATTGCATTATTGTAGGTAAATTTACCTCGGCCAGCTCCACCACCGCGTCTTCGAAACCAGACGCGAGATCGCGGATCGAGGATCTCAATCATTTCACAGCCGTTTAATTCAATTCCATCAGCACTGCTTATTTATGCGCGGTCTCCTGTCCTGCCCTACTGTACGGAGTATGCCGTAGTCTTGCAGCTTCGCTTCTTCCTACTTCAGCAAGCAAGATACAACTAAGAGCTGGGCAACGGCAGGTTCCTTACTGCATTTATATTATTACTGCCCACCGAGATTAGGCCAGCTACCTTCTGCTTTCGTACACTACTACCCTCCCAGACCTTGTACACGCCTATCTCAATCTTGAAGTGATCGTGGAGAGATCTTGGAGAGATCTTCTTCCCAGGAAACGTCGCAGGCCTGCAAACTGCAAAATCGCGAGACTTGAAGTAAAGTGTCACTATCAACAACCTCATCTTCTCAGCCCTGCGAGTCCTCTTCGTTCGCCAATGCCTGCTACTATCCAAACCAGCTCCTTGTTTCTGCATCCGTCCCGGGCCGAAGATTCTTCCTAACGCAGCTAGGTACGTCACAATTCCCCTCCCCCTCCTCTCAAATTTGGGTTGTATTATTCTCCAGCAGTTCTCCTGCATAAAAATCCGGGGAAGCTTCCCGATTTAGCTACAAACAGCCAACCTCGGTCAAACTCCACGGCCTGAGAGACCTCATCCTGCCCATCCTGCCCATCCTGCCGAATAATCTGGGATGTCGGTGTCAAGATCTTCCCTGAGGAATTATGGAGGATTATGCATACTTCCAATCCATTCCCAATCAAGCATATGGTCACCTTCACTCTCTTTCCGTTTGCTGTTCTTCCGACTCCTGCTAACACTTCCTCAAGGGCACTTGACCAGGTAAAATTACCCAGCTCTGGCTAGGCATGCAGAGATGTCACAAGGCCTTCCAATGACTTCTCAAATCACAACCATTCAGCTAGCCAGGAGCAGATCTCTAGAACAGAGAATCCCTCTACTTCTCAGGCCTGTCATTCGCGCCTATGTGTTGGGTTACGCCTCAAGTACCACGCCTAGGGTTCTGACGTTAATTTTGACGCATCTTAGCCGAAGGAGGAAAACCTTTGACGAGAAGCCGGATGATCTATTTCTCCATTCCCTCGTTCGGATACTAAGAGGGGGTCTGGAACTTCAACGGTTTCCTACCTTTTGTGCTGCACTTGTTGGAGGCTCAACTCTATTAGAGGCACGTGATATCATGTTCCATCCGATCTATTTACTTTGCGCTGACGACCCTAGGTGCCAATACAGCGGCTATTTGCAAGTCTTGCAACACGCCTGTCACATTTGGAGAAAATTCGGTAAGCCTTCCCGAGCCCGAGTGCCAGACGAGGTAGCCGAACCGATGCACTACCTCCAGTACCATTTTGGGAGCAACCATTTTTTATCTCACCCAGAACTTCGCTAATCTCGTCAGACTGACAAAATGGCTTTCCACGTTCATCGCAGCATGGTTCAGCTTCAAGCTCCTCCAATCTAAAAAGAGCGATGCCTTCACCGAAGATGTTTACTGCGAGACCGCCAGCGGACGAGTCCTCAGACCCAAGCACTTTGCTGGCAGAACTATGGACCTTACCCTCTTTGCTGTAACGCGAGCACTAGATGTCATCGTCGGCGAGCTCTGGACGCAGCGTAAAGATCGAAGAAAAGCTACTGGGAAATGGAATAGCGTACGTCATTCCACCTACCATATTGTGGCTGGCACATGTATCACTGACAGATCAACAGCTCGACAAAGCAGTGTCAACACTCGCCGACCCAGCCATATTCGCCTCATCATGCGCCCTCATCATGTGGGCATGGATATACACGCCCTCCAGTCTCCCCCGCTCTTACAACAAATGGATCAAATCCGCCGCTTCCGTCGACCAGCGCCTGCTTCTCGCTCTCCGACGTATGCGCTACGGCGAGATCAAGTACGGTCTCGAAACAGGCCAAGCACCCCTCCTCCAAGAAATGTGCAAAGACTACAACTTACCACTCTCCTATGGCGATCCCGCCATCACAGTCCCCTACCCATGTGAGATAGTCCATATGGGCAGCGGCCCAAACTGCGAATACCACTTCCTATCCCGCTTCGTCCGCTCCTTCATCTGGGCATTCTCCACCTACGCACCCCTCAACCTGCTCCTCACAGCCCGGAACCCCTCGAAAAAGAGCCTCATCCGTGCACTCACCTCGTCTGCGCGATCCTCCTCCTTCCTAGGGTCTTTCATCGCACTCTACTACTATGGCATCTGCCTCGCGCGGTCTCGCATCGGGCCACACGTCCTTGGGACTTCCAACTCAGCCTGCCAGCAAATAGACAGCGGGCCCTGCGTAGCAGGCGGTTGTGCTCTCTGTGGATGGAGCGTGCTGATTGAGAATGAGACGCGGAGGAAGGAACTTGGGTTGTTTGTTGCGCCGAGGGCGTTGGCTACGCTGCTGCCGAGGCGATATCTCATGGAGAATCAGTGGCGGGAGACGCTGGCGTTTGCGTGTAGCGCGGCGGTGGTATTTACTTGTGTGGGGGAAAAGCCTGAGAGGGTTAGAGGGGTGTTGGGGAGGCTGTTGAGAAGGGTTTTGAGTCCTTGATCAGCTGGAACTGACTGGGAGTCTGGTAAACAGTTAGAACTCAGGAGATGGTGTGGTCAGCACGTAGACGGCGAGGTCTTGAGTCGTGCATTCGGCTGGTATAAACAAAACCTGTAAGATATGGCATGGTATCGCGCGTGTTAACGAAATGAAATGAGTCCAAATAACAGCGGGACTGTAAACACCCGAAGTTCTATCGAGCAATCTCACCGAGCGCACGCACCTGGGCCTGGAAAATCCCCCAGCCTTGGAAAATGCTTAGGTTAGATGATACCCGCTGTGAGAGTGGCAGGTGGATCAGATCCATAGTGTACGGAGATTCTGAAATGATCACTTGGTGACAATTGTTCCGAGTCCGAGAAAGCTCGTACCCGCGGCGTAACTGATCAAAGTCGGAATTTCTTGCGAAGAAAATAAGAGATATGTAAGACTTACCACAAGTGGAGTAGGTGAAATGCAAGCGAAGATAGGATCTCATAAACAAACTTTCGAAGATCTGAGATTCTGAACCTGGGGTAAACTCCTCTGTCACACGCGGTACAAGTTAATTGGAGTGCAAGATAAGCTTAAAGGACCTCGTGATGAGAGGAAAAACAAATCAAACTTTCAAGATCTGAGATTTCTGAGATTTCTGAGCCTGGGAGAGCTGGGGTAAACTCCTCTGTCAAAAGTAAATTCTATTGCGCAGCGTTTGTTTCGTTTCAGTGAGAAGTATATTCGATTAAGTGCCCACCCGAGCCACCCTCGCGAGCCTCGCCACATTTGAAAGTGCACGTAAGAGTCATGAAAGGGGGTCCGATGTCGAACTTCAACTCAATCTCTCGACATTTGATGTGACGAACCTTGGTCGCTGCTCGATTAAGTTCTGCGGCTGCTTGAAACGAGAGTAAATTGTCGTAGTTGACGATCTTGAATGGTGCATTTATTGGGACGAACGGGTCTCGTGAGTTGGGTACTGAGTTAAGTACTGAGTAAGCACTGTATTTGCATTTTTGTTGCCGCTCTTCCCATCGACGACTTCCTACAACACGATACGAGTAGGTGGTGGAGACAATCTCATGATGTTTGATGTTTGCACCCACCCCACTCTGGCATGGGCGGAACGTCAAGCAAGATGGCGAGCTGGCATGTCAACCTGTCAGGTAATCAAACACCAGCCCTAGCACACGGAGGATTCCCATCACAAGTTCCATCCCGCCCTCTCGTTGCACTCTCCAACTTCATGGAAAACCTCCCAATTTCAGGTTCAAAATAGCAAGAGATCACCCATCAAAGCAACCCAAACAAACAATTCAGCTCATCCACGGTCCAAGCCCCAACCAAGCTTTTTCAAGTCTTGGCATATCCACGAATAAGCTTTCGCATCGCCAGGGACTCTCCTCCCAAGTCCCCCAGTGACAGTCTGCCATTCGTGGAACCCAGATCCCGAACCGCAAACCCTTGTCCATATCAAAATCAAATCAATCTATCTCGCTTCCGTTTCGAACTGGCTATCGTCGAAATGAAGGTTGTTCCGTCTGAAACACTAGGTAGGTTCTCGTCCTATGTGGATCCCCCGCGCTGTCAGAACTACTGCCAGAATCATCAGCTCAAAATTTAAGATACACGACTCGGACGGTGAAATAGCCACAAGCCTAGATCTGAAAGTGGAGATGCTTGTAGATTTCGAGAGAAGGGGAGCTCGAGCTGTGCCAGAACCTCCAACTTTGTGATCTAGCAAGCTTTCTTGAAGGGGCGGCTCTCCGATTGACTTCCACCACTTATATCGCCACGTTGCCAAGTTGTGCGGGGGATCCTGAGCTTCTAGCATTGGCTTCCGGCTTTTCCCAAGGACCTGGTTGCTGATGATGATGAATGCCCTATCTGGAGCACTCTATCTGAGTTGTTGGTTCAAGAAGATACACCCACTTCCTTCATTTTCGCCTGTCGCGCCATGCCGGGTCGCTGCAGGTGATTCGTGGACAAGTGGGGGTCCTTGAATCCCAAAGGCATCGTATCTCAGCTGAATTGTGAGATCGAGAGAAGCCGGATTCCGTGATGCGAGACGGAATAAATTAAGGGCTCATCTATCATCCATGTTTTCTGGATCCTAGGCGTCCCCTCTTCTTCAGGTTCAGGGGAGCTGAACCATGGTATTGAGCGGGAGGGGTGGCCGTCGACATCCCTGCTTGTCATGATTCTCTTCCCCCTCCTGGGCCCTCCTGGGGACATTTAAGACTTTTCCAAGACCATAAAAAGGACTATAGAAAAGACTATAAGAAAGACTTGGCCCAGCCTCATAGACAGTACTTCCAAGATCACCATCTTCCTCACATTCATTCCTACATTCTCCTGTCTATCTTCATCAGCATCTTTTTGCGCGTCTGCTTCCTTTCACAGTACATATACTACATTGCCTTCTGTCATAAAAACATCAACAAACATCAAAATGGTCCACATCTCGGTCCTCGTCAGCCTTTTGGCTACAGCTGCTTCGATCGTCTCTGCTGCACCTGCACCAGCTCCAACTAAGCCAGCAATGCTTGACAAGAGGGCCTCTTGCAGTACGTCTCTACCCAAACCTCCTTAACATCACCAAAAAAGAACTAGACTAACACACCCTGTCCATAGCCTTCTCCGGCTCCTCAGGTGCCACCGCAGTCAGCAAGTCAAAAGCTTCATGTGCTACCATTGTCCTCTCCAACATCGCAGTCCCATCCGGCACCACTCTCGACTTGACCAAGCTCAACAGTGGCACCAAGGTTATCTTCCAGGGTACCACCACTTTCGGTTACGAGGAGTGGTCTGGACCTCTGATCTCAGTTTCGGGAACTAACATTGATGTTTCTGGTGCTTCTGGAAATTGCATTGATGGTGGTGGTGAGAGATGGTGGGACGGAAAGGGTAAGTTCCATCATTCCTGAGTATTCAGACTTGCAATCTCAGTTGAAGAAGAACAAATTGACTTAATGTCCTAGGATCCAATGGTGGAAAGACCAAGCCCAAGTTCTTCTACGCTCACTCTCTCACCTCCTCATCCATCTCCGGCCTCAACTTCAAGAACTCCCCAATTCAACTCATGAGTATTAATGGCGCCAACAGTCTCTCAGTCACCAACATCAAGATGGATAACACAGCTGGTGACTCTGGAGCTCTGGGACACAACACTGATGCTTTCGATGTCGGATCCTCAACTGCCGTGACCATCAGCGGTGCCAACATCCAAAACCAGGATGACTGCCTTGCCATCAACTCCGGCACGTCCATCACCTTCACGGGGGGAACTTGCTCCGGTGGTCACGGCCTCTCAATCGGTAAGTCCATCCAAGTCGCACTTCCTTTCGAAGTCGAACATTCCTGACCAAAACCCCCAAGGTTCCGTCGGCGGCCGCTCCGACAACACCGTCAAAACCATCAGCATCAGCTCCTCCACCATCAAGAACTCCGACAACGGCGTGCGCATCAAGACCGTTTACGGCGCAACCGGCTCCGTCTCAGGCGTCACATACAAGAACATCGTCCTCTCCAACCTCGCCAAGTACGGAATCGTCATCCAGCAAGATTACAAGAATGGTTCCCCAACCGGAACTCCCACCACCGGTGTCCCGATCACCAATCTCGTTGTGTCGGGGATTTCTGGATCCGTCGCCTCGGGCGCTACTAGAGTTTATATTCTTTGCGGAAAGGGATCTTGCTCTAGCTGGAAATGGTCCGGCATTACTTTCACAGGAGGAAAGACTTCTACCAAGTGCACGAACATCCCGAGCGGAGCTTCGTGCTAGATTATCTCTGGCTCTGGCGCTTGAGAGGTCAGTTTAATTTTGTCGCCGTTTAGCGCAAGAGATCTTCCAGAAGGGTCGATGATGTTTAGAAGGGCTCGATGTCCTAATCTTGATAATAAGTACTGGGCAAAGGCGGATGAGCATTTGCTCGCATTCTTGTCAGATATTTATGTTCTAGCTCCATAGCTGGCTAATTGGAATCCGTACTGGATACATTGTTTAAAGCACTCTCTTAGCAGATCCTCGCCATGTTACCGGTTGAGTCCTTCGATTGCGTTGCACTTGATGAATCTGTAGCTCTGTGAGAAGAGGAGTCGAGTCAAGCCAGACACTTGTACTCGCGTCTTAATCACATTTATGGAACGAACTGACGAGAGATATCAGCTGAAAAAGGGCAATTTTTCGAAAAGAACCAATTGAATATGCATCTGGATTGAGCCGGTGTTTATCTCTCGCTTAAATTTATCCGGTCTGGCGATTTCTTTCCCTCCCGTCAATTCCCTCGCACTATCGACATCATCTATCATAAATATATGTGATCTAAGATCAAGCCCTGCGAAATAGTTTGAAACCTCCCGCTCGAACTTCCAAGGCCTGTAGCAATCACATGCTGCCCCTCCACCTACCAAGGTAAGCACTCAAGATGGCAGATGCTACCAACATACATGCTTATCCTCGACAAGTACAAATCTGACGATGAAATGTATTGTCTATATATCCCAAACTCTCCACGAGAACGGAACCCAATAAATTCCACAGATCACCATCAACGAGCAGTCAGAGAATCCACAATATCTAAGCAAAACTACCTACTCATTTATGATCATTGCGCATCACGTGCCACATGTTGTGAACATCAATTCGTCACTTCAGCATATGTCCGTGCTAGAGTAGCTAAGCTTCCAAAGGAGAATGAAATCAACGGGTACAAAGAGATCAGATCAAATCAAAACTGCGTGATTCTCACATAGAAGGTCTCGCAACGCGGAAATAGCGTGGCTTTTCCGCTTTACACCGCTGATGATTGTCATGGTTCAGGTTGGCTGGGAAGCCAGATAGAAGTACAGTTGGGTTTGATTTACATGTCTTGGTGAAGTTTGTAGAGGAGTATGGTCTCATACCAGAAATCGCAGAGGTAATCGAGTGGGAAGAAGCGAAAACAAGCTTTCCGGAAGTGTATGGACAGAGACCTTCTTGAAAAGATCGTCATCAGTGTTCTGAAATGATGAAGTAACTTTGGGGTCTGGGATTGCTTAGCAATGGATATGTGCTGTACTAATTATGTGCTCTTGTAGACAAAATGTAGCAGAAATAGCGACTACTCCATCGCGCAATATGTCCAAAGCAAGTTCAAGCTAGAAACAAAACAATGCCATGAGTTTCAGCTTCAAAGTATGCTTAAGTAAGTGAACTTGCTGTAACCAGCGCCGCACTTTTTTAAGCGCTGAAATTCAACTCCAACAACTTACTCTGAAGCAGTCGCTCCAGATTACCCTCATCTAGACAATATTGTGCAATGTTGAGAGCTTTGTCCGCCCAGTCCTTAGCATTTTGATCATCGCCAGCGCAGTACAAGTCCACCGCTCGGTTGAAAGCTGTTGTTGCCATCCATTCGCATTCCTCTGAAGGGTATGGCTGGTCCGTCTAGGCGTTGTTAGTGTACGCCTTTGGAAGGAAACTTTGCTAGCATACCTCTTCTGACTCTTCTGCAAAGCGATGTGCCTGATCGAGAAGCTCCACTGCAATATCCATGTTATCTGAGATTGTGATCTGAACAAGACACCGTAGATATTTTGCCAGCTTCACAATATCAAATTGATCCATCCCCCACATCTCATTGATTATCCTTTTGATCGTCTGTACCAGTACTTTTCATTGCTGGTTAGCTTGAAGACGAAATGTGTGAGTTGGAGAGACTGACCTGGAGTAGGAGCCTCCGAGCAGAGCACAATGTCGGCCATTATCTCATACACCTGCGTCGACTTGCAAGCACTAGCTTTGAGGATAATCTCGGCAAAGTCATCCCAGGCTTTTAACCTGCAGGCAGCTTCGAAATCAAAAGCAGCAAGGATGGTCAACTTTCGACGGAGGTCTGCTTCTGCTTCCTCCGGTATATTACCCGCCTTTTTCTGAAGCTGCACATCAAAGCTTTCGACATGCTTACGCAGCCTGAGGTAGTTCTGCAATTGGACCTCAACGTTATCTTCGCCACGAGCCAGACTGACCAATGCCGTCGCCGCTGTGAAGTCACAGAACATTTTGCGAAGAGTGAGATCATCAGTAATCTGCTGGGTGATATCCTGTGGATATTGGTCGATGAAATCAATGCAGCAGGCTAGCATTCGGAGTAGATGAAAAGAATCCCAAATAGCGAGGTGTTTGATGGCTAGATTGTAGGAGTTTTTCGAGAACCAGTGAAGTTCGTCGATCGTCCAGATTGCTTCCAGTCCTTTCTTTGACAACCGCGCTCTACGTGCCGCCGCAGAACCTGCCACAGGATCAGTTGCCAGTGGCATTCTGTAATTGATTGTGGTGCTTACCCTTTTCATACATTGTGCACAACTTCTCCAGAGTTGCCTCGAACTCAGCAGAATTATTTTGCTTCTTCGATGCCTCGTCTAGGGCCTGGACCGTCAGCGTAATGGTGAGTCGAAGTAAGGAAGCCAAGTTCACAGACGTTGTTTCGTAAGTGCTCTTCTCGAGGACATGTTGTAAGGCATTGAGAGTGTGACTCTTGTTGCCTGCTTGCTGCGCATCCAAAACACAAGCATACATGAGCTTCGGGTCATCGTTGGAGGTCGAGCTTATGATTTGGAGACATTCGGCAGCCAGTTCCTGCTCGTCGCAACGAACTGCAATTCTGTACATCAGGAATCTTGTCATTGCTTCATTTTGTGCTGCGCTTGGCATCGAAGAGAATATCTCTCGAGCACTTCCTATGTCCTTTCTTGCAAGGGCACAGAGAAGTAATTTTCTGGACCATAATTTAGTATTACCTTTCACGCTTGATCTTCAGGAAACAAACCTTGATAATCGGGCCATATTCAGCTCCCCAGATTTTGCAAATATCTGATGCATTGCCAAACGGCACCACTTCTCTGCTGCATCGTATTGTCCTGAAGTATAATTTAACTCGATACGCTTCCACAAAAGCTACAAAACATGAGCTTAGTAGACCAACAGCAGTCCGAGGGGATGCATACAGTATGTGCTGCAAGAGTGGCTGCTGGGCTTGCTGGTCTCGTTGACTTTGCCACGATGGTGGAGAATAGATCCTCAATCTGCGCCAATGAGTCTGGGCTCTCTCTTTGACTCAAAGCGATCCATAACCTAGTAACCAAGGCTTTTCCAAACCATTCGTCACAGTCTGCCTCTATTATCCGCAATACCAGAAAGTCATCGAGAGCCTTAGAAGCCAGACTCGGACTTTTGTCATTGAGCTTCCGCACGTGAAACATGATCAGCTTGAAGTTGCCATCGTTGAGTATGATCGTTCGAATCATCCGCTGAAGAATCTCTAGATAAGAAACGCTGTCGAAAGCCGCTCCAGTATCGCTGGTCGGAGCGGAAAGAACCTCCAGCTTCAGTAGCAGAACAACCAGCCTGTCTTCTCCGAAATTATTCTCGAGAAGAGTAACAAGGCCTCGAGCTCTTGCTGCTGCCTCAGGTTCTTTCATCGCCAGTAAAGACTTCGTCAAGGACTGCAGAATCGAGTTCCGCAGCTCGATGGCATCCATGCTCAATCGGTCGAGTTCTTGTCCATCTAACACCTCACCTGCTCTTTCAAGCCACTTGACGGCCATGTCGTATTTTTGTTTCGCTAGAAGGTCCCTTCCTATCTTGTATAACACGTCTGCTAGGCTCTCTGCTGTACCAGGGTCGAAGATGTGCTTTGCTGCCATTGACTTGCTGAACATATGGTCTGCCGTCTGGAATTCGCTCTGGTTCCATGACTGTATGGCAGTCAGAGTTACTTCTATCAATGTTTAGGCAAGCTCACATACCACAGCTGTTCTGACAACATAGTACTCTGCCACAAGTCTTTCACACGCCTCCCGGTCTTGGGAGCTCAAATCCGTGATCTTTTGCAAGAGCCCTTCGTACGCACTGACACGTCCTAGGACCTTAATGGCAAGAGCATACTGTTTAGCATCTGCAGAGCTGTCAGCGCATTTTGTGTCGGTGGAGGCATTAAGTATCCACATACCTACGCAATTCTTCCCAGCCTTCAACCCGGTTCTCATCATCCTAGCCAGGTTGCCCCCAGTACTCTTGCCAGCTACATGTGCACAATCGAGCATCAGGAAAGCATATACACGTGCTAGTACCAGTACGATCGGCATGTCCTGTGGCTTGTCTGTGTCGTAATCGCGTCGAAGCCGGGTGCAGAGATTCCAGATCGTCGTTCCAATGCGGTCTAGTTCCTCGCATTTTGATGTTGCTGAGATGGAGAGACTATCGGGGAAGATGGATATTTGCTTTTCGAGCTCCTGGGCTGTCGAGGTTGATATTTTAGAAGCTGCAGCTGCTGGCAAGGCAGCTTCAAGGTCTGCGGCGTAGGCTGCAATCAAGAATCAGAAATGCCGCGGATCACAAGCTAGACACAACTCACAAAGGACAGTCTTCAATCGGTGGTCTTTCTGTGGACCTGAGCGGTTCTTCTCTGGAGCCATGGTGTTGACCTTTGAGTCGGTGCGCGGAAGAAAGGAGTGGGGAGAAAGATGGAAATGTCACCAGAATTTTAGCGAACTTCCCGTCAATTGACTGGAGCGACAGGGCATCGCTCTAGGTGTTTGAAGGTATCTCCAGACAAATTAGAAGAAAACAAAAGAGTAGAAAGTAGAGGATGACGCGAAAGAGACGTTCGATTTTGTTCTGTGAATTGATTTACAAGAGAAATGCAAGAGCTTTAGATATCTTCTCAAGGCTCGGTCCGCCCCGCTGAAGGCGCTGGCCAAACACCTATGAACGCCAACCTACAGTAGCAAGATTTATATGCTTATCACCCTAGCATCTACAAGAAAATTTTGATGATATTAACCATCCTAGCGTTTTACCGGATCCTGTGGCAGGAAATTACCAACAATTAGGGACGGGCTACGATCGAATCAGCAGGGTATCAAAGCCGATATGTAACACTGGGAACTTACATCTTGTGGTCATCTCTTCTTATCGTGAAAGAGAAGCAGCACTTGATCGTGGGATCTTTCGACTGGTCGTCTGGATTCTTTAAGGAGCAGCTTGTCAACAATGCCTTTTGACTCTGATCGAATGCAATGGCCCCAAACTTCTCCCAGTAATTTACGAGTGATTCCTCAGCGAGAATCTCGTGGATCGCAATCTTGCCCTTTCATACGAGTCAGCGACATCCAAGCGGCAGACCGTCACAACTCACATCTCGCAATTGCTCTATCGGCACATGTATCAACTCTGCCATCTCCTTATTACCCCTGAAAATCTCGCCTGTTCGCCGCCAACAACACGCAGGTATAGCCATGCTCGCAAACACACGATCGTATTCCATGAGACTGCGCTCAAACCACATCTCAACATAGATGAGCTCGATATCGGTCAAGGCTTGGACCTTCTCTCGGAATTTAGGCCTGAAACGGTCAAGCTGTCGAAGAATCTTCTGCTTCTGGGCCGCATGCAGATGACTATCCATGTAGGCTGATAATCGCGCGTAGCCTTTCACGTAATTGAATGGCTTCAGCATTCCCGCATCGTACTTCGCTCGGAGTAGCCGCTGCATTCGCTCCTCCGGCGCATCGTTGCCAGTTGGATCTGCGGCTTGGAGGTAGTACTCGCGTGCTTTGTCTGTCGGTATGACGCTCGCCGGCCTAGAAATTGCCCCTGCTTGTGGGTTTCCGGAACTCAGCATCGTTGACGGCTGAGTTCCCGATGGACCAGCATTATTGTTGGAAGCCCCTGGTAACATGGCTCCAGACTGATCGTTGAAGAAGCCGGAGGTATCTTCGGGGAGCAGGGCACCGTCGTCGAGCAAGCTGTTGTTTAGGAAATCGTTCAAGAGGTTGTACTCATTGGTAACTTCTGGCGCGTTGAACATGTACGAGGGGTGGTAGTTATGCATATCTTGAAATTGGTTCTGTGATCCTAGCCAGTCGCTCGAGTATCCGATGACTGTATTGTCAATAAATGGTTTTACCAGAAGGAAAAAGTGGTCTAGGCCTTACACTGGTTGCTGTTGCTATTAAAAGCATTTGCTTGGATGCCCGACACCGGTGAGGGCTGAACGAGCTGTAATGGGCCGCCCTGAGATTGGGAGAGTGCAGCAGTGCCCAACGTGAGGCTATTGTTATCTTGCGATTGTGCTTGAGCTTGGTCGAACGAGCTGTTCATACCGTTGCCGTGGTCTACAGTTCCCTGCTGCACAGGCTCTTGCGGCGACCCATCCTCTTCCGGCGCAGAATTGGTATGTTGGCTCTTCGCCTTCTTCGTGGCCGATTCCGGTTCGCGGGGCTCATCATGGCAAAGGTGTCCGATATTACGCTTTATACAGCGTGCACATGGGCGTTCCTGTGCAACAGGAGAGCAGTTAGTCATGGGACACTGTGTAGCACGAGTAGCTGCATATATTGGAAGGGGCCGTACCAAATCGCATGTCATATGCTACCCAGATACAAATCGAATCAGCTTGTGCCAGAGATTTGCGCATACACACAGATTCCAAGGGAGTGACTCCCTGATAATGTATTTGGGAGCCAATGGCGGACTTACGGATCGGCGACAATACACACAAGCTGCAGGAACGCGCCCTCAGATCAGCAAATGTTTCAGAGGAAGGACTTGAAGCTGCTGGCCGGGCTCGGCTGGCTGGCTGGCTTCTGGTGAAAATACCATGATTAACTTTACGCCTCTTCTTCGGACTCTTGCTTGCGCCAGACGCAGGAGGCGACTTTTGGGGCTTCGCATCCTGCCCATTGCTTGCTCCGTTCTTTTCCATGGCATCGGAGCCTTTGTTATGAGTGTCCCATCGGGTTGCGACAGGCGCCGTTGTGGGAGCAGGTCTCGACCCAACCTGTCCGATTGAAGCTGCCCAAATTCGTCAGCGCAAATCCGTGGACACAGAAAGGGGCTCTTACTACTGCGTGTCTAATTACACAACGTACGAAGGTGCTAGGAGGATTTGCGCATCGATTGTGGTGCTCAACGGCTCAGACGTGGTGTTGATGAATCCAATTCGCGGGGCTCCGGAGCTAGCCTTCAGTGGGCAAGGCAAATGGAGCTGTCAGGCACATCATGCACGCACTTATATTTTGCGACCAATGACTGAAAATTATACATGTGACAAAACCATTTGGGTATTTATAATTGGATATGTGCAGGTGGGTATTTCATCATAACAAGGTGGGTATGCATGCGCATCATCAAATTACAAGGTCGTGTCCATGTCGTCTGTTCCCAAACGCCGAGCCTCCATTCGCATCCTATTCTATCCCACCTATGCTATGCAGCGCAGCCTTGTGGTCGGGTCACAATCAAACCCAATCCAGTCCGTGTACAATCTTTACACTCGCTCTTCTGCGCCTAACATAACATCATCATACAATGAGTTGTCAAGGTGATCAAACAAGGTGGCTTGAACAGCCGCTCTGCTCTTCGCCATTGCTTGTGAGATCCCCTGAACCTGCTTGATATTGCTCTGAATAGAGTCCACGTGACCGTTAAGTTCTTCCATCAGGGCTTTCAGATTCCCGTCGTCTTGGACCTTTAGATCAATTAGCTGAAGGAAAACATTTCTGTAAAGGGCAAACTTACCCCGAGATCCAATGGCTGGAGCTGTCGGTCGACATTGAGACCAATATCACCATTCAATAACTCAGTCTCCCCTAGCGATTCATCTGGTTGCAGGACCGAATGCAACTTTCGAGCAGCTTGATTTCGCACTGAAGCCTCGGACTTTGCATTCGTCTCCAGCTCTGCGAGCAATTCCTTATCTAACTCCAGCTTTGCCAACTCCTTGCTTAATTCTGCCTCAAGCAGCTCGTTCGAATGGAGTGCCGGTGTGAGCTGCGCCTCTAATGCCCGATTGTGATCCAATATCTTCTCAAAATCGAAATCGTCCTCTCGATGGTTCCGTGTGCCAGGTGGGAATGGAAGACCTCTCGAAAACTTCCTTACAAGTTTACGTGCAACTGCTTCTACAGCCGTGCTCGCTTGGGTTTTCTTCCGTTCGTCATTGAGATGAGCAATGACAGGCCTCTGAAGATCACTCAGCAATTGGGCGATGCGATCAATTGCTGTCGGGGGAAGAGCCTCCCATTTGGCCTCAATTGTCTGCCGTAACACGTTTCTGGTGACTGCCTTAAGATGTTGATAGTTGAGCAAGTCCACTTCTGCTTCCGGTGATTTCTCAATTCGCTGGCGTTTGAATGGTGCAGACTCTGCTTCTAGACGATGTCAGTGAAATACAATGCAGTCTTGAGTATTACGTAAACTCACTTTCAAGGCCTTTGCGTTTTCGCGGAGGAGCTTCGACTTGAGGAAAAGTTAAAACTCGATTTGAGCCTTTCTTGTTGGTTTGGGAGGGTGCCGAAGAAGTACCATTAGATTGTCGCGTAGCTTTCTTAGCATCTGTTGATGTTTGAGTAGAGGAAGCACCTTTCTTAGCATGAGAGGTAGTGCCAGAGGGTTTCGATCGCTTTCCGCCAGGAATCTTCGTAAGTTTTGAAGAAGCATGTTCCACCGCAACGACTTCCGATCGTCGATTAGACTTGGTCGTTCTGCTCGAATTTGTCACCCCTGGCTCAGGTACAACTTGATGAGATCCGAGGTCTGATCTTCTCGTCCTCCTTCCCCTGTCCTCAGCTTCAACATCTCCATCTCCGCCTTGCACATTAGACTCGCGAGTCCTCTTGCGTTTGAGATTCTTATCTTGGTACGATGGCTCCTTCTCCACTACATCCGGTTGTCTGTGGCGAGTCCGACCTCGTGCCGGAGTGCTTTCATTTAGCACACTCTCACCCTCTGGCTGGATAATTTCAGCATCGGACTGGCGAGTACGTTTCTTTTTAGGCTCTGGAAGTTCAGGAGCAATCTCTGCTGGTGTTTTCTCTGCAGCAGGCCGACCGCGCTTCTTGGCGATTCGGTTATCCGAAGCTGATGTAGATTTGGCGGGTGACTCAGAAGGAGGAAGTGCTGGTCTCCCGCGCTTCTTTGTGGCATCCAGCAATCGTTCTTCCGGCTGTTTTCTAGCTGATGCCGCAGTATGTCGGCCTCGAGTTGATGACCCGATCTCCTCTCTAGAATTTCCAGACTCCAAGACGTCCTCAACTTGATCCTCAACAGCAGCAAGGGATCGCCGACTTCGTCTTTTTGGCGCTGTGGTGTCTTTGGCCTGCTCTCCCGATAGACCACCAACCTGTTCCTCAGCTTGAGCAGCGGAAGGTCTACCTCTCCTAGTAGGTGCAACCTGCTCTTCACTCCCATCCACAAAATCCTCCTCTGCCACAACAGCGGCCGGCCTCCCCCGTTGCCTCACTGTCATCGCATTTGTCCTATCCGTATCCATCGCTCGGGACGCCTGGCCCAACTTCAATTCCCCCTCCCCAGCACTCGAGCGCCCCCTCCTTGACGGCTTCTCATTATCTGTAGCTTCTTTGACATCAAGGTCCCGGACAGCTTTCTTCTTCGCACCCTGAGCTTTCTCTCCTTCGCCTAGGCCTAAAGCTCTGATATCCGCCTCCCCAGCACTTGAGCGACCCCTCCTCAAAGGTTTCTCTTTCTCCCTGTTCGCAGCACCAATTTTGTTGGATATCCCGGTATCTGCCTCATTTCCCTTCCTCCCTCTATTCCCCGCCGCCATCTTTTCTGTAATGCCCCCTCCACCAGCCGAAGGCCTGCCCCTCTTCTTCTTCTCACTCCCATTCTCTCCCACTTGCATTTCTCTGTCTCCATCTCTTGTACTTGTCGCAGAAGCGTGAGGAGCAGGAGCAGGCTCGGCAACCGTTGGTTTCGCAGCCCACCAGTCCGATGGACGCGAGCGCTGTCGTTTGAGGATTCCGGGTTCTGGGGCCTGTGTTTGAGTGTTTGTCAGACGATGGTCCATTCTAAGTTCCAATCTTTGATGAATATATTGATAGAAATACTGAAATTATACGTACCATTTTGAGGTATTTGGTTATTGGCTCGGTGTTGTGTTCGTTACATGTTGGTGCTGAGGGGTATTGGTTCTTGAGAGTCCGGCAGTCGTTGATCGCGTAACGCGTCACCACCTCAATTGGAAAGTCAATACAGCATGGGCACGTGATATGTCTTAACAGTACAGCGCCTCCACCTGTTCGATGTCACCAAGTTGCCTTCGGTCTCGCGACGTGGCTCAATATTCGTGGTTGCGTTCAATTCCATACAGTTCCTTGGTATAATTACATGATCTAGCTGGTACACATCCCAAGTTGGTATAGATCAATCCCCTTCGTTCCTAGACGCCGAAGATGCTCCTCAACTCCACGCTCCCAAAATATACCAAACATCCATGCCTCACTTCACATCCCGAGATTCCAGCCTATTTAACCTTCATCATGATAGTTTCCAATCCTCTCACAACATCAATCTGCGCCGCCCTCGCCTTCACAGCATTCAGCATCCCTCTATCAAAATCATCCCTGGCCCTCAGCACAGCCTCCACCCAACTAAGCTGCAAATCCCAATAGTCCATTTTGAACGCCGCAAACACCTCCGGAATGACCGCCTTATCGGCCTCAATAAGTTCCAGGAAACGTTCCGTAACTCGCCATTTCTGCTTGATAGCCTCACCAACATCAGGACTGAGGTGGCTGTTCTCAGTGAAAAACTCAAAGGCTGTGGAGACGTCGTTGAAGAGCTTGTCTTTGTACGGGTCTTGACGCTTGAACTTGGCACCTTTGTTGCGCACGCTGGTGAGGTAGCGGACGAGAAGCTCATCGGCGAGTTCCTCGATAAAGATGTCGAGGAGAGAATGATGCAGTACGACTTTGTAGTCGCTGACGTATTCATCAAATGTGACGATCATCTGCTTGATGGCGGTGGTAGAGTACCATCTTGGCGTGAAGAAGTCTGGCATGACGGTTCGGAAGTCCACAGCGAAGACTAGTTGGGCGAACTTGGCTATGCAGTGGGTGCTGAAATCAACATAGACATTCCGTAGATCGGCAATATCGCCATCCACTCTCTCAAGATACTGAGGCGATACCAAAGGCTCGAATTTCTGGCGGAAACTCGTGAGGTATGCAAATCTCCCAGCGTCCTCGTTGTCATCAATGCAAGCTATCTGGTCATTTGCAGTAGCGACGAGCCAATCCTGTAGAGCCGGAAGTAGATCAAGTTCAGGATTAACATAGTACTTGGCTGCCTCCTCGTCAAGCATCTTCTCCCAATTTGCCTGTCTCGTCTTCAGCCGCAGGATCATGGCATCAATCACACCTTCAACAACATCCATGCGCTGTGACGTGCCAGCAGAATCAATCTGCTCTCGCAGCATCCGCCACATGTCGACCAAATTCTTGGTCCGGAAGTACCCATACTCATCAGCATCCAGATTCCCTCCTTCAACACTCCGCTCCATAAAGTCATTCTGCTCAGTCTTGAAGATGCGATCCAGCCATTCGTCCAAGTATTTGATAACGAGCTGTCGGAAATCTCTGACCAGCTCAGGTTCTCGACCATCCAGAACTAGAGGCTTGAGCTCTTCCTGTTTGAAGCCAAGCTTCGCCATTTTTTGGTAGTACTTCTCCGGCCAGTTGAGGATGGAAAGCATGTGTGCGGAATCCGTGTCTGGATCATCAACCATACCGATCAGAAAGTCGTGCATGAGCTGGTGATAAATCTTTCCATACGTCTGGAATATCTTCCACTTCTTGGGCATCAAGGGTACCATGCCCTGCTTGACAGCATTCAAATCGTTGAAGAACCACTTCAGATTTTTGTCTATCCTTGACGGGTCCTCCAGGAAAGCTTGCTTTGACTCGTTGATCTGTTCCTCGGCGTGTATCTGTATGGCCTGTAAGAACTTCTCCTTGTATCCCCTAACCTGCTTCGCTCCATCCGTGATGCTTTGAAACCTAGCAGCCATCTCCTTGTGATCTTTTAGCGCTTCCTGCAGTGCCTTTACTCTCTTATCACTGCTCTCTTCCGCCTCAATGATGACTGACAACCTCACCACCAGCCCATTATTCCCATTGATAAGCACATTAATTAGATTCAGCGCAATTGTTCCAACATGCTCATCGAACCATTCTACGGTTTCCTCCAAACGCGCAAAGTACTCCTCCAGCGTATTCTGCGCACTCGGATCATCCGCCCTCTCGATTTGCTCCATTGCATCATCCCTTATATTCCTCAGCTGCGTCAACTCGTAATGCACAGCTAGCAGGTTCGGCATGTTCTCTGGATCCGCATCGTCCTCCCTCAACAAGGCTTCAATCCGATTCAGTCGATCATTGAAGCTATCCAGATTCATCCGCATGGTCTCGACAGCACTGAAATTCCTGTGCGTCTGGCTGACTAGATTGATATTGGGGAAATCCCTAATCATGTTCTGCGCCTCAGCACAAAGCTTGTCTATCTTCATCATTTCCTCCTTGATGAGCTGCACCGTCCTCTGCCCATCCGTAATCCCATTCATACCCGACTGTGTGATCTCTAATTGCTCTTTCAATCCGCTGCGGAGCTGCGAATCGACCGCGGCCTTCTTTCGTACGTATTCCAGCTTCTTGTCTGGTATCTTGTCCAGATCGTCCGGATGCCGTAGGAGCTCGGCGAGCTTGACGGTCGAGCTGTCCATCGTCATTTCGAAGGCGATGAATGCTGTAAAATGCTGTCTTCCTAGGTAGTTCAAGCCATGCTCGTGTTTGAGAATGTGTCGAGATGTTGCTGTATGTATGGTTTAGCTCGGCTTCGGAATAAGCCGAGCTAGGATGTTGATGATCTTCAAGGAAACTTCGCGACATCAACCACTACCTTTCAACGTCAAGACAGGGCAATCGTCTTCAGGAGACAAGGTACGTCCTCCAGAAACTTGTATTCGACTCTGTCATTAACGGTGAACGTAGTCACAATGTCTTACTTTCGAATAACTCTCATGCGATCAGGCATCGGCCTTACAAAACGAACCCAAGGCGTCCTCAAAGCACTCGGCCTCCGCACACGAATGAAGACCGTCTTCTACCCCGTCACCCCCGAAGTCGCAGGTCAGATAATGAAAGTCAAGGAATTGGTGTCGGTGAGAGAAGTGGACAGGGCGTTGACGGCGCAAGAACTGCGTGCGGAGAGGAAACCAGATCCGGGTTTTTACATGGAGAAAGCAGTACCACGGTGATGGAGGACGGATGGAAGTGTGAAAGACAATGTGTGAGGATTATGGTGTATGCTAGTTGCTGGAAGGAGGTTTTGATCAGACGGGCTATGTGGCGAGAAACATGCTGTCTTATCAAAATGTCGAGCCTCAAAATACAACTTTGCAAGACGGCTCGTTGTACAGAATGGACAGACGGCCTCGAAGGTTCTCAGTTCGTATCAGGCCTTATCGAGATGTAACATACAATGGGAATTTGGGAATTGACTGCGGTCATCAGGGGTAGAGATAGTACTGCCCCTAGGGTTTGATGTACAACTATAGTCAGGATTATACAAAGCCAATGAAGCATCAGAAATCCACCAATGCCCACTACCTACTCTCTCAACACAATAAGGAAAACCATGCCCCGAGTCCACCCTTGGTTATTCGGCGATCAGGCAACGTCAGAGGTTGAGATACTCCTTGCGAGGTGGAGTTGAAAGAAACCTTGAAGTCTTGCTTGTGAGGGAGCTGGGCTTCATGTTGACGGAGAAGAAGAGATAAACCATGTCACTAGCATCAAGAACTGAGACCAATCATGCATGGGATTCCAAGCAGAACAGCCCCAAACTGCTTCCACTAATGTCTATCATACAGTCC
Organism: Cadophora gregata; assembly: GCF_030347475.1. Taxonomy (NCBI): domain Eukaryota; kingdom Fungi; phylum Ascomycota; class Leotiomycetes; order Helotiales; family Ploettnerulaceae; genus Cadophora; species Cadophora gregata. Next base: position 1,490,210 of record NW_026695935.1, on the reverse strand, counting down.
TAGCAAGTTGACTTCAAGGCAGGCCCAGTGGCAATCCAAGGAAACTCTGAATGCGATGATTGATTGCCGAACAAAAGGTGAGTGCTACCCGACTGTCATCGTCCAGTAGTCACTGCTAGAGCAAATATATTCCTCCAGATGACGACCTCTTGCAAAACAAAAGCAGCACAAGGAAGCCAGTAGTATACAGGTGCATTAAACACGGAGTGCCGCGATTCCAATCACAATTGACGCCATTCTCCATTCCCATGCCATTCCTATGAATACCTATCCGCTGCGGGCCTTCTCAACATATTCTGGGCTGGGAGTCTCGTATTCGCTGACAAAGTACTTGGTGACATTGCGTCCGATCCAGATGGTTAATTTGGTAAGCTCTTCACGAAGGCGATTCGAAGACTGAGCGTCCATATTGGTCTGAGCAATGAGCTCTGGAAGGGTAACTTTGGACTTGTCAGTTCTGTATATGTAAGTGGCAGATAGGGGCTACCAACCAATGAGGCGGCACAAGTGCTCTGCACCATAAGTATCACCAACAGTCTTGCCGGCAAAGTCACCAGTATCCTTGTTGAAACCTTCACGAACTTCGATGTATTGACTGCGCTCGAAGCTGCAGAATTCTATCAGAAGATGTGCAGGTGCATGAAGTTAGAAGCCTTACCGGTACAAGAGAATGCGACCAAGGGTCTTTTCGAAGTATTCCTTCAGACCAGCAATGACCTCTAGGAGAATATCATATTGAGCAGTTCCGGCTTGGCGTCTTGGTTGCTCGTAATCGAGGTAGTCATCCAAGATCTTGTTGACAGGCTGAGCAGCTGGAAGGGGAACAAGTTGTTGGTTCTTGGTGACATTCTCCCAATCATCGACGAGAATTGCCTTGATATGGTCTGGTACTGGAAGGTGGATTGATGGCCTAGTGTGGAAAGTCTCCTCCTGTATGTCACAATTTGTTAGTACATCATATTTGGCAGCAAGTCTTGGCCATAATTTGAAGATCTTGTCTGCTGGGTCGCTAGGTGTCTTCTTGGTCGGAGTCGATGCAGGAGTAGAAGACGAAAAGGGGGTCAAAGCTGGCACAGAGTTCGACGTCAACGGCGCTGAGGATAAAGATGAACTTTCATCAACATTCTCAACCGTGGAAGCAGGTGAGCCATCAGAGGTTGGAGCGCCAGCAGCAGGCAAAGACCCAGGCTTAGCCAAGCGAGCACGACGGCCTCTTCTTGGAGGACCCGGCTTCCATCCACTACCAGTCTCCGGGATTTCGATCCTCCCTGCAAATGGTACGACCCTATGGCGAGGCATGTCCTCGTAGTACAGCCTAATTATCTCGGTATCTGTTCCATTTCTGATGTGCTCAAGGACCTTAGGGTGTGGGGCCGCTGCCTTAGCTGGCTTCGAGTGAGAGTACGCGTACTTGTTTGGATTTCTGAGCTTGCCGGCAACTTCATCGACGTATTCAAAATTCTTGGGAGGAAGCTGCAAGAGATTATCTTGGGCGAGCATGTCATTGTCATGAAGGAAACGGAGAACGTCCCATTCGGAGCTCTTAGGGTCAGCCCAAGATTGGTATTTGCGCTTCGATCTAGATTTCTCAGTGTCAAGAGCGACGGCTTCAGCATCTCCTTCTTCTCCATTTCGACGGACAGCACGTATTGCGCGACTGCCAGGAACGACAGCACTGGTAGCAATGGGCTCATTTGAGTTATCTGTGATGTCCTCCGACAGGTCCATGGTCTTGTTTCGCGATTTGCGGACACGCTTTGGATGAGGAGCAACTGCGGTAGCAAGTTTATCTACGGTCTTGTGTGTTTCGTTGTTGATATCGCAATCAGACGCCTTTCGCTTCTTGCTAGCGGATTTCTGTTTGTGCTCAGCCTTGTTCCCAGCCTTGTCAGTAGCCTTGCAGAGAGGCTTTTCAACGACCGAGACAGCTGCTGAAATGGCCTTCCTCTTCTTAGGAGTATGTGTGAGTGCTGTCTTTGTGAAATGCTTATCTTCGGTTGTGAAGTCTTCTGAAGCTGCCTTGCGCTTCAAGGTACGCGCTGGGGCTGGTACGATAGTCAAGCCCGAGCTGATTGCCTTGGGTGATGGCTTGATCGCGCGCGTCGATCTTCTCCTACTGGCAGAGGTTATGGGCAGATCGTTGGAGACATCAGATTTGGCAATGGATATGATTGTTGCGCCTGTGGTGGTTGAAGATGTTTTGGATACCCAGGACTTGAAGACCAGTTTGACGCGCTGAGGCGAGGGAGACATGATGGTATTGACAGGGTCTTTGCCTGGGGACTTTGACTTCAATGAACTGTTGTTCGCTTTACTCATGCTGTCATGCGACTGGTAGCAGGTATCAGTCACACGGGAAACGGGATATTGAGCCTGGGAGATGGATCAGTAGAGGCGCGACAAGATGCTAGCAGAACACAGAGCACTCACAATATCATCGGTGACAGGGAAAGGCACAGTGCCTTTGATTGATGGACAAGGAGGAACTTCTTCGGTAGTTGCGCATCCTTGGTAAATCGATCTGGAGTTTTCCTTCGAGCCCTTGGGGGTGACCTTCCAGCTGATGGGAGACATTGCATCGACATCCTACAAACTTGAGTGTCAGCAGGATTCAGCGAATAATTGGAATTTTACTTACAACTCTTTCATCAACTGATGGTACAAGATGGTGCAAAGCAATTTGGGCGTTTCCAATGGAGCCGTAACCAGGTACACTGTGCGCAGATTGGGAGCTTGATTTGGGAGCGGCGGCGGAGGAAGAAGGCCTTCGGCTGGGATTCTGCCGATTTTCGCCTTCTCCTGACTTCACCTTCGACAAGCGAAACAACACGTCCGCGCCTACATGGATAATTGAGGAGGTGGGTTCTTTAGCGCCCCTTCGTAAGTAAGAGGGCACTTGTAAGCATTGTAGTGTTGCAAAAACTTTACTCAACGTGTGACTTGCAATATGGCTCCCGACGTGGGCTCCTAACGATTGATCCAAGGAGCTTCCCCCAACGGACTTGTTAAATGATAGTCTTCCACTCGGTTGCGCCATTGCAGTATTCTCGAGATACCCTCGTTCTGTAAAGTGACGGCCTCAGAATCCATGGCTGCGGGTCCTGGTAGGCGATGGAGACTTGCGTCTGAACGTTGCGGCATCGGATCAGCACTTGACCCGTATCGACCTCTTGGTCGGACATGATTCCGACATCCACAGCACTTGAATCGCAAGTTAGTCTTGCGTGGTAGAGGTTATAAAGTTACTTACACTTGGGTTGTACATTGAGCTCCAGTCTTCGGAGACCGTCTCATCAGATCCCAAATCAAGGTCATCTGAGTGAAGAACAAGCATCGTCAAGGGCCGCGCAAAGGACGGTCACAAATCCGTAATCGAGTGTTGTATATCCCAGGTTTCCTCGACGAAGTAGTGTGTAGGAGAGGAAGGTAGTCGATGAAAATCTGAAGGCAGGTGGAAGACTTGTCTGTCTGGAGGAAGTTGTTCCATATTTCATATTTTTCCAGGCATGCATACATGACAAAAGATTTATGCGACATGTTGCAGTCGTCAAAGGGTTCCTCCCACTGCTATTGAGGCAGAATGTTGTGGAAAGAAATGGTCATTTCCTTTCGCTTTGACAGCCTTCCAAAATGGCTGTTGTTGCGCTAGTCGAGCAGCGGAGATCCAGGAAATCAACTTCAAAGCATTTGCGAGAGACTAAGTCGGTCCAATCCAGGCATTTCCAGAACGATAACAGCCAGCAGGTAAGATCCCGTCCTTACGAGACAATCGGAAGCTCGTCCCCAGCGAGACAAGACCCATGAAGCCAAACTAAACAAAAGAAATGGATAGACTCACAGGTTCAAGATCATAATCTCTATGTCTCCGAGCACCACCACGTCCGCTCTGAGCAGCAGCCGAAGCATAACGCTCCTCACTGCCACGAGCCGAGCTGAAGTCCGAGCCGTTGGCACGGCCGCCTCTGCCCTTTGTCGTGGACTTCGGTCCTCCTCTGGTCTGAAGCGCCTTCATTTGATTGTGAAGTTGGGCGGCAAGTTCTTTGTTCTCTTCTGTGAACTTGCGGACGCGGTCTTGTGGCACCCAGTCGTCCCAGCTGTGATTTTGCACGTTGTCAGGAACGTTTTTGGAGTATCGAAATAGAGGGGGAAACCACATGACTTGAAGAAAGGGGATAAATGTTGCGGGATTGAGGGTTGGGGATTGCTTCTAGACAGGAGGGAGCAGAAGTGACGAAAGGAAAATGGAGGATGCAGTTTCGCAGGGAAGAGTTGACTGCTGCGTTCTTTCCCACTTGGGAAGGGAAGAGCAGCCAAAGATCCCAACGAGTTGAACCTTCCAGAAATGCACTCACTGCCAGCAGTTAGCACACGAATCTCATCCGTCACAGCATGTCAAATACACTCACCGTATTCTTCCAGCCCTTATAATGAATCTTGTACTGCCACGAATGAGTATCGTTGTCATCCGTCTTTCTCACGTCCAGGATCTTGGCCTCATAGAGCATCTCATGGTGAAAACAAAGGACCCGCTCATCCTTCGCATAGGGGGAGCTCGCTGCAGCAGCTTTTGATGGAGCCATGTCGTATCCAAAACCCCAAAGAACAGATACCAAAGAGCTTGAAAGTGAGATCTAAAGTTGATCGGTCTCCTGGCTGTGGCGATTGTGATGTTCAAGGGATGTGTAAGTGATGGTGAAAGAATATATGCCTGAGTAAGGTCGATTCGCTCGAGACTGCAAGGTTCTGTTTGCTGCCAGCCGAGAAGCGCGTCAAAGCCAACCCTCAACGCGTCCCACTCCCTTGTTCAGCCTTGCGACAACAAAGCCTCGTCATTTTATTTACAACAGAAGGTACCACGAAGTCGAAGGCAATCTAGCTACCCTTCTTCATTGCCTAGATTATATACAATCGATCACACTACACTGTCAACTTCACTCCTCCACAGCCAAACACCATGGCGCCAACAGAAGAAACAATCCTCTCAACCTTCCTACTATCCCCCGCTCCTCTACCAACAATCATAACCCTCAAAGCATTCACCGAACTCTTCCCACGATCTCAGCAATCTTCTCCGCAAATCAAAGCCCTCTACAGAGACCTACAGCATCAACGAGCCCGACTGACTGACGCCGTGAGCCGGAATATTGCAGCAGAAGTCAAGCGGGGCAAGGCGCAGCGCAGAGAGGTAGCCAGAGCTCGGAAAGAGGCTGAGAGGGAGCAGCAGGATGATGAGGTCGATGTGGAGAGGGCTGTAGGTTCCATAATCCGTCTCAGTCCCGCAGATTCATATTTACCGTACTAATTTATCATCCAGCTGTTTGGTCCTACGTCGAACCTGCCAGTATCAAAACCGCATACATTGAGCTCGATATTACCGGAGTTGGAGAGCGCTGTTGAAGAGGTAGAAGACGAGATACGGAGGTTGGATGAGGAAGCTGAGGCGCTGTTGGCAGAGATGCAGAGCAATGTTGGTAGCTTGAGCGATTTACGATATGGTCGACTGGCCAATGGCCAGCTTCGTGAGCAAGTCATTGGGGGGTTGGAGAGACTGGAAAGTTCATGCGATAAGAGATGATGGATGATTTTGTTCAATGTTTTGATTTCTACAGCATTACAGGAGTTTTTGATACCCAATGGAAATTATGATCACTATATAATCGTCTCCCGACATGACAAGATGAAGCAGAGTTCCGTATCCAACCTAACCAGTTTCCTTTTGGGAGATGTATCCCTTCCTCGTCAACGAAGTTTTACTAGTCTCTAGTTAGCTAGAAGCGGATGTTTTCCTTGCATGGAATTACTTACACGAGCTGCAGTAGCTGGGGCGGCTGGTCTGCGACCTTGGGGTGCGGCTGCTCTGTTGCTCCTGTAAATGTAGTCAGTATACAGTCTTCATTTCTCATAGCTGACTACTAACATGATGGTTCTGCTCGCAAAGGAAATACCGATCATGAACAACCATGAGGGGATGACAGCGAAGACCCAGAAGAAGTATCCAAGAGGAACGGCGAGGTGGTTCTTAGCGAAGAAGCCGTCGAATGGGTGGAAGACACCCTCGTAGACCTCCAACTCCTTGTAAGATTGGCTGGAGAGGAGATCTGTGAAGGTCTTGACCTCGGTGGTGGTAGTATTCAGTCTCCGGGTTCGGATAGTGACAGGAGCTGGCTTGGGGAGAACATCCAAGATCCAAAGTGCTGGAGGTCCGGCGCTCCACGAGTTGCAGAGAACTGGCTGGTTGTCGCAGTTCAAGTAGGCCAAGTGAGGAGCAGCTGGGTTGGCGGTCCACAAGAGAGCAGTCTCATTGAATGCTTTCTCCATTTTAGCACACTGGCCAAAGCAAGTGGTGTTTCCTCCAGTAACGAGAACCCACCACTCCTCTGGGGTAGTGGCTGCCGGCTTGACACTTGAGCGGATGGTCTTCTCCCAGTCGCCGAGGGTCAAGATGTTCAATGTCCTACCTCCAGCCTTAGCAGCGGCAGCCTCAGGAGTGTGCGCCTTGTTAGGGTTTGGAATGTAAGATGCGATCTTGTCGAAATAGAACTGGGCTTGAGCCTTTGCTTGCTCGAGAGGGGACTCTTGCGCAGCAGCCAATACTGGCAGAGCGAGGAGGGAGAGGGTTGAGAAACGCATGACTGTTGTTTCTAGTGAGGTTGAGAGGTTGATTGATGAGGAGGGATCGAAGTCGGAGGAGAAGGCTGCAGCAATGTACTGTAATGCGCCTTGCCTTGGGATGGGATGATGCAATGGGGCGATAAGGCTAAAGAGCTCTGACGCGGGCGGGAGACAAATGTCAAGGAGAGACTCAGAGGGCAAAGATTACAACAAAGTAATATTTGCAAATTGTAAAGAAAGATGAAGCCAGATATGAGGGAGGATAAGGATAAGGATAAGTGAAGTGAGAAGCAGAGAGTGAGGTGAGGAAGAAGCACAACAATGGAAGCTAGAAGAAGCAGGGTCCCCAAATAACAATACCAGTAGTGTAGAATACAAATTACCTTGCCCACCTGGGGATGGGATGATGACTACCTTAGCCTGGGCACTGGTGGGCATTCCTGTTGGTCCAGCAGCAGAGCCGAGCCGGGCAGAGCAGAGCAGAGTAGAGCAGTCTAGGTAGGTAGTAGGTAGGTAATTTACCTAGGCCAGACCCGTACCCGTGAGTGCTGTGAACCTGAAAGAAGCGGCAGCGCTGTCACGCGTATATTTGATACCGGAAGCCGGATGTTCCAGAATCGCACCGTACAGCCAGTCTTTCAGTCCTCCAGTCCTCCAGTCCGAAATGGCAGTAGCCGACCAGTCGAGACCCATTCGTCAAGCTACCTAGGTAGGGCAAACTGGGCACCTGCACCTGCACCTGCAGTCAATGGAAGCTCATCTTCCCCACCTTATCTGTGGACCCTGCCCGGGCTGCCTGGCTCCTCCACTGGACCACTACTGGCCACCGAGGCCACTCCTACTGGTCAGCTGCGGCGGGCGGGACTTCTTCGCTTGCAAACACCGACAGACCGATAAGATAACATTTTTTTTCCATCGTGAGAACTTCTGGTGCTCTGAATTTCACATCCCGCTCACCACGGCGCAAAGAGCCCTACACGTCTTCACGATGTCTCTCGAAGAGAAGCTCGACAAGATACGTTCGCCGAAGCTTCAAAATCAACAACAGGTACGATTAATCCGGTCCTGGCCTCTGCAAAGAGCCCGAGCCCAACCACTTGCTGAAATCTCCAGACACAAATTGTCCTGTCTTCACTGGAAGACATTCTTCGAGATCAGAAGACCGAGCCCACCCCGACTGGATACTTCGCAGGACTTCTGGCGTTACTCGGGAGAGCCACCCCTAGTTCTGGTGTAAATAAAGAACTGGCAACGTCTGTTGTCTATCTGCTCGATGTTGTTACTCCATATGCCCCTCAGCCGCTGCTTCAGTCGAAGTTCTCGCAAATTCTAACAAGTCTTGCCCCGGCATTGACACTCCCGGAGGCGGATGCACCACTTCTCCGACCATCGATAGGATGTCTCGAGTCGCTGCTGATAGCACAAGATTCGGCAGCATGGGAGCTGGGACAAACACAAATTGGGCCTCGTCGGGCGGTTGCTGGACTTTTGAATTTGGCGGTGGACCACAGGCCGAAAATCAGAAAGAGGGCACAAGATGCGATCACAAAAGTTCTCAAGAGTCCCCCTCCAAGCGTGTCTCTCGACCACCCTGCGGCAGATATGTGTGCAGAGACGGCACTGAAAAGTTTGAGTGAGCTTGCTGCTCGGTCGATCCAAGCGAAGAAGCAGAAGAAGAGCGAAACGACGGAACACGAGCCCGCTTTAATACACTCGTTGCAATTGGTGAAAACCGTGGCATCTGCATCTGGCGGCTGGCCGAGCAAGAAAATCGAAGCTCTTTGTGAAGTTTTGTTGAATATTTCGAAATCGACCAACGAATACCTGACAATGGCCGCCTTCGAGGTTTTCGAGATCATTTTCGAGGGGATGGCCGATCAGGTCTCGTCTTCAAAACTTCCTCGACTTTTGGAAGTCATTTCGGAGCTTCGGCCTTCGCAGAACGATTCCCAACTCTTACCACCCTGGATTGCGGTACTCTCAAGAGGATACGATGTCGCTGCACAAATCGAGCCCGAGGAGACCTTTCAGAAGCTCCCTGAGCTTTTTAACCTGATTTCGGGATTCTTGGCGTCTGCATCACACAACATTAGAGTTTCTGCCTCTGAGTGCTTGGTTTCATTCATGGCGAACTGCGTACCAGATTCTGTCCTTCTGGAGCCCTCTATCTTTGACGAGAAGATCTTGGAAAAGCTTGCAAAAGCAGCTATGGAGCTACTGAGCGTCAAATACCAAGCTGCGTGGATGGAGACTTTCAATGTTATGGGCGCCATGTTTGATGGCCTCCGCTGGAGAGCTGATCCAATTTTGATAGACGTTGTCAAAACCATTGGTGAACTACGTGGGAACGAGTCATTCACTGGCAAGAAGGAAGCCAATGAGATTATCGGAAAGGCGATTCGCGCAATGGGACCAGATAGCGTCCTTCGAATTCTACCTCTGAACCTTGCTAAGCCAAAAGCCGGGCAACCTGGAAGGGCTTGGATGCTGCCGGTTCTACGAGACTATGTCAGCAACACCAGCTTGCGCCACTTCAGGACCGAGTTCGTCCCGCTTAGTGAAATCATGTTTGCCAAAGTTCTGGCTCATGGTGAGGCTGAGAAAACAATGGAGGTTAAGCTGTTCGAGACGGTCGTCCAACAGACATGGGCCATTTTCCCAGGTTACTGTGATTTGCCGCTTGATCTTACAGACTCTTTTGACCAATCTTTTGCAGAGTTGCTAGCCAACTTATTATACCAACAAGCTGATCTGCGGACTGATATCTGTAAAGGACTCCAAAATCTAGTCGATTCGAACCGAGCTGTTGTTGCTATCGAATCGGAGGATGATCTTGTTTTACAAAGCAGGGTCTCGAAGGTCATTGCCCAGAAGAACCTTGATCATTTATCAACATTTGCAAGCAACATGCTGTCGGTACTGTTCAATGTTTACAGCAAGACATTACCGCACCACCGAGGTTATATCTTGAGATGTATCAACTCATACTTGAGTATCGTTCCTTCTGCTGAGCTTATGAAGACCTTCGATTCTGTTACTCAATTGCTCGAATCATCTCTTTCAGAGATAGGAGCCCAGACGCAGGCTGAGAAGCAAAAGCAAAAGCAGCAGAATGCCGCCAATAAGATGCCACCTACCAGTCATACCCTTATGGATCTGGTCATCACCATCTCGATATATCTACCAAGAGAGAGCTTCACTACGTTGTTCAATATCGCCTCAATCATTATCCTTAAGGACGATGATCCCCAACTGCAGAAAAAGGCATACAAACTCATTCCTCGACTTGCAGAATCTCCGATTGGCCAACAAGCCCTCCGAGAACGGACTACAGAGCTACAACAGCTCCTCGTCAACAGTGCCGAAAAAGTTTCTGCCCCAGCGAAAAGAGACAGACTTACAGCAATCTCTACACTCATTCCGTTCCTCCCCAATGACTCCCTCCACTTCATCCCAGGCATCCTTGCAGAAGTCGTCATCTCCTGTAAAGAAGTCAATGAGAAAGCTCGAACAGCAGCTTTCGACCTTCTCGTCCTGATGGGTGAGAAGATCGCCGCTGCGCCCGGTTCTATGATTCAGAACGGTAAAGTAGCACATATGCCGGACGACACACCGCCCGTTCCAGCCACTCTCGAAGAATATTTCACTATGGTTGGAGCGGGTCTAGGGGGAAGCACGCCACATATGAACTCTGCGTGTATTACAGCACTTACTCGTATCCTCTATCACTTCCGCGGAGCTCTACTTCCGGAGACGATTGCTGGGCTCGTCGAGACCATGGATCTCTTTCTTACGTCCAACAACCGCGAAATTGTGCGCAGCGTCCTCGGTTTCGTGAAAGTTTGCATCATTAGTCTGCCCACCGAGATGGTGCTCGCACGTCTCCCAACCTTGATCCCAAATCTTATGGTCTGGAGCCACGAGCACAAAGCACATTTCAAAGCAAAGGTCAAGCACATCCTCGAGCGCATGATTCGTCGTTTCGGTGTCGACATAGTAAACAAGCACTGCCCCGAAGAAGACCGCAAACTCATCTCCAACATCCGCAAGACCAAGGAACGCAATAAGCGCCAAAAGGAAGCTGCCAAGGCAGCAGGCGCTGAAGATAGCGACGAGGAATCTGGCAAGAGGAAGGGCCGCTTTGAGAGTGAATACGATGAGGCTCTACACGGTAGTGACGAGGAATCAGATGGCTCCGACGTCTCGGACAATGAAGTCCTCGGCAAGAGCAAGAAGACGGCCAAGAAATCCGGCAAGACATACATCGTTGAGGATGAAGAAGAGCCACTTGATCTCCTTGACAGGAAAGCTCTGGCGAACATCTCGTCAACTAAACCACTCAAGCAAAGAACAGTGGTCAGGACGAAAGCCAAGATGGATCTGGATGGCAAGCTGCTGCTTGGTGGTGATAGCGACGATGACGACGACGTGATGATTCTTGATAACCCTGGTGGACATGCGGATGAGGATGAGGGCGGTGTGGGTGCGTATGTGAAGGCGCTCAAGGGGCGAGATGCTGTGCAGAGGGGTAGAGGTGGCAGGCTAAAGTTCTCTAATAAGAAGGACCAAGACGACGATGACGAGATGGATGTGGATGACGATGATATCAAGGCTGTAAAGAAACAGATCGGTGGCTCTTCGAAGGATGCATTCCGTGGTAGAGTAAGGGGCGGCTACAGAGGCCGAGTAGGAGATAGAGGTAGAGGCGGCCGTGGAGGAATTGCGAGTGGGAGGAGAGGCTTGGGGGAGGATAAGCGAAGTGGGAGTGGAGGTGGTCACAGAGGCAGTGGTGGCAGAGTCATGAAGTCCCCACGAGGACGTGGCGGTCGCAGGTAGAAGACGTCGACGTCGTGCGAGGCAATAAACATGTTTTATCTATGTGCACCATGGGAGCTGTTTCATTTCGCATACGGAATTCCTCAAAGCGTTTGATCTTCTTCCAGCCTCGCGAAAGTCTAATCTGTCCTCGAATCATTGCTGTCATCAAGTCTTTGCCAAGTCCTATGTTGTCAAGCATTCTTCCTGTTCAACGCTGGCGTGTTCACATGTCCTGCCCCGATCGTCACGGCCATTCTTTTCAGGCTGGTCATTGCAGTACTCACGAACTCTGTTCTTCTCAACCATCTCTTATCAGAAATCTGCGCTGGCAACGATGGAAGCACACAATACGTTTTCAACACCACAATTGATTTCCATGATCATACAAATTTATGCGATACCTCCTTTTCCTACCGGCCAACGAGTCGTTGCTTGTCTGTCTACTCCTCAGTTCTCTTACTGCGACAGGACAGCGGCTGTCCTTCAGATTTCAGTCGGGCTTCAAATACAATCTCGTCCGGCTGACTGATAGTGCACGCAATAGTATACTTCTTAGGTATCGTAACGAAGCGGTCATCACGGTACAAGTCCACCTCAACCTCCCAACCTTTAGAGTGCAATCTTTGCTGTGCTGTTCAAGTCAGCTTGGCAAACTCTTTTTCGATGGAAATTTGGGCTTCACCTTCTTTGAAAGTCTGAGGAGCTTGTGATGCTGCAGGCACGGTGATAAATCTGTGCCTCACAGTCTTGTCACGAGACTTGCCTGTGAAGGTGAAAACCCAGGAGTTCCTTTGGAAGCCCGAATTCAGCATCTACCCAATCAGTATCGGTCTTGAACAGACTCTGACGTAATTCTGTAGACTTACTGGGATCTCCTGGCCAGTGATCCATTCCACTGTGCCTTTACTCGTCTCGACGCCGAAGACTGCACCGGATCCGAATTTGGACAATTCCCTGTGGTCGTACACAAGACCCAAGCCACTGCTGGTCGCCAAATCTCTATATTCTTGGATTACTCGTTGAATTGTGATCATTGGAACATAAGAACTTACGGCAAAAGCACAGCGTGATCAGGGCATGCGACCGGCACAGAAGGCTCATATCTGGCCTTCAATCTGGCCTGGAGGTAGAGCATCAGGGATCCGCCACCACAAAGGCCTATGACAGCCTTCTCCTCATCAGAAAATAGTACCAACAGCTTGAGACTCGGATTGCTTACAGGGCTGTTCCTGAACCTACATCTCAGTACATTGATGGCCTCATCAATGGCTTCTTCGATTTCTCCGACAAATTCGGTAAAGAACCCTTCAAAAACAACACTGCGATGGTCGCATGTCAACTTGGGTAACAATGAGTGATGGAAAGTACTTTACCTTGGGATGCAAAGGTTACCATCCTGTATTGTGGTATCCCTGCTTGGTCCTGGTTGAGAAGAAGGCTGCCCGTCCTCAACGACGCATCCTTCTGGAAGTCGAATGGCAACATTCCCATACGACTTCGAGAATTGATTTCTGGCTCGTGCGAGACCGGCACTTTTCGTCATCTCCAATGCCCACCTACTGGGCTCCTGAACTCCTGCACTGCGGAGAATCCGTTCAGTATGCTCCCAGAAACTCTGCTCGAAAGCCACGACGCCCCTCGGCTCCAATTTGAGCAGACTCTGAGATGCCAGCTTTCCCGGGCCAACAATTTCGGAGATTGCCACATCAGTGGTTGCTCCGCCAATATCGCACGATATGACAACGTTACCCACAGCGTATCTCTCGTTGCAATTATCAGCACCAAGTTGGCCTTGGCTCAGGATGCTCTGCGCTGATGCCTCTGCTTCGGTAGCCAAAACTTCCACGCGAGGATTGCTGCTGATGTCGCAAGACCTCAGGGCTTCCTCTGCAAGCCGCTTGAAGTCGGCAACAACGGGGTACTCGAGCCATCTACCGGGCACGCTGAAAATCCATATCACATCTCCCGATCGCCAGCCCCGACCCAACTCGGTGTTGATGGTGTCCGCAGCATGGCGACAAAAATCATGAAGGTAGTCTTCGATCCAGCGATGCACTTCAGCCGGAGATTCTGGGGTCCACCTATACAATTGAATACTGTCGTCAGCAAAGGAACGTCTTCCTTTCGATTGGACCATCCGTTACAAACAGAACATGGAGAGGTGGAAATTCGGCTTACAGCTTATTTTTCGCGACATAGACGGTGGCTGGACTTCCCATGAATGCTTTGAAGCACTGCTTGACCTCGTCTGCACGCATGTCTGCGCATCCTCGACCCCACGCGATGGGAGTTCCTCTATTGTCCAATGGATCATATGCCAAAGCTGTGGGGATTTTTCCGATAGAGGTCCAGCTCGACCGGAGACTCGTTCGCCATGCAATCGCTATGCAATGTTAGTATGCTCTTCTGGCGAGTTTCATTTTGTTTGTGATGAGGAGATACATGCCCGAGCCTGTCATACCAAAGTCCACACAAATCATAGTCTGGAATGGGAGAGTGCTGCCCATTGTCGCAGTTTGCTGAATCGTGGTACAGATGAAAGTTCTTGGTTTTCTTTTTTGGAAAGTGCGGCAAGTTCTTCGCGTCACTATATCAGTCTCCTGGGTATTGCCACCATGACTGAAGGACAAGGCGGTCTGAGTCTCCAAACGAGTCTGAGATGTTCAGGTTTCTCAGTGCACTGGCACAATTGATCAGCCTCAGTCTCCATGAAACCGCAGCTCACTACCTATCCTTGGAAATACGAGACTTCAATTCCAGCCCAGCGCCAGTCTCTGGTGTCTGTGTTACCCGAATATCCATCTAACAAAGCAGACATCTCAGAGATGCGACGCCTTTGCATCACGGACTACTTTTATCAGCTATAACAGGTCCACCACCGCCTCCACGGGAAAACATATCTGACTTCAGAGACGAATGAGTCACATCAATGCCGGAGTTGTCCGAAGAGGCTTTTCGATATTTTTATTTGCTGAAGACATCTCGGGTCATCTGAGATAGACTGAGGAGGCGTTCCCAGGACCCGGTTCCGGTTTCGAAACAACGGCTGCTTGCATATTCGGGAATGCAGCTCCAAGGTAGGTGAACAAAGAGATCCCATTTTCCCCTTCTCGCTCCTGGGCAACGAAAATCTTCGCTACTATTGGGATTTTGACTCTTCATCATCGGCTCTCATCTTCTCCTGAATCTTCACAACCGCAGACTGGAAATTGCCCACAAATCGTCCGAGATGGACATGCCGACCTTTATTGCCGTCGTCACGGTGCTTTCTACTCTTCTATGTATTTTCATCATCTTATCTTCTCGCCTCTTAATTGTCCGTCACCGGCGCAAGCAACGCTTGACAGCCCATGAAGATGCTGCCGTACTTCAGCCAAGAATTCCAGGCACACCAGCACTCGTTCCCAGAAACGGACCTCCCAAAGGATGGGATGCAGATTCTGTGAAATACTCGTTCGCTGGAACAAATACAGCCGTGCTCAATTTCATCTTGAAGTGGATCCTTGACAATGACGAGTCCATCGTACCAGGAGACGACTCTCCGTCTAGGATAGAGGGCACCCTCTTCAAGGAAGGGACAGATGATGACTTTTTCTCTGACGGCAGAGATACCAGGCCTTTCCCGAACCAACGCAAATGCACTCCCGAGGAAATCTACTCGCTCCTTCAGAATGAGACCACTCGATCAAAAGTCGCACACTATATTTTCATGTCGGTACTTTTGAATGCCGTTTCTCTCGATGGCTCACCTCCTTCAAGCCTTCTTCCACTTTGGTATGTGGACTTGTGTGGTCTCCGTCGATTACGCGAAGCCATTCGTGGAGTTCACCGTAAGTTTCCATCTTCTATGACACTGTGGGTGGTTATTCCAACTCAAGACTGATTCAAGACTTTTCTAGTCTCCCCTGCAGTTTCAATCCATGCCCATCAATTCGGTGCTTATCACGGCGAAGGAAAAGTCTCCTCAGAGGATGTTGTAAAAGGATACGTCCTATATCTCGAATCAGTCTTCAAGCCATATCTTAAGGGCGATGATACCCGGGAAGTAAAGGCCGATCGTCACACTGACCTCCGAAAGGCGATTTACGCAGCAGCTGATCACGGGATGAAAGTGATTGGGTGCCCAAATTACGAGTTCCAATACAACTGGGGAGAGCGAGACGTACATAACATCATGATCCACCCAGGACTTTCGGCTTCGGTCTATGTGGCTGGTCGGCTGGACAGAACCGAAGATCTGATCAAGGCTCGAGTGGCTCCTGTGGTGCGAAGTGTTTGAGATCGAGGTACTGATAAATGTGAGGGCTGTTGTATCGGGTAACACACACTTGCCAGCGTAGCTTTGATTTGGGGGGAGTGGGAGGAGTGGCCTCTGACTTTTTTTTCGAAAGTTGTGTCTTGATGATGGGTTTTCGGGATATGTTGAATCTTTCACTTCTCACAACTGACTTCGGTCAAGTTTGCTACCACGCTGTATCGGAATTATCTATTCATCATACTGCACACTATAGCTACACACCAAATACAATCTCATTGGTATTCCACATTATACCCACTGACGCTGATTATGCCGGTTCGTAACCAAACTACACGCCGCATGAGTAGTGTCTCGGGTATGTGACTTGCTGTCTCTTGTTCCAACACCGCGCCCCTTTTGGGTCTCGCCGTGGCGGCTTCTCGACCGGCCTAAACATCAGTTCTTGAAACCGATTCTAAGACTTCAACATGCTTGTGTGATCAACCTGAAATATGTTCACAGACATGGCTTTGTCTGACAGAATATCCGAGTCTGCCTTGTCCACAGCTGTAACACTGAGAGTGGATACTTAAACAGCTTCCATCATCACTTGAATATTATATTTCAGCAACAACGTGTTCCGTTATCACCATCGACCTGTAATCACTCCTTTTACAACACTTCCGCACAAATTTCATTCCTACACTGCTCCAATGGAGAGTGCGATCGGAGTAGGAATCGAGGCCGTGAAGACACTCGTTGTCCTCATCCAGGATGTACAGGATGCGCCAGATCTCGTTGCAGACATCAAAGACACTGCTCACCAGTTCCGTGGTATTCTTGATGGCTCAAGTGACCTACGGAAGATTCGGTATCTCAACGCCAAACAGATGGATGATATGATCTCCAGTCAGAAGATTTGCATCGAGCAACTTCACGCTATCACAGCGATACTCCGAAGCTATTTCAACACCAAGAAGAGCTCTTTTTCTGTTACTGCTTCATTGAAGTTTGTTCTGTTTCAGAAAGGAGACTTAGAATCACACATGGAAAAGTTGATCCGTCATACGGAGCTCCTTGAGCAGCTCATCGAGCAGTAAGACACCATCATGAGCTGTGCTACACCATATCCGCTGACCACAGAACAGACTCAGGGCCAATGCTCCCAGTAGAGAAATATCATTCTCTATCGCACAGGGTCAGAGGCCGGTGCAGAACATCGAGCAATACGCCTTCACAAAGATGACTGCTCCAGAGACTGCTTCCGACAAGTAGTCCAAGCTCGTCAGCAGATACACTTGGTGAGCAGCTCCTGCTCGAAGATGGCCAAACTATCGAGGAAAACGAGGCTAACGGTTCTTCTAGTTTAACAGCATGCATATCTGATGAAGGGTTGGAAGTTAGGATCGGATGGACGAATGGACGAATGGACACATGGCTAGATGGATACATGGATGGAGTTTCACATATTTTTGCGTTTCAAGAAGAAGAGAATGTACTTGCACGGAAATTGTTACTGGAATGGAATACTGAGTAGATATTGCCAACGCGCACAAGGTCTTTTCGAGCAGATTCGTGCAGGTTCTACCACAACCGTGAGGAGATGAATCTTCTTCATGTCTCGATCCTTGGCCACCTAGTACAACTGCATTGGGCACCCTTCCTTCGAAGGATCCATCTTCTCTCTAACGACATCCAGTGTTAATTTCATCAAATTTTCCTCCACATCCTCATCCTGATACAGCTTACTGCCCTCCTCCACAACAGCAGGCGGACAGACATACAGTCCACCCTCCTCACTTGCCGTCGCACAGAACATAGCACTGACAGCCCCTTCCCACTGACTCTTCTTGAACGGCTTCATTCCCACGCTCATCGCATATCCGGCGACTGGATAGGGCTCATGGATCTCCTCGGTGCTCATTTTCGTATCCACGAAACCAGGATGTATGCTGTTTGCAATGATGTTTGGATACTTCTCTTTCAGGTGCTTGTTGAGGTTTTTAGCGTATAGCATCTGTGCTAGTTTCGAGCGGCCGTATTGTCCATTGGGCCCGAGATCTTGGTTCAGTTCGTCGAGGCTGGCGAATTTACAGTCGCTAGGTGTGCCTTGGTGTGCATTAGAGCCGAACATGACCAAACGAACTTTGTCCTCGGGACTCTTCTTTGCGGTAGACTTGATCAATGGGAGGAGATGCGAAGTAAGAATAACATGACCCATATGATTGACAGCCATGTGTCTGTCAACACCGTAAGGAGTTAGTTGGTAAGTCATGATACCGCGAGCGGCACAGTTGATCAGGATGTCGAGGCGGTCGGTGGAGTCGGTGATTTGCTTTGCGATGCCAGGAATTGATTTCCAGTCGCCCATGTCGGCCTGAAGGAATTTGACTTTGGAGGTGTAGGAAGACCCTAGGGTGGAAGATATGTCTGATGAAGCACCATCGAGACTTTCCTTCGTACTACCTATGATGACTGTAGAGTGTCGTGTCAGATTCATTTGGCTTCAAAATAACCAATGACTGCCAACGACTGCTAATTCTCTGATGAGATACACCACGCAAAGATCTATGGCTTACATAGTTTCTCGATGTTCTTCTCCAAAAGCGTATGTGCACACGCGTACCCAATTCCCCTCGAACCCCCAGTGATAACCGCAACTTTGTGACTCTGGTCCGGGACGGCAGCTAAAGAGAATTGATTTGCTTTTGAAGCAAGAGAATGGCTATATATCTGTCTATACACTAGAAAATTTGGAGACATACTGCAGCACGTTACCTTCCACCAAAATTCTCCGCGATGGTGTTCTTGACCGTGTTGATAATAGCGGCCATCTTGAGACAATCCCTTGGGTTCTTCTTTGTTTCACTGAATTGGAGTGAAAAGATATACTTTGATTTGAATGCAGCACATGAAAGATTTTATGAGAAGCTTATTTATCAGTAGAAACAGCCACATCCTCAGGTCATACCTAGCACCTGATGACGAGCTTGATATTTTCTGGAGACAGGTAGATGCCCTCGCAGATTTTATTGGCTAAGATTGTCCCGAGGAGGTACTGGATACGTATCTTCATTTTCTTTGGTTTCGCATCTTCCATTTGATAGCCGCATTTGATGATTGGTGAGTTCTTCAAATCGACTGTCGTCATCGGTTTCTCGCTTATCAGCATCCCCATATCCACATTTGTTGACATGAAAATAAGGGTCCAACAGCTTGCTGTTGAGTATCTGCTCGCGCATAGTTTGGGGTTCGCAGTACCTAGGTAATCCACTGGAATTTGCCAAGCAGTACTTTACGCTCATGAAGAAGACCTGTGTAGACCAGTCCAGATGTTCAGCTTGAGAGAATTTGAAACTTGATCTGGCTCCTTCTCGGTTCGCCCACCGAGGGAAAAGCTGAATATTGGGACAGGATTCGAACAGACAGGGCAAATGCTGTTTTAACCTGCATGCTCAGAGTGGTCAACAATCAGTCGTCTGCATGGGGCACCATCCGATCACATCAATCGGATATGTTCCAACTATTGTTGTTAATTGACAAGAAATGCTGTTCGCTAAAAGTGCTATTTGTACCTGGAAGTGCTACTCTTGTCGCGGATGGAGTGGTGACACGTGCAAGCACCGTTGCACGAGTCGAAGAAGGTTATCACTGGTGGGAATTGAGTCTGCGTAAGGGCAGGAGCGCGGTCGTCTCCAAAGAGAAGGTCAGATCGTTATGTGGGCCTGAGGTGATCTAGCAGGTCTTAGTGACTGCTGCGTCTACTGAAACAAGCTGTGATAGTATCTGAGATGGCTGAGCTGGAGCGATGTCACTGAAAAGTTATTGTTCGACTTTGTGACTTACACAGATTGACGATGGTTTGCTGGAGAGGCAGATGAGACAGCTTCGGCGCTTAAAACAGAATCAGTTGTTGTCTACTCCGTTGTTATGCCATGCATGGTACCCGAAGGTTCCCTGGCGACCTGCTGCCTCCTTCTACGCCATATTTCGTATTGAAAAGCTGATGTCCATGGGAGACCAAAAGTATCGGAATAACTCGTGGTCTTGGCAACATGAAATTCTGCTAGACCTCTGGATTTGCGAGATTGAATGTCATGACTCTGAGAACTGATAATCGAGTCCTCCGAGCCATGTACACCAGCAAGCTCCTTGAATAGATGATGGGCTAGGATGGAAAACTTTATGCGGTTACGTTTAATAGACAGTGTTATCAGGAATCCTCTGCTATCATAACTCGAATAATCATCTGATGGATCGGGCATTCTGAGACCGGAAAAAGAAACCGAATATGGAACGTGTTGGCGGCTCAGCGGATGTACTTGAAATATGACGCAGCAAACTCGGCTCTGCTGGTAGAACTCAAGAGTCTCAGGGCTCGAATTATACTTCGTCCACAGCGATACAACACATCCAAGTCTAGACACAGAGTGTCTTCGACCACATAAGCCTTAACGGACCGGGGCGAAGTGGACATCCCACTTTCCAACTACCTGGTGTCAAGCACACCTCGTTGTTAGTCACACTGAGTTTGCTGCTCCAGCTAACTTGACATGTCGGTCTGGGGAATGTAATCATCCTCAGGGCGATACTCCGCGAATATGACTTCCACGGAAGAACCCCGGGAGTGAATGTCCGCTAAGTTACCCATTCTCCTCTGCGCTTAATCTCTCGCTCATGGCGTTGAGATGGGATCGGGATGTTAGGTTACTCGTTGTTAGAGTAAGTTCCATTGTTTCCTCCCCGCATCGGCAAAACGGGAGACATTCCGTCTACAAAGCTTCGGGTGAAGCTCGGATAAACCATGACGCTAAACTTTCCACCGCTCAGTCGCACCAATGACCTCTTGTATGCTATGGTTTTAGCCAGGCAATGTCCATCACTAGGACCAGTTTTCTGTGTTTTGCACGATCTTGACCTCGGGAACGGAGCGGAACAGATCGATGGCTCTCCGAGTGGTCTTTTGGCGTTGCTGGAGAATATTCGGCCAATTGAGGCTTCCAGTGGCTAACACCCGACGCTGTGCTTGCTTTGAGGATGTCAAGGTGGGACCGTGACCGTGGGATGAGGGGAGCAGCGGACGAAGCTTCCCTCGTGCCTGCCACTTCTTCTTCTATTTATATACTGTCTTCCTCCGTTGACGTTCTCTTTCTTTGCTCTACATCCCCCTTTATACCGACCAGTCCTTTAAGCGAAGCTCGCGAATAATACCTCACAATATGACAGCTACTTTTGACGTCGAGGAAGTCCTGGCCAAGCTCAACATAGTTGAGAAGGTTTCTTTACTAGCAGGTCTGATGCCGGTGTTCTGTTTGCCGTTCCTTCTTCATTGCTGACAGTCGATTAGGTGCTGATTGGTGGCATACGGTCGCTGTTCCTCAGCATGGGGTCCCAGCGATCCGAGTCTCTGACGGACCAAATGGTGTTCGTGGAACGCGGTTTTTCAATGGTGTCAAAGCAGCATGTTTCCCCTGCGGAACTGCTCTGGGGGCTACTTGGGATATCAACATACTCCGGGAAGCCGGTGTGCTTATGGGAGAGGAGAGCAAAGCCAAAGGCGCCCACGTGATCCTGGGACCCACTATCAACATCCAACGATCACCTCTGGGTGGCAGAGGATTTGAGAGTTTGAGCGAAGATCCTGTTCTAGCTGGACTAGGAGCAGCAGCTTTAGTGAATGGTATCCAGGATACTGGCGTTGTAGCGACGATCAAGCATTTTGTGTGCAATGATCAGGAGCACGAACGTAATGGAACGAATGCCATCATTACAGAAAGAGCTTTAAGGGAGATTTATTCGTTAGCTTTCCAATTGGTGGTCAAGGAGTCAAACCCTGGATGCTTCATGACCGCGTACAATAAGGTCAATGGTGTTCATGTTAGCGAGAATCCCAAGATTTTGGCTGGTATGTTGAGAGGGGAATGGGGATGGGATGGCTGTGTTATGAGTGATTGGTGAGTGCAATTCTTCTCTTATGTGAGGAATCAACTGAAACTCATAGGTGGGGAACCTATTCCACATCCGAAGCAATCAATGCTGGTCTTGATCTAGAGATGCCAGGCGCTACGAAATGGCGTGGAGAGATGCTAGTCCAGGCTGTCGGTGTCAATAAAGTTGCCGAATACGTCCTAGATGAGAGAGTTCGGAACGTTTTGAATCTCGTCAACAAATGTGCAGCCGCGAAGATTCCAGCAAATGCCGAGGAGAAGACGAGGGACACACCAGAAACTGCAGCCTTCCTCAGAAAGATCGGCGGAGAGTCGATTGTTCTGATGAAGAATGAGGGCGGTGTACTTCCACTGAAGAAAGACAAGAAGGTAAATCATGTTCCGTTCCATTAAAGTAAATGTGCTTAACAAACTAGACTCTCATTCTCGGACCGAACGCAAAAATTGCATACTATCACGGTGGCGGTTCTGCATCTCTTGCAGCTTATTATGCTGTTACTCCGTTTGATGGTATTAGTGCCCAACTTACCTCCCCACCCGAGTACACTGCAGGATGTTATGCGCATAAGGAGCTTCCACTCCTAGGCAACCTTCTCAAAACCGACAAAGGCGAACCAGGAGTACGATTCCGTGCTTACAATGATCCACCTTCAGTCAAGGATAGACAAAATGTCGATGAGCTCACACTCACGAAGACCGAATTTCTACTGATGGATTACAATCCACCAGCGATCAAGCAGGCTCTCTGGTTTGCAGATGTTGAAGGTACTTTTATCGCCCAGGAGGACGGAGACTTCGAGATCGGACTTGGTGTTTACGGTGCCGCTAAGCTATACATAAATGGCAAGCTATTAATTGACAATGAGACCAAGCAGACCAAAGGAACTTTGTTCTTCAACTGCGGGACTGTCGAGGAGAAAGGCATTCTTCCTGTAAAAAAGGGCGAAAAGTACGAGGTCAAGGTTGAGTTCGCAAGTGCTCCAGCTTCTAAGCTGGACCAAGGAAGCAACGTGCTATTTGGAGGGGGTGCTTTGAGAATTGGTGGAGCGAAGGTCATTGAAGCCGATGAAGAGGTCAAGCATGCTGCTGCACTAGCAAAGGATGCCGATCAAGTTATCATTGTCGCTGGACTGAACGTAAGAGACCTTTCCCAGTACAAGTTCAACTTGCTAATACGACCAGGCCGATTGGGAGACGGAGGGCTCCGACAGGGAAACTATGTCTCTTCCGGGACACATGGATGCTCTGATTTCGGCTGTCGCCGTTGCAAACCCATCAACAGTCGTAGTTATGCAAAGCGGCACGCCAGTAGCGATGCCTTGGATTTCGTCTATCAAAGCACTTGTTCACGCTGTAAGTTTCACTGTCCTGGACCACAATACAAATCTGACGTTTCTATAGTGGTATGGCGGCAATGAGACTGGTAATGCCATAGCAGATGTCCTGTTCGGAAACGTCAACCCAAGTGCCAAGCTTCCGCTCAGCTTCCCAATCAGACTTCAAGATAATCCAGCATATCTGAACTACCGAACGGAGCGGGGACGTACTCTGTATGGAGAGGTAAGCATATGCCCCAGAGCCAGTTGTGACTTTCATGCACCACAAATTTTCCACAAGATCCTGAATCTTCCTTCTTGTCAGTATTCATGGAAAATACTAACAAATCCTTAGGATGTCTACGTCGGTTACAGATGGTACGAACAACTTGAAGTACCAGTGCTCTTCCCATTTGGTCATGGTCTGTCGTACACGACGTTTTCGTACTCCGACCTCAGCGTCTCCAAGACCGACACAGACCTCAAGATCAGTGTCAAGGTCACCAACACAGGTGCCCTCGCCGGCTCTGAGATCGTACAGGTCTATGTATCCCAGAAGAACCCCAGCATCCGCCGACCACTTAAAGAGCTGAAAGGATTTGCCAAAGTTGCATTGGGTAAGGGAGAGAGCAAGGTTGTTGAGATTCCAATTGCAATCAAGTATGCAGCAAGTTTCTGGGATGAGATTAGAGCGAAGTGGATCGTGGAGAAGGATGATTATGAGGTTATTGTGGGCAAGAGCAGTCAGGATAATGAAGCCCTGAAGTCGGGCTTCAGTGTCGAGAAGACGAGCTGGTGGAGTGGATTGTGAGGAAAGGTGAAATGAATCAGGTCGTCTTGGGTCTGGAAAGTTTGATAGAGCATCATTATGGAGCGCCTTTACTACTATGTTCTTACAAGTATGACCTTCTCTATTCGAAATGGGCCTATAGACTCGAAATATGGCCATAGAACTACTGGAGGCTTAACATCACACAAGGAGAGATATCATGGACTGTGAAAAATCTTTGTGGCTGCCAACATGTATCTTTGCCAAGGTGGGTTGGGCTTAGCATCAAAAAGCTCTACTACATAAATTCAATTTCGAGACCATCTATTGCTGGAGATGAAGTAACGTAAATTACCAATTTCAGGTCTTTGATTCGCCCATCTAATATCATGTGACCCGTCGGAGCTCACCGAAGCGCGTCGGACGAGTTTGATCGATCGTGTGCACGTCGAAGCTCTTTCGCGCTCAACCGCGAAGAAATCCACCATTACCGTACACAAAATACAGCAGAATTACAAGGGTGGACAGTTCTCTGGTATTTAATCGGCTATTCTATTCTTATAATAGTATTGTATATGGAGAACACATTCCTACTTTTCGGGTACTGTACCTTCCTCTTTGCTCCCTTATATCTGCTAGGATAAATAAGTACCCCGCTATTAGCGTCATCTCTGGCATCTTGCCGACAGGGAGAGCAAGACCATCGGAGAGCTCCATTCAAGCTCTCCATGACATTGGCCTAGATAAGACAAACGCAGCCGGCCGTCCCACTAAGCTTTGATGAGAAGAGTAGGAAGAAGGAAATCTTCTTGTGTTTACTTATCTTTCACGATATCTCTCTTCGTCTATTTCTCTCACTGTTTCATTACTTCATTGGCGTCCTGGCTCAAACAGCCAGACATCTATGACTGAAGGGCCGTTGCCAGCCGCGATAGCTTCGATTTTGTTTGCCACATTCTACCTTCTGGTAAGCGTGTAGCGATTTTACGATATCTAGTTCTGGGACCTCTCTCTGCCATAGAAGTCGGGAGAAGCTAGGAACAAGGGAGCGCACGTCAACTCCATTAAAGACCACCTGCTCTGCAAGATGGCACCTATTGCGGTCTCTCCAGAACCTGCGGTATCGCCCTCTGCCACCCACTCTCTGTCGTCTGTAACAACTGCCTACGATGATAGCCTGCGATTCTACCTCAACGGTACCAAAGTGGTGATCGACAACATCGACCCCGAGACCACACTCCTCGAATACCTCCGTGGCATTGGCCTTACGGGAACAAAGCTGGGATGTGCTGAAGGAGGTTGTGGAGCTTGTACAGTCGTAGTCTCACAATTCAACCCTACAACGAAGAAGATCTACCATGCGAGTGTGAATGCTTGTCTGGCGCCGCTGGTCAGCGTGGATGGCAAGCATGTTATCACAATCGAGGGAATTGGGAATACCAAAAGGCCGCATCCTACACAGGAGAGAATCGCCAAAGGAAATGGAAGCCAGTGCGGATTCTGTACACCGGGCATAGTCATGAGTCTGTATGCTCTTCTGCGAAACGATTCGAGTCCCTCGGAACATGATGTCGAGGAAGCATTTGACGGAAATCTATGCAGATGTACTGGATATCGACCTATATTGGATGCGGCTCAGACATTCAGTGTGGATAAGTCTTGTGGCAAGGCAAAGGTAAATGGCGGTGGTGGATGCTGTATGGAGAATGGGAATGGTGGCGGTGGCTGCTGCAAAGATGGCTTCAAGGATGACCAGCCGATCAAGCGTTTTACACCCCCTGGATTTATCGAGTACAACCCTGACACGGAGCTCATATTTCCTCCTTCTCTTACCAAGCATGAATTCAGACCATTGGCTTTTGGCAATAAGAGAAAGAGGTGGTACCGCCCGGTCACGATTGAACAGCTTCTGGAAATCAAGAGCGTTTATCCTTCGGCCAAGATCATTGGCGGCTCGACGGAAACTCAAATAGAGATCAAGTTCAAGGGCATGCAGTACACAGCTTCTGTCTTTGTCGGTGATATTCCAGAGCTGCGGCAATATACCTTCAAGGATGGTCACCTTGAGATTGGCGGGAATGCCATTCTCACTGATTTGGAGGCGATTGCACTCAAGGCTATAGATCATTATGGCCCTGTGAAAGGTCAGGTTTTTGCCGCAATCCATAAGCAGTTGAAGTACTTTGCAGGTCGTCAGATCAGAAATGTCGGAACGCCAGCTGGTAACCTCGCTACTGCATCTCCCATCTCGGATCTGAACCCAGTGTTCGTCGCATCTAATGCCATCATTGTGGCCAAGTCATTAGACAAGGAAACTGAGATTCCAATGTCACAATTCTTCAAAGGGTATCGAATGACTGCGCTTCCACCAGATGCAATTATCGCAAGCATTCGCATTCCGGTCACAAGCGAGAAGGGAGAGTTTTTCCAGGCTTTCAAACAGGCGAAGCGGAAGGACGATGATATTGCGATCGTCAATGCTGCTCTTCGAGTCTCCCTCAGTGATAAACACGTTGTGGAAAGCGCTGATCTCGTGTATGGTGGTATGGCTCCTACGACTGTAGCTGCGAAGACTGCGGGAGCCTACCTTGTTGGTAAGTCCTTAATAGATCCAGCAACATTGGAAGGCACCATGAATGCACTGGAACAAGACTTTGATCTTCGCTTTGGAGTGCCTGGGGGTATGGCAACTTACCGGAAGTCACTTGCGCTGGGGTTCTTCTACCGCTTTTACCATGAGGTGCTCTCGAAGCTTGAGGTGCAGGAAGCGGATCCGGATCAAGAAGTTATTGCAGAGATCGAAAGATCGATTTCGATGGGGAAAGAAGACCGTGACGCAACTGTCGCCTATCAACAGAACATTCTTGGTAAAGCAAATCCTCATGTGGCAGCATTGAAACAGACAACAGGAGAAGCTCAATATACAGATGATATCCCGGTCCAAAAGAATGAGCTCTATGGCTGTCTTGTGCTGTCAACTAAAGCTCATGCCAAAGTCCTCTCGGTAGACTATTCCCCTGCGATGGATGTCCCTGGAGTTGTCCGATTCGTGGATCATACCGATATGCCATCGCCAGAAGCCAACTACTGGGGCGCCCCCGTTTGCGATGAGCCATTTTTTGCTGTCGACGAGGTTTTCACTGCTGGTCAGCCAATTGGTATTGTCTTAGCCGACAGTGCCGCGCATGCCTCGCTAGGAGCAAGAGCTGTCAAGGTCGAATATGAGGAACTTCCAGCGATATTCACGATCGAGGAGGCAATCGAGAAGGAGAGCTTCTTTGAGCATTACAGATATATCAAGAAGGGAGACACAGCAGAAGCATTCAAGAATGCAGATCATGTGTTTACTGGCGTTACTAGGATGGGTGGGCAAGAGCATTTCTATCTTGAGACTAACGCTGTTGTCGCTGTGCCGAAGCCAGAAGATGGGGAGATGGAGATTTATGCTAGTACACAGAATCCTACCGAAACGTAAGATTCTCATTCGCTCCTCATAGGTACTATTTAAGCTGACACTTGATAGGCAAACCTACGTTGCAAAAGTATGCGACGTTGCTGCCAACAAAGTCGTTTCGAAAGTCAAGCGTCTAGGTGGTGGCTTTGGCGGCAAAGAGACCAGATCAATACAGCTTACCTGTATTGTAGCACTTGCCGCCAAGAAAACTGGGCGACCTGTTCGCTGCATGTTGAACCGCGACGAAGATATGGTGACGTCTGGCCAGAGACATCCTTTCCTTGCCCATTGGAAAGTCGCAGTGAACAAGGATGGAAAGCTCCAAGCTCTAGATGCGGACGTTTTCTGCAACGGTGGTTGGACCCAAGACCTGAGTGCCGCTGTTTGCGACAGAGCATTGTCCCATATCGACGGCTGTTATCTCATCCCTAATGTTGATGTACGAGGTAGGCTAGCGAAGACCAATACCATGAGCAATACAGCTTTCCGAGGGTTTGGAGGACCGCAGGGTATCTTCATCTCGGAGTCTTATATGGAGGAGATCTCCGACCGTTTGGACATTCCTGTTGAGAGGCTTCGGGAGATAAATTTCTATAAGCCGGATGAGGAGACCCATTTTAACCAGAGTAAGTACAAAACATACTCAGATTCCCGAGCGAGTTTAAAGCAATTTTGTTTGCTAACAATTCTCAGGTCTTAAGGATTGGCATGTCCCAATCATGTACCAGCAAGTAAAGGAGGAATCGAACTACGCGGAGCGTCGAGAAGCCATAACCAAGTTCAACGCTGAGCATAAGTGGAAGAAGCGAGGTCTTTCTCTCATCCCAACGAAATTTGGTATATCCTTTACAGCGCTCTTCCTCAACCAGGCCGGTGCTTTGGTTCACATTTATCACGATGGCTCTGTTCTGGTCGCTCATGGTGGAACAGAAATGGGACAAGGTCTCCATACAAAGATGACAATGATTGCGGCCGAAGCACTGGGAGTGCCATTGCAAGATGTGTTCATCTCGGAAACTGCTACTAACACAGTGGCAAACACTTCGTCAACTGCTGCATCTGCATCGTCAGATTTGAATGGCTACGCAATTTTTAATGCTTGTGCCCAGCTCAATGAAAGACTTGCACCTTTCCGAGAAAAATTTGGAAAGGATGCTCCGATGAGCAAACTTGCAAGTGCGGCGTACTTCGAGCGAGTGAATCTCTCGGCAAATGGATTCTACAAAACACCAGATATTGGATATACTTGGGGACCCAACACAGGGATGATGTTTTACTACTTTACCCAAGGCGTCTCTGCCGCCGAAGTCGAGGTCGACACTCTGACTGGTGACTGGACATGTCGACGAGCAGACGTCAAAATGGACATCGGACGCTCGATCAACCCTTCCATCGACTACGGTCAAATCGAAGGAGCCTTCGTACAAGGCATGGGTCTCTTTACCACCGAAGAATCTCTCTGGTTTCGAGGCGGCCCTATGAAAGGCCAGCTCGCTACTCGTGGCCCCGGCGCCTACAAGATCCCCGGGTTCCGCGACATCCCGCAAGAATTCAACGTCTCGCTTCTCAAGGACGTGACATGGGAGAATCTCCGCACCGTGCAGCGCAGTAGAGGTGTCGGCGAGCCACCACTGTTCATGGGTAGCTCTGTCTTCTTCGCTATTCGCGATGCGCTAAAGGCTGCTAGGAGCCAGTATGGTGTCAAGGCCGAAGTGGGGGAGGATACGAAAGGGGATGGTTTACTGGTTTTGGAGAGTCCGGCGACGCCAGAAAGGATTAGGACCAGTTGTGTGGATCCGATTATCAAGAGGGCATTGGTTACGCCGAGGGAGGGGGAGAAGAGCTTCTTTATTGCGATTTGAGTTGGCGTACTTGGATTGGTACTATTTGTAGGGGATGTCAGGGAAGATGGGTACGAGAAACAGCCCCATGTTTTTTGGTTGGATTTTGTGCTTTCATCTGTGAATAGGTCATTTGAAAATACCATGATGTTTGGATTTTTGCTAGTCCACGTTTTTGGAAGTTTAAAATATCATAGTGATCGGAGATACTATCATCACCAAGGCGGATGACCTGAGAAGTTGATGAACAATGGTCATACGCAAAGGAGTTGCAGAATAGTCCTCTTTGTTTTGAATTGTCTCGGCTATGCAAGCGGTAGCGAGGAAATCCTCTACGCCATTTAATCCACTTCTCAAAGCAAGCTGCCTGTCTACAGCTGCCCACCACGTACTAGACGTCGTTCACATTCAAGTACATTGGTTCTGAAGGGGCTTACCTAGATTGGAACCATACAAGACATGCTCATATGATTCACCGCAAGACTGCTCTTATCTACTGGAATTGCAACGGAGCATGTGAGCAACCGTGGAAATACGAACCATGAGAGAAGTTCTAGTGAGTCCATTGGGTAGAGCAAATTTGCCGAGTAGCTTTTGAATTATTGTAAAAACCTGCGTGAGATAATCAAACGGATATCATAGTCAACCATCGCCAAATACGCCACAACTATGCCTGTCAATGAGCCTCCCTAGAGTCCTGCTTTCCTCTTTCCATTCCATCAAACCTTCCCATTGTCCAAACATTGAAGCCCATTAGGCTCCCTCCAAATACCAGCCTAGTCTCAAACAGCCATCTTATCCAGAATCTTCAGCACTCCACTTCCACTTCCACTCCCACTCCCATTCCCATTCTTCTCCCCCGCACTTCCCCCCACAAGCTCACCCTCCCCATCCAACCCCTTTACCAAAACCCTCGCCCTCTCCGTCAACGTCCCCAGCACCTTCCTACAATACTCAAAGCTGCCCGTGCCCTCCATGTACGATACGGCATAGCGCTTGACCTGCTCGTCGTCCGTCTTCTGCTTCAGGATGTTGAGCAGCACCATGTTCTCCGGCTTGGCGCGGATGCTGTGGATGATGGGGAAGGAGAATTTGCCCTCGGTGAGATCCTCGCAGAGGCCCTTGTTTTGGGAGTATTCGGGCGACGAGAGGTTCTGGTAGTCGTCGCGGATTTGGAAGATTATGCCGATGAGGTTGACGAGGGGGACGCAGTCTCTGTATAGGGGTGGTTGTTAGCTTGCATTGCTTTGGGGGAGAAAGATGGTTTGGGGTGGGTTTATTGACGTACTTGGAGCTTTTACTCTCTGCTTGCATGAGCTTTACTGCTAGTCTGAACAAGCCACCTGTCTTATTCCCCACCATCTCGAGATAATCATCCTCGCTGGGACAAGTCAATGTGTCCCTCCAGAACAGATCCATTCCCTGCCCTCTGTGTAGATTCAGTAGTTCCTCCGTATAGATCGTAATCGCCTTTGGGTTCTTCAGCTTCTGCAGCTCCTGCAGAGCAACGAAGTACACATAGTTGGCCGAGTTGATCGTCTGTGCCGTTCCAAAGATACTGTGGGCCACAGGAAGTCCTCTACGCAGTAGTGAAGAGTCCTCGACGTCGTCGACGAGCAATGAAGCTGTGTGTAGCATTCCTACGACTTTTGTGATGACTTCCAAGCTCTCGGGTGGAACCTGCAACCACTCGTTGAAAGCTGCGATCGCCTGAGCTCTGATGTCCTTCCCTGGGTGTGCAAATAGATATTCATATGGTCCCAGCAGCACCGACTCCTTCTCATCTGACCAACTTCCTTTCCCATGGAATGCCATGTCGTTCTTGTGGTATTTCGAGGGGTCAGGTGGGCCGGCGGGTTGAATGGTAGGGTTGATGGGGGTGGTATTCAAATCGCGCTTCCTCTGGCTGATCCAGTCGCCCTCGGGGACAGGTCGAAGTACTGGTTTCGAAGCTACGTGATTGATGCCATTCTGGCCTGTGGAAGAGGTTCGAGGTGGGATGGCGTTGGGCGATCGCAGGTTCTCGGAGACCATGGGCATGGTTGAAGACGTGCCTCGCGCTGAGCGGTTGCTGTGGAACATGGTCGGTTCCCCGTCTTGCTTCTGCTGAAGCCTGAAGGAAGGTTCCAAGTTGTGGGGTCTGTGGATTTGGTGTTTCGATTGGAGGGCAGGCTGCTGCAGGGCTCCGCTTGAGGGCGGGCAGGGCGCAAGGCTGAGCGTTGGATGATGAAGCTCCGGATCAATAATAGGCTTCCTTGATGCGAGATGGATGTGCGAGCACTGGTAGGGTCGACGTGTTCATGTGAATATGCGGAGGAAGAAGAGGGTAGTAATAGGCATGTGCTTGGGGACACAAGTACAGGTACGAGGGTGAAATGGTGGTGTACCCAAGAGCAGAGCTACAGTATGGGACGATTGATACTCAATATGTCAGAGATGGGCTGGGACGCTCAACGTCACTGGTCAACTCGTCTCGTCTTTCTATTGAGGAGAAGCCAGTCCAGCGCCTCCTGATGTTCGTCGGTCGTGTCGTGTTCACATGCTAGGCTGCGAGCCTATTGAAAACTCCCCATACAGCTGATACCGATATAGGATAGCCGTATCGTCCGCCCAATGAACGCCATTCTCTGCTCGCTGAAGGCGCCGATGTACCTGTAAACAGACAAAATAGGAATCTCTCAGCTGGGCAATAACGCAATACTACGCACCGCACCGCACCGCATTGCACCGCACTGTACGAGTACTCTTCATGGGTTTCATATAAGTAGTAACTCCTTCTCCGCAGTCCAAGCATCAGGGCAGAGCAGTTTTGCGGTGTGTGCAGATTCGAGACGTCATGGCATGCACGCGAATCAAATCCGAGCTCGAAGGGTGGATACGATGCAAGCGACGCTAAGATAAGGCTGGGCTGCAACCAGATAAGGAATGCAGCATGGGCATGGGCATGGCTCACCGTTGCCCTTCGCAACCACCTGGACAACTCATCGCAGCAGGCATGCATGCGACTGGAAATATCCAGACACCCTGAGCCCAAAGCTTTGGCTTTCCTCTCCCAAACAAAAACAACAAACACACACACTCCTTCTCTTCTCATTTTCTGTATTAACAATCTTCGGCACCGGCGTTTTCCTTCTCGAGCAATAGTATTCCATTGCGAAATCCAGCGATTTCCACATCCTCCCAAAACATCAACAAACCCACATCCACATCCAGATCCACAGCCCGCAACCGAAAATCAATATGGAGGCCCTACTCTCTATGTCTTTTGACAACCTCTCCTCCTACGACCAGGCCAAGATCCGAAAGGGACTCCGACAAGTCGAGGGTCTCCTCGCGCAGATCTGCCTCTCGTCCAGCAACAGCTCGCCCCAATCCGCAGCCGAGAAGCGTCGCTCAGTAATTGATCCTGGCAAGGAACCGCCGCCGCGCAAAGCTCTGAGCGAGCTGGGGAATGATCCGGCCTTTAGGGAGTTCTTCAAGTTGCAAGATGGGTTTGAGTGGAATGTTGCGATGCGCCTGGTCAATTGTCTGGATAGGTTGTTGGGGAAGTCGCATGATGGCCAGAATGATCTGTTGATCATCCAGACGTTGGATCTGATCCAGGGGACTTTGTTACTGCATCCACCATCCAGGACTCTGTTCTCGCGAGAGCTGTATATGAATGTTCGTGTTCTTCACTAAGAATCCATATGGAATCTATGCTAATTTTGTTGCTCGATAGCATCTCCTTGACCTCCTCGAACCAATCAATTGTCCAGCTATCCAATCCGCAACAGTCATTACTCTCGCATGCGCCCTCATTGAGACCCCCCAGAACGCGCGCACATTTGAGAACCTCGACGGACTCCTGACCATCACATCTATCTTCAAGTCCCGCGAAACAGGCAGAGAGGTCAAGCTCAAGCTCGTCGAATTCCTCTACTTCTACCTCATGCCCGAAACACCTTCCATTCCATCCGCGAATAGTACCGTCTCGGTCCCAGCGATGCTGCAACGCAGCCCTAGCAAATTGGCAGGTGCATTCAATAGTCGAGAGAGTAGGAAGAGGGCCGATAGCGAGAGTGGCATAACCAGAACGACGGAGGAGAAGCAGGCGCTGTTGGGCAACTATCTGAGTAGCGTAGACGACTTGGTCGCAGATCTGAGAGAGAGCACACCATTCGGCGGAGCACTGTCATAGTATTTCCTTGGTTTCTTGGCATACATGGCGTTTTGGGAGGACTTTGTGGGGCGTTGGTTGCATCTGCATCTGCGTGCATGGTACTGGAAAAGATATATGTTCGAGTAATTGGTAGTGGTGTTTTGGTTTGGAGTCGGCTCTTCATAACACATCCAGTAATCCGCATTGGAGCGACAGTTATTAGATAAGAAAATCTGACAAAACTTTCTCAAGGCAGTTCGACAGGATATGTTGTTGATCCTGCAGTTTTGCTGTATTCGAACAATCCAGGCGAAGTAACGTTAGAGTGATCCCTCGAATCGATCTCAACTGGTGTAGTGATATCCCCCGGACTCTGAGGATTAGCAGGAACACCTCTCGAGCCAGCTGGGCTTCTCGACGCAGGAGAAATTGGACTGTCAGTGAATGGACCAGGAGCTGCAACAGGCCCGAAATAATCCGAGGCCTGTCTTCCTGGCCCCGGCCTCGTTATGCCCGTTTCAGAGCCTTGGGACATCTCAGGTCCAGATGCCGTAACCACAGATTGATTGCTCCTAGAACTTTTCCTGTGAGCTAGACAGAACCACAGGAAAATGCCCACAGCCACGCAAGCTCCCACCGCTACTCCAGCACCTATCCCGGCTTTTGCTCCAGTCGAGAGACCAGAGGACGGTTTCGGTACCGCCGTGGCTAGGATACCGTTTGCGCCAGTTCTTGTCGCCATTCCAGTTGGAGCAGCGCAGTAGTTCGTGTTATCTACTACCGTACAAGCAAGGCCTATATTGCAGCATCCTCCGCCGATGGAACTCGGGCACGCAAGCTGGCTGGTCGTACATCCGCTTGGAATCTGCGAGACGACGGCTACAGTCGTGGGCGTAGCCGTTGAGATGCATTTATTCCCAGATGCGCAGACAGATCCATAGCCACAGCATCCTCCGCCGAGAGAAGCATCACATTTGAATTGGCTTGTGGTAGGACAGCTTCGTGGACAGCATGCTGCTGTTACTGTTGCGGTGCCGCTACTTGTGACTGTCGAGGGACAGATGTAGTGGGCCGAATCGCAGGCTGTGATGCCACAGTTCGATCCTATTGCGCAGCATTGGACGTTGAAGCTCGTGTCTATCATGCAATAGTTGTCGTTCTCGCAACAGCTTGATGCATTACCGACATCAAGACCTACGCTCCTGTTAGTAGAAGCTTGGTAAATGTAAGTAGAATTGATCGCACATGAATGTTCTTTTGAACTGTCCACACAGACTCCACTTTGTCTCTCTATCAATCCACCTAGGTAGTACCGTGGACTGAGGCCGGCTGGTAATTCCATTCCGGCATATTGGGCTGAGATGCTGCAGTACAGCGCAAAAGTAACGACGATTACAAGGCGCATGGGAGCCATTGTACCATATATATTTCTCGGAATGCTTACGAACTATCGTAAAGTCTATATATCAGGAACTGCGTACAAAGAGACCCGTCATTGTGTGAAACCGTACTTTGGGAGATGAAAGAACAGAAAAAATAAGTAAGGGAGTGCCGCTCAGGACATGTAGAGAAGCTGAGTGTATCAAGCACACCCACTCACATCACATGCACTCCAGACAAGCCCGTACATGCAGTACAAGCACCATACAAGGGCTGCAATTCGGTTCGCAGGATCGTTCTCCAGAGCGCACTCTCCACGTCTGTAAGCTGAGCTGCATGCAAGCCACACTTGGAGAAACCACGCCATTGGTTCGAACATGCCGTGTCACACATTTCCTCTCATCCCGATGGTCTGCGGAGGTCTGGCCCGAAGCTTTAGAGAGGCTGAAGCCTCTCAATGGAGGGATCTGCTCTCCCTGGCTACTCGGGAGATCCTCGATGTGGTCGTATTGTCATCCTGGTGCTTGCTCTAGTCTGCATATATGTTGCTCGGTCCGGGCACGAATCTGGTGACTGAAGCTTCATGATGAACGCAAGGATGTGATCCCATGGTCATATCTCCAGATTTGTTACAGAGTTGTATTCGGAATGATAACTTATTGATGTCATGGTGTCAGAATCTGTTGAATGTGGGTTGGAGGTGATGGACCTGTTTGGTGCAGAACCTGAGACGGCGATGCTGACTCAGCAACTGCTTCTATGTCATGTTGTGTCAACAGTTGTCAATTCTTTCATACAGTTGGATACCTTCATTGCTTTTTTCTGTTCAAAGTTTAATCTTATGAGACTGGCTGCGCTGCATAGGCAAGTTTGAAATATTCTTGGATTCTATGGTGTTATAGAAGTTTCGAAATAAACAACTAAGCCACCTACTGCTCCGATGCGGATTGTGGCTCATCAGTTGGGAAGTAATGATATTTGCCTCTCCATCCTCATATCTAGACCCAAAATGGACAACCGGATGTCCATGCATCAGCCATGTTATCCAATCTTCTCGATGTTTCGTATATCAAGATTTTTCCAGGACACGACCCGGAATCTAGCCACGAGGAGGAAATGATTCGCTTCCCCTCTTCACAAATCGCACCTTCACGGCCTTCCGCATTCTCATGGCGATCTCCGTCCTTCTGTCATCTATCGCCGCAAGCGCCTGCTTCTGGGCGTCCTTGAAACTCGCCCCTTTCTCACCAACCAACTCAATAGAGTAATCCTTCAAAAGCACCGCAATGAGAGTACAGAGCTCAACCTGAGCGAACTTCCTCCCAAGGCATCCTCTAAAGCCTGCACTAAAAGCGATGAAAGCTCCCTTAGGTGGGCAGAATATGTCAGCATGGCCGGGAGACTCGTTGGTTGTGTTTGGAGGGGCGATGTAGCCCGGTGGCATGAGCCAGCGAGAGGGCCGGAATTCTTGGGAGTCATCGCCCCAGTAACGATAATTCCGTTGCGTGGAAACGACATCTATCGTAATGTCTGTATTCGGAGGAACGAAAAATGGCTTATCCCGGTAAGTAAGAGTCTGTCCCGCCAAGTTCTCCATGGGAACTTCTTTGGGGATGCCAACGACGGGTGGAAACAGTCTGAGTCCTTCGAGCTAGACTGTCATTAGCCATTGATTCCATACTTTGGATAGGAGACCTGAACAACCTACCACTGTTGCAGATATCATTCTCATCTTAGGGTAGTCTTCTTTATAGACCAAGTCTTCGCCTGATTTCTTCGTGGCCCAAATGCCGTCAATTTCGTCTTGAACGGCTTTCTGAACATTAGGATAAATCGCGAGAAGGATCAGACATGTTTGCAGGGTATTCGCCGAAGTCTCGTGGCCTGCCACGATGAATATGAAGATGTTGCCAATCATCTCGTCAGCATTCAGTGCATGACTTGTATCAGTCGCATTGGCCTTGATGATGTTGTTCAGTAAATCGTTATTACCACTATCTTCACCTGTCGACTTGAACGTGTTTTGGTTCTTATCAATCAACTCTTGCATGTGGCTTTTGAACTCGTCTGAGGACACCTGCATATTTCGCATGGTTTGGAAAGGGCTCTTGCGTAAAACCCAGGCGGGGAAGAATATAATGAACGGAAGATTGTTCATGACAGCATGTACACAGTGCTGGAACGTCATCCCGTGCTTCTTAGTAGTGTCTGTTTTACTTGCTGCGAGACTGGTTTGCGATGTTTCCCAAGGACGAACAGGAGACTCGATAGATTTGATCGGCCCTGATAGAAATCAGTTATTTCGGATCAGACATGTCGAATCGAGGACAGGTGTTCTCCCTCCAGATATCTTAAGAAAACCAGGTCTTGAAACGTAGGCCATCCACACTTACATGGCACATGAAGATTGAAAGCTGCCGAAGATATAACATTGAGTGCCACGGTCATCGACCTATATATAAGTCAGCATACTGAAAGCGGCGAATTCTAAATCTGGCAAGCTTTTTATGGAGATACATGAATAGTGAGGCCCTCCTACCAGTGCATCAAGTCCTCCCCAACCGGACTTGCTTGACGGCCTTCAACGTCGTGTGTGAACGAAGCCAGCATGTCCCTGCCTTGAGTGACTGACTTATCAAAAACTAAGCTAGGTATTCGTCAGCGTCAGATGCCGAGGGAGGAAGAATACATAATTACCCGCTATTCCTCTCGTTGAAGGGAGGACCAGTGATCTTTCGATGCCTTTGCCAATCTGAGCCTTCCACAGTAACAACATTTGGACCGAATACGGCAAGTGTGCGGTAATGCACCACTTTCTTCGAGAAATCTTTCCATCTGTGAACTATCTGGGATATGACATCCGCATCAGCAACATAAAGAGCTTGCCCGCCAGGCCCAACGGTCCAGCTTCAAATTATCAGCACAGCTCAGCCATCCAAAACACGGCGCTCACAAAATTCTTCCATGTTGAGCTTCACAAAATCCTCGATGAATGAGAAATTTCAAGGGAAGGGGCCGGGAGGTAAGGTGTTCGAGACAAGGCTTACAATACATCGGACTTCAATTTGCCTTTTTTGTGCCATGCAAAGTCCTTTTTAACATATGATACCCAATCGCCCCATCCGAAAGGTAAGGTCTCAATAAGAGGAGCGATCCATGGTGATGCAAGCCAGAAGATGACAGAGCCACAATGACTATAAATCTGGACAGAACCTTCAGCATGGTTTTTCATAAGGGCATATTTCGAGGTGCGGCCATAGCTCGCACATCGATTTGAGGAAGCCTTACTGTGACACTTGGGACTGTTGACGTTGCCGCAAAGCGGCGTGCATCATTGAATGTAGTGATATACCAGTTTACGTAACTGATGAGCTTTGACAGGACAAACAAGGCTGGAAGCCCATATAAGAAGAGGGAAGGATAATGAAGCATATGGATTACCGAAGTAGTAACTTTGCGTCGGTCGACGGACAAGGACAAATGAAAAGTGCGAGGGAGGTTCGGTGAAGTTGGAGATGTCAAAAGTTGTAAGTGCTGACGGTGCCAAGCCAAAGTTCAATATGATGTCAAGCCTAATCTAGAAAGCATCGCGAAGGTCAGGGCTTGTTTCAGCAGTTCCTCAGTACATTGTATAACAACCGATGAACAACGTCTGCCCAAATCATATCATCCGAGTGGGTGGAATAGTGTGGATAGGCACGTACATAAGTATAAGGCTTCGGGGCACAGAATGCTCACATTCTGGAGAACTCATCACATCGAGGAATTGGAAAGATAGTCTAGGTAAGAACGCCGATCTCAATGTGTTGGCCTCAGGTAACCCTCCCTGATTGTCAAGGTGCAATACCGTTGTCAAACAATGAAGGTTGACAAAATCATACGATCGGTCGTCTATGGTACAGGGTGGAGCTTCGACCAGAAGTCCAGTTGAGAACAGCGTTTTGAGACGTCTGTTACATATACTGGCCAAACCAGGCTGCACTCAATCTCATTCAGCAGAGATTTTTAATGACTTCCCGTGTTCTGTATAGTTCCTCCAGAATGAAGTCGACTTTAAATTCGTTTTCGCTGATTTGCAATTCGTTCAAACTACTTTGTTTCGAGTTATTCAGATTTCCTGAGCAGAATCAATAGAGTCAAGATCACCTGTAACCTGCGGCGCCGCCACCGCCATCGAATTTTACGGACGGCATGGTTCCAAAAAGCTTATCTCCCACTGGCGTATCTGGAAAATCCTCGCAGGAGATGGATTAACATTACTTAGTGTTCAATGATACTCCGCCGTCCTTTGACCCTATCCACTGCAATCACCATGCAAAGCTGGCAGGAATCAACAACAATGTCGATATGAGTGGCGTTATGAATCAAATCGGAACCTATCATTCAGGATAATTCTGATAGTCCATGCATGCTTAAAGTGTATTCAACAAAACTGAGCCTGCGCGGCAATCCATCTTCTGTCGGCATCCGCATATCAGATCGTCCAAAAGTGGGGTGCCCAACTGCACCACTTAACCCTGACTTGTACTCATACTCACAGATTATCACGCAATTATCAATTGAGGCTCAACTGATACCTTCAACAAGGGTTTGCCGATAGTTTGAGTTCCAAAGAATCCAACTTTGATGCAGCTATCCACAATTTGTGTGATTTCTGCAAATGAAATTCATTTGTTCGAAATACGTCCCGACGATGTGGTTCGTTGAAAGCGGCAGGCGGATCTCTGTTTACGAAGGGGGTTTTTTCGGATATGGGGCAGTTAAACTTCTGGACGGAAGCAGGTAGGCTGCTAGATCCAGGGGCGATCCGCTATTAGATAAATGGTTCTGAATTTTCAACCTTTTTTTATATTTCTTCACTTGTTTTGCTGCATCTTGCTCTGTTTGGAGGTTCAAAGCTAGCAAAAGCCATGGATATCACGAGTTCCAGTCAAGCTCAAGGAATTAACCTTGAGAAGTCAAAGACCGAGGTCAGTGTCTTACAGCCGATCGAGATTGACGGACTTGGACCAATTGTTCAAGATTGGACAGAAGAGGAAGAGCGCAAAGTGAGGCGAAAGTAAGTAAGAGAAATAGATCGTTCCCAAATGGGTCTCTAACATCAAACCCTAGAGTCGACTTCATCCTCATCCCCATCTTGGGACTTGCATTCTTCGCACTTCAGCTCGATCGTGGGAACATCTCGAGTGCCTTGACATCGACACTGACCAAAGACTTGGGAATCAATACCAATCAAGTCAATGTTGGCTCCCAACTACTTTCCGCTGGTATTGTGTTGCTCGAGATTCCATCCAACATTATTCTCCAGAAAGTACGATTTCCGTCCAAACACAACGTCTCGTAGCAGATTCTAAATTGGAAACAGGTCGGACCACGTCCATGGCTTTCAGTCCAGATTCTCGCTTGGGGACTTGTAGCTACCTTCCAGGCTTTCATCTCGAATTATGCCTCATACCTGACTACTCGACTACTTCTGGGTCTTATGGAAGCAGGTTTCATTCCAGGTAACTTGTCCTCATCCCTCCGCTCATCACGTCACTAATGTAGAACTCTTTAAGGCGCTCTCTACTACCTATCCACATGGTACAAGAAAGGTGAAACGAGTCTCAGGGTCACATTTTTCTTCTTCGGTCAAATGTTCGCCAACGCTACAAGCCAGCTTATAGCAGCAGGCCTACTAAGTCTCGAAGGCAAACGTGGTCTTTCTGGGTGGCAATGGCTATTCCTCATCGACGGTCTGATCACCATCCTTATCGCCTTCCTCTTCATCTTGTTCGTCCCTCCCAGCGCCGGAGACGGACACGCTCTGATCACATTGGGCAAATTCAATTACTTCACAGAGCGAGAGTCACACATCATAAAGAACCGCGTTCTTCTCGATGATCCCCAGAAAGCCCGAGGAAAGATCCGTATTTCTGCACATGATCTCATTTCTGTCTTCAAACAGCCAAGAGTCTGGGTACATGTTTTCATTACTATGCTACCTATCTCTGCTGTTCAGGGTCTCGGGACTTATACACCGAGTATTATCAAGAGTCTCGGCTTTGGCACTGTGAAGGCGAATGCAATGTCGAGTGTGGGTATCTACTGCGCAATTGTCTTTGTGGCTATTCTATCATATTTCTGGTAAGTTAGCATCCTCGTCGGCCAGTTCTTAAACTCTTTCTTACCATCATACAGTGATCTGACGGGACAAAGAGGCCCATTCGCACTGATCAGTGCAACGTGGGCTGTGATCACCTACTCCTGCTTGCGAACCGCACCCATTACATCTGGCAAGTGGCACAGATATGGTCTGATCACACTTGCAAACGTCTCATATGCCAGTGTTCAGTAAGTCTTCTCTACATTTCGTACTTATCATTTATTGAACAGAAGACTGACCGAATGAAGCATACTCAACCTCGGCTGGATATCCGTCAACTGTACGACGCCGCAGGAGCGCTCTATCTGCATGGCGTGAGTAGTGCCCTTCCTACCGTCATCTTTGCTCAATCATGCTGACAACTCCATAGCTTAGTGGTCATGGCAGCAAACTGCGCTGGTATCGCCGGGTCTCAAATTTTCCGAACAGAAGACGCACCAAAGTATATTCGCGGCCTCACCGCCATCATTGGCTTGGCTGCTGGTGGATGGGTATTGGTTGTGCTCCAGATGGTGGGTTATTGGTTCAAATCGAAGAAGATCGAGAACAGCGGTGCAAAGAGTTTAGAGAGTGAAAGAGAGCAGGAACGGGATGTTGAGAAGGTGTGAAGATATCGCTAGTTGTAGGCAGTGTTGGGGACATTATTTTGTTGATGTCTGTAAGCGAAATCGACCTGCAGGTCTTCCTGAGGTCCGCTAGAAACCAGAACATGTCCATAATAGGGAAGCAGAATCAAAAATAGACGCCCGCCAACCATGGAAAGCGACACAGAATTTTGCATCGTGTCCAAGTACTTCATTTGCTATTTTAACCTTTCCCCAGGCCAATCAAACGGTTCCCATAATACGCACATCCGACGATCCAGCCAATCCCAATCCTCATATTACATGAATTCATACATTTGCAGAAGAATCAATAGCCTCCTTGTTCCTTTCTGTTATCAGTTTCTCTCTTCGCGCCCTCTCCTGCGTCCTTGATAGCCTGCTCATCACCTCTCATCTTGGCGAAGTGAGCCTTGATATCCTCAGCACTGATTGCCTGTCCACTCTCCGCAAATTGCTGAAAGAAGGGTTTGAGCTTATCCTTGAGATGATTGTACGCCATGACACCCTCGATAGCCCGGACCCGGTCCACGTTCTTGAGTGCGCTCTCACCACGGTCGTAGATACTGCCACTGCCAACTGTGCTACCACCAGCTTCCTCCTCGTTATCGGAGACGGAGGGCTCATATAGCTCTTCTTCGTCAAGAAGTTGTTCGTGTGCTTGGAGAAGAGGAAAGCAGGACGAGCAACGGCAGAGGTGCTCACGGAAATCTTCCTTGA
This sequence comes from Cadophora gregata, assembly GCF_030347475.1. Taxonomy (NCBI): domain Eukaryota; kingdom Fungi; phylum Ascomycota; class Leotiomycetes; order Helotiales; family Ploettnerulaceae; genus Cadophora; species Cadophora gregata. Next base: position 1,448,227 of record NW_026695935.1, on the reverse strand, counting down.
AGAAAAGTGATACCTGGCCTGTTGGTGCTGGTGCGAGAGATTTATATCTGCAAGGCCCATTGCCGTTCTCCGAAGCTGCTGGCTCAGTCAGAGTAGCAAGTTCTGGCTGTACCGGCGCTACGAGCAAGGAATCGCCACTAGCAGCCGGCATATCCTCCTTGTGTCGCTTTGATGCAACTGACTCCTCGTCATCCTCTGCCTTGCGCTTCTTAATTAACGGTAAGTGTGAAGCAACCAGCTCCTCAGTCTTGCCGAGCAATCCGGTCTCCGGAGAAGGTGCTGTACTTCGTCTGAATACTGGTGCTAAAAAGCCAGTCGTGCCAGCATATCGCTTGATCCACGGGTTTGCTTCGACACACTTGTAGCAAATAAAGCCTTCAAAGTCATCTTCGGCGGGAAAACCAGGCGGCAGTGGAGGATCCTCTTCATCGGCTTCCTCCCCCGAGGGCACGACCCCTGTTGGTGCTGCTGATTCTTCGTTATTTGTGGCTTCAGTCTTGGTATCTCCGCTCTTTTCGTCGACCACAGCTTCGGCGACCTCGGTGATGGACTCAAGGAACCCTTCATTGTTTGGCTTCCGACCAGATTCGTCGTCCCAATTTGGACCCAGTCCCACTAAGCACCCTGGATGCCACCAGTCTTCGCCACATCCTCCAGTCTCAGCTGTACCTATACCAAGACATTGGAACATTGTACCCTTCTGCGCATAGGCATCGTAGTCGCATTCGCAACCACAAAACCTATTCCTAAAATTCTGATTATATCTGTTATCAGGCGCAGGCTCCTCCGAATGGACACCTCCCTTTGTGTTGGTCTCTGGATTTACACGAAGAGTGCAGTGTGATGTGGCCGGCAGACGCGTCGTACCGCAATCGCAAACAAAGTCCCTCTTGTTGAAAAGCTCGACCAAAGTGTGTTCGCCATGGCAAGAAATCGAGCAGGAGTAGCAAACACCGGCCGCAGTGTAGGGATCAGTCGGATTTTCTGGAGGTGGATTACACGTCAAGCAAGAGAATATCTGCTGGCGGAGCTTTCCAATTGGTTTTGTACATTTCTCGAATTTCTGGCACTTTCAGCACGCGTAACAATCCATCAGGCGTATTACATACATATGGTAGGGCTTCGCGTGCATCTGCTTCTAGTTGAAGTTGGCTATTGATGAAGCTGCCAGCTGTCAGTATCTTCTTTGAACGCGTGATCGCATAGTGAAACTCACTCAGCCGCGGTTTGGGAGGTTTGGGAGCTGTCTGATTGCTGAGAGAAGCTCTGGGTTCGTGACGGGCCACTCGTTTGGCTGGGCTGTTCAGTGTAGCTTGAGTTTGGGGCTGGTGTAGCGTCCATGGTTTCGAGGCCGATGAAGTATTGACAAAGTGCTGATTGAGTGAGAGTGAAATTATAAAAGGGTACTCAGAAGTGGTGAATGGCAGATTGTCCTTTCAGCCTCCTCAGCTCAGCCTTCTCAAAACCACTTAACGCGAAAATTACGGCTAATCCACTTCGGAACTAGTCAAAACACGCAAGTCGCGTCGAGACGCGAAGCTGGCGCCCACCCTCCTTTCTCACTCAAATTTGAATGTCCATCCCACCTCCAGATATTCAAACCACATCACCCTCAGAACTTTAGTCCTTCACCTTCCGGTCATCACAATACACAAGTGCGGAGACTCGCTATATCATGAGGTACGATAATTAATACTGCTCCCTAGCTTTCACACCAAAACCCTCCCCCTTTTTTTCAACCGTTTCCTAACAATTCTCGACAGTTCCCCCCTGAGACCCAACATGTCTTCTGCAAATCGCGGAGTGACGGGCGGTAGAAATGCTCGCAAGCGTTCAAGAGAGCCTGAAAGCGATGCCTCTGGTATCGGTGCATCGTCTCCCGCTGGAGACATTCGATCCTCTCCTCCTGCGTACCCAATTCAACATGGCGGTGACGATGATGATGACATTGAGGAGGATGTAGCGCTTGATATCGATGACGTGGACGAGATGGCAGAAGACGAAGATGGAATTGACCTCTTTGCCAACAATTTCGAGAACGACTACAAATCGCGCGAAGACGATCGTTACGATGATAGGGATATCGACGACGAAGGCGACTACGACGATATGGATATTGCAACCAGAAGACAGCTCGATTCGCGCTTGAATCGCCGAGATCGCGAACTAGCTCGTCAGCGACGTATGCCAGCAGCGTTCCTCCAGGATGAAGATGATGAAGGTGATCTGGATCTCACTGCTCAGCCTCGGCGACGTCGCCATCACTATGACGAGGAGGAGGACGAGGAAATGCAGGACGACATCATGGAAGAAGAGCTATCTCTTGAGACACTGCAAGACGTAAAAGCATCTAGTTTGGTCGAATGGGTCTCTCAGCAAGCCGTCCAGAGAACCATCAAACGAGAGTTTAAAGCCTTCTTGACAGAGTACACTGACGAGCACGGAGTTTCAGTGTACGGCAGTCGCATTCGAACTTTAGGAGAAATCAACGCAGAATCCCTTGAAGTGTCGTACGACCATCTCTCATCATCCAAGGCTATTCTAGCTTACTTTTTGGCAAATGCTCCCGGGGAGATGCTGAAACTGTTCGATGAGGTAGCCATGGAAGTGACACTTCTTCATTATCCTGACTACGAGCGAATTCATTCTGAGATCCACGTTCGAATTTCAGACTTGCCAGTCCACTACACACTCCGCCAGCTTCGCCAGACTCATTTGAATTGCTTGGTTCGTGTCAGCGGTGTTGTTACTCGGCGAAGTGGAGTTTTCCCGCAGTTGAAATATGTTATGTTCGACTGTGGCAAGTGCGGAACCAGACTCGGACCGTTCCAACAGGAATCCAACGTTGAGGTCAAGATCTCATATTGTCAGAACTGTCAATCTCGCGGGCCTTTCAACCTCAACTCAGAAAAGACAGTTTACCGCAACTACCAAAAGCTGACTCTCCAAGAGTCCCCTGGAACTGTTCCTGCCGGCCGTCTGCCTCGTCACCGTGAGGTTATTCTTCTCTGGGATCTGATTGACAAGGCAAAGCCTGGAGAGGAGATTGAAGTTACTGGCGTTTACCGCAACAACTACGATGCTCAACTCAACAACAAGAACGGCTTCCCTGTTTTTGCCACTATTCTCGAGGCAAACAACGTTGTGAAGTCGCATGATCAGCTTGCAGGTTTCAGACTCACGGAGGAAGACGAGCAAGAAATCAGATCATTGGCCCGCGATCCCCAAATAGTTGACAAGATTATCCATTCCATGGCTCCCAGTATCTATGGTCACACGGACATCAAAACCGCTGTTGCACTCTCACTCTTCGGTGGTGTTGCCAAAGATAGGCAAGGAAAGCATCACATTCGTGGTGATATTAACGTCCTCCTACTTGGTGATCCTGGAACTGCGAAGTCACAGGTTCTCAAGTACGTCGAAAAGACTGCTCATCGTGCTGTCTTTGCCACAGGTCAAGGTGCCAGTGCTGTCGGTTTGACAGCAAGTGTACGAAAGGATCCTCTAACAAGCGAGTGGACATTGGAAGGTGGTGCGTTAGTTCTCGCTGATAGAGGTACCTGCCTTATCGACGAGTTCGACAAGATGAACGATCAAGATCGAACCTCGATTCACGAAGCTATGGAACAACAAACTATTTCCATTTCCAAGGCCGGTATCGTCACTACTTTACAGGCACGTTGTGGTATCATCGCGGCAGCTAATCCTATTGGTGGGCGATACAACTCTACGATTCCATTTTCCCAGAACGTCGAGCTTACAGAGCCCATTCTCTCTCGATTTGACATTCTTTGCGTGGTTCGTGACACTGTCGATCCTACTGAGGACGAGCGACTTGCCAGATTCGTTGTTGGATCCCATGGCCGCTCTCACCCAAGCTCTCAGGCCTCAGAGAGTCAAATGGATGTTGAGCAAGACTCTGGAGCCGCAAACGGAGGCGAGCCAAAGCAAGAAGGTGAAATCCCACAAGAGCTTCTCCGAAAGTTCATTCTTTACGCCAGGGAGAGATGCAGCCCTAAGCTGTACAATATCGATGAAGAGAAGGTGTCGAAGCTGTTTGCCGATATGAGAAGAGAATCCTTGGCAACTGGTGCCTATCCAATCACTGTAAGATACTCCAGTGTGAGTTCCACAATCACAACTGACTTGTCTAGATCCGTCATCTCGAAGCTATCATGAGAATCAGTGAAGCGTTCTGCCGCATGCGTCTCTCAGACTATGTTTCCTCTCAGGATGTTGATCGCGCTATTGCTGTCACGATTGACTCTTTCGTTGGAAGCCAGAAGGTCAGCTGTAAGAAGGCTCTCGCTCGTGCATTTGCCAAGTATACACTTGCTCGACCTGGTGCAGGAAAAAAGACTGGTGCTGGAAGAAATTTGGAGCGTGCTAGAGCGCCTACTGCTGCAATGGCTTAGACGGTTCATGTTGGTTTATGGAGTTATGGATACCTGGATTTTATGTGGATTATGAGGATTGCACCGAACACAGCTGCTATGAAGTAATGAGCGGATCAGGTTTGGAGGATGGATTGTAATTTACAGATGTTTTGTGTTCCTGCATCAAGATATTTTCCTCGTGTATCTCTTTCTGATTTTGTTTCTATTCTGAATGCCCAAAGCAAAGTAGCTTTCGCTCCAGATACTATGCTATGGGATATCTACAAGTGAACCATATTCAGGCTCAACGCTGTCCTGCATGCTTTGTCCTCTTTCCAATGCCCCCTGCAATCTTCCTCTGGCCTGTCTCCACAAATGGATCCCTCATCGTCAATCACGTTTCTTTCCCCATTTAACTACGGCAAAATCACGGCTCCACAAACGCGCAAATTTTCAATGCTCCATCCAGATAACGAAATAAACAGATTTCACCAACAACACGTGGACACACGCCGGTTTAGCTCAGGGGTAGAGCGCATCACTTGTATTACAAGGACATGATGAGGTCGCTAGTTCGAATCTGGTAATCGGTAAAACCCTTTTTTTTGACGTTTTGATTCAAATTACTGCTCTACTGAAGTTCAACTCCGGAGCCGTGCATACTTTTTCTTTAGGGGATGGAGGCCACGGTCCCTTGGCTGGGAATTCTCACGGAAATCACGAACTGCTCTCTTTGAGTGAATTAGGGAGTGGCACTAGAAGTATCAAGTGAGACACGAGTTTAAGATCATTCTGGGGTATCATTCGGCACACTGACAAACTAGGTCGGAACATATACTCGAAGCCGCTGGGTCATTTAAAAAGTCAAAATCAACCCATCCAAATCCGAATGCAGTTCCACATACGCTCGCAGGAGTATCCAACTCAATTCTGTCTCGATCTCTTAACGTCGTCGTTTCTGTTCTTCCTCCTTGCTTTTCACGTGACGAGAGAGAATACCCGTGTCCCAAAATACACTTGCTTCATGGATTTGCATACCATCAATCCCACCCTCGCCCTGTTTAATTTGTCAGTGACTAACTTTCTTTCTTCCCTGGGATTCTTTCTAGAGTCTGTTGCCCCTCATAAAACAAGCCAGTGGCAATCCGAAAATAGAAAATAATACCGACCTCAGCTTGGCCGATCGTAATGACGCAGAACATGGGAGACACGATATCCGTCCTATCACCCTTCATCCTAAAATGCCTAACCAACTCTCCATACACAACAGCATGGCCTTCAGCCTCCGGAATCACCCTCACTTCTACAATCTCATGCGTGACTGATTCGAAAGGTGCGAATAGTCTCTTCATCCATTCCCAGATGTGGGAACCTGAGAGATAGACATCGCCCTTGGTGTCATGGAAGACTGCTTTAGGAGAGAAGAAAGTGGTACAGGGTGTGCTTTTCAGTTTGCTTGCATCCAATGTATCGAGATATCTCTCAATAAATCGCAAGGTTTGGTACTGTCGCGAATGGGAATCCCAGGGTCCACGGTGAGTGATGATCGGTGTTGCGGAGGTGGAAGTGGATTGTGTTCTGATTAAAGGCATGTTTCTGTCCCAACAGAACCTAAAATCGGCAAGCTCGAAATGGCGGCTCGATTGCTTTAGTAAGTTTAGTTCATCATAGTCTTCATATCTTTGTAACTCACCTACATCCATTTCCTCTGTTGTGTCGAACTGCAGTGCTGGTGGAGCCTCGTAAGCTGGTGTGCACGAATCACAGCTTCGCGGGCGCAAATGCATCTTGATTACAATACAAATATGATTGTTTAAGTAGGACAGCCCCCGGTATTCAGTGTTTTCAGGTTACGATTATAGTATTTGAATTCAATCTGTCCAATCGAGTAGCTGCTTAGTAAAGTCTACTGTTTGATCCGGAAAGTCCGGGAACTATTTTCCATGACTTTCATGCGGTAGTTTGTCTGGAAGTAATGCTTACTAGTACCCATAAGTCTGGATGTTCTCTTGCTTTCAAGATAATTGATGAGATACCAAAAAGTAATGCTGGGAAATATGTTCTAGAGCTTGTGAATTGCTCACTAACAACGCAATGTCCGAGGATCCCAGATCAACAGTACTCTCATGTCTTGTAAGCACGAGAGACGCCCACCGCAAACTCATCTCTGGCTTGATCCCTCGATATCACGAACAATAAGATTCACCTGGCATCATCATTTTAGCACTCCTTTGACTCGCGTATCTCCTTTTGTTGCACGTCGAGATTTTTAGCAGGAATACTAGCCTTGCAAGTGCATTCCGTGTCAAGATGCACCGAGCTTCTCGATTCGGGGACTACCCTGGAACTGCTTTGCGCTTAAGATTCATCCTTTCTTTTTTGGAGATTCCTCTTCCCTCCCTCTCTTCCACATCAAGACACTGAGCTCGAGGAGAATGATGATATTGAAGAAGTCCTTAATCAGAGTAAAATTAGAAGCCTTCCCATCTCGTGATGATTGGTCAGCAATCCATGCGCCAAGGTATCCAAACCAGTTGCAGTTGGCACGGCTCGACAAGCCCCTGAGTGGAGCTTGCTAAGTCCTAGCAACATTCTTCAGCCGGTTGCGCTCTTCATCTACCCTCGAATCAGTAAATCAATACTCATGGGTCGTCCAACCCCATTGATGACAAGGAAATTTACGGCTAGTTTGGTAGCGGAGTAGAAAAGTGACGACATGACTCTCATGCCTTTAATCCTAAGTTTTCGGGACGACGGACTGTTTCATCCAACCGCTCGCTTAGCCGATGTTTCAAAACATCAGTAGGCGACAGAAGTAAACAAAAAATGTGCCTCATCAATCTCGGCAGCTCTAATGCATCTCAATCAACGGTCATGGTATTTGATAATTCAGAAAGCCGATCCCGAATCAATCCTCGGCGCCCCAGATGAGTAAGAACAACCCCGCTTTTCAACCTTTTCACATTCGTGAGCTAAGGATTTTGTTAAGGGACAGAAGTGGGATGTTCACTACAATATAAGTACAACGACATCATCCCGTAAGGTTTATCGTCGAGTCTATACATATCAGCCAAAGTCTAAAAGCATCGAGATGTTGAAGCTATCCATTAATTGTGTACTGGTATATGGGCTCCTCCAGGCTCTAATGCCTGGAGTAAGTGCTTCTCCATTCGAAGATTTGAAGCCATGGATCCCGTAAGTTATGTTTTGTTGGCTCAAACTCATAGAATCGCAAACAACGAGCCCAGAGCTGACATCCTAAGTAGCAGTCCACCAACCCTATCATACACAAACCTTACCAGCCAACTGGACCAAATCCTCACCAGAGGCTACCTCAAAGTCGGCACCACAGGCGACTACAAGCCCTTTTCCTACCTCGTGACCAATACCTCCGCCCTCCCCAGTACAAACACAACAGCCATCAACACAACCTACATTGGCGCTGACATCACCGCCGCGCAATCCCTCTCCAACGCCCTCGGCCTCCCCAACCCCGTCCGCTTCGGCCAAACAGCATGGGCGAACCTCACTACCGATCTAGCAGCTGGAAAATTCGACATCGCAATGGGTGGAGTAAGTCTCACTCTCGCACGCTCCCGCTCAGCATTCTTCTCTACTGCTATCCAACGAGTCGGCAAAACGGGTTGTATCAGGTGTTCTGACTCTTCAAAATACACGTCCTTATCCACCATTGATCAGCCCGGTGTGAAAGTGGTCGTCAACCCAGGTGGGAGTAACTACACTTTCGATGTGGCGAACCTGAAGAGCGCAAGGATTGTTCTGGTGGAGGATAATAATGCGGTGTATGAAGCTGTGCTGGATGGGACGGCTGATGCGATGATTTCGGATCTGATTGAGGTGGAGCTGCAGCTGAAGTTGCATCCGGGCGAGTTGTGTATTGTGAATCCGGGGGAGCCGTTCAATTTTGAGGAGTTGGCGTATATGATGGGGAGGGATGTGGTTTGGAAGGCGTTTGTGGATGCTTGGGTGCATGTTATGTTGGGGAGTGGGGCTTGGAATGAAACGTTGACCGAGTGGATGGATTATAAGTGGCCGAGTGTTTAGTCTGGAAGGTAACTATTGGGAAGATGTATCTTTGGACGAGTTTGTACGAGTTTTTTTGATGATAATATCTAGATAGAATGCTAACTACTTGAGCAGGTAAGTGGGTTTATCGCTGAAACGAGGACAATGAACAGCATACGGGCAAATGCTCTGGCTAGAAAGTCACACTCCCAGCATCAAGCTTGGGAGTGATGTACAGGAGAAGGACCTCGATAAGAAAGTAATCTGGGTATAATGTGAAGTAGCAGAGATATAGGCAGGATGAGCAGATAAACAGTCAGTAAATAGCAGAACGCCAAGCCAAATGTCAAAACATCATCCGAGAACCGTTCTCTTCCGCAATATGTATCAGCAAGCTTCCAAGCAAAAAACAACACACACTCCCTCACTAATTCCACCGAGCATTCACCTCACCATCTACATCAACACACCCAACACCCCAAGTCTCCCAACCTCCACCGACCACCCAACAACAAGATGACACCTCAGCCAACAAACCCTCTGCTCAAACAACCTAACCTCCTCGCCGGTCATCCTCGTAACCTCAGCCACACTTCTCCCGAACAACATCTCCCAAGCACGGGTACTCCAGAGGAGCTTGCCTGGTGCGATGGAGCCCGTCTCGTCGAGGAGAGTGCCGATTATGCGAGGGTTGAGGGAGAGTTCTTGAGGCTTGGAGCAGTTGCGGCAAGGAGTTGAGAGGCTGTTGGAGTAGATTGGCACGCCGCAGCTGAGGATATCAAAGAAATGGGTCAGGTCTGGCGGCTCATGCATATGATTTGGAGATGGGAAAAGGAGGAGTAAGGAGAGAAGTACGTACCATTCAGCACACATGAGCATATTCCTTCTATGCAGCGAGACCAGAGACATTTCCATGATAGTGACATTAATCATACCCGTAAACGTCTGATTACCATCCGATCTGACCCTAGTCACATTTATATCAGCTCCTTCTCTTCGAAACACTCCGCGCCACACATAGCAAGGGGTAGGGGGACAAGAAGTAAACAAACCATCGATCCAACTCCGCAAGCGTAAACAGCATCCTCACAACCCCATACTCCGCAGCCTCCACATCCCACACTCCCTCCGGCCAAGCCACATTCAAGCTCTCCTTCTTCATCAAACCCGCCGCATATTTCCGCAGCCAATCCGCATCGGGAAAGTCAGGCTCGACATCAATCATAGTCTGGTGCGTAATGCCCACGCTTCCTTTACCGGAAAACTGGACTTTGTAGCCTGGGTTGGACAGTAAGAGGATGGTACTTCCAGGCTGCCAGTCCTTGCAGGAATCGATCTGCGAGTTCCACAGCGTCATCCGCACTTCACCGGTATGGTCGAAGAGTCCGACGTCAGCTAGGTCGCTCTCCGCGCCATCTTTCCTTTTAATGGTCTTGCGGCCCCCGAGACTCTTCACGCAGACGAGGATCTTTGCGCCGGTGACACCGTCGTGCCCGCCCTTTAGCCAAGTATCCAGCGTCATGAGACCGGGCAGAGGGTGGCCCTTCTTGTACTCGAGAGGAGTGCGGCAGATGCCATCAGTGCTACCGGTGGTATGGATCATGATATGGTCGGAAGTAACGCGGCCGGGGAACATGTTGGCGCAGACACTGACGGCACTGACAATGCTGCTGCCGATCTTGGAGGTGTCGGAGATGAAGAGCGTCCAGAGGGAGAGGAGCTGACCGATTCTAAGAGGGTATTGATCGCGCGCGAAGTACAATTTGATCTATGGAGACACTGTTAGCATCGAGCCAGACTGTAAGAGATTTTTCGCTAACTGAAATAGCTCCAGAGTCATCTTTAGCAATCAAAGAATGGAAGCCTGCTGCTCTGGGCTGCTTCGGGGTGTGGCCAAAGAATGTCGCCAGATTCACGATCCTCCCGACGAACGTTACAGCACGAGGACCAGGAATCAATTGCACGATATTCAACTCTTCGTACTCTCGTTCTGGATCCCACTTGCGGCTCAATGGGTCGAGCGCATCAGAAAGCTCCTCCTCTGTGAAGCCGTCACCAACTTTGACTTGAGCAGCATCTGCAGCCGGCTCTTTCTCTGCTTGTACTTCCCTCTTGTAGAATGACTGTACTGATGGATACGAGTTCTTCATTGTGGATTGAACGGACTGCTGTTGAATAGTGGATTGACAGTTGGGATGATTTTAAGGGTGTGGTGAGAAGTGTGGCATGTGAATGAAAGAAAGCCAAGTGAATAAAGCTCGCCTGTACCGGATCGTCCAACCCAACCATCCTGGGCTTAAATTGCGAAATATCAAGATCACATCAACGAGTTAGAAGGAGATTGTGAAGAACAATTGTGCTTCATTATTGTATGAGTCTAAAGAACGAATGCATGGCACTTATCGCCGTGGAGTAGACCGCGCAGAAAGTAACGCACCCATGAGCCTAGTAGTTCCCATCAACCCCCAACGACGCACCACGAGCTCAAACTAGTAATCCCGAGAAGAAACCAGATCCCAGAAAGAACCAGCTCCGAACAAGCTCAGCATTTAGAACAGCTTGTGCTCAAGGGTCATGTCATTCTCGGGCTCGAGACCAACACAAGCACGGAAGATGTTGACCAACGCACTGCGCTGCTTAGCAAGAGCATTGATGACAGGAGTTCCTGGAGGAGTCAATGGAGCCTTAAGCATGAAGCTCAAGACGCTGAGGACGCTGTGGAAGTTCTTGAACTCCTTGGTGGTGGCACCATCAGTAGAGGCAGCTTTCCATTGGATGCGAGTGAACATCTCAGCAATGACGACCAAGTCAATGATCAATGGAGAAGCGAGCAGAGAGTCCTCGCAGACATTGAAGAGACTAGACTTGTTAGCAGGTGATGTGGGTGCGAGAAAGAAGGAACTTACGAGATGGTCTGGTGACCGCCCATGAAGATTTCAGCATAGTACTCGTCCAAAGCACGCTTGTTGTCACCAACAGCTGGCATGTACTTGATAACGACGGTGTGATCAGGGTGCTCTCCTGGCTTGTAGAGAACAGAGTTTGCCTCAACCATGTCATCGACGACATTGGACTTGGAGATCTCCTTGGAGCGGAATTGCTTCTGAGAGCTGAGATTCTTGCCATCGTTGTTGCCAAGATGGTTGTAGCTGGCAATGGAGGTGAGCTTGATACCAGCGCTGATCAAAAAGTCAACCAAAGCAGACTTCATCTTGGTTTGGCCGGACTTGAAATCATCACCACCAATGAAGGCGTTGTGACGCTCGGCGAGCTCAATGCAACCTGGGACGAAGGTGTTCTGTGGGGAGCCGTTGATGAAGGGAGCACCCTCGAGGATACAGGCAACAGCGAAGACAGTGGATGGGGCAACCTCCTCATGTCCGTTCTCAATGGCCTTCAAGAGATTATCGGCGGTGTCGTTGACACCATCAATCAACTCAGCAAAGCGCTCAGTGTTGGCAGTCCATTGAACAATGACCTTGTCGAGTCCATTGTTGGCCTTGAAATCACTTGAGAGGGGTTAGCAAACGTTCAGAGCAGCCTTGGGAGTGAGCGGATGGAGTACATACCGGATGTCCTTGCGGATCTTCTCGACGTGTTCAAGGGAAGCCTTGCTACCTGGCAGGATGTTGTCGGCACGATCCTCCTGGTTGGCAGCGATGAAGTCAGGGTAGTAAATGCTGGGAAGAGGGGTCATCTGAACCATCTCCTTCTTGACCTGGGCCTTCAAGGTTGGCTCGAGAACTGCAGCACGATCCATGGCTTGAGCCAAGTTCATACCGCTGATGTCCCAACCACCAATGACAAGGTCATTGGGGTGAACCATTGGAAGTATGTTCTGGAAGGGAATGTTGACATCTTTGGAGGTTTGAGCATTGGTACCAAGCTTGACAGTAGAGCCCATGACAAGGGAGCCATAGTAGTTAGCGGCACGAGGACCTTCACGGGTGTCCCAGGTGATACCACGGCGATTGGCAATGATACCAGCAGTGACTGTGGTACCGTTGTTACCACCCCAGCCGACAAGCATCATACCGGTCTTGGGAACTTTGCGATCAACCTTGAAGTCATAGACGGTCTCCTTGGGAGTAGCAACGAACTTGCCATCTCCAGACTCCGTAATGAGAGTGGTACGGTAGGAGTACTTGGAACGAATCTCATTGTCGGAGTAGACGACATTTGGTGAGGAGACTGTGAACAACTCGGCGTTGGAGGAAGTTGGTGCTGGGTAGGAGCCATTGTTGCAGGCAGAGGTATCATCAGCGTGAGGAGCCATGATTTCGATAGATATTTATTGAGTGATTGAGAGAGTGTGCAAGTGTGTGAATCGCAAAGAATTATGGTATGATAGTGATTGTTGTAGGAGTGCGAATTGGAAGAGTTGTTTGTTGATGTTTGGGAGTAGAAGAAATTTGGAGTTCGAAGTTAGGAAGGAGAGTATTTATCGAGTGAATGGAGAGTCCGACGCTCCACCGGAAGGAGAGCAGCGGGCTGAGTTGAAGGGGTGATGAGACCTGGAAGGAACGGATCAGTGAATGCCCAAGAGAGAATCAATGAGGTTGAAAGAGGAAGGGGCGAAGAGGTGGCGCGATAGCCTCCATCCGTACACATCCGCCATCACGATCGATCGATTGAAGTAAACAAAAGCAGAGTCTTACGAGTTAAGGAGATTGGAAAACGTCTTGACGGTTGTGGTGATTACACTCGTAAGTGTAATCGAAATGGTTAATTTGGGTTAGGTTGAAGTCTGGTTTGGGTTTGAAAGGTGATTTTTCTGACTGTTGTGGGTGAGGAAAGAAGAGAGAAGAGCGAAGAGCGAAGAGCGAAGGGGGGGCTAGGCAGATATATAAATGGAAGGGAAGGATGAGATACGAAGTAAGTTGGGACGACAGCTCGGCAGGCGGTACGGTAGACCAGCACCAGCACCTGCGCTGCCCCACTACGCATGCTAATCAGCGTGGAGGGGCAGCTCTTGTGCCTGGATTCCCAGTGCGATAAGCCCGCCATTCGCTGTACAAGGAGCTCAAAGAGGTTTAGTGAGGGACATGCAGCTGTCTTGTGCGCTGTTGCACCCGGACGAATCCGACGCAACCCCTGGGAACACAGCATGTGGAGGTACCAAAAGATGGAGAGGTGATAGATCTCTGTGTAATGTCTTCAAACAAATGGAGTACATTGTCTCTCATTCCCGTATCCAACCAAGGGAAGAAACGGCCTACAGTTAGACAGCGTACTATCTACAAGGCTGCAGAAATGCTTGCGATTAAAACAGCCAGAAGGCGGGGTCCTTCTCAGACGACAAAATGCGAAATTGTGCCAAACCTCGGGATGGTTTTCACGCCTCTCCCCAGCATTGAAAAGCTTGACCCCTATTCCGAGCTTCCGCTCCAGTTCAACTACCTTCAGTTCACGTTCACTTGTCTCCACATCCGTTCTCCCTGGTTCTTGTTGACTTTTGCAATAGAATCATCAAGTCGTCGTCATCTCCTTTTTCAGCTTCCGATTCCCTGGTCTAACTTTACCATTTCTCAAATACAGTGAGTATTATGAAGCGTCACGTGTTCTAGTCTTTATCTTTCAAATGGCGGTCAGGTCAACCCTCATCAACGACTTCTTCCGTAGCGTCCTGTAGGTGAGCGCCAAACTCGTGAAGATTAGATACCCTTGGCCAGACTTGGTCTAGAAACCTCACCGCAAGTTCAAGCGGACAAATGTGAGCGCGATGCGGAAAGCTAGATCAGTTGGCAACTGAATCCTCAACTCCCGTCATCATCAATGGTTTTTCGGTACTTGTTGCAGGAGGCATCAATGTCTGTCCGCTCCCAGGCATGGAATAGAACACAATTCCGTCTCAATAACCATTCAAGCATTAGACATTGCAGCCTGGAGGCTCTTCAGCGTCACATTGAGCATTTATCCAGATGTTCCGAATTGCTCAAATTTCCGTACCCGAGTTCTGGCCATGAACGGTACTCGCTTACCTCCTGCAGACCTGCGCCAGCAGCTATCCACATCCTGGCCCATGCAACAACAGGTTGTCCAGTGTCAACATCGTTCGTCATGTCACGAGCCATCTTGATTGCAACTTCTTATCTGCCACTCTTATCAATTTCAAAGTGCTTGGTCTAGAAGTAATTCACTGTTTCACCCGCCGAGTCGCAGCAAGATGTCAATCGGGTGCCGAGATCGTGACTGGTCCCAAGTGACAAGTTCCAATCTTACGGGAAAAAATATGCTACCAATGACAGCGGAACCTTAGCCTTCCAAGATGAACGGCACGATGTGAGATATTTTTTTCTAGCCTATGACCGACTTTCAAGCATCAAGCGTAAACATAATTTCGATTCTCGCAATAATCCCAGATTCGCAGTATTTCATCCTCATGCGGTCGGTAGAAACATCGCTCAGACATCCGTGTTGCAGAAACGAGGTTGCTTGCGAGAGGGCTTCTCATTGGTAAACAGCTTTAAACGATGATGAGCGAACGACTGAAAGAATGAACGTCCAGGCGCCATGCAAGTCATCTTCTGACGTTCTGATCAGACCCGACCAGGAGCAAGGGTTGAGCGAGAAAAGTAAAACGTTTGATGCCTCATGTGGGCGGCGACCAGATGGCCGGATCGTGAGCGCTTCCACTCCTTCCTTCGATCGCGCGCAGTTGCCATCAGTTGGTAGGGGATTGAGACATGATCATGAGGGGGGTAGATCATCGATGTAAGCAGTGCGTCTGGGGAGAGCTGCAAGCCATGGATGCCACTGGCTGGCGTTACAGTAGGATGCTGGATGTTTTATGAAACAAACCCTCTTTAACATTCAGAGGAAGTCAATCTTAGAGATCGTCGAGTCGCCACGATGCTATGTCTCTCTTTAGCATGTCCCTGTCTGGTGGCTCATGACTGCCGATTATTGACCTTCACTACTACTGAACTGGCCCTTTGGCCGTGGTTAAACTCGACATGGAAGGTTCTTTGAGGCTGTGGCGGGTGATCCTCTTTTTACAGAGATGAGGCAGCCTCTTTTGGCTGCTGTTCGAAGATCAGGGGCTCACGGACGGTGCGGGAAATTGTTTGTCGTGACCGAATCAGGATGGATGGAGACCCAGTTGACGCCATTATTGGCCGTAGAGGCCGCCGCAGCTTAATTTTAGGTTCGCGCAGTCAGGCACAGGGAATTTCGGTTCATGAATGGTTCCCGCCGAGCCCGTCGCTACTACTACTGTAGAGGAGAGGGCTACAGTAAATTTACTACTACTGTGCCGAAGGAGACGGACAAGATAACGACGGGACGCTGTTGATGTGAGAACCACTCTTGCGCCGGAGTAAATACGACCTCAGGAGCCTGAGTAACCCGGTTGTAATTTGGGTGCACGCACTGCACGGCACATCAGAAGTAGTATGGGGGCAGCTGCTGCTCTGCCAACGAAAACACCTTAAGTGACCACTTCAAAAGGTGCAGAAGCACATTATTGACATCAGCCACTATCAGCGGCGTGAACTGTTAGGAGTGAGACATCGTGCCGTAGACTGCCTGAATCAGTGCGAAAACACCTCAGGCAGGCGGCAGATGTGAGTGCTGGGCCGTCTGGCGGTGTCTCGTTGATATTCTGGAGATGCATGGGTTCCACCGTAACTCTATCTCTAGGCTCTTTTGGGGGCAAGCAGCCTTTGCGAAGTGACGCCTCGGCGGCCGGAGGGTGTGCTCACTGCTCTGTTAGTGGATGTTTTGAATGAATGATTATTGACGCTGTGGACCCTGGAGTTTTAGTGAGCTTACCTTAGTGAGCCGAGACTTGAGGAAGTGAAGGAGTACCTACCTACCTTACCTAAGGTACAAAGTTCAAATCTGGGCCTGCAATGTGCAATGTGGCAGATGGTCTTTATTGCGGCATCAGGGAGAAGCACTCACGCTCAACTCAACCGGCACAGTAGCAACGAGCAGAGCATCCATCGCATTTTAGGTTGTTATCAGCACCATACAGTAGCACAGCACAGCACAGCACCCACAAAAACGACCAAACAGCTCCGTGCCCCCTTCGGCCTATCACCGCCCCCTGAATCTCGAACTGTCCCGACTCCCGAGCGTGGTCCACTGAAAAGTGACAGGGCCTCCCCGGCCCAGCCATATTCCCTCGCATATTACAGTACAGGTACAGGGGTAAATGACACAGGGCTCCTCCTTTCTGTAAGGTAACGAAAGGTAAGGTAGTTCAACCCCAACCACGACCACCCTCGAGCCCATCCAGAACCCCGAGACGATTCTCTAACATTCAACTCCAGTTCCGCGCCCACGAGACTCTCTAGCAAAGCTTTGTCTGAATCCGCCATTGTTTGCTCACTGTCACTACCGTTCCAGCTGGCCTTGGGAGCAGTCATCCTGTATCGCAACACATCAATCTGCTAGAACCGCCCTTCCTCGAATAGCGTTTCCGACTTCCCCTCCATTGGCACGAAAAGAACCAGGACAAACCCTTCAACACTCCCGATTGATCTGCCACCGCGAAGCTGGTGATAACCTTCTAGAATTGAGTTCCATGACATCCTCGTATTTGGTAGATCTTAGAGTTACCTGGAAACAACAGACAAACACGCCAGCAGGCTTTGGATCATAACCTTTCGACCTCACACTCACCGCCCGATTCGATTCTGGTGGCTGCACATGTATTCATAAACACCACAAATCTATGAAAGAAGGGCTGGAGGTAGAAAGTACTTTGAAGGATGGCATACAACGAGAGAGCTTCGAGCTTTTTACCGACGATAAAATGTTCTATGTGCGCCCAGGATATCGAGATCTCCCACATGGGAGATCATGTATGCGGCGCCCCGCCTGTACCAACGATGGCAGGTGAACGTGAGTTTTGAGCTGTAGAACAAAATGACTGTTTGGCTAATATGCTCAGCAACACCTCCGCCAGATAGCTACGGCAACTTCGATAGGATGCCATATAAACAGAATGCAACGAATGGCCCGAGCTATTTGAAGCCTGGGCGAGCGCCTCCACCGAGAGTCGATACTGGTGTTGCGAGTACGCTAGATTTCGCCCCCAATACTAGCAGAATGCTAATCTTTTCAGACCGACCATTCATTCCACAGGACGAGTTGACCCCAGTGAGCGCTTCACCGTCTCGAAGTGTGTCGCCTATGAGTGATGGGCAGAGATCACCGTATATGCGACCTTTGCGAAGCGCAACTGCTCCAATACATCGAACACCGCCGTCGCCCGAACTACTATCGTCCAATCTTGACAGTGCATTTCCGCCATTCCCTGGTACGAAGACGGGATCGCAGAAACCTAAACAAGGAGGTGGATATGACGGGATGGGAAGGACGTATGCGGAACCAGATTCGATGTATGCACCTGTCAGTCCAAGGACAGCAACAAGTGGTGGGATTTTACAGAGGATGAATACCATTGCTCCAGGCCCTTTTGATGGAAGAAGGAAGCCAAGTGGTCCACCAGCTGGACCAGGTCATCGCCGAAATGGAACTGGTGGAAGTTTAGCAGATGCCACAATGTCGTCTGCAACGGCGGAAATTGGAGGAAGCATAAAACGACCATCTACAGCTGGACCGCCAGGCCACTCTCGAACATCAACCAATAGTTCGAATGGGTCAAGGTCTGGGATCATGGCACCAAGGGTCCCAAGAAAACAGGGCTATGGTGGATTCGGACCACCTTTGGGGGATGACATTCAGAGAGAACCTCTCACGCAAGAGAGCAGATCTCAAACCTTTCCCTTGGCGAACGAGAGTCAAGACGGCTTCTTCAGACGACCATCAGAACCCCGTCTACGAAGACCATCTAATGACACAGGCCTGAATGATGATCGATCAACATCGCCAGCGAGACAAAGGAGGAAACCTTCCATGTCAGGCCCGGATCTCACAAGAGCTCCGCCCCCACGAGGTGTCAGTTTAATACGACCACGAGTAGATGCAAGACTTGGTGATGCACCACCGGTACCAAGCAATCTCAACCTCGCTGCAGAATTTGGAATTGGAAATCCATATCACACCCCGACTGAATCCTCGTCCTCCAATGCCTCAGGATATAGCGACCAGAGCAAGGCCAGCTCCCGGTCGAGTCCACCAAGGTCACGTCGCCAACCATCAGATGCTACCAAGGTAGACTCTTTGATGGCTGATTTACAGTCGTCCATGTCCAACCTGGAGCCCAGAAAGATGTCCTCGAGTGCCTCGCCACCGAGGAGTAGAAATCAATATGCTCGACCACAGCCGCAGCAAAGCCTTGCCCCCTCAATGCAATCTCCCGAGTCACCGATGGATCCTGCAATTCAATTTGATCGCCTATCTCCAGCTCCACCGACCCAAAGTCGCTCACTCTCACCACTACGAAGCGAACGTCAACAACCAACACTGCAGCGCCCATCAACCGCCAACCGACCAACGACCGCCAACCGGCCTAACACTGGCAGTCGCCCAGGTACTTCGAAAGGAAATTGCAAAGGGTGCGGTGAGGCAATTAAGGGAAAGTCAGTATCGTCTGCAGATGGACGCCTTACTGGAAGATACCACAAGCATTGCTTCGTCTGCAAAACCTGCTCGGAACCCTTCCAAACTGCAACATTCTACGTAATGGACGACTCACCATACTGTGAACGCCACTACCACAAACTCAACGGCAGCGTCTGTACAACCTGTGACAGAGGTATCGAAGGACAGTACCTCGAAAGCGAACGGAAGGAGAAGTTCCACCCTGCCTGTTTGACATGCGCAGATTGCAGACGAACTCTTCGACACGACTATTTTGAAATGAACGGTCGCGTATATTGCGAACGAGACGCATTCCGTAGGGCCCAATCGCAACCCAGATTCCTCGGCCCTGGTACTGGCGGGCAGGGAACCAACAGGATGGAACGAAGAACGACTCGACTGATGATGATGTAAAGAGTGGGCTGGCTCGAATACGTGACGAAGAATTCGACATCGACGACCATGATCATAAAAGGACTGCCATTCCACTTCGGCAATCTCACACGACCTTCCGACCTCAAACGAAAGGTTTCTGTGTTTAAATATTCGACCTCTTCGCATTGCGCACATACAACACTTTGGCATTTCGCATCTGCATTTGCATTTACGCGGATCCTAGCGCGGATCCGTCTTTATACCCTTCCTTCCTTGCTTCCTTATCATTGCATCTGGCTTGCATGTACGCATGCAGCGCATCGTAGCAGAACGACATTTTAGCCTCTCGCTACAACCCTTTTATTGTTAGGATACCCTCCTCAGCTTTCGGCCGGCTAGCTCTTGGATATCACGATTTTTGTACATTGAGAAGAGCAGCTGGTCGAGGCTGGTCGTTATAGTAGTTACATAGAATCTAATGTATATAATGTGGGTGGGAGGAGCAGAGTGGACATACATGAAGGAATATGAATGTTTACTACGAGATCTTACTTTGTTTGCCTCTTGAGCCTTCGGTAAACTATCGTGACGATAAGTATCGTGTGGACGGCTTGATTTTGGCCCAAGAGACTACAATGGGGCTGAATCGTGTATAGGATCGTATGCATGCTATTCATTTCGTCGTCTCCTAGTCGCCGTACTATCAGAAAAACGCACTTAAAATTGGAACGAGAAGAGCTGTTTGCTTCAGTGCTGAGAGCATCAAGTCACTGGTAGGGGTGTGCTATGCTACTCAGCTTACAGTATCTAAGCTCCATCTATAGCGTCCTAAGCCTCAAATCTATCTTGTATAATTCTGTCCTGTCAGAACCCAAAATGAATTGTCTAGCACTGGCACCAGTGTCTACATCGGAACATTCTGCTCGACAACCAACTTCTCCTTTTCCTTCTCCACCGTCTCCCTCTCCACCTCCGCCTTCCTAGCCCTCTCCTCCCTCTCACTAAACCTATCCGAAAACAGCCCAAAATGCGGCCTCATCACAATCGTATACTTCACAAACTCCTCCATACAATCCACGATCCTGTCCCGGTTCCCACTGGGCTTCATCCTACTGCCTCCTTCCGCCTCGTCGTCTTCAGACGTGAATTGCGTGTAGGCTTGAGGAACGGAAGATTGGTTCGGGATGACGAACATGCGCATCCAGCGGCCGAGGATGCGGAGCGAGTTGACGGCGTTGAAGGACTGAGAGCCGCCGGAGACTTCGGCGATGGCGAGGGTGCGGCCCTGGGTTGGCCGGACGGAGCCGACGGAGAGGGGGATCCAGTCGATTTGGTTTTTGAAGACTGCTGTCTAGATTCTGTTAGTGTTCTCTCTGCTTAGGTCGTGTGTCGGTTCCCTTGAGAAAGACATGGAATGGAGCTCACCAAGTTGCCATGCTGCTCAGGTGATATCCACACTTGGCCATCGCTCCACCTGCTCAGGTCTCGGAGTTCCTGGACTTTGGAATGATTATGCTGGACGTCGTCTTTCACGGGGAGACCTGCTGGGTCGTAGATTCGGACGTCGCAGCCTAATCTGAAGAGGATCCGTGAAGCTTCAAATGCAAGTAGTTTGGAGTAAGACCTAGATTTTTCAGTCAACATCCATCCCTGAAGAAACCCCTCTTCGAATAATCCCAAAATTCGGGCTTCCGGGTAAGGGTTTCAGATCTCACCTCGACCGCAGACTTCCATACAGCACCAACACCTTTAACCTCTCACCCGTGGCTGCCAAGTCCGCCTCAGCTAATTTGATAGCGGTACTCAGTTCCAGCTTGCTGATCCAGTCACTCGATGTTACTTCTTCATCGAGTAAAAATGGTCTATACGTCTTCCGCACGTCTGCATCATCTTTTTCTTCTGTGATAGCGAGGGACCTGTGAGAGAAAGCTGGATCCACCACTATCTGCTCCACTTGCCGCAAGACCGAAATATTGTTCAAGTCGCCATTGATGGCGATAGTTCCAGGCATTGAACTAATGAAGCGGAATCTCGCCGGCTTTGAGAGGCTAGCTGTGTGGCTTCTCAGAGTGGTTGTACCCTTGAACTCGTTAGCTTCAGTAATTTGATACCTTGAAAAGACTTCTTGAGATCTAGAACTCGAACTTACTATACGGCGGAAACAAATAGACATCAGTCGACCAGGGTATAGACGATATCAAAGGTATACAGTAGTGGTTGATACCCTGTTCGGATTGAAAAAGAGAACTGGCAGAGCAGAGTAAATTAGCGGATGACTTCTTATAATTGAAATATTAAACAAGCATTCGCCTACGATGACATTCGCAAAAAGATGTCACTGCTCAGATATGATTGGTCACGAATCTCGAGGCGGTCCACCCCGAGATTGCCCACTTATCAGAGGACTCTCGCTTAGTTGGTGGCAACAAACAAAAATGGCTTAGAACTGTTTACGACATACCTGATCTTGGACTTTTCTTGAACTAGTATGTATGATGGGGTTTGACAAATGGGAGCGTCTTTTCGATGTAATCAATTTCTGCATATAGTGTCTATCGTTTATGGGAGAGCAAATCCATTTGATATGTAAAACTGAAGCCCTTCAGTACTGGGAATGGCATTTGTAAAGTGTGGCTTTACAACTCCTTCCATCCATGTGTCATGCCTCAAAATAATCAATAATAACAGAAAGTACTTCCAAACACTATCTGCAGCTCCTATAGCTTTCTCCAGTCCAGTTGACTCTGACTTTCAAGTTGGAGCCATTTTCAGGAAGGGAAGTGATTTTAGTCTCGGGATCGTACTAGATGGCAATTCATACAGGCCAAAAATTTTAGGCTCACTCTCTTCAATATATCCTAGTACTATTATGTCATTCTATATTGTTGCTCTGATATCCATATTGAAGCTGAGGACGAGCATGATGGAATAAGCGAGGCCTTCAGGATTTCCCCGCAAAATCGACCACCGGGATCATCAATCGGCAATGAGGTCAGGAAAATGAATGGCAGGTACAATAATATACTATTCATTCAGTATATATTCAAAGAAGGGACTCGCTCGTATGCTCAGCGTCTGTTTCATTCAGTGGCAAGGCAAACGCCCATTATTCGGCACCAATTTTTCTAACTTGCATCGCTATCACGTCAAGAATGTTTGGATATAAGATCGTCCTCACTCTCTCACTTCTCACCAGTGCTTTGACACAGGTAAACCTCACGGAACCAAAACCTCCACGGCTCACGTATCTTTATACTGCGAACGCGACTTTGGGGCCAACGATCCAGTACGGTGATGGTCCCAAAGGGAAAAGAGTTGCTATTCCCATCATTGGCGACACGTTCGAAGGTCCAAGGATGAAAGGTAAGGCCGTGTCATCCTACTTCGATTCATAATAGGTCCTTCTCATGACTGGATGTCTTTACTCACGCGGTTTCTGATTGAGCATATATATATCTGAAACTTTCAAGGAACCATCATCGACCTAGGAGCAGACTGGGGTGTCACCGATAACTTCGGCATCTTCAACCCAGATGCTCGTTACGGCTTCTAGACAGACGATGGAGCCAATATCTACCGCCAGACCAGCGGGCCACAAAAGCAAGATGGTCGGATTCATTTGCGTCTTCTGTTCGAGACAGGAAATGCAAACTACACATGGCTGAACGGGATCGTGGCAGTTGGTGTATTGAAAGGAGGTTCTGGCAGCTATGTTGTTATTGATGCTTGGGAGATGGAAAGTCCTTAAATCAGAAGTTCAACGTGGGTTTTGAGACTTTTCTTGGTCATTGTTTATCTGCAATTGATGGAACCGGCGGAGTGGACCCTGAGTTCTACTGCTAAATCTTTCTTGAGAATGTCTGTATTTTGGTGCACAAAGGACAGATCATGTTTTTATTCACTGCTTGATTTGAGCCGAAGTTTAGCTTGCAAAGTTCCGTAAATTCACGTGTCTGAATCACTGGCTAGCATGTCCCAAGTGTGCACAACGAAGAGGTTATACAGTGTCATTCCACATGTCATTGTAGTATAATAAGATTGGTGCTAGCTCAAAGCTGCGGCTTCTCTTTAGTTCTTAAGCAGTCCAAACGTTGTAGACAAAAGCTCCCTTCTACGGACAGTCAAGAGGCTAAGAAATCCTGTGAGCCCTCTTGGTAAGTGATCACGCTAGACCTCTGAACAAACTTTCTTTCATTCATTACCACTGAGCATCTTTGACTCTTTGTCACAGGGCACAGATGACTCGGGCATTGACTGATTGCTGTAACTCTCGCATTGGCCGACTCCGCTTGGCTTTTGTATTCATTTTGATAGCATGGTTCATTAGTTTCATTCAACCTGACCGATCGTCAGACGACGTACCTTACGATGATCTCTTGCCACGCCACAACAACATTCTAAGCGAGCAACCCCTTTCCGGTTGTGCCAAGCATTAACACGCAAGGGTCGTGCGATAAGGTTACGCGGAACCCAGCCAAAACAAACAGGCATCCGCCACCGCTTGATAAGCCTTGGATCGCTGTAACCTTAAAACGCAAGCTTACGCTGGTGCCGAGGTACCCGAAACATTTCGATCGACCAAAACACCGCTACTTTGCCTTTTTCCCCAGTCCCAGAAGCTTCATCTTTTCATCATTTCTCCATTTTACATCGGGAAGGATAGCCTTGACGCGCAAACCTGCTACCATACACCGCGAGATGGCCAGTATAGGGCAGGAGAATAAGAAGGGCTTCTTCAACTATCCGGAGGCTAGGAAGGGGTGAGAGAGAAATAAACCTCGAGTACATCAGCAACGAGCGTGACTGACAATCTTGAAACAGTCCAGATGTTCCTTACAAGAATGACAGAAAGGAGAATCCGGCCGTGAGAGGATGGTTTATCTACATCTCAGCCCTCATGTACGATTCCCTCTCAAAATATCACGCGTTTTAGATATCAGCTCACTTTTTACAGTCTTGAGAATATCTCGCTGGTTCGCCACAATGTTTGGCGTAATACTGGATTTGGCGACCTACGCAAGATTCGAACTTATCTGGAGTACTTCGAACCTAGATATGACCCAACTGTTGTCCCCACCACAGCTCCAACATCCCCGTTTGAGAGCAAAGATGACCTGGCCGTTGACTCCACAACTGCTCCGTCACCAAAAACGTTGTCGAGTCATGGGTACTACTCTGTATCTGACTATACAGCCATGTATTTATCTGGAGACCTGACTCCTACTGCTGTCGCCAAAGCCTTGCTTCCTCTGATACAGAAGGACACGTCTCCACCTGGCCAGTATTCTGCCGGATGGTTCGACAGCAAAGTTGAGCTGATTATGGCTGCGGCTGAGGCTTCGACATTACGTTACCAGAAAAAGGCACCTCTTGGACCACTAGATGGTGTACCAGCTGCTGTAAAGGACGAATATGATATCGAAGGCTATACGACCTGCCTCGGATCTGTGAACGACTACACGGGAGAAGCTGCACCAGGAGAGACCATCACCGCATGGTGTGTGAGGAAGATGGATGAGGCTGGAGCCATCAACTTCGGAAAGCTGCACATGCATGAATTTGGTCTGGGTAAGTTTTCTCCATAAGATTTGCTCCCATATCCATGCTCTCCTCTCATAATCCCGGAAAATGAACTCACATGTCACAGATACATCCGGCAACAACCCAGTCAAAGGCACACCTCCCAACCCTTACAACCCTAATTACTACACTGGCGGCTCCTCCAGTGGATGCGGTTACGCTGTAGCCTGTGGACTCATCCCCATCGCCCTAG
The DNA here is from genome assembly GCF_030347475.1 of Cadophora gregata. NCBI lineage: Eukaryota > Fungi > Ascomycota > Leotiomycetes > Helotiales > Ploettnerulaceae > Cadophora > Cadophora gregata. The sequence goes on along the minus strand of NW_026695935.1, from coordinate 1,423,183 downwards.
GAGGTGACGGCGGAGGCTCAATACGTATCCCAGCCTCCTTCTGCTCGGTATTCGGACTCAAGCCCTCCCACGGTCGTCTCTCCTTCAAGCCATGCATGAACCACTCCTCCACCTGCGCCGTCAACGGTCCCATCGCCTCAGATATCACTTCTCTAACAAGCTTCTACCAAGTCCTTGGCGCCCCTGATCCGTCATCCATCTTCCCTCCTCCATCCTTAACAATCCTCTCGCCCTCTCTCAAGAAAGTAAAAGTCCTGGGTATCCCCGAAGTATGGTTCGCACGGAGCACACCCGCTATCCAGAGACTCTGTCGCTCGCTGATAGACAAGATGGTCACGGTGCATGACTACACCATCGTACCCATCACCATCCCTTTCCTCTCCGAAGGACAAATCGCACACGCAATGACCGTCTTGACCGATGCAGCAACACTTCTCCCCGTCACGCATAACCTCACTTCTGCAAACAGGATCATGATCTCTCTCGGCACAGTAACGCCAGCCATCGATTACCTCCTGGCTCAGAAACTCCGGCAATTATTGATGCAGCACCTTGCGTATCTCTGGCAGCAACACCCGGGCATGATAATCCTCACGCCGACGACGAGCTGCGCAGGTTGGAAGATCGGCCATAAAGATGATCTGAAGTACGGTATCAGCGATGGGAATCAGACACTGAAGACGATGGAGTATGTCTGGATGGCGAACTTCCTGGGATTACCTGGTCTGACTGTGCCAGTTGGGTACGTAAAGCCGGAGGGAAGTAAAGGGGCAGGTGACGAGGCGGTTGAGGAGACTGAAGGACGTGTGCCTGTGGGTTTGATGGCTATGGGTAAGTGGGGCGCTGAGGAAGATCTGTTGCGATGGGGCCTTGACGCTGAGGGTGTTGGAGAGGAGAGGAGGAGACGGCCGCCGATCTGGGTGGATGTTATTGAAAGGGCAAGGGTGGAGATGAAGAAAACGTGAAGGAAGGTATATTTGCTCTGTTTTGATTTCTAGACGGAAGATGCGACGTAGTGATGTCGATATTGGTGCAGTGTGAAGAGAGAAGAGACAGCATGAAGCCAGTCATGAACAGGGCTGGTAGGGAGTAAGTAATTGGCTATTCTGCTGGAATTTACCACTCTTTAATAATTAACAAGTAGAGAAGATGTAACAGAAATACAAGAGTATCAAAATTTACGAATTTCTCGGTTCCTATGTAGTTTCTCTTTAGTGAGTCACAGGAAGATCGGTACCAGGAGGGACAGTCAACATCCCGCCCTGAAAATAGCCGGAAGAGAGTAAACAAGCTGTTTACAGGATACTATTTACTCTCCTCCATAGTTCTGTCTGGTAGCTTCAAGCCACTATCTCAGGACCAACTTGCCAAAATCATCTATCCTGATCAATCTGAGGTCATCATAAAATACCCATCAATCAGGCCCAGATTTTACATATCCACGCATCCCCACGCCATTACATCTCATCTAACATCCCCTTTATCCATATCACCACGTTCGCTCACGATACAAAAGGGAACTCATTGCCTTTTCAATGAAAACAAAACAACCGAAAATACCAAGTGAGTGGACCGAGGCTATAATGACAGCATAAGGATAGACTTTGAGAGGACAGTTGCCAATTGAACCAGTGAAGGTGGATGTTCTGATAATGGACATGAATTGTACGTGCTTGCTTACACGCCTCTCTCACCCCTGTGGGCGCAATATAAATGCAGCACGTTGTATGCATGGTATGTATTCCCAGGTTTCTGATATCCATGGTAACAGTCAGCACCTTCTCCATCCTCTCCAATACTACAGCCCCACAGTACAATACCACGCACTCTACTTTCCAACATCTCAAGTCATCCCGCGCCCACCTCTCAAATTCAACTTTGGTACGATACGTGTCCTTACAGTACCTACTCCGTATAGGTACATAAGAAATGTACTGGGTTTACACCGTCCATACTTACTTTACCATGAAACACCCGTCCACCACCGTCAACCCCCACGACTCAAATCTGGGACAGTATTGACCATAGTCCACATTTCTCATACCATCTTGCTCCCCCCACGGCGTCCATCTCCACCTCCTCTTTTCCTGCAAGACAACGGAGCAATGCCACGCCACGAAGAAATCACGCCGTCGATATCCACCTCTAGCCTTTGCTTCGGTGTTTGAGGCTTGGGACAAGTGAACACACAGCACACGAGGAGGCGAAAACAGTGGGAGGGCGAAGAGGAGGAATGTGACACCTCATACCACACCTCTGGAATCACGTTCTCACTATGCGCTGCGGGTAGCCTACGCTGTGTAAGACCGTAAATGCCATTGTGACGTCCACTTAGTCCAGACTGTTGACTCTGGGGTCTCCGACGCCGACCGTACAAGCGCGTACAGAGTAGACGATGGCACAGAGGACGGTGGTTCGTGGGCTGGCAGCTGGTTCGGTACTTGTTGGAATGGGAGATTTCTTCCGGTAGCATAGGGGGTGTACTGTACACAAGCCTCGCCACCTCTAATAGACAGACAGAGTATGCGATCCATACCTTGATGGGTACTGAGTTATGCGGCGGTCTCGGGGCATTGCCTTGAAAGACGTAGCATGAGGGATATGAGAAATGACAGAAAGGAGATAGCTGTGCAACGGTTTCCTTCGACCTGTGGTTACACACGTGGTGCAGGGTGCAGGGAGCAGGGGACAGGTGGTTGGGGCAGACGTTATTTGTTTTGCTGCTGTGTTGATTTGCTGGAGCAAGTGCCGGTATATGCGACCTTGACTATTGATATTGCGGTAATATAGCGTAGAAAGACTTCAGGTAAGCACATGTACAGACATGAATAGGGGTACCAGAGACGAAAGAGGAACGAATTGTTGAGATGTGATAGATTTTATGGTACGAAATACTGATAAGGTAGCGATTTGTATTGCTTTGGATTGTTTTGGTTTATCCAAGATTACCTGCTGTAGCTAACTGCATGTTCCAGGAGGCGCCCCTAGATTGTCGACGACTGACTTGAATATACCAGCCTCGTCCAAGCGCTGCTACAGGTAGAGAGACAAAACTCGCCCCGAAGGTACAGCATGAACTAGGAAAGTTGGAGAAGAAGCCACAATTCCTGGAAAGCAAGACTTCGCGGGATCGGCAGCTCTGCCGATGTTGTGTAATGTGCCATGGTTACAGGACGGCTCCTGGCTGACAGGACACGGGGAGGAGATCCTGGATCCAGTCCACTCCATGCCTAAAGCCTGGCGTTGAAGAAGGAGGGATCTGGCCTGCTCGTGCGAAGAGTGGCTGCGAAGGTTGGGAGTGCGTAACGTCAAGATCGCCAGTTTGATGAGACAAAAACAAGACAAGACAAGACAGGGACGCAGCGGCGGATTTTATGCCATGCTACTCTATGGCCTTCCATGCTACTCTAAGCGTGTTCTGGAAAACAATACGACATGACGATCTCGAGCGATGGTTGGCTAGCTGTGATGGGTGCTGTGATGAGGTCGAACACTATCCACGTGCTTGCCATACGAACGTCCGATTGATGCCATGGGCAGCGAAGATGATGCTGCTCGCCACTGGCCCTTTGCTTCCCCTGAGACTGTCCTGAATCACTAAGAGGGCATTTGCGGAGGCCGTGTGACTCGAAAACAAGAAATAGTTTGTCGGGACAGGAACAGATGTGATGTTACCTGGATGTTGGAAAGTAGGAGGAGAAAATGGCGTCGGTTGCGGAGGAGCCAAGTTCAGCCAAGTGCAAGAAAACAAGTCCCCTGTTTTCCATATCCTTGCTGCTGCGCGCGGAGAGAAAATGAGGATTCTGAACGAAACAACAGTGCGGGGAAAAGAGGTAGCACTACTACTGCAGGCACTCGAAATGCGGAGCCGAAATGCACTTACACTTTAATTTTATTTCAAAGGATGGAGGCGTTTCCTACAGGAGGCTCAATTCCAGATAAGAGCCTGTGCTGAAGTTTTGTCTGGCATATGCATGGACTATCTCTCATCCTCACTTGTGAAACTCTTCCCATACTGCCACATTATTCCCAGCACGGCAGCACGGCAGCACGGCTGGAGATGCCCGGACTTCAACTGCTGCCTGCCTGCAGTGACAGCTTGCGACAACGACTGACAATAAGGCAAGGCAGCGGATTCCCAGAACCTAAATCGGCTTGGCAGCCGAATGTAACACAGACTGGGCGTCTTGAGCGAAAATGTATCTTGGCTCATCAAAGCAGCTTGCTGTCTAGCTCGCGAATCGATAAGCCCCTTTCCTCGCAAGATCATGTACCTTGACGAGACTCAGTAGCCAATAACTGGAAAGACAGTACGCAGTCGAGCCACTCTTTTTGCAATTCTGGTACATGGGTTTAAAAGCGGCCTCCCTTGTCAAAATGGATGGGAACGCACTGCGGGGGCGCGTCATGTTGCTTTTTATAATTGGTGCTTTGGCTTCCAAAACGCGGGGAAAAGCGACCAGTCAATCGTTCAAGGGTAGCCGCATCCCTGTTCAAGACGCAAGAATCCTTCCGCACAGAGAAAATTGCGGGCTGGGGAATTGTACAGCTTTATTTTTTGGGATGTTGGTTTTGTTTCTGTACCGAATAATGCGTTGAGGACAAGAGGCGCCGCTCTGGCTTATGCTTTTTCTCTTTTGTTCTTGAAGCTGCGGCTTGCGCAATACTCGAGGCAAACGGGTGGTAGTCAGGAACCGCCGAATCCTGTCTTGTGGTGAACGTATCATTCAGGACGACATAGCTATCTCGTAGAAAGTGAACTTACTTTTCAATGGACCTAGCCACCGTTAGCCTCGTCGTTGGAACCCCACAATCTTGTGAGACTGACTTGTGATATCTTTCAACAAATGACAGGCTGACTCGACGGGGTGTCTCTTCGGTTCTCACGACAGATCTATCTTTCGCCGAAAGCAAGTCTACCGACCACCTCACAGAGGATTTTTCGAATACCGCCACAAGGGTACACGAAGGCAGGTGGGTGGGGCAAACTCCTGTTCCTCTCAAATATCCGATTCGCGTAGAATCGCCCAATTAAGGAGGGCACGGCTGCGGCCGTTCGAAGATGCATGGACAAGGAAAGGGCGACTGGCAGTCGGGGGCAAGAGCCATCGTGGTGAAGATCATTGAAAGGCAGCTCAGAAGCCGACTATGATGCGCTGGATGAGGCCAACCTCCGGGCATTCCTTGAGGCTGTCGCCGGGAAAAATTAACTGGGATGAGAAGCGAGATGCTGAAATTCGAATGTTTCACTTCGCTTCAGGACTTAGCATATCGAATGGAGCGCCTCGTACTGATAAATCGAGTTAGCACTTGGCAAGAAGCGGGAAGCTCGAATCTGTGTTGCGCCATATGTGTCTCAATGAAGCCATTTAAAGCATCACGAGGTCGGCGGCGACGAACACCTGGAGCCCAAAGAAGGAAGGTGCCTGCAACAGTGCCATCAGGTCGAAAGGTAAAACTCACGCCATCGCCAGCCATCCGGGAGTCGTGGAGCTGAAGAAGATGCAAAATGGCATTATTGCGAAATTCGGGAAGCCGAGAGAAGAGAACGTGGGGGCGGTCGAAATCGTGCCGCATTCGAGCAGGTGCAGTCCCTGTCCCTGTCCCTGTCCCTTTCTCTTTCAGTAGAGCGGGGCAGAGCTGGGATGCCCTTGGACTCTGCACCAGGGCTATGGGTGTGATGAGACCTCAAGAGAGTGAATCAGAGAAGATTGTTCCAGTGGTTGAAGATACGAGTATCGTTAGGGCGAATGAGAAGACGATGTTCTCATGTACGAGATGGGAGACATCACCAGGATAACTCGCTATGGACACGAATAAGATCGTAATTTGAAGTCTGTCAGATTAGCGATAGCACATTAGTTTGGAAGGGGTCTGTGTACTTGCAGCAATGCTTGCAGATGTCCCTCCTGGCTGGTGCAGTTCTGAGTGTGGAGAGCAAAAGCAAAAGCAGCAGATGGTTCGTGAGCCACTGAGACATTTGAATGACGCCAGGGCTTCGGCGAATCAGACTGCTTCATGGCCCGGCCAGAACCGAGATGTGATAGAAGTCAAAAGCGGAGCTGGAAACACCTCAAAATGCCATGAGGATGTGGATCAGGACGTTTGTGGCCTTTATTGATGTCGGACAACGTCGTGGTCTTTCGAATGATGTAGAGCTCTTATCGGAAAACATCATCGCGCAGTGTCGCTTGGCGAACATGCCGTCATTATTCCCATACCATCCATCCCATGATGATGATATTGATGATGTTGACGTTGTTTGGATTTTGTGAGCGCTTGCCGCGCAAAACGAATATGGAATAATGGAAGACCAAGCTTCCTTCAGCCTGGGCCACCGAGCGGACAAGGAAACAACCCAGGCCCTCCTTTTAGGGTTCAAGCTAAATTGAGCTACAGTAGAGACCCTCATGCGGCCCGTCCAGTCCAAGAAAGCTACACCAGTGGGTAGTCTCGATCGTGAGATTGCCTCTCCATACACGGGAGAGGGCAGGGGCATGGCAGGGGGATTTTGCAAGTTTACCTATGAGATGCAAGATAGGATGGATTGCTTCATGTCCCTAGAGCTTAATCTGGTCTCAAAGGTTGTCGCGTGCACTGACTAGATAAGCCACAGTTGGTGTCAGCAAGAATGAGAAGCCAGGAGGAGATAAATTCCTAGGCGATAGTGCTGATGGCAGGCTGACCTCCGTTTCACAAGACCCCCTTTACAGCGCCTGGTAGTCAATAATAATGTGACTTGCGACATAGACTGACTGTATTTCTTGTCTGATACGAGCTGAGGCGTGCTCAGCTTTCCGTGGTCAGAAGACGACTCCGGTATGGCCGAGGGTTGACAATGACTGGAACCTCATGGCAATCTTATGAAGTCTTTAGCACCGAGTCATGCTACCGAAGCTCATTTCCTCCTGACTATGGCGTGAGGTTCCATACTGTGCGCCATGAATTCTTTGATAGAGCGGATTGATACCAACCGGATATTGACGTTGGAAACAGCTCGTGACATTACTCGTGCAGGCCCTTGTAAACTTACATCTCGCGTTAGTGAAGTAGACACCCCCACGCAGTTGTACTGTATCTGCTGGATCCTGGAGTGGATCGAGACTCGCATGCTTGATTATCTGGGTGAGGTGTTTTGCGTCATGTTAATATAGCCGCCTCGAATAGAGTGACGTTGATAAGAAAGATCTGGGGACTAGATGGAGTAACATAGACTTTAGCCTCGAGATCGAAACGTTCGGATACTGCCGTAGAGGAGTTCTGATTGGGACCACTGATAAACGGAGAATTTATTGGTCTGTGTAAATTTTCTGCATGCTCCAAGATGTGCCTCACTCGGACATGACTGAGGGTGCGGTTGTATGCAACCTACAGCTGTAAATGATGCTTCTGCGTAATGTAGAAATAACTGCATAACAATGAATGGACTGTACGCGGCCTGCTGTTCAGGCAGTTGCCAGACCCGATAGGACCTGATCGAGATGTGTTCTTAATTTGAAAGGTTTTGGTCTCAACTTCATGATCGCCTTCGTCGCATGAATCGCAGTTCAGTGCTAAGATATATCCAATGTCCGCGATGGACCAATGACAAGCTGTTTCTGCATCGGACATCACCATCAATCGTGAAGCCATGAAGACGACTCCAGTGCTGTTCAGGCAGTGGATGTTTCGAGATGGCATGCTGCTTCAAAGGACCCAGTTTCGGCGAGAATAATTGATATGCGGAAGGGTCAAGGATGAGGGACATCACATCGCAATAATCTCCGTAGAAACATCTCCCTTCTATTTTTGATTTTGCCGCCGTTGGGCTCGATGCTTCGACGTCAACAGAGTGTCGTCAGCGGTGCCGTTGCTTGCTGTCAAATTTGACTTGGGAGGACAGCAGAAATTTGGAACGAGAGGGGTCTGATCGCTTCCATCAGGTAAACGCGCCGCAACGAGGCAACCTCGTCAAGTGAGCAATCGGCGGCAAAAGTATTGGATGATTGAGCAGCCTTCCATATCAGGATCGGCCTCAAGGAAAGCCGAACCACGGAGATCAGAGACGCTCAGGACGCACTGCATCCCTTCCTCCTCAAGGTTCTCTGGAGACGCGCGCTTCAAGCTGACAATTTCAGAGGTCTAACATGCTCAAGCTTACACGTGTGATGACTGCCAAAACCCAGGGACCGATTGTCGTATGAGAAAGATTTGGTACACCTTTTCCTGGTGCCTGCATACCGGTCGCCCGTCCTTGCTGCAGAACTTCGCAGCTGTCTTAGCTTAAAAAGACAGCGTTGAAGTGGCAACTCCAGTAAGTCTTGTTCCAGCATCATGGCAAGCTAGACTGAACGACGAGAAGCCACATTTTGGCGATCAATCCAATTGGAGTATGAGGAGACGAATACGGCTTGCCATAGTGCGGGCAGTACCGAGTCGTGTCCACTGCGTAGTGCCCGTCCATAGTGAGGGGAAAATAATAACATCGTCGATGCAGGCAGATCCACAAAGAGAATGAGATGGCGAATCCAGGGAATAGAGGAGGCTGCGCAGCCAATAATCAGCCTTGTCGCATCTGTTGGTGAAATGCAATTTGGTTAGGCTGGTTCTGATGGCCAGTCACAGGCAAGACACTCTGCTGGATCTAACAGGTCGACAGCGGAAAAGGCGCTGTGCCAGCTGCTTCTCTTGTTTCTTACTGCCACTTTAACCAGGGCAGGCTGTGGTCAAGGCATGTCCAGGTCAGATTCGTCTCAGCTCTCCCACAGGGTTGGGGACGGCAGGAATGGCAGGGCCAAGCCTACACAGGAGAGGACAATTGATCCTCCAGTAGCATAGCCCGCAAATGGAAGCCCTGCTCTGGTGTATGTGGCTGACGGCTGGAGCGTTGCTCTGTTGTCAGTGGAAGAATTTGGCGGTTGTGGATGATAGTTCTGGAATTCTGTATGAGGTGTTTTTGACATGGCCCCTTTCCAAAGAGGGCCGGTTCAGTCGAAAGCCAAGCCAATTCTAGGAATTCAATGACGACTCTTCTCATCCCACGGCGTTCCCATGGTTGATCGTGAAAAAACACGACATGGGCAAGCCCACGAGAACTTTTGCTAGGATGTTCCTCGATTTCCTGGCTGCATACTTGCAAAAGTTGGGGTCGTCTTGGAGGCCACATCTGCAACAGCGCAGGACGGTCCATTCAGGACAAGTGAAGAAAGACGCCTTCCTCCCCCAGGCCAGCAGCATTCCAACAACGACACGCCTCTCACCGAGCCCGCACCATCCAAAGCTGGAAGAACTGCTGCAGAGCCCTGCAGTTGCAGGAGCGCCCGAAGCAGGCTGGCTGGTCTCTTCCAAAACATCCCACGTCGCCGCTGTAAGGAATACAAAAGGCCATGCAAATGTACAGAAGAGGAGGGAAAAGGTGGAGAAGACAGCATGCCAACATTACCAGGAGAGGACAGGCTTCAGGACCAGGACAGGCTATGGCCCATGTCACGGCAGCCAGGAGATATTCTTGCGTTAGCCGTCGCCGTAGCCCGGATGAGCGATGTTGCCATGGAGAGCGAGTCTGGCGAGGAATAAAGATAAGGATTGAAGATGAGCACAGGGAAGTTGTGTTGTTGTGGTGTGGTGTGGTGTGGTGAGAAGTGAAAATTCTCTGGTTTGGGCTGGCGTGCAGTGCGCATCGCTGTAAAAGTAAACCAATAATTCAGGACAGCAAGTGCCGTTCTCACGCCATGACAAGCAAGCGAAGCCCGTGTAAAGTTTCTCTGCGAGGACAGCGAAGCATAGGGTACGGAACATAACATAGCATAGCATAGCATAGCATAAGATAGCATGGCATGGCATGGCATGGCTTTGCATGCTGTAGCAAAGCACAACATGCTGGACGCCGATTCCGTGCTCAACTCAACTACTCGGGGTAAAAGGAGAATGCAGTGTAGTGAGTGCAGTGTACTCCGTAGGTAGTAGGTATCTATATAGGTAGATACTGTAGTGCATTTCAGCGCCCATATCCTCGCTTGTTGGCCAGCCATGGCTTTAGTTGTTGAACTCAGCAGGACAGACAGAGAGGTACAGAAGATGAGATAGTGTACTGTACAGTACAGAAGAGTAATTTACGAGAAAATAAAAATAAAAGCGTCCAGCACAAGGGGCGCTGTTTTAGTGAGACCCCTCTCCTCTCCTCTCCTCTCCTCTCCTCTCCTCTCCTCTCCTCTCCTCTGCCCTTTCCCTTTGCCCTCTGAAAACGTGCCTGCCTGCCTGCCTCTGACCTGAAATTTTGAGAATGATCAGCAGTCCCCGCGCTGGATCAGGCCTGGCTGCGTCGCACTCGCACTCGCACCACACGATGGCCTGTCTTGCCCTGGCCTGTCTGCCTGTCCTCCTGCTGCACACCACACCACACACCATGTCAACCCCTGTCCTTGTCTGCCCACCGAATCCCTGCACCGAAAGCTGCTGCTGATCTGATGCTGCCACACCCACACCCACACCCACACCATCCCCCACTCCGTGCGGACCCCTGCGGGCACGCTGGCTGAAGTTGCAAAGCAGCAAAGGTGCTCACTTGCTCCACTTTCTCTCTCTCTCCTGCAAAATCAAGACATCCTCCCCTGCTCCCGCGCTTGTCTCCAAATAGCCTAGCTTGCAAAGAAAAGCCATCGCACCTGCACCTGCACCTGCACCTGGCACACCCTCTCCACCATTGTGCTGCAGGACCAGCCAGGCCAACCCAGTCAGACCACCCAGACAAGGCAAGGCAAGGTCAAAGTATATGGGCAACCTCCTCCCTCGTCCTCTGCCCTCGACCCATACTGTACCATACCATACCTTACCTACCTTACCACCTCAATCTCGAATTTCTCTTCTTCTCTCCTCAAAGCATTGAGTGCTCCTGATGATACCATCGTGAATCTCTGTGTCGTCAACTGCTTCATACACTTCGTCTGCTCATCACATCATCCACCACTTTGCACAATCCGAGTCGCTTCTGTCGTCAGTCAGCACTGTTGCCATAGCCGCCTCGCACAGTTCATCCATCAACCCTCGCTCCCAAACTGCACACCAGGCTCCACATCTTGAGTCACACCATACCTTACCTCACCGAAGCCGGGTACGACATAACTGTGCAAAATAACCTCAGACACAACTTCAGAAAACTTCTTTAAGAAGCCCGAGCCCACCGTCAAAGAATTCCTTTCCAATTCCTCGATACTCAAGATTCCAACTTCGCTTCCTCGATCCGTCCTCCCAGCCTTCAACAACCCCAACGAACAACACAATGACTTTCGATATGGAATGGTCACCAGCATTCTGCCTTGCCTGTGACAGGCAAACCGACGGCAACGTCTACTGCTCTGAAGCCTGTCGTCTGGCAGAGTACGAGCATGCTTCGACTGCCGGCTCGCCAGCCTCATCTCCAACTTCATCACGAGCTCCCGTATCATGGTCTGCTGTGAGGCAACCAAGCAATGGCTTCTTCATGGAACCGGCATACAACTTCCACAACGCACAACCATACGGCACCACCCCATCACCACGAACTTCTCAATTCTCCCACTCTGCCAGACCACAATCATCACCAACAGTCTCCAAGGCTACGCTCACTCCATCGAGCTCCCAATCGAGTCTCTTCTCTATGCAGAGCACTCACTCGTCAACATCCACCGAGCCAATTCAACTTTCTGATGAGTCACGAAAGGCTTTGAGGGCATATGCCAGCTCTTTTGACCAATCTCGATACTCGAGGAGGCAGTCCAACTAGACAACAAACTTCACTTCTACAACATCAGTTTACCAATACTTTGCATACCCAACGGCGTTCTTCGATATTTCCCCTCACGATACAAATACCCACACCTCCTTTCATATCCTTCGTAAGGATCGGCGTTCTATACGATATCGGTTGTTTGTAACAAAAAAAAAGCATTCTACGGAGCAGCATGCATCACATTTCGAGCATTTTCCAACACTTTCAAAAAATTTCCTTGTATCAACTAGCATTGGAGCATTGGAGCAAGGGTGGACAACCATCACAACATTCGCTACTTTCTCATCAACAACGAATACACATTTTCTTTTGCAGTCACATCATAATCTACTCGGGCATTTGAATCAGCATGGACAGGATAGGATTAGGATAAGGATATCATTGCAAGGCACTGCACAGGGGAACCGGAGCAATATTTTTGAAGGATGGAATCAATCGGGAGGCGCTTGGATGACACGCATATTTTGTTCTGGCTCTAATGGAGCTTCAGTGTTGTCAGCGATAGTTTGATATAGAGGCTTCATGGCCCTAGAGCGGAAGCCTATTCCTGGCTGTGTCGATTATGACACAGTTAAGTCTTCTCGACTACTTAGTTTTAGCAATGGACATTGTCACAACGGGTCGACTCTGCGAAGATCGACCTGAGACTTTCCAACCTCACTACTTATCATCACATCATCATCACTCTACTCGTGAGCCGCTACTGCCAGAACACCTAATCTACCAGAGTCTTCTTTCATCACCACTCACTCCTGTCTTACCATCACCTGCTTCCCCTCCCCTCCCCAGAAACCCACCACGGCATTCCCAAACTCCCATCTCCGTCCGTTTCGTCTAGCGCATTCCAACCTGTCTCCCTTTCCGTCCCGTTGTCCGAGCGAGGAAAGGCAAGCTGCAAAACACCTCCGCACCCAGCAGGCCCTACCTATTAACCTTCGCTTAGCATCCCATCAGTCGCGCCAGCACCTCCCTCCTTCCAGTTACGCCTGGGCGGTTAGACCACCCCAAGGCAAGCTCTCATCTCACAGGCTATTTTGGACTCGATGCTCGCATGCAGGTCGAGAGGTTAAGGCAAGGTCGGGAAGTCAAAGCTGATTTCCTCCGTCCTGTACTCGTACTGTATGTGTGCTGTAAGTTACCGCACGCTAGATGAAAAAGTTAAAGGGCTTTTGGGATTTTGGCTCCTGTAAATTTGTCTTCTAGAGGGGTCGATGAAACGCCTTTGTTGTCATCGTGAGGAAGGTTTATGTATGTACCTTTGTTGGCGGTCGTCATTTTATGGTCTGGACTTTCGTGGGCTTCTAATTTACTGCTCCTGCTACTCGTACTACTTGCTGTGATGGATGAAGGGAAGGGAAGGAGAGGGTGGATTGAGTTCAATTGCACCATTTCTGCATCGATTCATCGTCATCCCTTTGCACAGCACGCAAACGAGGAGCGCTCCCAATTGAGGGGCACGCTACAGTACCTCGAGTACTACCTAGGGACTATCGACGACAACAGCTAGGTACTTGAGTAAGCATCACATCTCACACTTCAAACTAGGTAGAGCCCGGAGATCCGATTTCTCTAACGAATCACACCAACAGCTGACGATCCTTTCTCCACTCGCATCAATGTTCTCCCCTGTTGTCCCTCACCTCCGCCACGAGGAAACTCGCCTCTCTCAATAATCAAATTTTCGTCTCCTCATAGCCCAGCGCAGCACACCTATCTCCGGCGCCCCCTCTATTATTCCCTCCCGTCTCATCCCATTTTTTCCAGCAGAAAATTTTTCCTGGGGAAAGCGCGGCTACGGGCTGAGAAGGGAAAGAGATTTTCCCCTCGCTAGAACCATTGGAAGGCCTCCATCGAACTCCATCCAGTACGAGCGGGAGGGAGCGAGCGAATGGAACTTTTCTGTTCTCGGGCAAGGCGAAGGCGAAGGGAAGGATCTGGAGAAGGGGTGGCGATCTTACTTACTTAGTGGTTTGGTAATTTCGTGGGGTAGTGAGCGAACTAATTTCTGGGGGAAAGGCGATGGAGGATGGAGGATGGAGGATGGAGGATGGGGGGCTTGAGTCAGGTAGGTAGTTAGTTCATGTTGGTGATCTCGTGGTTGGGATACGTAACTTTGGTGGTTTGGGGTAGGTATCTCGTGATGGATGAATGGCACCATTTCGCTCCTGGAAAGGCCTGGAAAGGGGTGACTCTTTGGTCACGCAATACCAACTACTACTTGCATCCGGGAGTCCGTAGGTACATTTACGTATCGTGTACCAGACAGCAGTTGGTTTCGTATCGTATCGTATGGATGAGCTTGTGATGTTAAGTGCGTGCTTGGTATGAGGTTATAATTAAGTAATTGCCGGTCACGATTTCATCATCGTGCACACTCATGTATGCTGGGTAACCTTGCGGGGTATTCGCAGGTAAATTAAAGTGCGCAGCTATCGTACCCGAAACTCGACAGTACAGTGCGGACTTTGAGCGCATTATATTATTGGTTACGAGGGAATAATGAGGTGATACCTACATGGACCTCTCCCTCATAACACGTGCTGTTAACCTTCTCTTGCGTATCCAGGTACCCAGATGGTTACAAGACCTTGCGTACACGCCAGCGTATCAAGAAATCACGCTTCTCTTGGTAATATGTGAGAGAGAGAGTTCCGAGAGGTGCCAAACTTCTCACCAACTAGAAACTTGGAACTTGGATTACCAAGAGGAAAGTGAAGTTTTCTACCCCACAAAAAAGCAACAACACACTCGTCTCCACATTGAACTGGTTTCAACGGGGGTGATGCCTGCCTCCATCCACAATACTGTACCCACAGAATCCACAACGCTGCAGACATTCTTGTCTCCACAGCGAACTTATTATTTTCTGGGAATACCGTTATGGTTTTGTGAGATCCACTGTGGTGTTTCTGGTTTTTTTTTGGTATTGGAGAGTGGCGTCATCGTCATGCTGCTGGAATGTGATCTCAGCTCCAATTCTATGTCATCATAAGCGCTGTGCTGTACCTGTAGCCGGGGCAAGGAAGAATGCTGCAAAATTGCGAAACTGCAAAGCACGTCTTTTTGTGGGTTTTTTTTGATGTTGGTAAGGGCAGGGTAGTGAGCGAAGGAAGAAGGTTTGGGCATCATGTCGGTATTGCGCAAGTAAGCAAGCAAGCACTTAACAGATAGATTGATCGACGCGGGAGTGCCGTGCCATACAGCGCTTCCGTGGATTTCGAACTTTGGTAAAGCATCCTCCTTCGTTGGTCATTACCAATTATCAAGACATGGAAATGAGCTTAATAATCTCGTCCCTTGTTCAACGAATAGAATACCCGGGCGTCTATGGTTTCACAGTTCTCATTTACGTACTGCGAGTTGTTGTGGTAACCTTATCTTTCGGTATATACTTCTTGTTATTGCTTTATTTACTCTCGGTAGTGTGCTATGCTTTTCATTTGTTTCAGCACCCTGAATCCTTCACATCCTATTGAACCGAGTGGTTCCTCGAGTTTATGCATTCATGCCCACTGCTATATATTTCTGCCTTGCTTCGGTTCTTCTTGTCTTTTTACCTCTGGAAACCCGGATATATCTCCTTTCCCTGCCTTAGAAGCACTTGAGCCTTGCCATCCAGGTGGCAATCAATCAATTCCATCAGGCCTGAACAGGAGCTGCCAACCGCATTTCATTATGTAAGATCGAGGGATACCAGATTGACTCACCTTCAAGTGCGGCAGGCATCTTAACAGACGACAAATTGAATCAATTCGCTTTCTGGTTTAGCCTGACCCCCAAACCATACAGCACTGTGCCGAAGTGAAAATTTTCACTGGCCTGCATGAAACGCTCTGCTAACAGTTTCGAGCACAGTACAGTCATAGCAGAGCATATCAGATCAGGCTCTGAGCTCAGCTCAGCAATCAGCTCATCGGACCAGACATGGCCTCGTTCAACGCACGTATGGTACGGTACCTGAACCGAAACCTTGACATCCTTCCCTTTCCTCCCGGCTGGCGGGATATGGGGCCAGGCACAAGCACAGGTACACAGGTGTGGGTATGGGGCCAACAAGGTAAGGAATGAAGCTGTCCGTTAGATGGATCCAAGGGGATCCATTTGCGGTGGGGAGACGCAACCAGAGTATTGGATCGTGGCTTCACACGTATTTGGAACTTGTGAATAGCGTAGTGGTACAGAGCTTGTGTTTGGGGGTATTGGCAAGTTTGCCCTGCCTAGGTATGTATGACTGTACTGCACATTCCAATTCGCGTGTCTGTTTATCAAAAAGTTGTTGATGAAAATTTTCTCATTCGCTTGTCTGGGGAAGACGGGATGTTCTTCCATACTGGGATTGAGCTGGGGTGGGCCCTGGGCGTAGGGCTGGCTGGCCCGACCCGGTCTGGGCAACTAGCTAAATTCTCCTGTTCAACCTATCTTTTCATGTCCTGGCTTCTGACTCTGCTATTTCCGTCCCATACAAGGAGAAAATCTTGTTCGGTTACAGGTCAGCATGAATTCCCAATTTCAATTACCTGGTCCTTTGTTGTTCCTGGCGGGTGCGGGAACGCCCGATCCATTCCCCCGGTCAAGTGTATCCTGGAAAGAAAAATTTCTCGTTTCACTTCGTTCTCAGCGAATAAGATCGAGATGTTCTAGCCGGGTCTTTTCCTACTGTAGAGATGGATTGTCGCTTGGTTGGATAAAAGGGTGTGTGTTGTTGGGTCAGGGCAGAAAAAGTTTGAACGATTGGCAGGGCGTCGGCCACAGTCTGGCCAGCGCCATCGAAGGAGATGCGGCTCGGCCTTGCCGCCTTCAAAACGATGTCTCCAAACCTTCTCAGTGAGGAGCATACAGTACAGTAGTAACGCCTGTTAACTCGTCTTGCCTGTCCTGGCGAGATCGGAATCGAGTTTTCGGATCTCTGCGGCGATCTGAGACATGTGTTCGGTCCGGCTAAGGTAGGTAGAGTTTCTGGTAAAATTTTCCATCCTTTCCTTTTGCCTTTGTTCTGCAGCTGCTGGTGGCTCAGGTACGAGGCTCCAGAAACGGTTACGCTCACGGTTACGCCCGGTTTATTGTTTCTCATCTTGCTTGGGGCTCGGCGACCCAGTAGGTGGTGTGTTCCTAGCCTCAATAGCAATGCTGACAGCTATGTGGTGACACACGAGTCCTAGGCTGGGATCGTGTTCCGTGTTCCGTATTCATTTCAATGTGCCTTATTTTCTTTTGTTCATGGCAGAGCGATCGGTTCGTGAGCCTTGTGGGTGTGGCTCAAGGTGATTGCATCATTTTCAGACAGGTACGATTATGGCGTACCGTAGCAGTCCATGCTGAGACAATACAGTACACAAGGAAGCTGCAAGGCCTTGTTCGATGAGCCGGAAGCTTAAAAATCGGGGTCCATGCTTTGTTGGTCAGTTCCCGAGACCGGGCAGAACAGTTTCTTTGCTTCTTTAGTTCTTCGTGATCTCTTTCGGAGATGCTTCCGGTGTTGGAATCTCCGCTTTGGCATGAGCACTGTCTCTCTTTCTCATCAGACATTCTTGTCTCAAAGGCTTGCTTTGTCCTGAAGTAGCAAAAGCAAAAGTCATCCATGGGTAATGAAAATGCCCGAAGGCAAGTGCCGAGCCACAGACCATCTGCACTCTGCAACACAAACCATTTCTGCTTTTCGCCGCACATGTCTGGTATTTGAAGCCACTATTGTTGCCTATTGCCCTGGCTTCTCGGGTCGTCGACCCGCCGCGTAAGACAGAGAGCACCAAAAGTCGATTGTTCCAGAACATCTCTCTGCAGAAGCCCCTGTACAAATTCTGAGACATATATTCACATATCTCATCATCTCCACGTGAGGTGGCTGCAGAAATGAATGCAAACGCGGCCTCTTACCAGTTGGGCACAGTTACAATGGCAAATGTCATGTGTTTCGTCGTCCAGCATCTTCCGATCCAAGGAATGTTCTCCTGCAAAGCGTCTTTCTCCGATGCAGGTAAGCAATCAAGGAATGGTGCTTCTATGTCACAGTCAGTGCTACAGCAGGAATGCAACTATTGATCCTTGATTCACGTGAGCACAAGGAGTTGGGGGTCACTCTGTTTTGAGGTAGGTAAGCGGGCGGGTGCTTGCATAACTTCTATTCCACTGGAGGGCAACACGTAAGCGGATACTCCTTACTTCCGTCAAGCAAGCCATTTCGGTATTCACGGCATATGGACTTGTTGTATGGCATATATACCAGGAATGTGGAGCAAGCTGCTATTTTCACTTATCAATGGGTGTCAATCACGGTGTTTGCGCGGCATCTCTATGTTGAATCTGTGTTGATGCCAGCTCACGTCCAGGCAGCATTGGGTTCACAGGCATCGTCCTGCTTCGAGCGAAGTGAAAATGAAATCAATAAACCATTGCTGATATAAGACAAGCAATCGGTACCGAAATGACGTTGTACGGCATACGGATACAGCAGGTTGTTTACTTCACGTGTCTTTGCGGACGCGAAGCTGTGTTACTGTCGGTATGTGATACAGGGGAGAGCATATCCGGTGCTGTGCAATTAGAACCTAATGGATATCGGCACGGAAGCTACAGAGTACAAAACCAGGGTCCATTAGTCTCGAGTTGCATGGTGGCCGAACACTTGGGAGCCGTTGGTGGCCGCTGGAGTGAGGTGGTGGGACTGTCGATATGTTCTGTTACGCGTGGAGGTCTGATGGATGCTGCTATAAAATCCTGCCAGTTTCTTTGTGTCTTCGATCAAGTGATACAACTGGAAGGTATACAGGGGGCTGAATATCGGAAGTTGAAGTGGGCAAGTGAACACCTAATAAAGTCTTACTGAACAGATAACTGTTTTGGTAACTTCTGCCATCGCCTGAACCTTCTCTTCTATCTTCTTGTTTGCTACATCCATTATCCTTTCTCTCGAAGCTGCATTCAACACAAATGGGGTTTTTGGTACAACATATCCTAAAGTGAGCCCAGTAGTTTCTGCCAACTTCATCTTGTCGTTGCTTGCAAGTTCAATGTTTCTAGAAATCCAGGGATCGAGGCTAAGGCCTTCAGAATCAGACTACATTCTAATATTGCTCCCCTGTCGAATGCTCATGCTGGATGGAAGTCGTCAGCTGGCAGTTCTAGTCGAGGCTGGGCTCTTTGAAAGCCCCCTGCTAAATACGATAGCATGGAATTCTGTCATTTTCCGATGTTGAGAATGACCAGGCAGCTTTGGAACAAGATGATCTTACGCTACCATATCGTGGCCATGATTTGGACTAGCCAGATGACTTTAAGAAAAGGACAGAGTGTTCTGTGTGTGCTTGACCTAGGACACTGTGCTCGAATGGATCTTGGGCTTCAAAGCTACAAGAAGTGTTATGCAATCAGATCAAATTACCGAGGACAGCTTCGATGTCAGAACTCTGAGTGATCACTTCCTCCTTGAGTTCAATGAGCTGTGGCGTGAGCTCGCCGTCGACTTGGTTGGTGATATCAACACGACAGAAGCAAATCTGAACACATTAGAATATCTAGATCTTTCCTTTGAATTCAAGAAATTTTGAGCAATATCAACTTTTGACATCAAATTTATCCACCCTCAGAGCGCAGAAACAGAGTCATTCAAAACAATAGTACTAAGCACGTGATTATGAAGCTTGGTGAAGCTCAGTGGGAACTTCCCGTCCTTACTCGTCATGGTCAGTTCAACAACACGTTTTGCGCCGGAGCTTCCACAACCCCACCATTGACGAACGATAAGCTATCCACTACATTCTCAGATACCTGAAGGCCACAAGAAGCTCGCAGAGTCAACTTAACCCTGCTCAACCCCTCAATAAGCACCCCGCCGCAATTATGACCTCCCGCCTCGTCCTCGTCATTGGAGACCTACACATCCCAGACAGAGCAATCGACATACCTCCAAAGGTACTTTCTATCTGTCCCTCATTTTCTCGCCCCAGAATTGTAGCTCACGGTCAATTCTAGTTCAAGAAGCTTCTCACGCCTGGCAAGATTGGTCAAACACTCTGCTTAGGCAACCTCACCGACAAGCCCACCTACGAATACCTACGTTCCATTTCCCCCGACCTCAAAATTGTTAAAGGCCGCTTCGATGCTGAAGCCACATCGCTGCCGCTCTCGCAGGTTGTAACACACGGTTCACTGCGAATTGGCTTTCTCGAGGGCTTCACGATGGTTGCGCCTATGGAAACAGACCTCATGCTCGCAGAGGCGAATAAGCTGGATGTAGATGTGCTCTGCTGGGGTGGAACACATAGATTTGATGCATTTGAGTTTGAAAATAAGTTCTTCGTGAACCCAGGCAGTGCGACAGGTGCTTTTAGCACAGGGTGGGTAGGAGATGGGGAGGAGATAGTACCTAGTTTTTGCTTGATGGATGTAAGTCTCGGGGCTGGAGTGTTGTGAGAGTTTTGGGCGGATGAATGCTGACGTTGAGAATACAGGTGCAAGGAATTGGTCTGACACTCTACGTTTACCAGCTGAGGAAGGACTCTAACGGGGTTGAGAGTGTGAACGTGGAAAAGATTACATATACCAAGGTTGTAGGAGGATCATGATGCTGGGTACCTGTAGGTGGAATGCTACAGGCTCGTCATGAAGTGGGCCATGGGAATAATCGGGATCAAAATGGTTCCAAATGGTAGTATTGGAGTACAAGGAGCAGCGTTCGCGAGCCTGTCGCGGAGAGGTGATAGTACTTTGAGCTACATCACATTCACGGCGTTCAACATGGCGGTCGATTAGTAGAGTAGAATACTCTATTGGTATCATATGATTGCCGTAATCCACAGAGAACACCATCCCTTTACTAAACAACTCCCAGCGCCCCAAAAAGTATACAGACATAATCGCTTATCCAACACCAACAACGATAGGAAAATTCTCAAAAAGTCATGGCGGTCGTTCATAACATCATGCTCCTCCTTCGTGCCGAAATCCTGTCACTTCTAGAAGCACCAACTCCTGGATCAACCATGCCATTGGTGCTGGAAGACCTCTTCAGCGACCTGTCCTCCTCGCGCTCCTTCATGGTCGCCATATCCGATGAAGAGGCCCTCAACCCCAGAGTTGACTGCCTTCGACGAGATGTGGCACTGTCAGATCTTTTGGTTGCTTCCATATCCGAAGCCTCGCTATCGCTCTGTTGCGGATGGTCTCGAGACAAGGTGGAGTGTCTTCTAGAAACACGTATTGGTGCTTTATCCTCTCTGGTCATCAATTGCGGTGCTGCTGCTGAAGAAGGAGAGGAGCCTCTAAACTCGTAAATGTCTAGATTGGCCATGCTCTTCGTCAGCACTGCTTCCTTGTCTGACGTCTTCTCTTTCTCTCTCGCTGCAGCTTTCACTCTCCTAGTCTCTGCAAGAAGTGCCGCTATCGCACTACCTGAAGTTGTTTGGGAGGCGTCTGGCTCTGTCTGGTTCAGAATAGATTCTCGTCGTTTTCTGTGAGTTGTTATACTGCTAGGCAGCAATTCGAGTCCTGGGTTCTTGTTTCTCAATGGACTATTCTCGACCGTGGCCGAAGAAGCAGCTGGCATAGATTTCCATGCGTCATCAGCTTCCGGTTCTGCTTTTATGGTCAATGTGACTGTATTTGGTTCCTCCTGCTTCATAATGCTGCGAGACTTTTGCCCTGGTACAACCGCATCGACTAGATCCTTAGTTGGTCTACGCATCTTATCCCGAAGACTAGGCTCGGCATAGCTGACACTTCCACGAGCTCGACGGCTCGGTCGCTGGGCCTCACCACTAGTTCCCAGATCAGAGGGAGGAGGTGTATCCCTTGACTCAACCCTGGCTGTCGATGGTGGTTGTGATGACTCTGGTGAGAAATCGGCTATTGCTGCTGGAGTTTCCGGCTCAGGTTGGATTTCGATGGTATCGAGAACAGGATCAGGCGAGGGTTGAGCGCAAACCTTCTCCCGCTTCTTCTCCCTTGCTCTGTCCTTTAAAGATTCTAGCTTCCTATGGTCCGATTTGTTTACTTTGGTCTCATCGGTGGCCAAAACTTTTTTCCGGGGCGAGTCGTTCACACTTTTTGGCGCCAGAATCTTCCTATTAGAAATGGCAGTTACTTTATCTCGAGGGGCACCCCTAGCAATAGCGAGCTCTCTAGTCGACCTATTGCTAACTTTTTCAGTTTTGGCAAGGGTTTTGTTCTTTGACTTGTCATCGTTGGTCACACGAGTGTACTTGAAGTCATCTGGAGAGCTGGGCCGGTTTCGGCTGGAGATGGGTTCTTCATCATCACGGACGTTAAGTTTCCTCTTCGCTCCAGTCTTCAGTGGTCCAGATGCTTCCCCAATGTCAGGTGTTGATTCTGGTTTCCCCATTCGCCTCGGTTCCACGCTTGTACTCTCTTTACGCTTTCTTCTTTGCTCAAGATTGATTGAAAGCGCAGGATCTAAGTCAGTATTTTCTTCGCTATCCTCCTTCTTGGTCCGTAGTGGTAGGTCAATCTTAACCGGGTCTTCATCCACAAACTGTGATACGGGTGGTGGTCCAATCTCGGGAGAGTCAGTAATATCGGTCTCAGTATTCGCTACTAGATTCACGATTTCTTGATGCCTATCATACTGTAAGCTTGCATCGCATAGAGGAATCGTGGTATAGTATACTCTAAAGTTCGTCTGGGGTAAGACTTATTCTCCAGAATAGGAGGCAATCTTCCCTCCCCACCCGCAACTGCTTCACTCAGACTGCAAATATTCTTCCAGTTCTTATGATCCAGACTCGTGGTCGGACTGGTTCGTGAGATTCTCCCACTCTGCCGAGATTTCCGTTGCGGAGAAGGCACTTCTCCAATCCCAGAAAGTAATGCGCCTATTTCGAGAAGTTTCGCCTCCAATTGTGACTTTAAAACACCGGTATGTTGAGCTATACGCTGGGATCTTCCATTTTCAAGCTCTCCCTGCAGTTGCAGTATTTGTCCCCGGAGCCCCAAGTTTTCTGCCAGTAGCCTAGAGGTTTCGTTCTCGAGATTTCGAATTCGTAGTGATTGAGTCGAATTAGCTCGAGCTATGTCCCGATTCTGGCGCATAAACTTGCGTTTAACTATGCAACATATCAGTAAATTGCGTTATGCCCAGGTATTGAAGGGCTGAGCTTACGAGATTCTATCGTTTCTGTCGGCGCCGCCGCGGGCTCATTCAGTCGAGCCATCTATACTGGGCATGCGGCAGGTTGTGGCGATGGTGTGGATAAATGTTCAGCTGTAGGAGTTCGAACTGTGAGCCACTTGAGAAAAGGACAGCAAATCGCAGCAAAATCGAATTTGTTTTCGTTGTGACGAGTGTTGACAACAAAGATTTCCGGGTCGCAATTTCCTTGTTGACATTGATGCTTGAAGCGGTTAGTGTAATGCGGCCACGAGCTAGGGATCCATGCATGTAAAGTGGGATGGCCTTGGCGCCCGAGGTTCCTGGAGGAGAGGCGCACTGCAGGTAACAGTAACCTTACAACTACTGAACCACCATATTCTCAAAGCACGAAGCCTAACGCTCCATTACCTGGAAGTGGAAGAAATCACGATAATAAAGCACCATAATCTATATCCTACTTGCACGAGACGTAAAGGGAACATGTCCTACTCCACCCGGCCCCTCCCTTCGCATTTGCGACAAGCTTCCACATCTGGCAACTCTGCCTCGACGGGCCAATCGCCCATTCTCCTTGCCCGAATAAATGAAAAGAAGGCAGAGCTAGAGAACCTGAAGCAATTGCGGGATCTCAGTGCTGGCTTGGCTGGTCAAATGCAAATGCTGGAAGAGAAGTTGTCTACGCTATCTGATGGCACAGAAGGTACTGTATACCCGCAAAGTCTGGTAAGGGAAGCTTATTGATTCGTCTCAGCTGTTGCTACGGTATTAGGTAACTGGCACAATGTCCTTCGTGCAATCAGTATGGCATCAAGCAAGTCTCCGTCCCCAACTAGTTGAACCTCCCCACTAACTGTGATGGTAGTGAAACTTCCAAAGCCAAAGGAATCTGAAGATACAGAGGCAGAGGAATCCCAAAAGAAAGCTGATGCCGAAAGCCCTTTGCCTCAGACTCTCGTGCGAATACCTACAGAGCATGCCCCTATGCTTCAACAGGCCAGTTCGGGTGGGAACGGGGAGTGACGTTTACGGAGCGCAACGAATAATGATTATCTATGGGATAATGGCAGGATCATGAGCGAGGGATAAAAGGTATCACATAAAGGATTCGGAACAGTCCTGGACATCTATGGCACTATGGAGGACTTCTGTCCTGGAGTTTGGTCTGTGAAGCGGCTGTGAAGAACCGCGTTTTATACCCCCGAGTAGCTGCTGGCCATTAGGATTATGATCGCAACGTATTTGTAATTGCAACCTGATCTCGTACCCTTTATCCCACTCTGCACATAATTCACGTCCTGATCAGTCTCGGACGGACACCTTGAAAGGCCCCCAGCGAAGCATTCGTCTCTTCCGTCACGAAACTCACGCGTCGCGAGTCGCCCATACTGTTGCAGTCTCACTCGGCTAAATACCGGTACTTCGCGCATGACAGTTGCCATGGTGATCAGCCTAAACAAATGTTTCACATCATAAGGAAAGCTCAATAAGAAACCTCGCGCAAGGTCTATCCCTCGCACTCTTACAATCGATAAGTGCACTGACTATTCCGATTGTCAATCGCATCTGCATCTGCATCACATCGCACCTCATACATCTCTACGTGGCTCGTCGCATATCACACTTTCCTCCACCTCATAACAACCTTGCACATCGCGTCCCAAAGCGAAACCCGAGACCAGGGTGCGGCAACCAAATTCCAAGCCATCGATCGTTGCATTCTCCGTCGTCCAACATGGCTCGAGTGACCAGATCTCGTAAATTTGTCATTGCAGAAGACGACACTGCTCTTGCATCGCAAACCCCATTGCCAATCACGCCTGCGAAGCAACCCGGAGCGCTTCTGGAAGCAGACATCCTCATGGCAACAAATACAATTACGACGACGATGGATGATGATGCAGCGGCGGCAGAAGTCAAGGGTCTCAAGGCCGCATACAAGAGCGCATTAGGGGCGGGAAAGAAGCTTAAGAGAAGCACCAGGGGCAACAAGAGAAAGGACAAGCAGAATGATTCGGAGGCTACGCTGGTAGAAGAGCAGGGATCGGGAGATTTGGCTCTGGTTAGCCCTGTCCTACAGACAGACACCCCATTGCTCCCAAGTTGCAAAGGTATGGAAGCATCAATTCAACATCTTGATGATTTCAGTCTGATCTGAATCTAGAAATCGCGCCTTCTTCCGAAAATCCTCAGATTATGGCTCCTCAGCCAGCCACGCGAAACACTCGACACCAATCCGCGAAGGCACAAGCAGGTCAGTATTCGTACAATTTATCAGATTTGGTTGGCTCCCGCGACTGTTCCGTCGTTTCGCAGAAGCTTCGGGATATCGATTTCATTACCCTCTTTGGCGGTACAGGTTTGAATCGGACAAGGAAGTGTTCTGCATCTAGTCGGGATCTATCTTATGGATACAAAACTAATGCAATTGTATCTTTAGCGAAGGAAGTTTGGTCAAGATCTCACCACGGGATTAATAACGATGCCACTGATGGCACAGGTTTCGATTCGACTGCAAATGCCGATACAATTAGGGAATCGACGGCACAAAAGAGCAAAAGCAGTCACACTCCAGCCGGATCACCAGCCAAGACACTTGAAGAGGTGGAAATAATGTACGGCACGGTGGAGGAAGCAGTGCAAAACGATGAGGCAGGCGATGACTCCTTTGTGCAACAGATTACTTGTCGATCGCCAGCAAAACCCGTTTCACGAATCGAAGATTCTGTTGAAGCTCTTGACCAACTCGAAGAGGCTCTAGAGGCTCTGAACCAGGCAACACTGGCGGAAAGAATGGTGTCACCAGAGAAGTCTAGACAGAAGGCGCGAATGCCTTATGGTTTCCTCGAGGGCCACAAGATGGGAAAACAAGCAAGTGTTAAAGTCATCGAAAAGCAGGCACCGGTGAAGACACAGCCCTCTAAAACTGGATATGCTACTGTACGGGTCAAATCAGCACCGAAGCAAACCCCGACGCTCAAGAAGGCGGCATCAATGAACTTCAAACCCGCGACCAGCAATCCAAGATCGGCAACCGACCAGGCAAAGGTCCAGGCCACTGCGAAGGCGACGGTCAAGCGCCCCATCAGCCTTCTTCCGCCAAAGGAGACGATAAAATCAACCAAGCCGCCAACACGCTCAACCTTTGAACTTCCAGGAGAAGCGGTGGCGGCGAAGCTGAAGGAGCAGAGGGAAGCACGACTTGCCCAGCGACAATCTAGCGAGGAGAGCTTTCACACGGCTCTTCGTGCAGTTTCCGGTCCCAAGATCAAATCAAATAAACCACCTACTAAACCAACCTTTGAGCTTCCTGGAGAAGAGCTGTCCCGGAGAAAGAAAGCAGCGCATGAAGCACGCCTGAAAGCTCAGGAGGAGGAAGAACGTAAGCGCCGAGAGTTCAAAGCCAGGCCAGTTCGTAATAGCGTTGCTCCAAACATGGTTCCACGAGAAACAGTTGCCAGCCGAGCAAGACAGAGCAAAGTTGGTATCGACAGTTTTGAAGATGGTAAATTATCTGTCTCAAAGAGAGGCTCCAACGTGGGTGCCCACCGTCCATCTATGGCAGCGCTCAACCTCGCAAATATGTCAGCTCCTCGTGCAAAGGGCGCCTTCATTCCGCCTGTCCGTAAGCCATCGCCAAACATGTCCGGCGTCGCTGCTGCTCCTCGCCCTGTTCAGCGAGCCGTATCCGTTACCGATTCAGACCTTCGAAAGCGCGCCAAGGAGATTTACAACCGTGATGCTCGACTTACGGAGGAGATGGACAAAGAGAAGAGAGACAGAGAGGCTGCTGCCAAACGTGCAAGGGAAGAGGCTGCTGAGAGGGGCAGGCAAGCAAGCCGAGAGTGGGCGGAGAGACAAATGGCAAAGAAGATGGCAGAGGGTGACAGAGGCATGAATGCAGGATATGGCCCAGGTGGACAGATGGGACTGAGCCATAACTGAGCAGGTATTGAGACTGATTTGACATTTCTTGGTGTTTCTTGATTGATTGTTGTTTCCAGGTCAAGATCCTGGGTTTCTTTTGTACGACTGGCTTCGAGCGTAGCGTTAGGAGTTGCTCATTTTTCATACCCTTTTGCTCTCTCACAGGGAGGAGGTTCGCGGAAATTTCGTTTCGGAAATTTCGTAGGTGTTTGGGGCTTCGGGTGTTACTTTATGCAACGGCGAAGGATTACCGAGATTGAGATCGAGATGGAGTTTAGTATTTTCAGTGGTGCGAAAAGCAGTTGATTACTCTCAGGTAGTGGTAGCCATCGAACCAAACAGAATTAAAACCTACAAGGATTCCTTTTGGACGCCCGCACGATGTGACTTCGGAGCCCATTCGAATGGCTCTCGATAAGTGGGTGGCATTCTGCCTCTCCAGCGTGCCAGGAGCTGAACTGCTAGGTTGCTCTCATCCTGCTTTGTGAAGTACTCCGTCAAGTCTTGATGCTTGCCTCGGCCGTAGCAGCACAAGGACGCAAACTACTAATTTTCGTTACGGACAACCCAAGCTTTGTAGAGATACTTTGGCACTAGTGGATGCCTTCCTGAAATGTATGAGGGCTTCACTGAATTGGTATTCTTGGCCATCTTCGGGCTTAGGAATGGAAAGTAAACAAAGCGGTCTGAATCCTTATTCTTTAGCTTCGACCTGCATTTAAGATTATGAGATATAGAAGCAATATTCCTCCACATGAGAATCCCAAACCCACCCAGTCCCAGCTGAGTCACTCACCTCCGCGACATCGGGGCTCGCTTTCGCCTCATCCCAACTACTGTGATTGACTGGGTCTCGGAATGCCCTCACATCACCCAAAGGCGCTTAGCGAGAGAAAACATAACGCCAGCCACATAACTCTATGGACTGCGTACAGCATGTAGATATATGAGAAGGCAAGAAGAATTAAATACGAGCTCTCACCATTGTGAATACGACTCAGAAAAAAAGACAAAATCCCAAGTCCGATTTGAACAGAAAGAGAAAGAAGAGAGAAAAAAAGGGAGAAAAAAAATAGAAAGAAAACAGAGGAAAAAACAAGACAATTCTCCAAGAGAGCAGAAGAACTCTAATCTATACAGAAAGAAAATAGTCAAAAACAAATATAGAAAAATGTAAGTATCCTCCACCCCCTCAGAAAGCCCGACAGCTTCTAGTTTTTTTCCTATTCTAAATAGCCCGTTTGATTCTAGGCAGTACTATCTAGCTTTAACTATCACATTCAAAGTATATTACACAATTAACACTTAAGTATATATTTCGTACCACGAGTAGTCTAATGTGTCCTAGCTATCTATTGTAACATCAATCACGATTGAAAGGCCTTGAATGATTAGGCAGCTTGATCTTAAACACCAGAGCCTGGTTCTCCAGATTGAATCCACTCTCGTCTGCATACTGGAACGCACCACCATTCATATATCCATCCTGTGTGATAAAGTCGTTGTCACTGAGACTAAAAACAAACCACTCATCATCATCTCCAATCAGCCCATCCACAGGCACAATGCCAATGCTCTCCCACTTCTCGTTCAGAAGATCCGCATCCTGTTCTCCTCCGTTGTGAGCACCGAAGCGGTTGAGCTGCGAGTTCAGGTTCATGTCGATGAAGGGGCAGTACGTAGCAGGCGTAATCCCAGGCTTCAAAATACCCTTTTCGGACGCAACGGAACAGTTGGTGCAGTCATAAGTGTTGCCCTTGATATCTGTTGCAGAGTTGATGTCAAAGATATCAATCTGGCGGTAGTTTGAAAGAGACACATCTTGTCCATGACCAAATCCACCGTCCCGGGCGAGGATGAAGAATTGTCCATTCTGAATGTGGAACAACTCCGATTGAGCTGCAACTTTTGGGTTCTTAGATGGCTTTGCAGTTGGGTCCACGTATAACGGTAGCGGAACAACGAATTCCCTGGCGTAGCGAGGCTTTGAAGGGACAGTAATGTCGTATTTGAGGAGTCGCGTGTAGCGTTCTGTTTGAGATGCGACTCCTCCTTCTTGGTTTGTCGCTGCTTGAAGGAGAACGTAGAGGTTCTTGCCATCTCCGGATACCGTGAGGCCTTCGAATCCGTGGTTGTTATTACGCCCGGTGGGTCCATCAGAAGGAATTATTTCCTCGGGGTTATCTCCCTCGTACTGTTCATGGTGTTAGCAATACGTTTAAACGTGTACTTGGAGCTCCCGACCGATCAGGAGTTATGAGAGAAGCTTGGAGGCTGCACGTCACTCACGAAGGCAGGAGAATCAGCAGAGAAAGACTCCGTTCCATTTCTCATCGGAATGATGGCATTTGGAGGTCGAATCGCAGTAACCATCCGACCAGAAGCGTCGAATCGATACACATATGGCCCGTACTCTTCGCTGATCCAAAAGCTTCCATCGTCATTCAGAACGATGCCTTCAGAGTCGACTGGAATGCGTTTGCCTCCTGGACCTGGGCCACCAAATCCATCTCCCTGGAAAAGTCAGCACGGCGGACCAATGGTTTCTCGCTTTAGATGCTCACCGTGTAGGTTGCAACTGGGAGATCAGGAAACCCAGGGTAACTCAGATGTCCAGTAGCATCTCCATCTAGCCCTGTACATGGAGTTCCATCCGGACCATAGAAACGAATTGTTTCCTTATATGTGAAGAAGAGATTTTTGGCGGATGGATTCTCTACGGTAGCTTTTGGGTTTGGGGTAAACAAGATATCGAACTTGTGTACTCTAGGTTGGAAGTTCAACGTTCCTTGAGTGTTCCTGAAATTGACACATCTATCAGCCAATGTTCTTTTTGGGAACATGAAATTCCAATTTGGAGAAGCTTTTCAAATTTTCGGAGCCTTCTCACGGAACAGATTACTGACCATCCTCTGTCAGGAAGACCCCACAGAACTCCAGTGTAACTTCCATTGGAGAGCTTCTTCCATTGAGACCTATCAAGAGCAAGAGCAGAACCAAAGTTCAAAGTATCTCCAAACTCATCCCGAGCATTACTAGGGACAGTGCCATATCCAGCAAGCTCCTCATAAATATACGTTCTCCCATTGCAGTTTGTCTGGTTGACAATGGCCAGAGCAGTTGAAGCGAGGCCGGCAGCAAAACCAGCCCGGAGGAAAAACATTCTGAAGAGTTTGAAGGCGAGGCGCGACTCGGGGCCTTTGATGAACAGTTGAGTCCAGCGGGGAGAGACATGACTTTATTTATGGTATGCCCACTTGGCTTGGATGACGACGGGATGGAATGGGTAGGGAAGCTATCTTTGATGTGCAGATTGGCGCGGGGTTAAGAAGGATAATCTTGCTTCGTGGGACAGCTTCCTTTGCAAGCCAATCATCCACACATGGTCCCTGAAAGCTATCCCTGACGGGAAAGAGGCACATATGCAGCATCCCGTCTGGCGTGCTTCCAGAAGGGTGCTGAATCTGCTGAGTTGACAGTTTCGACCGGCCTGGGAGTCAAATGAGAATGCACCTTTGAAAGTCAGCCTTTTGAACGAATAGACACATCGAGTTTTGCCGCTTTTGTAGTAAATTTTACTTCAAAATCCTGGCTTTTGCATGGCTTTCTTGCGCACCCGAGAGCACTTCTCGGCGTTCATTGTATGTTGACATGATCCAAATCGTGACGCGGAGGAATGAGAATCCCTGAGCTTCCAGCTGCAAGGCTAACGTCAATCGAGTAGCTGCTTGTGATGCCTGCCTGACGCTATTAAATCGATGGTATCGAACCTGGCGGCAACACCGAAGAATATCAGTTGTTCTCTGAAGAGCACGTTGTTCATAATTCGACGGCCATTCGTCAATCAGCATCGTTGTGCTGTGAGGCTACGAGGATCAGCGCGCAGTGGCTTGGCATGTTCTGTGGAGCACAGAGCACTGTTGGAAAGTCTCCAGACTCCACAGTGCCCGGGGCAATTCCACAGTTCTGTTTACAGGTAGGAAGCGACCATACTAATGACTGACGCTCGTTCCATCGAAAAGAAAAGGAATATGCAACTGGAGAGAGTTGCCTTCTCGAAACGAATCACAATCATGTATTCTATCACGTTCATTTCATATCTTGATTGTTTTCTGCCTCAATTCCTACCGGTTCTACAAAGAACAGTTTCCACCATTTCGTGTCTCATAAGCCCACCCGTATATCATCCTTATGCTCATCCATACGCGTTCCTCCAAAAGGGAGAGGTATCATAAGTCTCTCGCAAAATGCATAGCCGTCGCCTCGCGACGAAAGAGAATCGAATCTGATAGAAAGCCGCTTTTTAGACACACAGAATCCCCAGGTTTCCCGCAGCCGTACTCCGCTTGGGCATGAAAACCCTGAGCATGGTATATTTAGAGGGAGCAGAGATGAAAATCGAAAACCAGTTATCCAGAGAGCGAGGCAGCGATTGCTGGCAAACAGGTGGGGCCAGAGTCAAAGATCGTACATAGCCCAACCATCCAGTTCGTTGATTGCTTTGGGGCGATAGATACGAGTTTCGGTAGACCTGGAACTCTGTGTTGCCACCTCAACCTGTGCGTAATCCAGCCTCAGCTCTTCTTCCAGTCACAACTCATCGTCATCTTCGGCAAGCTCAGCAGGCTTGAGCAGGCCGCCGACCTTCGACAGGCGCTCACGCTCAGCCGCCTTAGCATCCCTCTCCGATTGCTCCTTCTCGTCGGCGAAGAGCTCAGTGTTGTCTCCTGCGAATTCCTTCAATTGAATCAAGAAATCACGGAGATTGAGTTTGAATCTATCGTATGCATTGTTGAGTGTGAACAAGCCTTCAACGAATGCTTTAATTTGGACTCTGCGTAATGTCAGTTGGCTTTCTTTTCTGATGAAGGATTGTAAACGTACGCTTGGAGATTGGGGAAAGCACCCTGGAGCAAGTTGGCGACAAAGCCACCCAAGAACTCCTTGTTGGATGTTCCAGCAGGGGCCTGGTCGGGTTGGTAAATCGGTCCTTGAATCTTAGGTGGTGTGCCATCAGCTGGGTGGACAAAGTAGAACATGCGAGAGAGCAACATCGACTGTGACTTGAATCCCGCTTTGTGATCCGTGTCAGTGAGAACAAAGAACACATCTTGCAGAATCGGTACGAAGAATTGCTGGAAGAACGCATTTGAGGTTCCAGAATCGGTCTCGGCGATGTTGGTTATCAATTCGAGGCACATGTTGAGACCAGCATATTCGACTTCGCGGTTGTCGTGCTTGCTGGCCCACATGCAAGAGTCGATAACAAATTTGAATTGTCTATTGTCAAGCTTGAGAAGAGCTTTCATAGAGTTAGTAGGTATAAACGATGACTGATATGGGTCCACATACCAGGGAAGCAGTGTAGATTGATGGCACGAAGGAGAGTGAAAAACTCGACCCTGTGCTCGGGGAATTCCGAAAAGTCCTTATTGATCATCTCTAAAGTGCACTCGAAGACATTCTCCATGATATTCGGTACTTGATCCTCCATGAGGGCCTTGGAAAGTCAGTATATTCTTCATAAATTGGTTTAGAAATGAAGGGTAAACATCGTGAAGGGAAGGGATGCACTACTGAGAATCTTGAGCGGTGGGGGGTCCAACGTACAGAAAGCTTGGTGATAATGACGGACATGACCTTGAGTACTTCAGCGTCACGGGCGTTGGGGACATTTCGGTTGTAATCAACGAGAACGGCATCGAGGAGAGCTGGTACGATGTTCGTTCGCACCATCTCAAGGTCATCGGCCTTCTCAACATAAGTCTCGATAAGCTTCAAGATCTCTTTCTTGATCGTTCGCAATCCTCGTACTCGCGGCATCTTCGTCGCAATTTCACCTGCGACATGTTAGTACGCGCTTGTAAATAACGGAACGCAGAGGCTCACCATCTCGTGCAACTGCCTCGGAGATCATTCCACTCGTAGCTCGGTACATGGAAAGCATATCAAGATAGATTCTTCCGATCTGAGGATAGAAATAGCTTCCAATAGACATGCAGGCCGAAACATTCGTCTTCATAACATTACCAATTACTTTAATCGTATCTGCATCTTGCAGAATCGATGGATTGGCGGTGGCTTGACTGATGATAGCATCCCAAGCGGCATTAGGATATGACATGAGCTCAGAAATTAGTCTCTCCTGAGCATTCTTTTGTGGTTGTGCAGCAATCATATATCCACAAGCCTCGTAGAATGTGTGAACTTGTTGAGGCGAGAGATCGCAAGTGATCTTGCGCATTGTGCGAACAATTTCCTCAATAAATGGTTCACTTTCTCCAGGCTGCAAAGCAACAAAATGACGCTTGCACTGTCTCGCAATCTTGATAAAGGTATCGCATGCCATATCCTGCACGCCCTCGTGAGACTCGTGCATGAACTCGAACAATTTGTTCACAACTGTCTTCAAGAACTTCCAGTGTGCCTTGAGAAATCGGGGATACTGGCCAACGATGTACATTATATTACTGGCCACAACTGCCTTGTTGTCCTTGCCTCGCTTCATCTCGGTAAGGCCAAGAAGGTCTTTGATGACAGTAACGAGGAATCGCTTCTCGGTCTCTTCGTTCATGGCGAGCGAGATGGACCCAATAGCCCAGCATAAAGTATTGCAGTTGGCCCATGACCATTCCGTACCGTCGACTTGTCGAGCGAGCTTATCAGTCATGATATTCTCTGTGTCGACAACGTCCAAATGGGTGAGGTAAACAAGACACTCTCTAGTGGTCTTGTAGAGTTGAATGGTATCACTTTCCTTCACAAATTCTCTCACGATTTCTCCTTCCTCGTTCTCAACAATCAGCACTTCCTCGGGTCTGACCATCTTTTCAATCATCACCACTCTTAGATTTGAGAGAACTTCGTTGTACTTGTGTTTCCGAAGCGGGTAGTTGGCCAAAAGACTAGGGTTTGGTGCACCAGGATTCGTCAGCCCACCGACGCCCATATTGACCAGTGGGTTTACATCGGTAAGTGGAAGCGACTGCATCTCATCGTAGAGCTCCTGAACAAGCTTCGTCCAGTATTCCAGGCAGATCTTGAAGATCTCTCGGTCCTCGATTTGTGAGATTCGGATAAGATAGAAGTGAGCGTGGGTAAGGAAGTCGCGATTTGGGAGATTCTCGATCAGCTATTGAAGTGTTAGTAATTTTCAGATGTAAGTATGGGAGCACATACATTGAGATGGACACTGAAGAAGTTGGTCAGGAACAGGGCAAGATTTTGGATGAATTCCTGGTCCTTTGAGTTGCTAGAATTGTACGTAGTTTTCAGGTCCAGAGACAATGGAATGATCTTGGAGATGGTTGTCAAAACTTCGGTGAACATCTGGACCAGCTTCTCGTCATAGGCGTTGTTTTGCCCTGTCTGAAGTCCACCAATCTCTGTCAAGCACTTCAATGTGACATTCCGAAACTCGGGCATCTCAAGGAATCTCGTCCGTAAGGTATCGATAATCGGGGTCTCGAAGATGTATCCAAGTGGAATCCAGTTGAAGAATCGGAGGAGGGTTTCAAGTGTAGCCTTGATTAGACTTGTCTGGGTGGCGCTGTTCAAGACTTCGTTGCATAGCTGGAAAATGGAGGAGAATTCTGCGCACATCACGGTCTTCAAATTCTTGGTCTTCGCCGATGTCATCTGGTCCGCCGAGAAGTCGAAGACTTCCTCTGATAGCAGCCGCAGAATAGCCATATTGTTCTCGCATATCGACAAACTTGTATGGCACGCAGATATGATTTCGTTGATGAATGTGGGCCAGTTGTGAGGCCATTCTTGTTTGAGGATGGAAACGAGGACGAGATTGAGTTTGTTGAGAAGAGTTCGCTGTGTCTTCAGAGATTCTTCGGAGCTAGAGGACTGAATGATAAAATTCACCACAAAGTTGCGGATTCCTGGAGAAAGTCAGCATAACAAGTAGCCCAGTGTGACATATGCGACTCGCCTTGACACTGCTCTTTTGGTAAGACCTTCCATCTGGTGAGAATAACGTTGTCGAGTACTTGCAAACCCAAGTCTAGATTATTTGTCAGCTACACCCGAGAAGCGCATCTAGGTATAGAGGGCACTGACATTTAGTTTGAGGATATGTAGCATCTTGCAAGATTTTGTCGACTAATAGCCATGCATCGGGGTCTTCCTTGAACTGTTGTCATGTGTTAGCAGTATACATATGGGCGGGTTGTCAACACAAAGGCGGGGCATACCTGGTTCAGTGCAGCTTGCGCAGCTTTTTGCTGTAATCCTGACGCGTCAGTAAATGCAACCAAAACTCAGCTCTAGATCCGTTGTTTTTGAATATACTGACCGATTCTCCACGGCCTTCGTAAAAAGCCCGGACCGTCGCGTCGAGCTCGTCGATAGTAGGAGCCATACTTGCGGCTTGACTTCAGAATAGGTGACCTTCCTTCTGCGGCGATAGATGGGATTTGCCTTTTCGTATGCTTGTGTACAGCCCGTGCTGGTGCGAAAGGTCGTCTCGTGGGTAGTATTGCTTTGTTGGAGAAGTTGTTGAAGTTGATCTCGCTGAAGGCGTTGTTCCCAGCCTTCTCTTCCACCCCTCCACGCTAAGGCTTAGCTTGGAAGAGCCGCCAACCAACAGGCAGTCACATGATCGGGCTGAAAAACGCCGAAAGTGAATCTCACCAAGCTGCCTAGTAGAAGCTTCAAGTGATCAACCACATCCTTTGATGTTCAACAACACATTCACCAATTCATTGTGCTATCTTCTGCATGCTTTGACTATCTAGCTAGTAAGTAAAGTTCATTGGCTCGCGTCACTACGATAACCTCATCGAACTCAATTTCACTCAGTATCCAATTTATTCTCATGAGGTCTATTTTGTTTTTGGCATCGAGCCGAACTGGACTTTCAGCTCTTGCATCGCGATCAACAGTCATTTAATCTGTAAATACGCTTTCAAGTTTTTCCTTCATTCTTAGCGATAGGAACCGCAGCGATGGTGCCTTAGCTTTGCGAATCTTCAGAGTATCTCAATCATCCTCTCTTTTTACAAGAAAGCGAGTAAGCCCTACGGGGTTTTTCATACAGACAACGTCTGTAAATTGTTTGTATTTTATCTGTATTCCTAGTAGTAGTGAAATGCAGTAAAATGCAGTAAAATGCAGATAAAATGCAGATAATGTCTACTACAATTTTATCAAAAAAGTGCAGATAATATCTGTAATAGACGCATTAAAAAGCACAGACAATTTAACGTGTATTAAAGGTATAAGCTTAGGTAACTCGGACCTTTCATGTTTTAATACAAAGTTAAATATAGACCTTTTACTACCTACCTCCGGAACACTCGGAAAAGAGACCTACTTTAAAAGAGAGGGAGGGAGACTTACTTTAGGAGGGAGGGAGAGAGACCTACCTTAGGAGGGAGGGAAGGAGACCTACCTTAAAAGGAGACTTACCTTAGAGAGAGACCTACCTTGGAGGGAGACTTTAGAGGGAGAGAGAGAGAGTAGGAAAAGGGGAGAGAAGGATAAGGGGAGAGAAGGAAAAGGGGGGGAGGAAATAAGAGGGGAGAAATTAACTTTATTAGTCAGAAAACTCTTAAAATACAGATAATAACTATATTTCCTAAAAAATAACAGGTAATATCTATATTCTTACTCTACATCTCCAAAAATCAATTAGAATCAGAAAATCCAGCTGAGAAAAATACAGATAATTGACTAAAATACAGACAGAAAATCCGTCTAAAAGGCCTGTTTACAGATAATATCTGTAGGAAATACAGACAGTGTCTGTAAAAAAAAAACCCGTAGGGTACTTGGTCTTTAACCAGCACTTCACCGCTAAGAATAAGCGTATTAAGGCTGGGCACGTCATCGGGACTCAATGTATTAGCAAAAGAAGGCGTCAATATGGCTACATTCACTTGGGCGTCTCTGATAAATTTGGCGGTATCCTGTAAGCGTTGTGTGTCTGACGGCATGCACACTGTACCGCCAAATACAAGGGGCGTAAGGATCTCACTCAAGCTTCCGTCAAAGGTGAAGGTGGAAAATTGAAGCATTCGAGATGCAGGACCCAGTCCGTAGGCTCCACCGTGACCGATAATGCTAGAGCAAAGCGCGGCCTGCTCTACCACAATGCCTTTTGGGGTTCCCGTTGATCCTGAAGAGAATGCGATATAAGCCGCATTACTTGGACTGTTACTCCTGGGTGGCATTGCATCTGGAAGTGCTAAAGCGAATTGTTCCGTGACGGTAACCACAGGTAATTCCAATTCTGAGAAAAGCGGAGCTGTCTCTGGTGAGAGTATGATAAGTTTTGCGTTCACGGTCTCTATCAAAGCTCGACGGCGGCTTTCTGGGTGTGTCGGATCCAGAGGAACGAAGACTCCACCGGCCTTCATAATGCCTAGCATAGCAATAACAGCCCACCGGGATTTCTCGAGGCACATCGCAACCATATTTTCAGGATATACGCCAAGAGTAGCCAAGTAAACCGCCAATCGAGTGGATAGTTTATCTAGT
Source organism: Cadophora gregata (assembly GCF_030347475.1). Taxonomy (NCBI): domain Eukaryota; kingdom Fungi; phylum Ascomycota; class Leotiomycetes; order Helotiales; family Ploettnerulaceae; genus Cadophora; species Cadophora gregata. Next base: position 1,385,918 of record NW_026695935.1, on the reverse strand, counting down.
TCGCTGTAGGTAAACTGACCATCCCAAGCTTGAATGGCCACTTTCTCACCTAGGAGTCGTGCCTGGTCACTGATGAGATCATGGACGCAGGAATACACAAGTCGAGAGGGCTTCTGGGAGTTCCATTCCATGATCTGCTCTATATCTCGTGGGCCACATAGGTCGATTTCCGAAACTCGCCTCTTTGGCTCAGTTACCAGCTGCAAAACAACATGTTCGAACTGGTCACAGATTGCTTGCATCTGTCGAGGAGCAACGATTTGGCCATCATAAAGAGCATGGACCTCAACCATCCCGTTGCTTCCTAGAACGCATTGGAATACCAGTGGATAGGCATCGAACTGCTGGCTGACGTCTGATAGATCTTTAACGAAATCATAGCCTAAGTCGGGAGTATTTGCGGCGCGAAATATCTCGCCCGGTTGAATAATGAGCTGGCTCCTGAAAGTGCAGGCTTCCCGAGCTGTTTCTTGCAACCTTCTAATGTTCTGGAGACCAGTATGTTCATATCGTATCATGTCGTTTGACTGCTGCCGCACCATCGCCAAAAACTCGCTGACTGTGTCCTCGTGCTTTATTTGGACTCGCACTGGGACCGTCGCGATCGTTGGTCCCGCGATATTTTGTATATCAGAAACAGGAGCGCTCCGTCCAGAGATAGTGCATGCAAGCACTACGTCAGTGCTCTCAACATGTCTCGAGACAACAAGTGCCCAAGCACTTCGCAGAAGGGTGCATATAGTGATATCGGTAGCTTGATGATCTGGAATGTGGAAGAGATGGGTCAGATAATCACCAGACTGTAGATCAGAAGATGTAATGGATTTTGGCGGGAAGATGGTGGCTTGGGCTCCCTCAAGCTGGGATTCCCAGTAACTCCTAGTCTCGGCCGGGTCGCAGGACTGTACAAACTTGACATAGTTGCTCAGAGGAATGGGGTTGGCGATATTTCCTGAGATTCCGCAAGCGTTCTGAATCACTCGAACCATCTGACGAAAAGCAAAGCCATCGTAAAGGGTGTGGTGAATATTCCAGACTACACATGCGCCGCGGTCTTCATCCTCAGCCAGCGTGAAAAACGAGAGTGGTGTTCCATAGGCTACGGCAGGCGGAACCAATCTGACAATTTCGGTGAGCGGGCGTTCCTGTGCTGATAGCCATCTGATTTTATCGTTCAGCACTACCTGAGAAGTTCCATTCGCGGTTAGGATGATCCGAGTCCGCAAGATGGGACACCTTTGGACAGTAGCTTCCAAAGCCGATAAAAACTCCGATAGCCCTAAGCCATGTGGTGGGTACAAAGCAAATCTAGCCATGTAGGACCCCGGTCTCGAAATGGCCAGCGTCATGAGGCCTTCTTGTAAGGGTGTGCAAGGGAAAGCATCTTCGATAATCTGGGTACTTGATAAATTGCATTGCTCACGAGCTTGTTTGATCAAATCGCTGATCTGATCATTCGAGACTAGACTGAAAGATGCCAATGGCATTTGAGCACTCGCGTCGACCACTATGGCACTGGTTGCTACGCGAGACAAACGGGGATCTTTAAGAATTGAAGCCACAGTAAGCCCGATGCTATGTCGGCGAGCCAGGGAGACAAGTTGGATTGCATGAATCGAATCTCCACCAATCTGTAAGAAGCTATCATCTCGGCCGATGGAGTTTGCATCTATGCCAAGGACTGAGGCCCAGATTTTCTGAAGACTTTTCTCTGTATCCGTTTCGGGTCGTGTTTTATTTGAGTCAACCAAGGAGTATTCTGCTATGTCGTCTGAGCTTAACAGCGTGGTGGTCAGCTGTCGAAGTCTATTACGATCGAGCTTTGTTGATGTTATGAAGAGCATATAGCGACACGGTATGAAAATTGTTGGTACCATATAGCTAGGGAGCTTGGTTTTCAAGTGCTCAACCAAGGTCCCAATTTGGCTTCGTAGTGCGTTGTCTAGAGGTAGGAAGATATCTGCATCCGCATTACTCCGTCCCTGAAAGGATATCTTAGATTCCTGACTGAAGCATAAATAGGATACCAAACTTATTCCGACTTCTGATCTGTAAACATCGACAGCTACCTGCTAGACGTCCATAGCTAGCTTGATGTTATACTCGATTTCTCCTAGCTCCACACGAAGGCCCCGAATTTTGACCTGAGTATCTTTCCGGCCAGCAAATTCCATCGTCCCGGCTGGATTGTAAAAGGCCAAGCCCCCGCTTTTGTAGCATCGGCTCCAGTCTGGTTGAGTTCGTCGAGGCATCCATTCGGGCAGTGAAGTTATGACAGTTTCCTTGGTTTTTTGGTTGTTGGCAAGATACTCACGAAGAAGGGTTGGCCCTTGAATGACCACTTCGCCTACACACCCTATTGGAGAAATTTGGTAATGATCCTGAGGATTGACGATTCAGCTGGCAGCTTCAGCTGGATCGTCCAATAGTCAACGTTGACTCTTTTGCGAATGACCACTCGTGCACGGAGCTGATCGGGCAACACTCGGCTGGTCCCCACACGTTGATCAACCTGAGTCGTCCGCACCAGACCTCGAGTAAGTCACGGCTTAGTGCTTCTCCGCCTACGATTAGTGCTTGTAAGCCAGGGACTTGGTAAGGCTTCAGCGTTCGAAGAAAGGAGGGAATAAGCGAAGCCCACGTGATGTTTTTATCGCGTATAAATCCAGGAAGCGCATTGATGCGATCATAATCAGAAGGCACACAAACGCAAGCACCGAGCATCAAGGGGAAAAGGGATTCGCAAATTGAAGCATCGAATACGTGTGATGCGAAGTGGAGCATCCTGACATCTGATGTCATTTTCATTCTTTTGCACACAGCCTTCTGACTCGTGCAAAGGGACTGGTGCTCTATCACGAAACCCTGGGGAGTACCAGTACTTCCAGAAGTGAAAATCACGAAAGCTGCATTACGAGAAGAAAGGGTAGGGTTTGGCAGAAGTGATACGTTGACTGGTACCTCGTCTCTTAGAGCTTTGTCAAACGTCTCATCAATCGTGACCACGACTAAGCCAAGGCTTGCGCACATTCTAGAATTTGTTGGCGAAGCCAAAGCCAGCCTGGCCGCTGTCTGCTGAACAACTTGCTGCTGGCGCTCAATTGGATGTGAAGGGTCTAAAGGCACCCAAGCACCACCTGCCTTGTTAACTGCCAGGATAGCGACATAGTACCAGATAGACTTTTCAAAGCAAACATGAACAAGAGATTCGATCACAACACCTGCGCCAGTAAGGTGGTGAGCTAATCGATTTGCTGCAAATTCCAGTTCAGAATAAGTAAGCTTTCCATCCCATGCATCGATAGCGAGTATATGTGGTTGGACCTCAGCTTGTTTCGCAATCAAGACATGGAGACAGGAATCGACGATCTCGGGAGTTTCTCTACAATTCCAGAAGAGAGCCTGTTGAACATCCCAAGGACCGTCCAAGGATATCTCGCTAACGAGGGTGCCATTCCGGCTGGGGTATTGGAGCTGTTTAATCACCTGGCCGAGGTGATTGAAGAGTGCCACGATTTGAAGTTCGGCGATAGCACGAGGGTCATATAAAGCACATAGATCTATGGCGCCATCCAAAAAGATGCACTGTAGAAGCAGCGGGTAGTCGACTTCATCGCACGATAGTTCGTACTCATCCGTTTTATCCTCCAAATTCGTCTCTGGACGTCTATCCAATTTCTCGGAAAGGTCCAAGGGCCTAACGATCAGCACGCTGGAGAAGTTGCAGACAACCTCGGCATCGCGATTAACTTTTGATATGTTCTGGAGACCAAATTGCTCATAATGCATCATTTCAACTGCTTGCGCTAGGACGCTCTGCAGAAAGCTTTTAGTTGTTGATCTTTGATCGATGCGGACGCGGATCGGAACGATTGTAGCAGTGTTTGGGCTTGCCACTTTATCCATGCTAAAAACTTGCGCTCCAAAACAAACATCATCGCTCTCACTATAGCGCGCAAGCACAATAGCCCATGCGGCACGCACAAGAGTGTTCCTGTCCATAGCGCTTTTTCCATTCGGTTGCAATGGAAACGAACTTGACTTCTTGACTCGGCGCATTCCGTTTGACGTCCGTCGCCTTAACATGCTGCCTGGCTTGAGCCGTGGAAAGCTGGGTGGCTTCGCATCACATAACTGATCATTCCAATACTGGTGTGGGCTGACAATGGCAAGTGTGGCTTCATCCTCAGAGACATCTGGAAAAGCATGTCCATTGGCATGCTGTGTCTCCTTTTCATACAGACTCTGCCCCAGTAGATGTTTGTCCACACCACCAGTTTTGGAAGATGGAAGTCGTGGAAGGACAAGCCACCGCCAGTCGTCTATCGCCGGAAAAGCTGCAGACAGAGGCAAATTATCGAGCGCTTTTTTCAGGGCTTCGCGGGCCGTCTCCACGATGAGAGCTTCTTCTTCCTCACCAGCACGGTGCTCCTGGGGCACAAGTGCAATTGCGAGATGGAGGCCCTTTTGCGGACCACTTTCGACCACATCAAAAATCCAAGCATCAGCGATGGCCCCGTTCCCATCTTCGCAAACACGCCGTTGCAGATCCAATCGCAAGGTTCGTTCTCGGTATTTCATGCCTGACTCCATTTTTGATGGTCGGCTACGTTGGAAGAATGTAATGATCGCAATACAGACAACAGCTCAATCGAACTCTCGACTGCTGATGCCCAGCACTGTCTGGTCCTCCTCTCATTTTGCGATCCTCTTCCACCTTCGCGTGGTGTTCATGGCACAGGTCGCTGGCTGCTGGCTTACTCATGGTTTCCAACTGGTCTGACTGTCCACACGCCAACACAGGACAGTCAGTTGCCCATGTGCACTAAGGTAATGCAAAGATTACTATCCAACAGGCTGCTGTCCGAGGTTGGTCGTGTCATCCGCCCTCGCCTAGCGTCATCCCGCTTTGCGATGATCCGCGAATTTTGCGGGGGCTTGACAGCCCAGCGGCCCGCCAAGCTCTCCCCCGCTCGGCTCTTTTGCGAGCGATTACGGCTCGGCTCGGCTCGCAGCACCCCTTCCCCCAACTACAGCTCGCTGCACTGTCTGTGTAGCATAGGTTCTCCCTTTGTTCTTGGGTCTGAAAATGGAGCCGCTCATATCGATCGACGTAGGGGGATAAAGGTTGCTTTAAGCAGGAGCAATTTTATTTACTTGTTTAAACAAAACAACCTCGACCAAACTTAAGCGAATAGGCCGAGAAACACTATACTATAATCTTAATTGCTTGAAAATGTTCGATATAGGAGTTTATTCATCATTAAATCTCGTGTATTTTGCTCTCTTTGGAACTTTCTACTTGAGGTAGCGCTGTACTATCCTGGGCTCTGGCCTCATTTCGCCTCTAAGGTAATCGCGTTGTCAAGGTAAATTCTGCGGACGGTCCAGACCACCCTGAAATGAGGCTACGCCGAAATTGTGCAACAGTCAACTGATAGACGAGGGCGATATGTACTATTTACTTAATGAATCTCTTCACTTTTCACGACCAGCCCGCGGATCAATCATTCCCAGTGCTGTAAGATGTTTTGTATTACTGGGACGTTGCCCTTTGAGCATAATTGAGATACACGTTTATAATTCCTGTTAGTCATACTTCCTAGTAAGCTTAGATTATATATTCAGCGTAAGCAGCTCTCTTGACCAGGAGTAGTGATATTCCCTAATAGAAAGATAATTTTCATGTTTGAAGGCAGATGAGTCATTTGGGGAACTTGCCCGCTCAGCCATCTAGCCAGCAGGTTGCTGTCTCATGATTCGCAAGTTAAACGTGGTGCTTGGACTCTATGATACTAAGTAGATACCTGTTCTAGTTGAGTATGTTTTGTGTTTCTGTCTTCGATCTCTTATACTTCGATCTGCTATGGCCATCTCTCGCTTCTCCTCTCTGCCCAGGGCAGTCACTGACGAGGTTTTTGACCTTCTCGCTGCGTTTCATGCCGACACACACTCAGAACGCGTCAACCTTGCGGCTGGTATTTACTGCAACGAAGATGGCCTATCCTGGCCTCTAGATGTAGTTCGTCAGGTCGAAAAGAAACTTCACGACGAAGCTGATCATACCAGACATGACTACCTCCCCATTGCTGGAGACCAGCAATTTCTCCAGGCAAGCCAGGATCTTATCTTCTTTCCCAGTAAAAAGGCTGGTACCCAGGCTCCTGGCGTGGATGATTTACGAATCGCATCGGTACAGACAATTTCTGGCACGGGTGCAAACCATATAGGGGCAAGGTTTCTCGTCGACCATTTGCAGCCGCAGAATGTCTGGCTTTCGGACCCGACCTGGGCAAATCATCATACAATATGGGAATATGTAGGTCTGAACCCTCGGGTATATCCATACTACAAGTATTTAGACTTCTCGCTGGATTTTGCTGGCATGATGCAGACCCTCGAAGCACATGCTCAGCCGCAGGATGTCCTCGTCCTCCATGCCTGCGCACATAACCCGACCGGTTTGGACCCCTCCAAGGAGCAATGGATGGCAATCGCAGGTCTCTGCCAGCGCAAACAGCTGTTTCCCTTCTTCGACGCCGCCTACATAGGCTTCGCCACCGGCGACCCGGTCCAAGATACCTGGGCGATCCGCTACTTTTATGAGCAGCAACCACGTCTCGAGATGATTGTAGCGCAGTCATTCTCCAAGAGCTTCGGCATCTAAGGGCATCGGACTGGTGCCTTACATCTCATCTTGGCAAAGTCGTCAGTTATAATCAAGGAAAACGCAATGGCGAACATGTGCCATCCGCTGCGGAGCGAGTTCTCGATGGCGCCAAAACACGGTTCCACAGTTGTGAAGACAGTTCTGTACAACAAAGAGCTAAAGGAAGCTTGGCTGGCAGATCTAAAAATAATGAGTAGTCGCATAAAGAGGATGCGCTGTGCCCTGCATGACGAGCTGGTTTGCATAGGCACGCCTGGTTCATGGAAGCATATTACTGGTCAGGTAAGCCTTTCAAATGGATCCTGGGTTGAATGAATAGGGTCAGGAAACAGGAGAAGCGCAATAAAGTTGACTGATGCTAAATGCAACTTGTAGACTGGCATGTTTTCTTACACTGGCCTGACACCTTTCGAGGTGGACATACTCCGAGAAGAGTCACATATCTATATGCTTAGCTCGGGGCGCGTCTCAATAAGTGGCTGTAAGTACTGCTTATAAAATACGTGTGCTTCTCTCCTCGATGCCGGAGCTAATGCATCGTGCTCAGTAAACAACAAGAACGTAAAATACATTGCGAAAGCAATTCATGCAGCCAGAACTAAACCAAACGATTTTGTTCAGCGAAGGGTCGTGAATGGCATCCTTTCAGCCAACGGAGAGAGTTGGCTTTTTTTTGCATGGCATGGTTTCTCATGGAGTAGGTCATATATACCAGAAGTACAGCTCGCAAAATATTTTCTTCTGCATTTTTGTTAAGAAAGTACAAATTGATTATTAGAACAAGGCTGCATTTCTTATTTCGAATTTTCAGTGAGGCGCACACACAGACCTTCTTATTCGAAGGTCTAAAGTCAAGACACTACAACACTTACCTTCAGATAACTTAAAGAAGGGAGTTGAGAGGAAAGAGACAAATGAAATGGTGGAAAAGGAGGAGGAGACGGGAGAAGGGGAGGGGGGAAGAGGGAGATCTTACCTAGAGACCTTAAAGGAGACTTTGCTTTAGCAGAGAGAGAAGCAGCGAGGAAGAGAAGGAATGAAGGAGATAAGGAGTTATTCAAGGGGAAGTGTTAGGAATTACAAACAGAGTCTGACTGTTTGCTTGAGTTAAGGGAAACCTTGAAAACAAGAGAATCTAGCTTAAAAGCAATGCAAACCATCAATTGACTCACAGATAGAAAACAACTTAGGAAGGCCTGTTTACAGACAGTGTCTACAGAAAGTGTAGGCCGTGTCTGTCAGAAAAAAGACCGCGTAGGGCACCGGTCTTACAGAACTTCATCAATACGATTCTCAACCCCCAACACCAGGACCTTTTACTTAGTACAAAACCCTTACAAAATGCTCATGCTTAATTTAAGCTTTAAGTAATGATAGTGAAGAAAAACTAAAGTCCAATTTTTTTTAGGTACAAATTTACTCTCAAAGTCAAAGCAAGCTTATGGACATGACAGACAACCTTTGTATATTGTTTTCAAAATGTTAATTGAACATTTGCATATTCACCTCCGTTTGTGGAAGAATGCTCACTATGTGGTCGCCTCACTTGTTTTTTCCAGCTCGAAGACAACAGAAAACCCGTTGGGCATAGCATGCTTCTTTATACACCGCCAACCGCCGTCCTCAAAGACCCCTCCCACTCCTCTATGCTAGGCAGGTAAGTGCCCATCATGGCGTGGCCAAGCTCGAAGCCCAAAGGAAAGACAGGTGTATTAGCTTCAGCAGCTGCTCTTTCGGACCCCTTGGTTCCAAGCAAGGTCCTGGTTGAGTCACCCAGGAGAAATCGGCGGACTTTGGGGAAATTCTCGCGAAGCCTCCGCAACGCAGCGACACAATTTGATCTGGGCCAGAAGTCATGGCCCATCATGAAACAAGTCAACAGGTCGATCTCAGCAAAGTCGTCTTCCGCTTTCAGCGCACGAGCGTCGCCTTCAATGAAGCTCAACCTGTCGCCGTACCCACGCTTTGCGGCTTCGGCGGCCGCGAACTTAAGGGAGGGCCCGGCCAAGTCGATGCCGATGCCGACTGCGCGGGATTCGGATTTGGATTCGGCTCCGGACCAGGATTGCTGAAGGTCCAGGACTCCAGGTGCTCAAGAACCTGCATCAGCCGCTCGCCACTGCCGCATCCGAGGTCAGCGACTCGGGTAACCTGGAAGTCGATCCGGTCCAAGGCAGCTTGGAAAGCCGGGCCGAAATGCTCACCGTCGATATCTCTGCAGGCATAAGCGATGGCTGCCGGATCTCGAGTATAAAACTTTCCCTTGCGATTCTCGCGGCGCAAGATACACTGCATCCGCGAGAACAGAGTCCCAGATCCGAGGCTGAGCCAGTGAAACTGCGATTTCGCACGGTACGCTTCGTCGAAGAGCTTTCCCGCCACCACGAGATCTCCCTGTCCATCTCCGTCTCGTTCCAGGATGTCTACGACAACAAGGGTCGTAATGAGACCCTCGGTGGAGACGAGGTCGAGATCATGCTGCGATGCGAAGGTTTGTGGGTGTAGCTTCTCATGATCCCGAACCTCGTCCAAGATGCCAAGTTCCCAAGCAGCACCAATGGCCCAGCCAGCAACGGTCGAGTTGAAGATACGGGCGACTTCGCGCTCTGCGTGATTATTGATTGAGCCCATGGTACATTTGCTTCCGAATGAAGGTGCAGAATCAACAGAGAGCAACCCTTTTTTCCACAAATTGATGACAGAGTTTATGCGGTGTTCATCTTTTCGCGATCAGCTCCTTCTCTCTGTAGTGGCATGATGTTACACGCTATCTGACAGCAAGAATCTGTCTGTCAGACTCTGATGTCTCGTGCTGGGAGATTTGCTTATTGTCTTGAAGTCTGAAAATCCGAGTAAGCCAACAAATTACTAAGTCTGCATAACAGTGCAATGTCGATACTAGGCACACAAAGCGCCGACACACTGCGCTTACATGTCATTTTGGATTCTTCTCAGTTCTTCCTGCTCATTAGCTGTCGCTTATACTATGTCTCGGAATATCTCATCAGTTAGCTGGGCCGATTCCTACTGCGACTCTCCTTTTCCCCGTACCATTCTACAAGTTTCAATGCTTTAGTCATTCATCTGCTTTGGTAGTCATCTTTGTACTAAGCCGCCCCCCGCATGACGTATTTCCAGCTTTTCAGAAATCAGATGCAAACTACACTTGTTGAACTGTGGACAAGGAAGCAATGGTTCATGGATGTAGCAGCAAATGCCGCTTTACTAAGAGGATGAATAGAAATCGAACGAGCTATCGCCGCTCACCTATCTATCCTTGCTGCTTTCTTGCCTATTGTGGAATACCATCTTGCATCTACGTTTGATTTTCACACTTTCAATTCTACGACGAACTCTCCATTGGAACGTACCTGACATGTATTGCAGACCACTGGTACGATGTGCGTTCAGGCAGGCAGCGTACAGGCGTGCCTATTTTGCGACGGCGCAGCCTCCCTCCAGTAACACGACTGGCCAAGATGTCAACCATTTCATGCCTGTTGTCCATTCTTCTCCTGAATTTAGCTTTTCGACAGCCGACAAGCCGCAGTACTGGCGAAAAATACCCCGATGGCAGGACATCACGACGGAGCAGTTCCTACGGCACAAATGGCAAATGGCTAATACAGTGCAATCAGAGAAGGCCCTGAACCAATTCCTCTCATCTGTTCTTCCTGAAAGTATCCCGCCTCAGTCTGATATGGCACCACACCTCCGCATCAACGATGTGAAAACCCCAGAAGATTTCATACGCCGTCTCCAAGAAGGCATCAAGAAAGCACCGATGGCCATTCGGCTTTCCCCTCACATTCTCAGCAGTATCGACTGGCAAGATCCCATCAATGATCCGATTCGGCGGTAGTTCATCCCTATCTCGACCCCTATGAACGTAGATCACCCCATGGCGGAACTGGATCCTATGAAGGAAAATGTCTACTCACCTGTTGAGGGTTTGATACATCGCTACCCAGACAGGGCTTTATTCTTTGGTAAGAAAATGAATTACGTATCTTCTTCAGTCGTGGTCCTTCTATTCTCAGTCCTTCGGTTTTGGTTTATCCACGCTCATTGACATGTCATAAAATATGAGAGCACTCAATGTGCTGGCTGAATTTCACGTATGGCGGTGGAAACAGGGTACGTCAAACTGACCTCAAGCAGCGACTTCAGTATGTCCCGTGTACTGTCGTTTCTGCTTCCGCTCCTACACCGTGGGAACGGAAACCGAAAGCGTCAAGAAACAACGATTCTTACCCCTCATCAAGAAATGGGAGTCTCGATTTCAATACATTGAGAACACGCCAGCTCTAAAGGACATTGTAATCTCCGGCGGCGACACCTATCTTCTCGAGCCTGATCAGCTGAAATACATCGGCGAAAGACTTCTCAGAATCCCGCATATCCGCCGTTTCCGGTTCGCCAGTAAAGGACTTTCTGTGTCCTCTAGCAGGCTGGTCGATCCGGAAGATAATTGGGTGAGTGCGGTCATTGAGCTGGATAGAACGGCACGCAAGATGGGCAAGCACGTCTGTATCCACACGCACTTTAATTCGGTGAACGAGATCAGCTGGGTGACGCGCGTTGGTGCACAGCGGCTTTATGAAGCGGGCGTCACGGTTCGAAACCAAACAGTGCTTCTTAACGGCGTCAACAATACCCCCGAGAAGATGTGTGCACTTGTTCATGCATTAGGAGACATCAATATCCAGCCAGTATGATCCTCCTCTCCAATTCATTACAACCAGTGAATATCCATATACACATGTTTACTCAATGTATCTTCATCGCGCTAATACACCTCTGCCTGCAGTACTACGTCTACCAGAGAGATATCGTACCAGGAGCAAAAGACCTACGTACACCCATGGCTGACAGCTTGGAGCTCGAGAGAGCCGTGCGAGGACAAATCGCTGGCTTCTTAGTACCCAACTTCATCCTTGATATACCAGCAGAGGGAGGCAAGCGGCTTACCCGTGGCGTAGAGACTTATGACCGCCATATTGGATTGTCTAAGCTCACGGCGCCGGGACTGAAAGGCGAACCTACTGCGATGAATTATTGGGATCCTTTGTGGTCTCTTTCTGAGGAAGGCCGGGCGGAGGTATTGAGAAGGTTCGGTAAGCCTGACGAGAGGAGATAGGCACAGGTAATGGAAAGAGTATGAAAAGGTATTGTTCAGATATCAGGATGTTTAAATAATATAGCTAGGAAGGAGAAATTCAATACTATTTAAAATAAGTAAATGTCTTGAATTTACTTTTAATATACTCAATTTATATTTCTTGTGGAGATCTAAAGTTCTACGCCTTTTGGTAGCCTGCATCTGACAATCCACCTTGAAGAGCCGTGATAGCACGATCAATGTCATCACGCTTGGGGTCAGTCTATCGATAAGTAGTGAGCATTATATGATCAAAACAAGGATTTTTGGAAAGACTTACAACGCTTACGCCCATGTGTCCAACACGAATGTACTTGGTCGCGATCTCCTTGTGGAGACCGCCAGCGAAAATAACACCCTTCTTTAAGAGGTTAGGGAGAAGTTCCGGAGCCTTAACGTTTTCTGGAAGATAAATGGCAGTCATCCCATTTGCTTGGTCCGCCGGGTCTGACGCCAGCTGCTTCAAGCCAAGCTCAGTGACAGCCTTCTTCACCTTCTGGGATGCCGCACGGTGAGCAGCAAAGCGCTCTGAAAGTGGCTTGGAAAGAATCTGAGTCAAAGAGGTATGGAGGGCGTGGACTAATTGGGGCGATGGGGTTGCAAAATATGAAGGTTTCTTGGCTTCGTAATTCTGCATGACTGTTGAAATCAGTTAGTCTTGGATACACTGCCACAGAAGAAGCTTGACTTACTTGGCATCCAGTTTTTGAACGATGCGAAGTAAGACCCAGGTGGTGTCTTTCTGCTCTGAAATGCCTTGATAGCTCGGCCACTGTACATGGAAATTGAGAGGCCTGCTGGACACCCAATTGCTTTCTGGGATGCCGTAATGACACCATCAAGTTGCCATTTGTCGAACTCAATCTCCTCGCACCCAACACTGCAGACCCCATCTACAATGACCAATGTGTCTGGAGAAACCCGGTGCACCAATTCAGACAGAGCTTTCAGCTCGCTCAGAACTCCAGTCGACGTGTCAACGTGGGTAACTGTCAAGAGCTTGTATTTCTTTTCCTTCAACGCCTTCTCGATCTCTGGAAGCTGGGGTCTTGATCCAATGGCTGCCTTCAGTTGTGTGGCCTTCACACCATAGGTCTCAAAGCAGTCCGAGAACGAATCTGCGAAATATCCAGTGTGAAGCACCAAAACATCGTCGCCCGGCTCTGCCAAATTTGCGGCCACTAAGTCCCATCCAAGAGTGCCTGAACCAGAAATTACGAATGGCTGAGATGATGGATCGGTGGTTTGGAAGAGCTTTCGAAGCATGGAAAGGGTTTCGCCGAACGTGGCAACAAATGGTGCTCCAACATGCGATTCACTGTCAACAGCACCCTCTTGTCAGTCTCCGAACAAACTTTTTGGCAGACAAGAGTGGGATTAGAGGAGATTCCAACCTATAGTGACTCATGGATTGTAGAACGGCATCATCGAACTCAATGGGGCCTGGAATGAGCAGTGCGGGGTGATTTGGTTGGCTGGACATGGTGGCTTTCTCTGAAGTCTGTGAACTGGAACTGAATCGTCTGGCTTGTACTGGAACCGATTGAAGGCTGGATGCTTTCTCGACGGAGTATGGAGTGTTGACAGGAATGGGTGGCCGAGGATCTAAATGTCTGGATATGACCGATAGCCTGGCGTGGGGAGAAGTGGGAGCCAGCTTGTCGATGGCGGGGTAGACCCGGCGAAGCGCGTGAAATGCCAGCTTGTTTGTGTAGATTCCGAACTTGCCCGATTGGCCAGCTTTGTTTACATATGAGCAAAGGGAACTGAGGGAAAGCGGGATATAATCGCCTCTCTCAGTTGTTTAAGCCTTGATTTGAGTGACTTGGGCAGCAATAGGTCAAGTTCAATTGGTCCAGAGTTTTACAAAAGAACTCGTACGACGGCGCTGCTGGGCCCTGCTCATCCGAGATCGCAGTCGGGCACGGGCACGTGCACGTGCACGTGCACGTGCCCTGTCCCCTTTCTCGCTTCAACGTCAACATCTGACACTGGAACTCATCCAGTGCTGGTGTCTTCATGGACAAAAAAGAAGGCAAGATTGACTGGATGGCACAGCTTCGGGGTGCCTTACTTGTGGTCTGACCTCCAAGGATATCGAAGATGCTGAGAGCTTCGATATTCAGACTCTGGCTTTTCTATTGGGGCTTTGGCTATGGGCCAATGCTCCTCCCCTGCAGCAAGTGCGACTGAGCGGAGAAGTGGCCTTGCGAGGATATGCTGCCAGCCAATTCTTGTCTTGGAAACTAATCCGTTTTTTCGTCCCTTTCTCTATGCCTATTATGACTTAATAATTCTTCACACTCGTTGTCACCCCCGACACGCCTTCTCTTTTCTCGTTTACTCTTTGCCTGGGGATAGGATAGTACCAATGCCATGCCTAGTACCCTGGCAGCGGACGGTGAGCGCCAAACTCACCAAATACTTCAAGAAAGAGGAACTGTGTCCTATTTGGGCCTGGTTTGGCGAGACTATGCTTCAATTGCGGTCGTTGCTGCTTCTAGCCTCTGGGTTTACCTTCTTCCAATGTACCTCCTCGACCATCGTGTTATCCCGGTGTCGAGAATGAATCCACAAAGCAATATGGAAGACTATAGAACCGCCTACAAAGGACCGCTGGAGCTGAGCTATCCTTGGATTCGGGAACCCATTCCCACATGGGCTTGCGGTGTCGTTGTCGTCTTGGTTCCTCTGCTTGTTATTACTCTGTTCCAACTCAAGCTTCGAAGTCTCTGGGATTTCCATGCTGGATTTATGGGGACTCTCAAAGCAACGGTCTCATCGTACGTGCAGAACGGTCTTTGCTAAAATGTCCGAGGAAACGTAATGATTGAGTCTAGGACAATGATTGCCACCATTTTCAAACACTTCATTGGAGGCTTCCGACCGCATTACATGCAAGTATGCAAACCGGATATTGCCATGATGTTAGGAGGTGTCAACCAACTGCAGAGCTTTTTCAACTCTTCGGCTTGTACAGCAAATTCCCACGATGTCAACAGAGCGTGAGCATGAAAGGTCTGAAAACAAACAAGCGGGGAAGGCTGACGTGTGTTACAGCATCCAAGGCTTCCCAAGCGGCCATACCACCAGCGCTTTTGCTGGAGCCATGTTCCTTACTCTATACCTCAACGCGAAGTTGAAAGCATTCGCAGATCATGCCTCGGAGTTCTGGGTATTCATTGTCACAATAATGCCATTACTTCTCGCGTCTCTGATCGGAGGGTCCATGTACATTTCCTACGTATGTTCGGCCTCCATAGACTTCCACTATCTGCATCTACTAACATCTTCGGACTTATAGCAGCACCATGCTTACGAAGTTGTCTTTGGTGCGGTAATTGGAATCGTTGTGGGTGCTCTTGGATATCGTTCGTCATACGCAGCAGTTTTCGACTTTCGATATAACCACATTCCCCTTCCGCCTTTTGGCGCAAGAGTCCGTTTCGAGTATGACATAGATACACCATCATTCAAATCTGCCAGCGCTGCAGGCGGAGATATTTCGGAGGAGAGACATCCCGTAATGTGGAGTTGGTGGGCCAAATCTGGGATCCGGGAGCAAGAAAGAGCACTTTCGTGGCAGAAGATTATGGGCTGTACGCGGAAAAGCGGACTGGATTGTATGACATCAAAATTGCGAATAGTGGAGGTGAACAGGAATAAATCCGCAGACTAGAAGAACAAGTCGTCCAAGATTGCACAATAAATGAGTACGGCTGGAAACAATTTCCTTTTTTGGGGGGGCCGGGGGGGGCTCAGGTATTCTGGTGTCAGGCTAGGCTTGGCAGTCTTGATTCCAAATCAAAGGTCAAACAGATTCTCGTGCAAAAGAAAACCTTCTTCAGTACTTCTTACCACCTCCCTTGATGATTTGGGTATCGGAATGCTCTAAATTCATTATATATCTAGCCCCCAGCCTATCTACAGCCCGTGGTCAATGCTTTGGCTCTCAACTCCCTTCTCAATAACCCCCTCTCCAGCCATCGCAAACTCGTAGTCCAAGTCAGGTTGTGCTTCAGCATACAAAGCATTCTTCTCACTAGCCATCTTAAAGTTGTAGGCTGCCTCCTCGTCGCTAACAACGTGCTTTTTGAGAGAAGGGTTGCCAGCCATGGCGGCTTCGACCTGTAGCTGAATGGCACAACCACGGTCTAATAGGCCAAAGAGGAAGCCGGCTTCATCGACTGTTGCGCCTGTTGAGATGAGGCCGTGGTTGAGGAGAATGGCAGTCTGGTCTTGTCAGCTTTATCTCTGTAGGTTTTAACAGTGAGTAGAATGAACAGACCTTGTTATTTGCGCCTAAAGCTTTAGCAATGTTCTTTCCTTCCTCTTCAGCAAACACAATCCCACCATATTCAGCATATACAGCTACAGAGTTATACAGATAGCAGATGTCCTGATTCAGCATGTCGATTCCAGTAGCGAAGGATGACCATGCACGGCCAGCGTTTGTGTGAGCGTGGCAGACTGCATGTACGTCGGGTCTTGCCTTGTGGATCTCGGAGTGGATGAGAAAGCCTGCCGAGTTGGCTGGTCTGGTCTGATAATTGTATTAGTACAGGATACAATATTCAGGATGACGAGTGCTTCATCGTCCAGGGGGAATATAGTAAGCGACAAAGTAAACACACCCTGTTACCACCAACGATTTTCCCCGTCTTGATATCCAAACAAATCAGATCTCCAGCGGTCATTAGACCGAAATGCTTGCCGAGGGGATTCATCCAGATGTAGTCCTCGAACTCAGGGTCGCGGACGGAAATGTGACCTGACATGCCTTCTGTGAAGCCTTTCCGGGAAAAGTCACGGAAGACCGCTGCGGTGTGGACGAGGATGTGTCTGCGCTCTTCCGCTGGAGTGTGGAATTTTGGAATGCCTGAAATCCTTTAGTCAGTCATAATTCCGTCGATTTTGATAAGAAATGTGACTCAGATGGGAAATTTTGCATGTATCGCGATTTGAACTCCGAGAATCGAAATTCGCCTCCCTCATCGATTCGAAAGAGTCATTTGCTCAACAGTTCATTCATGGCCAGGAGCAATTATCAATATGTAGGTGACAGAGCGAGACTTTACCAGGGATTATTAATCCTCCATGGCTAATAGCCTCTAAAGGAGTCTTGTCTTCTGCTCCGTGAACATGTTGTTGTTGAGGCTCATCCTTTACAACCCCCACTTTAGACGCGACCGGTAAAATATCTGAAGTTGCTGTAGGGGCCATCGTGAAAATGTCCCAAGAAGTTTATTATAAAATATTCACAAATACAGTTGTCAATATTCCAAAAAGATAGGATGAGGTCTAGGGAGCCTTCTTGAACAAAAGAACTGAAGTTTCTCGCCTGTCCCGATAAGGCGTTTTTGGTGGAGGGCGCGGGGTTAGGGATCAGGGATACACTACGACGGAGTGCCAAGAATGGGGGCAAGCCTGAGATCAATCCCACCTGAAGCATGACTGATTTTCATGATTCGATTGGAAATGGCATGTTCGAGGAAATTTCAAGCCTATTGAAGTTTCTTCTTGGAACTTTGGTCGTTTCATTGTTTCATCCAAGGGGCGCAGGTGAGGAACTGATTGCTACCCAATGCCACCACGCCATTTGGTCCGTATCAAAAGTTCCATGACGGGCAGGAGAACCCGACTTGTTCCAAAAAAGGATATGTTGCTTTTTCAGGACGAATCTCGAAAGAACTTACCACGCAGACAGGATGACAAAGTGGGATCAAGATTCTTGAACATGCGAGAAGTGGAAGGTAATATTGCATCTACCAACAATCCATTACATCGTCGCCTATTCCGTAGGGCATACCAGATATAACCTGTGTCAACATATCTAGCCTTCAATGCAGATGATCCACTCAGGACCAAACTAAGAAGATGTATTAGTTGCTCAGAAAGAGTTTTCATTTGGAAGAGCAACAAAGACTATCGTCGATGTTATGGTTATGACTATTCTTCACATGTTCGCCGACAAAACAATGTATTCGAGAATTGTCTGCACTCATCACAAGAAGGGAAGCAACAGTAGAGATGATAGTGTTGTCTTCACAACTAATCCTTGCAGATCATCGCGCAACGCTAGGGTCTGGATTTACTGCGCTGGATTGCTGCACGACGGATGGCGAGGTAGAGACTAGGCGCTAGATGAGAGAGGTTAAAAACGATTCTCTGGAAATTGCGGACAACAAGCCCCTGCTTGTGTTAACAGAATAATATGTGTTGCGATCCAAGAGCCGGATAACCACCTCGAGATCTATCTGGATGTTCACGTCGAATATAGCAGCCAATAACCCCTCGTAAATCAAACGTTGCGCCGCGATCCAATTAGTACCTATATTCAGGAAATTTCACATCGATCTTAAACTGGTAAGCCTTTAGCTATGCGGTGTTTACAGCCAAAGGTCTTGGCTCGCTTCGAGCTAGCCGAGCCCAAAAAGCAAGTCAACCGACACAGAGCAATTTTGAAGGTAGCGGAGAGCAACGGACAACCTAGACAATTTCACTAGTTAAATGAATTATTATCAATCTCGATACGAGTAGTACCAGGTAGGTATACCAGTTTCTAAGACAGGTGAATTCTGTGGTAAGAGCAGCTTGAGTATTGGCCTTGCATCGGTTGACTAAATATATTCTCTTCACCTTGATCGCGCATTTTGGAAGCTTTGTTAAGAGAAGCTCCATATTTTCGTGCCGTCGGTCATTGTGAAGTCTCAAGTGTCTATATCTCCCAAAATGAAGACTGTCTTTGCGGGCACAAACAGAGACATTTGCCGGCCCCAGCTGTCCAATTACATCCAAATTTGCTGGATCAGCCTATAGTAATCCCATCAGCGTGGCAACGCCAACTAGCAGACACGCTGTAGAATACGGTACACAAAGTGCCATCACAATGGACCCCTTCGATCCTCTGGCTTGCATCACTTCTCCCGCCTTGGCAAGGGTTTGCGTTGAAGCCGGCTGTTGGGTGACGGTGACTGTAGAGAGTGGAGTTTCCACAGCGCTCATACTGTTACGTGTCACAGAAGAAGTTGAAAGAGCAGATTCGGATACGTCATTGGCAGAAGATGAATCTGTCGGACTGGCGCCGAGGATACTGGCGCTGACAACATGGATACATCCATTCGGCGAACATTCTGATACAGAAGGACAGCATCCGCCTCCTGTTGCTTCGGAACATTGAACAGTACCTTTCATACACGTTGGAGGGTTATCTTCGGAAGGTTCACAGTCGAATTTATCTGCTGACGAGTTGCAACAAGCGATTCCAGATGGTGTAAACTTTGCGCGATAGCATGCCATCGTCACTGGGCAGCATATGTCCTGGTGTCTTCCGTAAGTCAGTTATCTTGCGCTTCAATGGCCACTTACTGGCTGACCAAAAGTGTCACAGCTGTTCAGCTGATCTCCACATGTGTAGAAAGGAATATTTTTGGGCGACCTGCCAATCAGGTCCCAGAAAGGCTTCCCTTGCACAGGTTTCTCAACTTTACGCATCGGCAAATACAATTGTGTTCCGTTGTCCAGCTTATGTACCTCTTCCTGATATCGTCTGGCCTTCAAGAATCCCTGGCCACCCATGGCGTGATAGTAGACGTGCGATGCGAACAGGATACCAATGATCATGACAATGACCATCACAACTGCAATGCCCCAGAGCCAAAACCTGCCCTTTGAAACACATCTGTGGGTTTGAGGACCTCGGGAGTCAGAGGATAAGCGGGAGGACGTGGTCGTCTGTGATGGGGGGTCCGGTGTGGATTGACGAATCATTGGCAGAATCGGGTGGGATCAAGACAAAGCGTAAGCTCTGGAAGATGAGGAGCAGCAAAGTGAAGGATGCGAAGCTGGAGCGATACAATGTAGTTTCCAATGCCATCTAAGTAGAAAGAGAGTGCGGATTAGGAGCTTTGAGAAAAAGTATGTTAGGTTTGGAGCGAGCTTGTTTTGTTCTAGAACGCCAATGATAGATACAAGAAATTTTCTGAATCGATATAGAAATAGCGAAGTGGCCATGTGAGCACTTGCCATAAGAAGATGCTGATCGCATTTTGACTTTCCACGCAGAGCAAAATATCCAAATAAGGAAGCTTCGACCATGCTGAGGACCTCAAACGCAGAAAGATAGCCTCTTGAGTTTTTGGAGAGGCTCATAGTACAGTTGGATATTCTCGATGAGAGAAGCTACATATAAATCGTTTCTACTCTGCTAGCTTCAGAGCTGCTCCTGAAGGTGCTTTGATTTTATATGTATCTGCTTGGCTGAACTCGGTTTTGTACCCACATGAATACATTTGACGGTGAATGGACATGCGAAGGGCTCGATATAAGAAAGAGTGTGCGGTATGTAACAGCCAGTGAGCTCTCCATACCTCGATTCCGTAAACAATTGACCTGCGCCGGGTGTAGCAAGTGCCTCCTCTATGAAAGTGCTTCTTAAATCTGTGCGAGAAGCCTCGAGTTCTACATGTAATAATATGAAATGAATACGTAATGTCTTGGCAATGCCTACTGTAGACTTTGGTATATCGTGGACTTCGAATTTTTATAGTTGAGAATGTCAACAAACACCCAGGCTTTCGCTTCCCCTGTCACCAGCCGAGACCGGGTATGCGGGCTCAGCTCCCTGTGACTGGTCAGCAACGTCGGACTGCAACGAAACCCTTGTACAACCCGAACCTCGGCTCATTCTCCTCGTGTAAGAACAAAATAATCAAAGGAGCCGATGAAAGGGCTCCGTATTTTCTCCAAGTATCTCCATAAAATTATCGTACGTGTTTGCTGTCAGCACTCGGAGACTGAAGATGGAGCTGAAACTGTGCCTCGGCACGGCAATTTGGTGGAGCTAAGCCCGCCATTTTCATGACGCCTATGATCTCTACATCTCGACCGAAGGCCGACGAAGAAAACAAACTTTATAAACATCAAACTCGAACGTCCTTCACACCACTATCGATTGACTGATATCTGCCAACAATGTCTCCAACTCCTCAATGGGTCAAGGACCTGAAGCCGTCCGCTCCACAGGGCACCGACCTCATCAAAGCGGAGAGAGAGAAGTCCAAGATCTCTGTTGAGAAGCTCTCGAACTTCCTCTTCACCAAAGATGTTTTAGAGCGACAAGACAGGATTCTAAAGATTCTTGAGGCGGAGAAGGTCTTCGACAAGTCCCAGAATTACTTTGATGGCAGAGTGGACAAGTTCAAGACGGCATTGGCCAGAGCGAAGAGGTTAAGGCAGTTGCAGGTCAAGCACAATTGGAACAGGGATGATTATATGATGGCCAATGATCTGATCTCTGAGCCTGGGCCGTACGGATTACATGCTTCTATGTACCTGGTATGTTTGCCTCCTCTTTGTCCGACTGACAATCACTAATTGATTTGCTTCTTAGACAACTTTGGAAGGACAGGGTACGCCAGAGCAGCATAAGCTTTTCCTCGAACCTGCGCAGAATTACAAGGCCATTGGATGCTACGCACAAACAGAATTGGGACACGGATCGAATGTGCGAGGATTGGAGACTACCGCGACCTGGAATCCCGAGGACAAGACGTTCATCCTCCACTCGCCTCATCTTACTGCATCAAAATGGTGGATTGGATCTCTAGGACGTACAGCTAACCACGCCGTTGTTATGGCCCAATTAATCATTGCCGGAAAGCCATACGGACCACATCCATTCGTATGCCAGATCAGGGACATGAAGACCCATGAACCTCTCGAAGGCGTTCATGTGGGCGACATTGGACCCAAGTTTGGATACAACACCATGGACAATGGTTTCCTATTGCTTAACCATGTGAAGGTCCCACACATCAACATGCTTGCGAGGTTCTCCCGCGTCGACCCAGAAACCAACAAATATGTTAAGCCATCTTCTCCTTCCCTGATTTATGGCACCTTGACCTGGGTGCGATCTACCATCGTGCTGCAATCAGGAGGAGTTCTGGCCAGAGGTGTGACTATCGCAACAAGATACGCCGCTGTAAGACGTCAATTCCAGGATCGTGATGCTCCATCTGGTTCTCTGGGAGAGAATCAAGTCCTAAACTACACCATGGTGCAATTCCGTCTCCTCCCTCTCTTGGCAGCTACCTTTGCTCTTCACTTCACTGGAAAGGCCATGATGGCATTGTACCAGGAGAATCAAAAGCAAATGCAAGCATCCGCGAGCACCGCAGATACCAATAGAGGAGCTGGGCCGGAAGAAACCCACTCAGGTAGCGACCTTCTCGCAGATCTCCACGCTACATCCTGTGGTCTGAAAGCTCTCGGCAGTACCACTGCTGCTGAAGGACTCGAAGTCTGCCGTAGAGCATGCGGTGGCCACGGCTACAGCTCATTCGGAGGCATAGGCGCGTGGTATGCGGATTATCTTCCTACGACTACATGGGAAGGCGATAATTATATGTTGACTCAGCAAGTTGCTCGTTACCTGCTCAAATCCGCCCGCGCTGTCCTCAAAGGGAACGCGCCAAACAACGATACCACCCGCATCTTCACCACCTTCCTCCAGAAGCAAGACATGGGTGCTGCTCATGATGTTCTTGGCTCAGACAGTGACCTTGTCGCTGCTTTTGCTTGGCGAACATCTTTCTTGACATTTGAGGCGCTCAAACACCGCGATGTGGAGAAGAATTCCTGGAACTCGTTGTTAGTTGATTTCTGGAGACTCAGTACCGCACACTCGCAGTACCTTGTCGTTAAGAACTTCTACGACGCCCTGCAGAGCGAAAGTCTCCGGTACGAGCTGGACGCCTCCACCATCGACGTCCTCCATAAGCTTTTCCGACTCTACGCACTGAGCACCCTCGAGAAGGAAGCCTCCGAATTCTACTCCTCTTCAGCGGTCACCGTGCGCCAGATCCAACTTGCTCGCACAAAGGCCGTCATGAAGTTATTGGAGGATATCAGACCACATGCCTTGAGCTTGGTTGATGCGTGGAGCTTCCCTGATTGGCAGCTTGACTCCAGTTTGGGGAGAAAGGACGGAAAGGTGTATGAGGATATGTTTTACAGAGCTAGCGAGCTGAATCCGTTGAATGGCTTGACGGTGGATCCTTATCCTGAAAGTGATGTTTTGATTAAGAAGGATGAGACTGCTAAGTTCAAGAGCAAGTTGTAGGCAGCTGGTTTGCTTGTACAGTATGACTTGTGAGTATTTTTGGAAGTTTGGAAGACTATGGAATTGCACAGACCACGATACTATTATAATGATCTACGTTCAATTTTGGTGACCATTCCTTATTCGCCGAGACTACTGCTTTGACGTTCTAAGGAACCGTAGGACTTGTCGTTCTGAACCTGAGAAATTGTACAGATCGATAGCCATGAGCGAAAACAATCACTGTTCCTCATCTTGCGTCAACGAACGCCATTTCAGTCAATGTTTTGTTTCCCTCGCCTAGGAGATGCAGGAGCAAGACTATTTACTTCCACATTTAGCATCCATTACTTCTTAAGCACGATCTTAAAATCTCTCGTCAATGGCTTCCCAACAGGGACGACCAGTTTCCCTTTCTTTGCATGAAGATTCCACCCATTGACGCTCTTACCGTCAACCTCACATCCTTTCACACTACCTCCAACACCCAAGAACACGAGCCTCTTAACGCTGACACCTGACTTGTATCCATACTCTCCCTTAACACTGAACGTCTTCCCATCGAAGTCGAACTTGACATAGGTGGTCCCCTTTTGCTCAAGACTGATACCATCGTCAATGTACAATGAGCCTGATGCTTTTCCATCGGCGCCGACAGGGACGAAGATCTCGAAATCTTTCTTACGCAGATCGGTGGTCGTCATGGCACTTTCGATGCGCTGAGGAACAATCACGCCGCCGCGGTAGTGGAGTGGAATATCGGTAAGTGCCACATTATTGATTTGGAAGGCCGCTCCTTTACCTTGAACTTGAGCATGTGTGTAAAAGTCATAATAGATGTCTTTCGGCAGATAGACGGAAACACTGGTGGATCCTTCTTCTGTCACTGGTGAGACGATGATTGAGGGCCCGTAGAAGTATTGAAGCTCAAGACCAAATGTAGCTGGATCTGATGGATAGATGTAGAACATGGGGCTGATGAGTGGGGTGCCGTCTAAAGTCTGCTCATAGAATGCGGTGTAGATATAATCGAGCAGGCGGTAGCGGATGTCGATTACCTTCTTAGCGGCAGTCGTCACACTTGCCCATTGGTAGAATTCTTGAGCAATGTTGGGCTGGTATCCGTTGTGGTTTCTATAAAACGTGCTGAACGCACCCAAGGTAGCCCAGCGAGCACAAAGTGGCTCTGTGGTATTGTCTGCATATCCGCAAACATCGGAGCCAACCATGGGGACCTGGTAGATTGAGGCAAAGGCAAGCATTGTACGGATAGAAATTCGATAGCCTAACCAAGAACTGACATTGTCGCCGAGCCAGTGGCCAACATGTGCACCAGCACCAGCGAAAGTACTTCGAGTGATGATGAGTGGTCTCTCAGCAGGACGGCGGTTCTCCATCGCATTTCTAGAAGCTGTGGACATCACTAGGCTTATTAGCGACATGATAGCTGGGAATTTCACGCATTTACTTACTTGTTCCATACAGATTATGAGTATCGTACATAGCAAGGCCATTTTGATGAATGACATCAGTGTTGACGGTGTGGTTGGAGATGCCACCTCCAAGACCGTTGTCCGTCCCAGCTGCATTATGAATTGCATACTTAGGGTACAACAAATTTCGTCCAGGCAAACCCAATACTTTCCCAGATGATTGCCGCTCTGTAATCAAGGCAATCGAACGTGGAGCAGACACATCTGACTTTTCGATATCTCTCCGCTCCTTACTGTCACCGCATCCAGCTGGTTGAAAAGAGCAAGGGAAGCCAGGTAGTGAGCGAGGCGGGCTTCGAACTGGCGGGGCTTCGGGAGGGAAACCTACAGCTGCCGCATATGGATCCGAGCAAGGGAAATTGCAAGGGAAGTTGGACGGCTCGTTCATATCGATCCATAGCCCATCGATATCAATTCCATTCTTGGGCGAGAAAAACGTCCAAAACTCGTTGTTCCAATAACTCTGAATATCCTTGTTGAACCCTGTGAAAATGAGTATTGATTCCAAAACATTCAATGCATACCCAGACGAAGAAAAACTTACAATCAGGGAAAACAGTCACACCAGGCCACACCACTCCCAGCCAAAAAGAACCATTGTCCCGTCTCAAGAAAATGCCATCTTCCGCTCCGCGTTGGTAGGGTGGGTATGGCTGATAAGCGACGGCAGGATCCACCATTACGATTTGCTTCTGGTTGTGCGCGTGTAAATAGTGGTTAATGTCTTGGAACATATCGAGAGGAAACCTCTCAGGATCGAGGGAGAAGACCTGGATAATTAGTAATACATAAGCGGCCAGCAAGCTTGTTGACTCACCCTCCTCCTGTCCATATAATCAATGTCAGTCCACATGGTCTCCAATGGAATACCGGCTTTCGAGTAGTTGTAGACCACCTCTGCGACTGCAAACGCATCTTCGTAGCCATATCTGCAATTGTGGAAACCAAATGACCAATACGATTGCATCGAAGGCAACCCAACAACTTCGGCATACTGCTGCGAAACAGCCACGGGAGTAGGGCCAGCCAGGAAATAGAAGTCTAGAACGCCACCAAGGGTGTTGTATTCTAGATACTGGTCTTTCCCATTGGTATTGTTGATCTTGACATCCATGCCATTGGAATTGGCGAAGAACACCCCATGTGTCCCAGTCGTTCTGTGCTCAAAGTACACAGGATGGTTGCCGTAGAGATTAGCCCCAGCTGGAATTGCGTAGGAATCTTGAGACCATAGGGTACGAATGTAGTTTGTGGTATTGAGGCGAAAGGGATCTGAATGTTCACCTAGGCCGTACAAATTTGGGTTTGCGGGAAGCGATGTCCTCAATCTGAGGTACTGAGACTCAAACACGAGACTTGCAGCCGAAGTATCAAATAATACTTCTCCGGTCTTGGCTCGGGTGATGGAGAAGGAGAACGGAGACGCAGTATATTTGAACTGAATCGAAGCCTTTTTGGAATTGATTCCACGAGAAGCTGTCGGGCGTGGAAGGACGCTGGCTGGGATCTGGGTGATATCAGCTCTTTGTTTATTTGCGGTATGAAGAGCCGAGGAGAACTTTAGATTGTTCATTCAGGCCATATAGCATGGGTGTTTGACTCTCAGGACACCCAGAATATACAGAGCAGAAATACTGACCTGGTAGACGATATCCGCCGCATCCTGAATCTTTACGTGAATTCGATCATCTAAACATGGTCAGTGTTCAGAATTGGTACTGATAAATGTCAACAACACTAACTTGTCTCATACACCACTTGTAAAGTCAAGCTCTTCAAGTCATCTCCATAAACATTACAAGCAGGACCAGCAAGAGTCAAATCAGCTGCGAGGGTGGATGATCCAGTCTTGATATTCGATGCTCTGTAACCTGGACACGCAGCCAATGGATCTTTAGATGCCCGAGGCAGCATCGAGGAGCTCGAAACAGCTGTGATGGCAAGCAATATCCAGGCCAACAGAACAGCCATGGTCAATTGAGTGTCGGGATGCGATTGAGGCAGCTCATCTATTTGCCGGCCCTTGTCTTTCCTTTTAATACTATCCATATTTGATTGATACTTGGGTAGCTGGCCCTACCTCGGCCGCGGGCAAATGAGCTCGACAAGGTAGGGGCAGTGGGATGGGATGGGATGTCACCTTGCCTGCAGCGTCCCTTCTGGCTCCTTCGCCTCATCTGATCTCGTCTCATTCGGTTTCCTTCCTCTGCCCATGGCCGCCATCACATCAGTCTCACTCAGTGCGGGGCAACTCAAAATCCTTGCCCAGCTCTATGCAAGATGCGCAAGTAGATAAATTTACTCGTACTGTAGCTGCAAGGACCAACGTCAACGGCCCTTTTGGCGCCCCGATTAACTTCAAATCAAGCTTGCATGGCACCGAGGCGGCCGAGTTTCCTGTCCTGCCCTGCCCTGCCCTGCCCTGCCCTGCCCTGCCCTGCCCTGCCCTGCCCTGCCCTGCCCTGCCCTGCCCTGCCCTGCCCTGCCCTGCCCTGCCCTGCCCTGCCCTGCCCTGCCCTGCCCTGCCCTGCCCTGCCCTGCCCTGCTCTGCCCTGCCCTGCCCGTTGCAGGTGAAGCTTGTCTTGTAAGGGCAGGCGCTACAGAAAATTGGCTGCTCTACCCCTCGCTGTAACTTAGCATGCTGCTACCTGTTCGTGAACGGGCCGACTCGAAAGTTGCTGTTCTGTCAGAGAGAAGTGCAACAAATTACAGTACAGTACAGTACAGTAGCTACCCCGCAGCCCGCCAACCTCCCCCGCATTTTGCTACACGACACGCTGCGGCCGCTTTTCATTGGCGACTTGGGAGCCGTTCTGGGGTGGGGGTTGCAAGCATTTGTACTGTACTTGTACTTGCATATGCTTGCTTGACATTTCTTTGCTGTGGCCTGATGATCCTGCGCTGGAAATCTGATTGTGAAGCTGTTGCCCCAGAGACAGGATGATATCCTCTGCTGTCGCCGGCCCGAAGCTCGTCCTGAATCGGGTATAAGCTGTATTGGGGCCGCTGCATTCGTCCCGTCTTTACCTGGAGCCTCGGGGAAATATCCTGGTTTGTGGGTTGACAGGAACCAGCGCTGCAAAGTTGTAAGGTTTTTCATCAAAAGGATATCCACATGCATGAGAGAAAGCTGAAGCTCCCCTAAAACTAAACATATACATTATCTGGTAATTCTTGACGCCGGCAATATGTGGTTGATCAATATTACACACCTGCTCTCTACTCTCAAACCCTGCTGCTGTGCCATGCATGCTATCCTTTTATACCATTCCGCCCCTTAACTCCACGCTCAAAAATTGATCACACATTGTATGGTACATAGCAAATGGCAGCTCGGCCTAATACGGTAGATCAGACTTCGAAGAGAAGCCTGGCTCTGGCTCGACCACGTTCTTGATCGGATGTAGGAGTATCGCTGGTAGACACATCCGGCCGTGAGCTTTTTCCCACTTTGCCTAGTCAGCAACAATATATGTATCCAAGGAGGCGAGGAAATCTTACCTCTGGGCCACCGATCCCACTATCTTCCCAACCCAGCCAGTTGTTATATAATCTCATCGGTGGGTTCGCGCGGAAATACCACGTACTTCCTGCAAATCTACTCTCTCTGCCCCAACTGAAAGGAGACTCTATAGTACTTCCGCTTTCGCCTTTCTATTTACAGAATTAGTACACATTCTTTCGTCGAATCTTGTGAGGAACGGTGCGTACCGGTCCAGGATTGAAGAACTTCTCTAAGCTTTGTCCAGACCAGTCCCTGTCCATGTACATAGGTATCGGAGCAAAAACAGCTTTGAAACCGTGAAGCAGTGCAACCGTCTGAGGGGTCATCTCGGAACTGACATGATTTCCCTAAAATGAGAGGGTTCATTAGTTGTGTCCACCCGAGATCATAGTAGACGCGACATATACGCTCCGTGCCGGAGATGCGCACCAACCAGGGGAAACATTAGGTCAAGTCGTGTTCTTACCTTCAAATTCTCAGCATGCATTGTGTCAAGAAGCTTCTTGCTACACCGAGAGTGTGTGCCAATGGTTGCACGCCGAGGGGTATTTAGCCCATCGTAGCCCCAGACATCGTTTTTTCCCACCCAACTTGTATTGACAGGATCTACGCGCAGAGTCAGTAAGAAGTCTTCTTCATCTCGAAACACTTCGAAACCAAAGGAACGTAATCTAACAAGTCCACATAAAGGAGAAATGTGGGATAGGACATACTGAACATTGGAGCGAGGGAGATATAGTCTGCTTCTTCGCCGACTCCCCAACGGAAGCTATCGTCCTTGGGTTCCAGGCCTGGAGCGTTCGGGCCAACAGGAACTACCCCGGGAGTTGGTGGCGGTCCCCAGATGGTATCATCTCCTGCAACTTTTTGAACCGAAAGTCGAAAAGTAGAGAATCTGTCGTGGAACGACGGAATGTAGTACCTCTCGTTACGTTCCCATAAGCCCTTCCTAGGTTGCTTTTTCGCAAAGGTCGCTAGCTTTTCGAGGAGATTGTAGTGATGGCCGGTAAAACGAGTGTCGAATTCCCAGTTGAAATAATGGTCGAATTTGGGATGGTCCTGAGCAAATTTCTGAACCGAAAGCCACTGTGACTGGTGGACATTGTTGACTTCGGCTGGAATGAGAGGATACAACTTCTTCATCTGCGCATCACTCCACATAACAGTCATATTTCGAAACTCTGCTGGGACACTGGCTTGCAAGATTTTGTTGTAGGCAGTTGGATCCGCAGATTCAGGTAAATTGTCATCTTTTGCCTGTACAAGTAGGAAAACCTGATATTCAGCTCCACTTCGAAGACAGAGCTCTGTGATGAGAGATCGAATGTTTTGCTTGTCATTTTCCGTGTAGGTCTGATTTGAGTGAGTGCGAATTAGAACGGCTGTCCGGGACTTTGGAGTGATTGTAAACTCTGGCATTCCGTGTAAAGCTGGTCCGGAGTCATTATCGTTGGCTCCTCCTTGGCTAACCGTCCCCTCCTCGCTAATCGTGTCGTTGACCTTCTCTAATCTCCGAAGAATGGTTGTGCTATTCGAGGAATTGGACGAGTTCATGCCAATAAGAGGTGTTCCTGTTTCACGCTTGTCTTCTTCGATGTCTGCGAACCGATCTGAGTTCTCTCGGAGACAATCGTGTTGTAAAAACCCCCAATCAATAGAATCCCAATCGATACTCCGTTTTCTCTCTGTGTTGAAGGAGCTGTTGCCAACTCCCAAGGCGTCTGTTTCCTGAAAGCCATAAGGCCCCAGGCGAGTCTCCCTCTCAAAGCAGAGGTTGCTGTCAATATCGAAAGGCACATAAGATCCTATGTGGGGGTACCCAAAAACCTTTGGGTGCCCAGAGAACACTGTCCAGTCCTTGATCGGCCCTTCCGGTCCATTACATGCCCGGTACACGCCCTGATTACCAGAGCTCCAACTCTTGCTATTGTAG
Organism: Cadophora gregata; assembly: GCF_030347475.1. Classification (NCBI taxonomy): domain Eukaryota; kingdom Fungi; phylum Ascomycota; class Leotiomycetes; order Helotiales; family Ploettnerulaceae; genus Cadophora; species Cadophora gregata. Next base: position 1,356,052 of record NW_026695935.1, on the reverse strand, counting down.
TCGGGATAGGGATTGTATGTATAAGGAGGGGTATCGTGGAAAGCAGTCAGAGACTTGGTGGGTGTCAGGTGTGCTGCATTAAAACCCTCGTGAGCTCCAACGTCGACCAGCCGACTAAGTGTCTTGCCATATAATATGCCAGTGGTTTCGCCTCTGTTTTCTCTTTAGCTGAAGTCATGTACTTTGAGGAGAGTTATATACAAGCTTAATGCATCATTTTCCTGCTGGAATTGCTCCTGTAATTGCGAGCTGCCCTTCTCAATCGTATTGCTGGCCTCGTTTGTTGAAGAACTCTGAAGCGTGGGAACCGTTGTGCTTGGTCTTTTCCGTACGCTTGATGTAGGAAGGAGATACTTTGCAGATGCAGAACCCACACTTGTCGAGTATATATGAGCATAACTTTGGGTTGGTCTTGACTCTTTCGTTGTCGCAAGCAAGAGAGGGATATCGTCCAGTATTGGTGCAACCTCCAACCCCCCCTCGTCCTTCATTTCTCCATTGTTTCCATGCAGAACATCCACGGGATGCTCACCCGATGTGAAGGGTGTGTCATCGCGCCAGAGGACCAGGTAAAGTGCTAGCAGCATAAAAGCAAGGACGATCAATGACTTCAATCGGAGGAGCATCTTTGCGGTACTGAGCTGGCTAGCCTTGCAGCTTCGCCTCCACCGAGCTGAAGTATCTAGGAGCACCGTTTGCTGCAAGACTGAACTCGTCACAGAGTCCGAGAAGAATTCATCATTGAGAAGGAGAAAGGTAATCAATCTGCCAATGTGCGCAGGCAGACACTTTGTGGCGTCGATAGCTTTCGTTGGCAGCTGTGACCCCTAAATCCTCACAGTCTTGTATAAGCTATTCTTCAGTTTAGCGTGATTCTTTAGTAAATAACGCCGACTTACTGACTTTTATTATAGACCCTACTAAAATATAATAACTTAAAATTATAACCTTTACAACTCTATCAAATCTCTATTAATTTTCTTTAAAATTAGGTTATTTTAAAGCTCTTACTTTAAATATTCAAACTTAAGCTTATAAGCTGTTTAATATCATAGCTTTAAACCTGCTAGCTTAAAAAGCATCAAATATCAACTAAATATTATCTTATAAAGTTAATATTAACCTATAAACTCTTACTAAAGAGTTTAAAACAATATATAAGATAATATACAAGTAAAAACAAACTTTAAATCGTCAGATATCACTTTTAAAATATCGTCACTATAACCCTTTACTTATTTTTACTAACGATATAAGCAAATATATTAAGGCGTTACTTAAGAGAGAGCTAGATTTATATTAAGACAAAATTACAGCGTATCTATAAAAGGCTTATAAAGTTGACGTGTTAATTAATTAAGTCTTTAAGGCTCTTTAAAGGCTTAATTATACTAAAAAAGTACTTAAAGTCTCTATAAGTTAAAAAAACGACGAATTAATCACAGCTTAAAGGCAAAAGATAGTGTTTTAAAAGGCTTAAGACTTATGCTTTATTAATAAATTAGCCTATAATAAGCGTATAACAGATAAGCGTAAAGGATAGGCTCTTAAGAGAGCTTTTATAAAGGTTTAAAGAATACTTAAACAGTTAATAAAGTAGTTAATTCTCTTTACATACTTACTTTATAGTTATTATTAGCTGTTAATATATTAAGGCTTAATTACAGCTGAAATCTTCACTAAATAACTAAAAAAGAGTATCTTACTTAAATATATAAAGTTTAAAATTAAAGTAGTAATAATAAATAACGTGTTAATCTATAGTAACTTTTAAGTATTAGCTCTTTATATAGCCTTTAGTCTTTAACTTGAATATCTCCCTTTATATTACCCCTTTTTCAACCCTATTAAAGAGAGCTTTATAGACTTAAAATCATAGATTAAAAGACACTAGCGTTAAAGTGAGTATACTTAAGAGGAATTTAAAGGCTTTTTAATAACAGCTGTAAGGTTAGTTAAAGTGGGAGTTAATACTGAACGTAAAGCTAAAGGCTACTTTCGTTATTTAGACTATTAAAGCATACTAATTAAAAAAAGTGACGAAGTTGATATAAAATAAAGGTTAATTAAATAAAAACTACATAAAAACTATAGCTATAAATACTACTAAAACTTACTTCTTATGTTCTCTATCGTTACCCTTATCTTTGCCTTTATTAAGTTCGTTATTTTCCTAAATAAGAGCCTATTGATTATACTACTTCTTAAATAACTTTAATTGCTTTTAAATTATCTTTAAAACACTACCTTTTATTTTAAACTCTATTACCTTTAAAATCGATATATCTTTAACTATATTAATATCGTATTCTTGTTTTATAAAGGTTCTAATAGTAAAATCAAAGTAAGAGGCTACTAAAGCTATAATTAAAAGTATAACTTAATAAAAGAACGATTTTAAAGTAAATAATACTTCCTTTACCTTTAAACTACTATTATAAAATAAACTCGACTCTTATAGATCTGCTATTAATATAATGTTACGGACCCCTTGGCGCTACAGTTCAGTTAGCACCTATATAATAATAAAACTATCAGTGGTACTATAGGGGTATTAGTACTAATAAGGGAGCGGTACTATCGATAGGGTAGTACTAGCTAGGGAATAATATAGGATAGCGAGTAGTATTACTATATACTCACGCTTTAGTAATAATAGTTACTTAGATCATAGTAGATAATAGGTCACGTGATAGATCCCTAGATCCCTAGATCCCCTTATAGAAAAACGGATCTAAGGATCTAAGGATCTAGTATCCTAAGGGATCTAAGGCGAATAAAGGTTCTATATAAGACTAGTATATCTACTATTAGATAAGAGCTTTATACTTAACTTTAAATAGTATTCTAATACTTAGTAACTATCTTCCTATCTATATAATATACTTACCTCTTAATTATTAGAGATTAACTATAGCCTTTTGTATTTATAGCGAGTAAATACCGGATTATTATATTTTAAGCACCTTCTTATTAGAGGTACTAACTTATGAAGATAATATATCCTTTATTAAAGGATCGTCGAATAATTACTTAGCTCCTGCTAAGATCTTTAACCTAAAAAATATACCTAAGATCGCTGCCTTAGATCTTTACTACAGAGACTGATCTAAGCTTAGAGTATACCTTACGTAAGTTAAGCTCTATATAGGCTTTAATAGTTACTAGTTCGCTACGAAGATTAATAAAGTCCTTTAAGCTTTATCTTTCCTCCGGGGATCTACTTTTAACTAGATTAAGACCTTCCTCTTAGACTATATTTAGAACCGGACTAAGGATAAGAGAGTCTCTATAGTAATAACTAAGGAATCCTAGAAGATCTTTATAACTTTCAAGGGTTTCGAGTATAGGATTAACTATATCTTCGGTAATATTAATTAGAACTATACTACTAAATAGAATATCTAGAACTTAAAGTAGGTCAGGTTAGTAACTATATATACTACTGCTTTCTAGTAATTCGCGAATTAGATTAGCTAGAATAATAACGCCCTTTAGGTATAGTACTATAAAGGGTTAAAAGATAAAGTGAAAGATAAGATAGTAAGATCGGATACGCTTATTAACTTATAAGAACTTATTAAAATAGCTATTAAAATTAATAACTGAAACTATAAGAGAGTACTTAAGAAGAAAGATTAATACTACTTTAGAATATATATATACTAAGGAAGAGGGAGTAATAATAAGAAACTATTCTACCCTTAGGAAATAGAACTTAATATAATATTCCGGAAGCTAAGTTATTAAGGAAAGCTATATAGTAGTAAGCTATCTAAGAAAGTTATAAGCGAGCGATAAGAGAAGAAGCTATACTTTAAGTATAGCTTCCCTAGTTATATAGCTAGCTCTTATTAATAAAAGAAGTTATAGATAGATAAGAAATATACTAATATAATAGAACGTAGCTCTTATAATAAACTAATATAATAACTCGCTATAATATATTAATATATAACTATAGATAAGCTTAAGGAGAATTATATCTATACTTAGTTAAGCGATTCTAATAATAATAAGTGAGATTCCGCGAGTGTTATAAATCAGCTTAAGTAGATTATTATTAGTATATCTCCTAAGGACTATATATATTAAGATAACAATAGCTCTAGGCTAGATAATAATATAGAGCTAATACTAAGTAATAGTAAGGAGAAGGCTTAAGAACTCGAGTAGACTCTAGAACTAAAGCTACTTTAACTTAAACTCTTAGGACTAAGAGTAAGTGAAACTTAGGAAGTTACTTAAAGAGAAGAGAGCTTATATTAAGTTAGCTATAATACTTATTACTAGACTAATATAGCTACCGGGGTTACTTATTAAGAACTAGGCCTTATTAGCTTAGGGGGTCTACTATAAAGGGTAAGGTATAAAGTAGTTTACTGGGACTATAAGCGTATTAGATAGAGAATAGCTAGTAGCTAAGAAGGACTAACGACTTTTATATAGTACTTACTACTCCAGAATACTATTATTCTTAATACTAGCGCGCTATTAAAGGTAAGTAAGGAATAGGAAATTATAGCTAAGAACCGATATAATAGGATATAGGTCTATATTAATAATAACAGCTAGTACTATTACGAGATATATAACCTAGTAATATACACTAAACTCGGAATAAGGCTTATATATAAAGTCAGCTTAAGCTATAGTAATCGAAAGGTATAGGAAAGTGTTCTCGATTATAGTATATATTAGGAATATTTCTATATATAGTAACTTACTACTATTAGAGATAAATATCTCATGTTAGAGGTTAAAATTAAGAGAGTTAAGCTTTAGGTGATAGTAGACTCTAGAGTATAAGGGAACTTTATATCTTCTACTATTATACTTGAGCACTACTTGTTAACTAAAGTAAAGGATAAGGGATACTATCTAGTACTAGCGGATAGTAAGATTACCTCCGATAGACTAATTAAGGTCTAAACTACTCTAGTTTATATAAGTATCACTAGATACTCTAAAATAATCTAATTCGATATCGTTAGGATTAGAAAGTATAATATTATCCTAAGATTATTATAGATAGAAAAGTATAATTCTATTATTAATTAGTAGATAAGAAAGCTTAAGTTTAGTTATTACTAAGATTACTATTATCTACTAGGAATAGAAGTAGTAAGTATTCGAGAGATTAGTACTACCTCTAAGGAAGAGCTCAGATACTAAGATAAGGGTCTACTAATAAAGGATATACTATTAGTATATAAGAAGTTTATAGTACTATTTAAGGAGGAATAAGGTATCGAGGCCTTACTAAAACACTAGGATTATGATTATTAGATCGAGTTAGAACTAAGTACTAAACTGATATTCTAATTACTTAGGGAATATTTAGTAATAAACTTAATAATAATTAAGTAATATATTAATGAAAACTTAGTGAAGGGATTTATCTAAGAGTCTAAATCTCCGTAGGGGAGTAATATCTTATTCGTAGAAAAGAAAGATAGTAGATAACAAATATATATTAACTACTATTAATTAAATAACGCTATAAAAAAGGATTGTTATATACTACTATTAGCTAAAGAGCTATAGGATAGACTCGTTAGAGCTAAGATTTTCACTTAGCTTAACTTATAAGGAGTATATAACTTTATTAGAATAGCTAAGGGAGAAGAAGAAAAGATAGTATTTTATACTTATTTTAGTTACTATAAGTATATAGTTATACTTTTTAGCTTAACTAACGCACTAGCCATATTTTAGCGTCTGATTAATAACGTTTTACAGCTTTACTTAGACGTAATGTGTATATACTATTTAGATAATATACTAGTTTACTCTAAATTAGAGGAGTAACATATGAAGGACGTTATAGCTATTCTTTAGAGGCTAGAGGACGCTTACCTATTACTTAAACTAGAGAAGTGTAACTTCCACATAGATAAGGTTATTTTCCTAGGCTATATAATTACTACTATAGGATTAGCTATAGATCCTAAAAAAATTAAAGTAATTATTAAGTAGATAGGGCCTATAAATATTAAGGAAGTATAATTATTCTTTAGGTTTACTAACTTTTATAAACGATTTATTAAAGACTACTTGAAAATCGCTAGGCTACTCACGGAGTTAACCTATAAGGATAAGGAATTCCACTAGTCTAATAGCGTATAAAAGGTGTTTAAGGCACTTAAAGCGGCTTTTATCACGGAACTAGTACTTACTTCCTTTACTCTTAATAAAGAAATATATATAGAGATAGATTCTTCAGACTACGCTATTAGAGCTATACTTAGCTAGCTAGGTGAGGATAGAAGATAGTAACTAGTCGCTTACTATTCGCGGAAACTATTACTAGTAGAACTTAATTATAATATATATAATAAAAAGTTACTAGTAATTATAAACGTAATACGTGAATAGAAGGTCTACCTTAAGGGCGCTACTTATAAAGTACAGATCCTAACGGACTATAAGAATCTTATTTACTTTATAACTACTAAGGAACTAAACTAATAGCAGGTTTATTAGTACGAAATATTCTCTACTATTAAACTTCGAATTTCTTATATTAAGAGAACAGAAAACACTAGAGCTGATACTTTAAGTAGGAAACTAGAATATCTTATAAATAAAACTTATGAATCCTATATTATACTATAGAAGGATAGTAATTCGCTAATAATTAATTACTAATAGCTAGCCTTAATAGGCTAGGTCGCTAAGAAAATCTAGAGGGGCTATACTAATAACCCGGTTATAGCTGAATAGAAGAAGTAGCTAGGCGAAGGATTCTCCTTTACTTTAGATAATATACTTCTATACTAAGGATAAATTTATATACCTACTAAGGATAGGATTAAATTTATTACGTACTAGTATAAGCTACCTGCTTATAGATACTAGGGGGTAGCTAAGATATTATCTAAGCTATCTAAGGAATACTACTTCCCTGGGATAAGGAAGGTAGTTAAAGATATAGTAGTGTTATATGATATATATATCCGGAATAAGGCGTTATACTATACTTCGTATAGACTTATAAAGTCACTAATAATACCGCCTCGCCTATAGAAATTAATCGCTTTAGATTTTATAGTTAAACTACTACTCTTAAAAGATCTAATTATAGGAATTATATACGACTTAATCTATATAATAATAGATAAGTTCACGAAATACACGTATATAGTACTAGTACTTAGAATATAAAACGCGCTTATAATAGCGTAGGTATTCCTTAGAATAATCTTCGTAAGCTACAGAATACTAAATAAAATTATCTTAGATAGAGATAAGCTCTTTACCTTAAAGTTCTAGAAAACTCTTATTACGCTCTTAGGAATAAAGCAGAAAATATTAATTATATTCTATCCTTAGACTAATATATAAATAGAATAAATCAACTAGATAATAGAGACTTATCTTTAGTATTATATGAACTATAAGTAGGATAACTAGGTGTAACTACTCTCACTTACCTAGTTTATATATAATAGCGCGGATTAAGAGACTATTAGAGTATCACTATTCTACGTGAATTATAGGTATAATCCTATAGTATATAACCCATTAATAGCCGGTTAAGGTACCGTGTAAGAAGCTATACTATAAGCAGGTAAGCTTAAATAGCTTTATAAAGAATTATTAGCTAATATTCTCTTTATCGCGTAGAGATTTATAATCTATTATAATAGAAAGCGTAATATAGGACTAACGCTTAAGGAAGGGGATAAAGTCTACTTACTTAAGAAGAATATTATAACTAAATAACTAAGTTATAAATTAGATTATAAGAAGCTAGGACTATTTAGGATTATTAAAGTTAAAGGACTAGTTAATTTCTAGTTAGCTCTACTACAGATAATAAATATTCACCTAGTATTCTATATATCTCTCCTTGAACTAGTACCGCTAAGAGCACCGCTTACTCCTATCACTGAAATATAACTAATTAATCCGAACACTGAATATAAAGTAAAGGCTATTCTTAACTATTAGTATTTCTATGGTAAACTAAAATATTTAATTAAATAGAAAGAGTACTTATAATTAGAAAATACTTAGGAACCTAAATCTAATTTTTACTACTTTAGGCTTCTATAGGAATTCTATTAAAGAAATCTAGGTTTACTTAAAAAGAAAGGGACCTAAGGTCAGGGACCGGGCCCTTGAAGAAGGACGCTAAGTAGGCGTTAGGTTCGAAAGTAGGGAACTAAGAAGTAGGATTATCCTTAATAGGCTTAGAGGGAAGTGTTAGAGGATAAGTAAGGGTTATAGTTTTTCCTATTTTAAACTGATATATAAGTTATTTAGGAGTGAACCTCTTAATATACCCTAAGGTATTATAATCGTAATACTTTAAGTGAATATACTCGGAGTATTATTTCGAAATAGATAAATCTAAGAAGTAGGTATAGGAAAAGCTATAGCAGAAAGAATAAGGCTTTATAAGTTATATAGTACACTTAATATAGAGCGCGAGCTAGATACTCTATTTTTTCTTTATCTAGGCGATACTTGATTTCTTTATAATACTAGATATAATAGATAAGGAAGATAGTTATTAGTAACTATTAACGTTTCTTAAGGTTATACTTAAGCGTAGGGACTACACTAGGCTAAGAGGAGGATAGTATTACGAACCCCTTAGCGCTATAGTTCAGTTAGCACCTATATAATAATAAAACTATTAGTAGTACTATAAGGGTATTAGTACTAATAAGGGAGTAGTACTATTAATAGAGTAGTACTAGCTAGGGAATAATATAAGACAGCGAGTAGTACTACTATACACTTACGCTTCGATAGTAATAGTTACCTAGATCACGGTAGATAATAAGTCACGTGATAGATCCTTAGATCCCTGGATCCCCTTATAAGAAAACGAATCTAAGGATCTAAGGATCTAGTATCTTAAGAGATCTAAGGCGAATAAAGGTTCTATATAAGACTAGTATATCTACTATTAAATAGAAGCTTCGTGCTTAACTTTAAATAGTATTCTAATACTTAGTAACTATCTTCCTATTTATATAATATACTATAACAGTCCGGTATTTACTCGCTATAAATACAGAAGGCTATAGTTAATCTCTAATAATCGAGAGGTAAGTGTATTATATAGATAGAAGATAATTACTAAGTATTAGAATACTATTTAAAGTTAAGTACAAAGCTCCTATCTAATAGCAGATATACTAGTCTTATATAAAACCTTCGTTCTTCTTAGATCCCTTAAGATACTACGATCTAAGGCTCTAGGAACTTTAGATCCTATAGTTCTAAAAGCTCTATACTATTACGTGATATATAATCCCGTGATTCTGTTCCTAGTTCTTAGCTTCTCTATGTAGTAAAGCTACTAAGCCTTAGGGCCAAGATATATATGATACTCCTTCTAAGTACGTTTATAATACTATTCCCCTTCCTGCTTAGCGTAGTCCCTACGCTTAAGTATACTAAAGGAAATATTAACAACGACCTATAGCTGTCTTCTTCTTTTATTATATCCTCTAAAACTACTAAATATAAATAAAAGATAGCATTTACTAAAACGATTAACTCCTACGGTTCGCCTAATATATTATATTCTAATTATATCCGCTACTATCGTAATTACATAGTCCTAAATAAAAAGTCCTAGAGATATAGAGAGTATATCTATTATAGCGTGAAATATAATACTCTTTAGGTTTCTATCAACGACCTCTAAAGTCTTCGAATAAAGGAAGATCGCCTGAAGTTTAAGAGAGATATAACTTTTAAAGTAGCTATAGCTAGCTTAGCTCGCGTCCGCGAGCTTAAGTAGCGCTAAGCTAAGCTTCGTGAGTAAGGGAGGGAAATACTTTATTATAGTCTAAGAACTCTAGATAAGTTAGATAAGGCTAAGGTAAAAGAAAGAGTAGAAAAGGCAGAGGCGCGAGAAGTAGCGAAAAAAGAGAAGTAAGCCTCTACTACTTAGCTACTTATACCGCTATCCGCCAGCGATTCCTTTAAGTTCCCCTTAGTTAATAAACTACTACTTAACTTTAGGAACTCCTTCTAAGAAGATCTAGGTTTTGTTAATAGAAACTTTATAGTAACCTAGGGTAGTAGAGGTTAGATTTAAGTTCCTAGGTGTTTTCTAACTATAAGTACCTCTTCTACTTAATTAAATATCATAGTTTACCGTAGTAGTTCTGATAGTCGAGGATAGCCTCTACTTTATATTCAGCGTTTAGATTAATCAGTTATATTTTAGTAATAAGAGCTAGTAGTACTCTTAGTAGTACTAATTTAAGGAGAGATATATAGAATACTAAGTAGATATTTATTATCTTTAGCAGAGCTAGTTAATAATTAACTAGTCCTTTAACTTTAATAATCCTGAATAGTCCTAGCTTCTTATGATCTAATTTATAACTTAGTTATTTAGTTATGATATTCTTTCTAAGTAAGTAGACTTTATCCCCCTCCTTAAGCGTTAGTCCTATACTACGCTTTCTATTATAATAGATTATAGATCTCTACGTGATAAAGAGAATATCAGCTAATAATTCTTTATAGAGCTATTTAAGCTTACTTACCTATAGTATAGCTTCTTACACGGTACCCTGACCGGCTATTAGTAGGTTATATACCGTAGGATTATACTTATAATTCGTGTAGAATAGTGATACTCTAATAGTCTCTTAATCCGCGCTATTATATATAAACTAAGCAAGTAGGAGTAGTTATACCTAGTCGTCTTACTTATAGTTCATATAACACTAAAGATAAGTCTCTATTATCTAGTTGATTTATTCTATTTATATATTAGTCTAAGGATAGAATATAATTAATATTTTCTGCTTTATTCCTAAGAGCGTAATAAGAGTTTTCTAGAACTTTAAGGTAAAGAGCTTATCTCTATCTAAGATAATTTTATCTAGTATTCCGTAGCTTACGAAGATTATTCTAAGGAATACCTACGCTATTATAGGCGCGTTTTATATTCTAAGTACTAGTACTATATACGTGTATTTCATAAACTTATCTGTTATTATATAGATTAAGTTGTATATAATTCCTATGATTAGATCTTTTAAGAGTAGTAGTTCGACTATGAAATCTAAAGCGATTAATTTCTATAGGCGAGGCGGTATTATTAGTGACTTTATAAGTCTATACGAAGTATAGTATAACGCCTTATTCCGGATATATATATTATATAATACTACTATATCTTTAACTACCTTCCTTATCCCGGGGAAGTAGTATTCCTTAGATAGCTTAGATAATATCTTAGCTACCCCTTAGTATCTATAAGCAGGTAGCTTATATTAGTGCGTAATGAATTTAATCCTATCCTTAGTAGGTATATAAATTTATCCTTAGTATAGAAGTATACTATCTAAGGTAAAGGAGAATCCTTCGCCTAGCTACTTCTTCTATTCAGCTATAACCGGGTTATTAGTATAGCCCCTCTAGATTTTCTTAGCGACCTAGCCTATTAAGGCTAGCTATTAGTAATTAATTATTAGCGAATTACTATCCTTCTATAGTATAATATAGGATTCGTGAGTTTTATTTATAAGATATTCTAGTTTCCTACTTAAAGTGTCAGCTCTAGTGTTTTCTGTTCTCTTAATATAAGAAATTCGAAGTTTAATAGTAGAGAATGTTTCGTACTAATAAACCTGCTATTAGTTTAGTTCCTTAGTAGTTGTAAAGTAAATAAGATTCTTATAGTCCGTTAGGATCTGTACTTTATGAGTAGCGCCCTTGAGGTAGACCTTCTATTCGCGTATTACGTTTATAATTACTAGTAACTTTTTATTATATATATTATAATTAAGTTCTACTAGTAATAGTTTCTGCGAATAGTAAGCGACTAGTTACTATCTTCTATCCTCGCCTAGCTAGCTAAGTATAGCTCTAATAGCGTAGTCCGAAGAATCTATCTCTATATATATTTCTTTATTAGGAGTAAAAGAAGTAAGTACTAGTTCTGCGATAAAAGCCGCTTTAAGTACCTTAAACGCTTTTTATATGCTATCAGACTAGTAGAATTCCTTATCTTTATAGGTTAACTCCGTGAGTAGCCTAGTGATTTTCGAGTAGTCCTTAATAAATCGCCTATAAAAGTTAGTAAACCTAAGGAATAATTATACTTCCTTAATATTCGTAGGCCTTATCTACTTAATAATTACTTTGATCTTTTTAGGATTTATAGCTAATCTTATAGTAGTAACTATATAGCTTAGAAAGATAACCTTATCTATATGGAAGTTATACTTCTCTAATTTAAGTAATAGGTAAGTATCCTCTAGCCTCTAGAGAATAGCTATAATATCCTTTATATATTACTTCTCTAATTTAGAGTAGACTAGTATATTATCTAAATAGTATATACATGTTATATCTAAGTAAGGCCGTAAAATATTATTAATTAGACACTGAAATATAGCTAGTATATTAGTTAAGCCGAAGGGTATAACTATATACTCGTAGTAACTGAAATAAGTGCGAAATACTATTTTTTCTTCTTCTCCTTTAGCTATCTTAACGAGATTATACACTCCTCGTAAGTTAAGCTAAGTGAAAATCTTAGCTCTAATAAGTTTATCCCGTAGCTCCTTAGCTAATAGTAGTATATAACGATCCTTCTTTATAGTGTTATTTAATTGATAGTAGTCGATATATATTTATTATCTACTATCTTTTTTTTCTATAAATAAGATATTACTCCCTTACGGAGATTTAGACTCTCAGATAAATCTCTTCGCTAGGTTTTTATTAATATATTACTTAATCGTTATTAAGTTTATTACCGAATATTCCCTAAGTAGTTAGAATATTAGTTTAGTACTTAGTTCTAACTCGATCTGATAATCATAGTCCTAGTGTTTTAGTAAGGCCTTGATACCTTGTTCCTCTTTAAATAGTACTATAAACTTCTTATATACTAATAGTATATCCTTTATTAGTAGACCCTTATCTTAGTATCCGAGCTCTTCCTTAGAGGTAGTACTAACCTCTCGAATACTTACTACTTCTATTCCCGGTAGATAATAGTAGTCTTAGTAATAACTAAACTTAAGCTTTCCTATCTACTAATTAATAATAGGATTATACTTTTCTATTTATAGTAGCCCTAGGATAATATTATACTTTCTAATCCTAACGATATTAAATTAGATTATTTCAGAGTATCTAGCGATACTTATATAAACTAGAGCAGTCTAAACCTCGATTAGTCTATTAGAGGCAACTTTACTATCCGCTAGTACTAGATAGTATCCCTTATCCTTTACTTTAGTTAATAAGTAGTGCTTAAGTATAATAGTAAGAGATATAAAGTTCCCTTATACCCTAGAGTCTACTATCGCTTAAAGCTTAACTCCCTTAATTTTAACCTCTAACGTAAGATATTTATCTTTAATAGTGGTAAGTTACTATATATAGAAATATTCTTAATATATATTATAGTCGAGGATACTTTCCTATACCCTTCGATTACTATAGCTTAAGCTAACCTTATATACAAGCCCTATTCCGAGTTCAGTATATATTACTAGGTTATATATTTTATAATAGTACCGGCTGTTATTATTAATATAGACTTATATCCTATTATATCAGTTCTTAGCTATGATTTCCTATTCCTTGCTCACCTTTAGTAGCGCGCTAGTGTTAAGAATAATAGTATTCTAGAGTAGTAAGTACTATATAAAAGTCGTTAGTCCTTCCTAGCTGCCGGCTATTCTTTATCTGATATACTTATAGTCCCGGTAGACTACTTTATACCTTACCCTTTATAATAGACCCCCTAAGCTAATAAGGCCTAGTTCTTAATAAGTAACCCCGGTAGCTATATTAGTCTAGTAGTAAGTGTTATAGCTAACTTAATATAAGCTCTCTTCTCTTTAAGTAACTTCCTAAGTTTCACTTACTCTTAGTCCTAAGAGTTCAGGTTAAAGTAGCTTTAGTTCTAGAGTCTACTCAGGTTCTTAAGCCTTCTCCTCGCTATCACTTAGTATTAGCTTTATATTATTATCCGGCTTAGAGCTATTATTATCTTAATATACATAGTCCTTAGGGGGCGTACTAATAATAGTTTACTTAAGCTAATCTATAACGCTTACGGAATCTCGCTTATTATTATTAGAATCGCTTAACTAAGTATAGATATAATTCTCCTTAAGCTTATCTATAGTTATATATTAATATATCGCAGTAAGTTATCATATTAATTCATTATAAGAGCTATATCCTATTATATTAGTATATTTCTTATCTGTCCACGACTTCTTTTATTAATAAGAGCTAGCTATATAACTAGAAAAGCTATACTCGAAGTATAGCTTCTTTTCTTATCGCTTACTTATAACTTTCTTAGATAGCCCGCTACTATATAGCTTTCCTTAATAACTTAGCTTCCGGAATATCGTATTAAGTTCTATTTCCCGAGAGTAGAATAGTTTCTTATTATTACCCCCTTTTCTTTAGTATATATATATCCTAGAGTAGTATTAGCCTTTCTTCTCGAGTACCCTCTCGTAGTTTTAGTTATTAATCTTAATAGCTATCTCGATAAGTTCTTATAAGTTAGTAAGTATATCTGATCTTACTATCTTATCTTTCACTTTATCTTTTAACCCTTTATAGTACTATACCTAAAGGGCGTTATTATTCTAGTTAGTTTAATTCGCGAATTACTAGAAGGTAGTAGTATATATAGTTACTAACCCGACTTACTTTAGGTTCTAGATATTCTATTTAGTGGTATAGTTCTAATTAATATTACTAAAGACGCGGTTAATCCTATACTCGAAACCCTTAAAAGTTATAAAGATCTTCTAGGATTCCTTAGTTATTACTATAGAGACTCTCTTATCCTTAGTCTAGTTCTAAATATAGTCTGAGAAGAAGGTCTTAATCTAGTTAAAAGTAGATCCCCGGAGGAAAGATAAAGCTTAAAGGACTTTATTAGTCTCTATAGTGAACTAGTAACTATTAAAGCCTGTATAGAGCTTAACCTAAGTAAAGTATACTCTAAGCTTAGATCGGTCTCTATAGTAGAGATCCGGGGCAGCGATCTTAGGTATATTCTTTAGGTTAAAGACTTTAGTAGGAGCTAAGTAATCGTTTGATAATCCTTTAATAGAGGATATATTATCTTCGTGAGTTAGTACCTCTAATAAGAAGGTGCTTAAAGTATAATAGTCCGGTATTTACTTACTATAAATACAGAAGGCTATAGTTAATCTCTAATAATCGAGAGATAGGTGTATTATATAGATAGAAGATAGTTACTAAGTATTAGAATACTATTTAAAGTTAAGCACGAAGCTCCTATCTAATAGTAGATATACCGGTCTTATATAGAACCTTTGTTCTTCTTAGATCCCTTAAGATACTACGATCTAAGGCTCTAGGAACCTTAGATCCTATAGTTCTAAAAGCTCTATGCTATCATATGATATATAGTCCCGTGATTCTATTCCTAGTTCTTAGCTTCTCTATATAGTAAGGCTGCCGAGCCTCAGGGCTAAGACACACGTAATACTCCTTCTAAGTGCGTTCGTAATATATACTTACCTCTCGATTATTAGAGATCAACTGCAGCCTTCTGTATTTATAGCGAGTAAATACCGGACTGTTATATATAAAGTTACTTTTAACTCGTTCTTACGATTAAATACGTGGTAATTAAAGCTTTAAAGCTATATATTTATGTGCTAGAAAAGCTATATTTAGCTAAAAGTAAAGAGCTAGCAAATAGTCACTTAAAGGGTTACTAGTATATAAAGACTATATCAAAGGGGGCGGCATCGGCGGATATTAATATAAAAAGGTATTTAAAGGCTAATATAGTGTCTATAAAGAGTATTAAGCTAATTGATATCGTTTTAAAAATAACGATTCGTTATAATACGTCTTCTAGTACTTTTTTTCCCCTTACGCCTTTAACGACTAAAGCTCTGAATAAGCTATAAGCTCTTTTAAAAGGTTAACTTAATAAAGAATAAAAGGTTTATCGATTATAGTTAATTTATCTTTAATATCACGTCTTTAACGCTTTAAATCGTCTAAAAAAAGGTAATAATATTTACTATTGTTAATAAAGTAAAACTTTATAGTATAACAACAAGAACTAACTTTATAGGCTTATTATACTTAAATAACAGTTATAATCTCGTGTATAGTTCTCTTTTTAGCCTTTTAATTCTTTTTAACTTCCTTTAAAAGATAAGTTATTATAGTACGTAGCTTTTTTGCTATTAAGCTTTCCTCCTTTTAATACATACGCTTTAAAATAGTAATAACTAAAGCTTTTAAAGTAAAAGGGTCTTTTTAAGGTAGTTAAACTATATTTTAAGGTATTTATGTGATATTAAAGTATATTTAAAGCTTTTCTTACTTTAATTTCCCTGTAATTCAAGCTTATTTAATAAAGTAGTTAAAATCAGCCTTATTAACGATATTATATTCTGTAAGGTTTTAAACGTTTTTACAAGTATTATACTAGTAAGTATAATCTCTTTATAGTAGAGAAATACCTCTTGACTTAATCGTAATATTTACTAACGTCTTTATAGCTTTTTTAATAGATTTATAAGTAACTCTAATACCTAGCTTATTTGTTACTTTTTTTATTATACTACTTATTTACTTACTATTAAAGTATTACTAAATCTTAAAGTTTATAGCTTATATTTTAATCTATAAAAGTATAAGAGACTATATAATAAAAGGTTCTAATAAAGGAAGAGTTTATAGAATCAATAAAGGCTTAAAAGGTAAAAGGAAGAGTAGTAATAAAAGCTTTACTAATCTTACAGCTAACACAACTACTCTTACACTTAAATTAAGTATAAAAGCTAAAGTACTAATAGTAAAACTGATAAAAGAACTATTAACTTAACTTATACTAAGTTTAAGGGTTATTTTAAGTACTACTAGTAGTAAAGGAAGTAAAGTATATAGAGCCTTTTTTTTAAAAGGTTTCCCTTAACTATTTCAAGCTTTCTTTAAAGGTATATTTAAGAATATTAAATGAAAATAAAGAGGGGAGTTTAAGAGCTTTAAAATAACCTAATTTAAAGGCAAATCAATAGAGATTTAATAAAGTTGTAAAGGTTATAATTCTAAGTTATTATCTTTTAGTAGAGTCTATAGTAAAAGTCAGTAAGTCGACGTTATTTACTGAAGAATCACGCCAAACTGAAGAATAGCTGTACCAAGGCTATTGTAGCACAAGGTACTGTAAGACTAGCATAGCAGTCCATGTAAGGCATCGCTTCGGGTATAATCGGGGCAGCCAGAAACCTTTAGATCATGATTTTAGGCTAAATTTACTTCTCCTGAGAATTGATGAAGCTGAACGATCAGGCAAGAACGTTTGACAAAAAAACGCAGGGAGGTGAACACGCCGCCGTAGTTCGGATAAAGTCAATTCAAGCCCATTTTTTCCCCGATTGAAGCTTAGGTATATTTAAGCTCCGTGCCCCCTGAAAGATTCAACCACAGTACAGTAGGTACCAATTCCCACAAAAAGGAAGACAATCTTCCTCTCCGAGTATGGTTACGTTTCCGACAAAAGGAATTATCAGGGGACCGAATTCTCCAATGCTCTCGACAAACGCAAATCACAATGCTACATCGAGCAAACCTTGATTGATCTGTCCAGACCTCTGGAAAGACCTTCTCAAATCGCTAGTCCGCTGGCCACCACTGCTGAGGTATTTTATATAGCTTGCAAATACATCTTATATGCATTCATAGTCTTAAGGCTGCCTGCCTGTATCTACCTGTCTGTTGGAAATGGTCATCTAGGTTCATATTACCAGAAATTTGGACTTCTTGGTCTGCCTTCCTTATCCAGAGATCGAGATGCGGATTCCTCGTCATCCTTCTTGAGTTGCCCCTTCGGCTTGGCCCACGTCCAGGGGGATCTTGAATATGAGGAAGCTGGACAGGTGTTGATATGGGATTTGCCGGTTTGGTCCCTCAACACCGCTACCAGTGCCAGACGGCCACGATGAATATAGTGACCGGATTCGCTGCTATCCAGTAATAAAGAACGGATGGCAAGACCCTGAGCGTGACTCCTGATTCCACGGGCTTGAAGAATGGGGGAGGAAAATATGGTCTGACGGCGAAATGCGTAATACTAAACTTCAAACCGGCGAGGACTAAATTACTGTGGCTGGTACGCAAAGCAGCGTAAGGAATGAGATGGTGGTGATGGAGTCAATGTTTACGATGTGATATCTTTGCATCGCGCTGTTGAGTTAGATTGTATGCCTGTTCTTGGTAAGCGGGATGTTCTTAATACAAAATATAGTTGAACTTACAAGACTGATTTCATTATCTTTTCTTATCAGCAGTAGTCTCGTTCTAAAAAATCACTCTCGAAGCGCACAAACTGGGTGCGGAGCAGCACCTTCAATTGCCTAATCGGACCATCACATGACCATTCATCAGCATGCTGAAATTAACCAACATCCAGCGCTTAACTCTCAAGGCCATCACTCAACAACGATCAACATCAGTATGCGCCAAATTTCAATGGTTATAAATGAGGCGGAACTATGAAAACAGACAGTACAATTCAAACAGAGGAATGTCCTCTTATACTCCGCTCCGCAACGAGGGAGACAGTGAACCTCCAAAGAAAATGACGACCTTCGTCTTGCTGCGTCGGCGCTTACAATGGAGACACATGCTTGGCTTTCTGGCTGTTGTCACTCTAAGTCTCTGGCTTCTAATGTACGCTCGTGGAGAGTCGGGAGATCAACACAAGTTACCTATCAAGTTAGGCAATCGACCTAAGGTCACATTACGTCAAGGGCGTTTCCTGGGTGTTGAGCTTGAGGACGGGTATTCGCAAACGCTAGAAGCGTTTCTGGGTGTTCCATATGGGCTATCAACTGAAGGTCTGAGGAGATTCAAGGCCCCTGTTCGTGTTGATGCTTCGGAAATGGAATTCGATGCAGGGGAATTTGGTGACAGATGTCCCTCTGGCGCGGGAGCCGGTCAGAGCGAGAATTGCTTGAATCTTAATCTTTACAGACCGAAAACGAGAAATCCTGGTGCGAAATTGCCTGTTGCGGTACACATTCACGGCGGGGCTTTCAATGGCGGTATTGGAGATAGTTCGTGGCAACTTTCCCACTTCACGGCATGGTCGGCTGAGCCAATGATCGCGATATCTTTCAGCTACCGAGTTGGTGCTCTCGGATTTCTGCCTTCTAAAATTATGGCAAAGGAAGGCCTGTTGAATGCTGGATTGAAAGACCAAGAGTTGCTGCTTGAATGGGTACAGGAGAACATTGATGCATTTGGAGGCGATCCTGGCAATGTGACTATTATTGGTTCAAGTGCTGGGGCACATTCAGTGAGTCAGATGCTTTCATTCCATTTGAACACCCGAAAGTATCCCAAGCCTGTGTTTTGAGATATGTATCAGGTGTTCTCTCTTCTCTGTAATGCGTCCTCACAACCATTGGCACTAACAAATTTCAGATTGGTCACCACCTGTTGCACAACACAGACAAGGCCCCTCCATTCGCTCGAGCAATCCTCGAGTCTGGAGCCGCCACTGCAAGAGCAGTCTATACCTACTCAAACCCCCTCCACGAGATACAATTCAAGGAATTCCTCGTCGAGCTCGGCTGCGACTCCGTCCCTGAAGAACGTCTCATCACCACTCTTCGCGGCTACAGCACCTCCGAGATCAAACAGGCCTCCGAAGCAATCTTCAATAAATACAATCCCTCGGTCCGCTGGCCATTCCAACCAGTTATCGATGGCAAGGGTGGCATGATACCCATCCGTCCCATCGATGCTTGGAAAGCCGGCAAATGGCACCAGGTCCCCATCCTGACCGGCTACAACACCAACGAAGGTACATCTTTCGTGCCCTCAAACGGCAAAACAAATAAGGATTTTACAGATTTCTTCACCACGCTGCTGCCCGGTTTAAGAAAGAGGGACATTTCCGAGCTGGAAGACGTCTATCCTGATCCGACGAAGGACCGCCATTCAAAGTACGTAGAGAAACGTCCAGGTGTCGGGGCACAATTCACACGCATGGAGCAAGCATACGGGCACTTTGCCTACATCTCTCCCGTCAGACAGACAGTGCATTACGCAGCACCAGGCCCAGCTCCCATCTACCTGTATCATTTCGCCGCAAGCAGCAGCGTGAAGGGCGGCGCGGCACATGGGAATCATATCCCGTTCGTGATGCACACTCCTGGTGTGAAAGACAAGTCTAAGACTGTGTATGAGATTTCGGGACATATGCATGCGTACTGGACGAGTTTTATTACGAGTGGTGATCCGAATAAGGTGCCTGGCAGGTATGCGAACAGGA
This sequence comes from Cadophora gregata, assembly GCF_030347475.1. Taxonomy (NCBI): domain Eukaryota; kingdom Fungi; phylum Ascomycota; class Leotiomycetes; order Helotiales; family Ploettnerulaceae; genus Cadophora; species Cadophora gregata. The sequence continues at coordinate 1,335,750 of NW_026695935.1, read as the reverse complement.
GGAATTGGCCGGCGTATGTTAGGGCCGGTGGTGAGGATGGGAAGGGGAGGAAGGGGGGCGAGGGAAGGCTGTTGGTGTTTGGTGAGGGGAACGACGAAATTGCTGGGGGAAAGGGAAAGGGTGTTGTGGTGCAGCTTAAGGATGATGGATTTGCCGCTGAGGAATCGGACTATTGGTGGGCCAGGACGGAGCTATTTGAATTTTGAGGCAAGGGTACGATGGAAATTGTTTATCGTTAAGGTTGACGTGATAGGATTAAATGATATCAACACATCTATCGCTTACCTATTTCAGGATAACATATGTATAGAAAGGGAATACGAAAAATTGCTGTTCACAGTTCTCGATTATTGCCTATAAAATACTCCTATCCTATCTTATAAAACTCCGGAGCGTATTCTGTCAACCATCCCTTCTCAATCTTTGTCACATCCCGGATAAAGGTCTTACTCCCCGTCTCCATCACCTCATGAAAGATAACCCAATCCGCCTTCCGATTAAACATCAGCGAGCTCGGATGAGCATGCAAGACAGTCCCACCGGCTACATTTCTAAATGTTCCATCGGGCTGCATCTTAGCCGCATGAGCAAAGAAGCCCGTGGTAAGACATCGTCGGATCTGCTCTCCTTTGGAAGGCCCTCCGACGGACAGCGGTGTCTTATTTGCGTTAGATGAGAGCGTCTCGTCGACGGCGATGCCGAATCGTTCGAGGTAGCGTTTGAGCTGCGCGCGGATGCTGACCGCTCTTGTCATGGCCTTGAAGTTAATGTAGTTGTCGTGGCAGAAGCGCGCTTCTTTCTTGCCTTTGCTGACGAATGCTTGGTATACATTTAGAAGCGTGATATGATCACCTTCCTCTACAGCGAACTTCCGCCGTGCGGTCTCCATGCGTTTCTTCTCGCCGTCGTGGTGAAACCAGATATTACCTCCTAAGCTTGTCATGGCGGCTATAGTCAGGATCTCGCTGAGGCAGCCAAATGAAGAGGCGGAGAGAAGTGTTTTCGCCATCATGGGCTCGACTGCTAACTCGGCCATTCTGACTCCGAGCGGCTTGGTGAGTTTGGCGTAGTCATCCAGTGCGCCGAGTGAGTAGAGGAGCTCGAGAGCTCGTATGACTAGCTCGGCGGGTGGTGCAGTAATGAAGTCAAACCTTACAATATTGTCGATGCCGAGGGCTTTAAGCTGTAGGATTACAGGAGCGAGATTTGAGCGCTGGATTTCTGGTACTGTTGCAGCATCTAATGCGTCGAAGTTGCTTTCCGTGTAGAGGCGGTAGCATTTTCCGGGTTTGGTCCGGCCTGCACGGCCTGCTCTTTGGGTAGCAGATGCTTTGGAGACGGGCGTAGCTGTGAGAGTTTCGATACCCGTGAGTGGATTGTATGCTCGGAGTTTGACGAAACCTGTGTCTACAACATACACAATGCCATCAATAGTGACTGAAGCTTCTGCTATGTTGGTCGAGAAAATCACTTTTCTCGTATTATCAGGTGCCTCTTCAAATACGTACATTTGCTGCTCAGTCGATAGTCCAGCGTAGAGGGGCAGCGGCATGATTGTTTGGGCCCGTGGATGGAGTTCAGCTGCTCGCTCCGAGATGGCTTTCACGGCTGAATCTATTTCTTCTCTTCCTGTCAAGAAGACTAGAATATCCCCCTCTGGTTCTTTGGTGTGGATATCAAATACTGTTTGAACTGCCTTCTCGAGATAGTCCTCGGCAGGAGTTTCGAGATATAGAACATCGACTGGATACATCCTGCCCTCGAGGTTGATAATCCTTCCAACGTCACCACCAAAACCATTATCTTTCGGGTTCGAGCTGCCTGATATCAGATCATCCAGCGTCATAGGATCTGATCCTGAAGGCTTGGGCTGCAATTCTGCATCACCCATAAAGAACTTCAAGAAATCCTCCGCCTGGAGGGTAGCACTTGAAATAATAATTCTGAGATCCTTCGGTCTTCTCTTCAAGATCTTTTTCAAGACACCAAGAAGTACGTCAGTGCTGAGAGACCGCTCATGAGCTTCATCGACCATGATTACGGAGTACCGTGAGAGCAGAGGGTCAACAAGTGCCTCTCGCAGTAGCAAGCCATCTGTAAGAAATTTGATGCGCGTAGCAGATGAGGTGACATCTTCAAATCTGATGGAATAACCGACTTCCTTGCCAACTTCACATCCAAATTCTTCTGCTACTCGGACCGCAACAGTAGTCGCGGCGACTCGACGAGGCTGAAAGTGTTAGTGGTAGTATTCGAGCATAATACAAGTTCGAAACATACCTGTGTAATAGCAATTATTTTGCCATCGGAACACCATCCTGCTTGCTCAAGGTACTGAGGAATCTGTGTCGTTTTCCCCGAGCCAGTCTGGCCAACGACTATGGTGACAGGGTATGTCTCAATGAGGTAGAGAAGGCTTTGCCTGTGCCTGGCAATTGGAAGAAGAGAGGCTGGCTTGTGCAGGGACGGGATGAAGCTGGCAGCGAGGTCGAATTCTGCCATGACGGGTAATATCACATGCTGAAAGTACTCAATTTTATGATGACTGGAGACTCCTCCCTTCGTCTCCCTGTAGCACAAGGCTGCATGAAGAGGCTGAGAGACGGATAGAAAAATACCCACCTAGCCGGACGTTGATGGCCTGGAACAGCTTGACGTGCCTGAGGCTGAGGCGCGTAGACACAACACGTCGGTCAATTTTCGAGACTTTCGATCCCGTTGGTTGCGCGTTGATCATATCATATCATATCTCACGACAATAACAATCCTTCCTTCGTGCTACATTTACGACTTATCTTCGCCTGAGAAATAGGTACCTTAATCCCTTGTCGTGGATGTTCATTCTATTAGATATGAAGTGATTTCGGGAAAAAAGAAGGTGCGCTTGGCAGCGGATGAGGTCCGCGAATCGCAAATTACAAAGACCCTTCCCAATTATATTGTGCAGTTCCATTGTGCAGTCGATATTGCGCGCCACCGGCCAACAGCGTCAATCTCAATCTCTCCTAGGCCACCAATCAAGCGGGCCCCCCAACAGTCAGCGACAGCGACGTCCCGTTGTGGGCTTGTGGCAGTGCGTGAAGAAATATGCTGCCTGTGGCTTCAGCTAGGTATGCAACTGAGTAAGGGGTAAATTCCTCTGCTGTTTATGTTGATTAAGGTGTCGACCAACGGCAGAGATGAGCAGGAAGCCGCAAGGACATCTGCACTGAGAGCATCTCCAGAATCTGGCGACATCCCACATCATGATTGATCTCCGGCAACCGAGCGATATCATGCACATGCACTCCCTCCCAACTTGACTTGCAGGCTGTCGTCGACACAGATGAAGCGTCAAAAGTGGCAGACGAATCCCGCCGCCTGAATTTGACGGGGGGCGTCGGATCCCTGACGCCTGCCAGGCTTGCGTACCTGGAGCTTGACTGGTCCTAGCCTAGCCTAGACCCCGATGGTAGCTCAGGGGTTCCTTCTATCCCCAGCGCCATTCTTCGTGTGCAAGTAAGTAGTAGTCTGGTTATGGTTAAGGAAGATCTATGATTAGATCGGCTATTATCCTTTACTTTGCGCGCTGACTTTCCCTTGAGGTCCATGAAATCGCTGCTTGTGACCACAGCTGCCATGTAGGAGTGTCGTATCGTATCGTATCGTATCGTATCGTATCGTATCGTATCGTATCGTATTGTATCGATTATTCTGTACTTTCGTACTGTAGCAGATTAGAGTTAACTTCAACAACGTTCCTGCAAGCCTCCCTGGTTCGGATGCTCTCGCTCTCATCGTGAAACTGCGAACATTCGCTGCTCCGCCGTCTCATTTCGCCGGCCATTCTGGATGCCTGTGCTGCAGGGCCTGTACTCCACTTCCAAGCCCGCGGCAGCCAATACAGGCCCTGCCCACCGAATTGAGACTCCACTGGCCCAGGTCAAGCACGCCTGGCCGCTGCCAGTGCCTCGCCCCGTCCAATCCCGTCCAATCCCGTCCAATCCCGTCCCACGCCAACCCGCCCAAGCCCAAGCCCAAGCCCAGCGTCTTTCGTCTGATTGATCCCTTTCTCGTTGAACTTCTTCTCGTCCTACAACTGCTTCATCAACCTCACGAACGACAGACAATTCGACTGACACAGAGCCTGCCAGCCGGGCCAGCCATTCCTTTTGGTCTTCGACCAGTTCGCTCCCTACTCATGTTCTCACCATAGTCACTCCTTCGAGTAATCTGATCTTCATCGCCAGCCCAGCCGTCGTGTTGCTGTTGCTGTAGTTGTTGTTGTTGTTGTTGTTGTTGTTGTTGTTGTTGTTGTTCTGCATTGCATTGCATTCGCACGTCGTCTACCTCTGGTTTGAAGTCGTTTCAATATTACACTCAACATATTCACGAAACAACCTTTCATCAACGCCATATAGCCGAGAAAGTAATTGCTTCTTACAACGAACCTCATCCGAAACGATCGCTCCTTCCCTCACGACCTTCGATTCCCGAAAGCTATCGCCGCGCCTTTTCCAGTCTCCATTCTTCGTCCTCACTTCTCGGCCTATTGGCGCCTTCGCCCAGCACTATTATTCGCAATGGATAATCATCACATATCGAATATTCCTAGGCTGGGCCCGCGGGTTCCTGTTCACCCAGAGGCCATTGGAAGAATGGAATCAATGATGAACATCGCTGTACCTAACCGTGTTGTGGAGCCGCGCGCCGACTCAACCTCTCCTTCAGCTGAAACTAGCAGCTGTGGAGCCAATGCCTGCGAGAAACCTACCAGTAGTTCGAACTTCACAATGCCCATTGTCCTGGGAATCGTGTAAGTATTCTGTGCCGGCTATTCTTCCAAATCTGCCCTCTGACATGTCCTCTAGCATCCCAGTGGTCGGTGCATTGATATGCTTTGCTATTCTCCACCGTCGACATGTCCGAAAGCAGAGAGAGGAGGATGCCAATGACCAACATGCATCTATGGATTTTGGTTTAGGAAACGTGCCACAACCAGGAAGACCAAAGCGAGGACCACCAGCTGGGTTGGATTTTGGAGATGAGAAGCCAATCGGCAGGAGTGGGAGACAGATGTCAATGGATATGGGAATGCAGAGTCCGTATCTGCTGCCACCGGAGCTTCAGAACTCTCGAGAATCCCTTCATTCGCTTTCGAGAACAATCCACGAGCAGGAAGACCCTTACCGACCTGTGAAGGAGTACTACCCTGGCGATGGGATCTCTGTGCGGTCACAGTCGAAGCAAGGCTCGTCCATCTACACGGGCTCAAGTGCTGCCCCTTCGAGACTTCAAGAGCTGGGAACGTCTGAGTTACTCGCCAATGCTGGACAAATGCCACGAAGCACTCCTCCATCTACAGCATACCCACCACGACAAAACTCGTTGCCGCAAAGCAATGCTTCGATGAGCCCTATCAACCAGCGATCTAGTAACTCCTTCTCACCTCCGCCATACCCAGTTGAGCCAGCTCAGGCCCATATACCAGCTTCACCGGCTGATGTGCAACGAAAAGGTCTCCCAACAAACCCTTATCCCGGTCAAGGTCTAGGAGCCCCAATCGCGCCAGAGAATCGTGAATCTTATGCCAGCAACACGGATCCCGCCGGTCTCAGAAAAAGCAATAACTATCTTGGAATGATGATCGATGCTCGTGAGCCGTCGCCTGCACCGGCACCGGCACCTCAAGAACTTGAGGGTACTGTTCGCAGGCCTGTGCTTGCTCCGCTCAACACGCTTCCAGCTAGTCCAAGACCTGCTCGTAAGGACTCGATGCCAGCTCAACCACAAGCCCAGGTTGCGATTGTGGAGAACGCTAGCGAGTATGGTGATGGTTTCCAGGTTACACCTCCATCTCCTGGTCGTGAGAATGCAGAGATGATGCGCGGACAAAGATATTCTATGGACGTTCCTCCTGAGGAATTCGCTCAAGCTGGATTGGGCGCCACTGGTTTTGATGCAAAGCGACTATCGATGGGTTTCCGACCTTTGCCTCCCAACGTTGTAACTGAGTCGGACGACCCTGAGATCAGAGCCAATAGAATCCGCTCATTCTACAAAGAATACTTCGATGACTCTAAGCCTGCTCCAAAGGGACAGTACTACGAGGATTACGACGAGAACTATATGGGTGACGCCACTTACTACGACCCAGACTCGAACGCGTTTGTCATGCCATACGCCGAACCTATCACTAGACGAGCAATGACACCACCACCGCGCGGGCCACCAAGATTCCAAGGACAGGGTCAGCCTCGAGGACGACAAGGCTCTATGGGAGCTATGAGTGCTAGTGGAATGCGTGGACCTCCTCCAGGACCAAGAGCCTACTCGTCAGCCTCAGGACGGATGGGCCCTCCTGGAGGACCTAAGCGACCACTCCCACCACCAGCTCCTTTGAACACTTTACCCACTCCTTCTAAGCTCCGAGATGACAATTTTGCTTTCATGGGTGCTATCGATTTCGCTCCTCCCTCAACTTATCGTGATCGAGTGGCAGGTCGTTCAGAGAGTCCTCTTGGTGAGAGACGTCCATACTCCCCAATGGTGCCAGCATATGCTCCTGTGGTGAGCGCGTTTGATGAGCTTGCACCAATTCCTAGCCCGTAAGTCATATATATCCCATACTCATCCAGGAAATGAAAAACTAATATTTTCATAGACATCTGCTTAGAAATTCTGGGACATTCACCTCATTGGACTTTGCACCCCCAAAGAAGTTCAGAGACCAGGATAATATGAGTGATGCTGGCAGTATTAGAAGCAACCGTAGCGGGATCTCCACAACCCAACTCAGTGCTATTCGTAGTGGAGCTTACCGTATCAGCCGGATTCCGCAAGATGTAGTCTTCAGCAAAGATGATCTAGCAACCACTCTCAAGCCTCAATGGGGCATGCGAGCAGGCTCTTAGATGTTATGAGTTTCAGTAACGACGATTTCGTTTCTTCGTGGTACTTCCCGCTTGGGCAACCACATTCCCGGCATTTGAGCGAGCATATTTTGATTCCATCATCCCACACGACATCCACTGTCCCGTACAACAGCAACAGCATCTCATGTGTGAACGAGCTGGCCGCGTTTGTGCATGAGCAACCGGTTCTCCAGAGGAGGTTTACGTACTGTCAACCACTCTCGTCTAATGTCTTTCTTGTAATAGATGGTATGGGAGCACTCAGGGATATTTGTTTTTAGGAGTGACGGGACTTGAGCGAAAGGTAGAGAGAGAGAACTGCATATAGAGAGATGCCTTTGCACAAACAGACTGGATAAATCATCAGAAGTTCCAAGTCTTGTATAGTATCACAAAATGGCATTGGAATGATTCTTTTGATCACAAATAAAATCTCTGTCTGCTACTGACTTGACTGAACTTAATTTATGTTGTATTTTTGTTGCAGCGAAGTCGGCTCTTCATTGCAAAGAAACATGATAGTGTAAAAAATCCTTTATCGATTTCTGCGAGATTAATGCTAGTCGTTGATCTTCTAGATGCCTGCTCTCGTCAAACTAGTCCATATGATCATGTCAACAAATAAAGACATAAGAACTGCATCCTGAGTCCTCAGTCATCCATCGTCTCACCACTCACCTCGCTTGTTTCCCCGTACAACCCCACAGCAAATCATCATCCAACAACTCGGGCTCCAAGCTTGATAGCAAAACAACTAATAGTTTTCATGGGGAGGATATGACCTCAGCGATTGAACATCGATACGTAGAGACGATCGTCCCCTTGGACCAGATCACTGGATACCGAGGATCGAGGTTCGGGTGCCAGAGGGGAGGGCCGTCACGAGGATGGGGGAAGACGGGGTTCTGGGTTGTTGATTTCGCTTGTTAGGTAAGTAAGTGCTCTGTACGTGGGCGGATTTTTTTTTTTTTTTTCGAGGATTACATCATATTTCTTTCAGCGAATGTCTGCTCCTGTCAATTTGGGCTGTAATTCCGAAACTGTGAAAGCAAATATCACTAAAGGTACCCTAGGGTTAAGTACGTGAAAATGATAAATCTTTCTAGTATCACGTTTTCCACTCACAAGCGGACCTCAACAACCGGCCGGAAAAGGGGCAACTCAGATTTAGTTGTCGCAAGGATCCGAGTTATTTACTTGGCGCGCCGCCCCATAATTCTCCCAAACCATCGAATTCCGGATCCATATTGGTTTTAACTGTACAGGCATCATCCGACGAACCTGCCTTATCCGTCTGACGTCAAAGCATATCTCGGATGAAAAGAAAGGCTTGGTATCGAAAGATATGCTTGCGAGGGCGGGAGACACAACAAAAAGGAAAAAGGGAACAGTAGTTTTAAACATGCCTTGTGCGAAGACCCTGGTGGCGCTCCTGGGGCTGCCTTGTTTCCTTGGTGAGTGGTCAATGGTGTTTCGTCAGGCGGGGGGAAGAGGATTTGTGCATGCATGCATTGTGCAGTGATGTTATGTTTAATCTCCGTGTATTGCTGGGATTTGGGGGTTCGAGATGCTGGGGTTGGGTGGTTTGAATTTTTGGAGTGTGAATGGAGGCATGGATGGATGAGGGGGGAAAAGTCTGGACTCTGGAGAGATGATGGGGAGGGATTGTTCCAAGGAAGAGGACATGTCAAATCCTGTGATGGGAGTTGTAAAGGAGGTCATGGGGATTAGGTTTATCCGTCGCATTTACGCATGCTAATAATGCTTGGAATTTTGGTGAGGTGAGTTTTGGTAGAGGTGCTGGTTGGATGGGGCTTGCAGGGCTTGATATTATAGGGATGGGATTGACAGTTGGACTGCTGGAGGCTTGAATGTCAGAACGAAGAATTGGAGCTTGACGGTGCTGGGAGTATTTGATGTGCTTGCGAATTTGCGATTGGCATAGTAGGGCGTTCGGAGCTGATGAGGATAACAAGAAGAGGATGCGGCTGTGGATATCCAGGGATGGCTTTCCATCTTTTAGTTGAGGCTGGTGACTATTATTTGGGATGGAATGGGCTTCCTCTCAGAGGCACTCCCTCGAAATCCCGAGAGGATGGATGTGGCTATCCTGTAAGGCGCTGACATACATCGTGAATAACTCCTTCTGATCGGAAGTGGTTAAGAAACTACTTCTTCCATTCCTTCCAGGTGCGTTGTACATTTGCTTAATCGAGCTGATATAGCTGCGATGACGGCGAAGTGTGCATGCTTTAATGGATTCTGTGCCTTGGAAATAGTCTGTTCGGTTGCATTGCGGTGTGGTAATAAGTACCTATCTTGTATTATCTTGACTGGATTATTACCTGCTTGCATAGCCAAAGAGTGAGAACACAAGGACCAAACGATAGAAATTGATGACTTGATGATTTGATAATCTACTAAGTGCCGGCTCGTTTCGACCAGGGCGAGTTAGACGATGCTTTATGCAAGGAGTGGAAGTATCTGATGTGAGATGAACATCGCAGGCAAGTAAGTCCAGCTACTGGCAGACGCTCACAGCGATCATGTTTCCGCCACAATTTCGATCAAACACACTATGCCCGTGATGTCTCTCTTCGATACATGCACATCTTTCTGACGTTTGTGCGAATGAGAAGCTCGAGGCGAAAATAGCAACGTTGCGGCTTCTTAGAGCTTAGATCTCGAGAAGCGTCAGCACAGCCTCACTAACGTGCATACAGTTCAGCGCTCGTCGTCGCCAATAATTGCGAGGCTCGACAGTCGTTGGGGATCACTGCAGCAGCCTACAGTATGAGAAGGTCTGTTGGCCGCCTAAACGCAGTTCCTGGATCTGATTCGGGCTTTTGGTGAGAGCTGCAAGAAACCAGTAGTCATCGTGGCGACACTTGGAGCACGCAGTACAGTAGTGTCGGTGCCGGCGAGGAGATCGCTCGTATGTTTGCCAGCTTGGCCATTACCAGCCTAGATAGCTTCTCGCGCGCTTCTTCAGCATCATCGTGGGCCATACTGTCCATACAACCGTGGCCCTAGTCCCGGATCATGAGCTTTCTTGGCCGTGCTTGTGGCCGTATTTGCCTCTAGCGCTCTTTAGTCCCTCCCTAGGTATCTTTTCATCTCATCGTCGCCTGTTTGGACAGACTCGTGTTTGGTCCGCTTTTGCTCGTGCGCTGCGCTGCGCTGCGCTGCGCTGCACTGCACTGCTCTGCTCTGCTCTGCTCAGGGTCCCAGACCCAGAGTCTTGTCTTGCCTTGGAAGTAGGATCCGATCCAACTTGAACAAAACTTCCTGCATCCCCCTCCATAATTGACTTGATTTCCTTGTCCTCCTCATACCTCTCAAGGAGTCTGAAAGGTGCAGCACAAACTATCAATTTGCTGTCGCGCGAAGCCTCTCACTATCGAACCATCATCGTCGCCGTCGCCGTCGCCGTCGCCAGCTGTCATTGTCGCGAACATCATTCCTTATTCGATCCTGCAAATCTGCCGTGGTCCCTCCGACGCCGCCCCAACTCGAAAATCTAATTTCGCTGCACGCACGAGCAGCCTGAGTTCCTGGGCATCCGCATTCCTCTGCCCAACCCTTCTCCTTCTCCTTCTCCTCTCCCCCTCCTCTCCCTCGCCTGTCTCACCTCATTTCAACTCAGCCGGGACCCGCCCAATCCATTCGCTGTGCGCTCGTGCTGCCCCCTTCCACTCGACTCGCACCTCGCCCTCGTGTCGCCCTCCCTCCACAGCGAACGAACGACTTTCATTTTCATCCTCATCCGACAACCTCACCTTCACCTTCAAACATTTCATCGTCGCTGTTGACGATCCATCCACGGTTCAGGGCAGAGGACGCATTCGCTTGCAGTTCACTCGGCCAATTCGTTCATCCCCCGAGTCCCCATTCACCCCATCCGGTCTTTTCTTTCCACCCCGTACCGTGTGAGCTGCCGCTTGGCGCCACTCACAAACCTTCGTCGCCCCAACCCCATCCACGAACAAACACAGAGCGGCTTCAACGCTCTTTCCAGACGCGAAACAGTCCCAGTACTGGCTTTCCGCTGCAGCAAACCTAGATCCAAACCTGAGGTACGATATGACGCGCCTCCAGACCGCTGCAATAATAGCAGATGGTCGCACCATGATTGTTCGTTCTGATTGCTGACATCCGCCATGTATAGACGTCCCCGGAAGCTCGTCTTCAGACAGTTCGCAATGGCTTCCAACTCTACTTCAAGTACGGATACCGGTGTGCCTCAGTCGACGCCTACCCAGGCGCCGCCGTCTTCGGCCACGAGCTTAGAACCTCAATCGTCGTCGAGTCCAATTGCTAACAGCAGTCCAACTTCAGTCCCTACTACGGAGCCGCCGACGACTTCCTCTATAATACTCCCTACAACTAGTTCATCCATCCCGACCACATCCTCGTCAATAGAAACCACTTCCTCAACCACATCATCGAGCATTCCCACGACCAGCTCAGCACCACCTACTACCTCTTCTGCCGCTCCTACAACCCCAACAACGACAAGCCCATCTCTCGCGCCGACGTCATTTACCATTACATCAACAAATTCCCAGGGTGTAACGGTGACAGTCATCCAGACATCTACCCAAACTCCACCCCAAAATACACGAACTAGCTCGTCAACGTCATCTGCGGCATCTTCGGCTAAAACTGCGGGACTGCAAGATCCGGGATCGAGTAGTAAAAGTAGTGGTCTAAGTAACTCGGGAACAATCGCTGTCGCTGTTGTTGTGCCTATTGTCGCAGTTGCTATTCTCATTGTTGCTGGTCTTTTCTTCTGGAGGAAACGCAAGGCACGTAAGGATGCGGAAGAGTTACGGAGGAAGGAGGTCGAGGAGTACGGCTACAACCCAAACAACGACCCGACTCTACCTGCTGTTGGCGGCGTAGGATCTTCTGGTCACGATGGTTCGTATGAAATGCGTGAAGACGGATCATCTGGATATCGCGGTTGGGGAACTACAGCCGTTGCTTCTTCTGGAAGAAAGGCATCGACAACAGTATCTGGTGGACAATCTGCTGGTGGTATTGGTATGGCATACTCGGAAGGTACATCGCCTACACATGGCCCAGTTTCTGACACCAGGTCAGATAATCCTCTGATGGACGGACGAGCAACATCACCCGAAGCCGAAGCATTAGGGGCCATGGGACCAGCTGCATCATCCAACAGAAATGGAGATATTAATCGTGGGCCTTCAAATGCGTCCTCATCATACAGCGCCGCTGCTCGATCGGACGGCTCTGGAGATGTGATGGCTGGCGGTGGTCAATACTATAACAACCAGTACGACACCGGCAACCCCTACAGCGGCGAAACACAATATGGAAGCCCACCAGGACGGGCAGAAATGCCTGCCCAGCCTGTCATCCGAGATGTGCAAGCTCGGCGCAACACCCGGATAGAAAATCCATCACACTTCCCACAACAAAGTGCCGGTATCTCACAGAACTTCTAAGCTGCACCACTCGTCTTCAAATCAACTAATACGGGACGAGCCACCACCGAATACGGCAGCACTGCATGGGAGGGAGCACTTTGTTTGTATCATACCATTTGGGAGGCGTTCACACATGTTCATGGACTCTTGAAATTTTCCTTTGTCATCACAACCTCGCGCACACACACACACACACACACACACACACACACACACACACTCGGCAAATTGGTCGGAGAAAGATACTACTTTGACGGGAAGGGAGAGCATCTATTGAGATAAGGTTGCAATTCAAGCACACAAAACATTTGACGGCTGGATTCGAGGCATGGTTCTTTTTGGCTTGGTACTCGCGAGAAGTTGGGAGCTTTGGTTTGCGCGGTGGAGGAAGAGAGACTTCGTCTACGAAAAGCTGAAGCGAAGAACGGATTACCTCGGTGCGAGGTGTTAAAGCAAGGGTAGATAGAATAGTAATTGGGGAGCTTTAATGATGATGTATGTTGTATGCATGTAGTTCAAAGCTGCTTGAACGAATGTGAGGTAGAACAAGTGTTCCAGACCTACTCCATGTTTCCACATGATCCTGTCCAAAAGACAGTCTACACCTTTTGTCAAATAAGTGCTATTCGTCCTGCTGTGCAAAAGAGCACCAGGAGGCACACGGCGCCTTCGGCTCTGAGAATCAGCATCTCATATTGTTTACTCGACAGCTCAACTCACCCAACCACTTACACATCCAACCCACCCCGTGCTGTTTCCCGCACCCCATTCCACTCCCATAGATCTCTCACCGTCCCAAGGTTAGTCGGAGTTACCTCCGAATAAATTGAGTTGCACACATCGACCGCCAAGCACGACGGTGTTGTGGTGATGCATGGTCCTGACTAACAGGCGTCATGAGGTACCTTTGTACTCAGCGACTTCGGATCTCTGATATCTCTTCTCCCAGCTATGCAGGACTTTGATTTCCAGACGTCTCTCCAGAATCAGGCAAGGTGGGAAGACTTCGTGCTGCTGCGATCCAGCAGTCTACAGCTGATTGATGCCTGGCGTCGCTGTCTGCGAGCCAGCTGGCTGATTGGACCTGCATGAGATGACAGAGTACTTTTGGCTATGACTTTGATGGGAAGCTTCCTCTTTCTGGTGAACGCGGAGTCGTGATATCGGTTTCGTCTCTCTGCGTGTGGAGATAGTCCGTCTTTGGATGTGGCAAAGAGAAGTCGAAGAGGGGAGCCAGTTTCTACTTTCCATTCCTGCGAGAAACCTCAACAATATTCTTTGGCATCAGAAGTTCCTGGACTCTTCTGCAGGATATTGTGTGGCAGAGCTTTGTGCTCTGAGTAGTTCTTCATCTGAGCTCTTCCGGGCTATTACTTCTTCTAGTGTCGAATCTTCGCTTTGGGTTCTTTTCGACTTCTCTTCGTCTCCTGTTTTGCTGTCTCCTATTTTGCTGTCTCCTATTTTGCTGTCATCTTCTCTGTCATTTGTCGTCGTATCTTATTGTCCACATTCGGAGTTCTAATCGCAACTCTCGAAGAGAAGTCCAGATGCTAGCTCTATCTCGGAATATCAGCCTTCACACAATTGTGAGATAAGAAGATTTAGTTTGGGTTGAAGGACCACCATGCTGTATTGCCTTAAACCGGTGAACAGCCACTTGTAAGCCTCCGAGCCGTATCATCATCAAGCCTCTCTCTCCCATCGTCTGACATTTTGTAACAATTCAAAGTCTAGATATTCCCGTATTTTTGAATCGTTGCCGGAGCAACCATTGCACAGCACTTTTTAGCTCACTCAAGTCGAGGCTAGACGAACCACATCTCATCTCGCCAGTGCGCGATGGCTTTACACTTTTCCCTTCCCATCAATGGACTGTGTTTTAGCTTCAAGTGAAGCGCTGCACACTGAGTGTGCCGCATCATCAGGCAAAGGACCGTCCCGTTTCCTCGGGATGAGGCTGTATCACGAACGCTGTGCAGCCATTCCTGCCGATCAGTCACTGTTGCTGCAGACTAATTCGGGAGTTTTCACATTGCTTCGGGGATTTGGGCACGCAATGTGAGATTTCGTGCAGCTAGGGCTAGATCGATGTCTCATTTGGGGATCCTTCGCATGCCTTGGGACTGGTGGGGGGAAGTCTAGGTCATAATTGTTATGGCAGTAGACGGCTTAGGAGGCCGTCCGGCTTGGTTATCCGACCGAAGAATGAACTTGCGCTTCTAGTCATCGACGGTCGATTCGTTTGTCGTCGGGACGAGTTTGTTTACTTTTGCATTTGATACATTGGTACATAAGAGCGGCAGAGGAGGGAGGGACGAAAGGAAGCCCACCGTCAAATACTCACTTTTCTGCACTCGATAGACCTACAGCAGCAGCAATGCGATATCACTGGAGGCTTTTTGTCTCCGTTCTCTCATTCTCATGTCTTCTAGGATATGGACAGTTTGTGTTAGGAGCCAGGATTCCAACTCGACAGGTGGAGGTTGCGAGACGAGGTGTTGATTCGGCGGTTGTGGATGTCCCCAAACTTGAGATATTCCAACAGTATGTATGCCCCAAAAGTGCTGACATGGTGAAAAGACAGTCAACTACGATCACGGTCCCGAAGAGCGAGCTGAGGAATCTGCTCTTGCAGATTCGGTTGCTGGAGTTGCAGTTGATAGATATTCTTCTGAATGACGGAACGGACACGGGCAATGGTAATCCAAGTGATATTGCTGTACCTACTTTCCTGACAGGAGTCATCTCATCTTCAGTCACAACAACCATTCCGCTTGCTTCTCTAAGCTCTGCAGTCGACTCGGCACTTTCTTCCCTTACCTCTGCGACTTCTCCTAGCTCGACAGTGGTCTCTCTTACGGACAGCAGCGAATCCCCTGCTGCAGTAAGAACGGTTCGAGTGACCAGGACAACAACGGCGACAACCATTACGATTACAGCGACTGCTATCTTCAATACAACGGCACAAAATGTGGCTGCTCCAAGCACCACAACGGCTCTTTTCTCAAACTCCACGAATACGACAACCGTGGCTGGGTTCAACACCACGACGTCTGTACCCGTGGGTTTGAGTTCGAGGCTTGCTGTGTCGATAACAACGACAGAGGCCTCGTCTGAAACTTCTGGTTTCCCGGAATTAAGTTCGACTTTCCTCGAAGTTACAATCTCTCAAGGATCCTCGGAAACGCCAAGCCCTTCAACGACATCGACACTGCCAGGAGGTGGATTCATTGAAGTCACCAGCACAGCGTCTCCAACAGCAGCACTCCCTGTGCCAACCGCGCCAGCAACAGACTACGCATTCAATGCTCTCTCCCAGAGTAATGTTGCAGTCTACTTTGGACAAACAGTGATCACCGGAACGACATCACTAGAAGCTCAATGTGCCGACCCCAACATCGACATTGCTATTCTTGCCTTTGTGATCTCCCAACTGGATGGCGGAATCTACCCTACGGTTAATTTCGGCGCTGCATGTGGAGGTCAGACGGAAGAAATGCTTGCTCAAGCTCCTGGACTCTTGTTCTGTCCTGAGTTAGCGGGCAATATTTCAACTTGTCAGAAAACCTATGGGAAGAAGGTGTTTTTGAGTGTTGGCGGTGCTACGAGCCAGATCTCATTCACTGGTGAGGATCAGGCTAGGAATTTTGGAGACGTGCTCTGGAATTTGTTTGGGCCACCGGGGAATGTCGATAGTGGCTTGAGACCTTTTGGGGAAGTGGAGGTTGATGGATTTGATATTGGTGAGTGCTCATGACCTTTTTCTTTATCGAGCACTTGTGAGGAGCACAGGGAGGAGAAGAGAGAAAGAAGAAGAAGGATCTTGTAGTCCGCACAGAACTTGATCCTGAGGGGAGGCTTGCGATTGAGCTCCCTGTGTCAAGTCCTCACCTTCTCCAATTGGAAGTGAGACTTCCAAGCGAGGAATGAGCCAGTGCTTGATTTGAGACAATTAAGTGCTTGGCTGGGAGACAAGAGCGATGTGTCACAACACAAGGTTGCTTCATGCATACCTAGGTACACTTCGTGGCAACCAGTTGGACAACGGCGCCAGCTCCCCAAAGTTTCCGCCTCGGACCAAATTTGACTGCTCCTTTTACAGCCGAGCGAGAGCAGCGATGAAGAAACTGACCTGTACACAGACAAAGAAGATCGTTTACCCTCGTACTTCGGCACCCTAGCCACCACACTCCGCTCACACTACGCCGCCAACACAGCAAAGAACTACTACCTCTCTTCTGCGCCACAATGCCCCTTCCCCGACGCCTCCACACCTCTCGATCTCATCCTTCTCTGTGATTTCGTCTGGGTGCAGTTCTACAACAATCCACCCTGCGAAATTGGCTCCAATGGCTTCGCAGACAGTGTCAACCAATGGAGCTCAGCGCTTGAAGCCTCTACCCTGGCAGTCAAAACACGGTTGTACATTGGGGCTCCGGCATTCTCAGAGGCGGGACCGAGTGCGTATGCTAATATTGGGAGTCCGGAGGGGATGGGTGATGTTGCGGCTGGGGTAAGAGAGTTAAGTCTGCCTAATATGGGAGGTGTTATGTTTTGGGATGGGCCGATGGGGAGGGCTAATGTGGGAGGTGGTCTGGACATTATTGCGTGGGCGAAGGATGGATTGGAGTGATGGGTGATGGGAAGCAATTGGTTGTGGTTACGAGATTACGAAATGACTTTAAGCATGTTGTGCTCAAAGATGCGAGAGAGCTTGACGACGATAATCGAATAATGGATGATGACTAGATGGAATGGCTTGAAGTATCCAGTTGAATTTACACTCAAACCTCTAGAATAGATACCCTTCTCTTGATAGCATTGGAGGACTACAGACACTAATTAAGTAATGTTTCAAAGAAAAAAACTGTTTGATGTTGACTTTGTGCATTGTGAAGATACTTGCGATTTGATGAAATCCCCAAATCCGTTGTGTGTGCTTCTTGAACACTCGTGCAACTATTTCTAAAGACAAGGTTCTTAGTCCCAGAGTTCGATTCCCAGGACTTGAAATCCTCCGTAATGCAAATATCGTCTTCGGCCCTTCCCGAGGTAATCGAGCAAAAATCGAAAGATTTTTTCGTCAAATATTTTGCCAAGGTGCAAGTACTTTTACATTCTCCAGCCACACTGTCCTGGAGGAATCCATCGATTCAGGCGCAGTGTTGACTGAAAGCCTGTAAGCGACCCCCTGAAAGCGTCGTCTCCGAATTAAGCGAACAACCCCATGCTTAACTCCCATTGAAACTTGTACCTGCAGATTGCTACCTAGAGCATATTTCCCTGACACTCGGTGACATATGGTCTAATAATCCTACAAACTCTCTGCTTGTGTGGGCTAGGTATATTGGCTGGACATGCTTCCTGGCTGAAGCCGAGGCACTGCAGTAGAACTTAATCAAGGCAATCGATGATATTACATCAATAATCTAGAAAGTTCAAGTTGATGTTTGTAATTAGAAAAAGAGATAGAAAACCTGAAAAGGGCTCATTCGAATCAGGCAAGGAGATGGGAAGATTGCAGATAATTGGGCTAGTGCGGAAAATTTTCATCAGGGGAAAGTATTGAAGTCCAGTGGTTCTCCCGCTGGCGATCCTTCTTGTGAACTGTATTCAGTATCAAGCATATAGTTTGCGAATAAATGGGAAGGGTTTCTTCTGAAGTACTTGCGACAATCTGCGAACGACAAGAGGCAGTTTATTCGCCTTGACATGTATGGAAAAGGTGATCTCGCCTCGAAAAGAGCAGTCATTATTAACTGAACATGATACTTAGTCATTGGCTGTTCTACTTCGCTGCAAGCCTTCAGGAAATTATCCATGTGCAAAGTTGCGATTTCCCACCTTACTAGTCATACTCGTGAGTTGGCATTAGGGTCATCAAACAAAAGAAGAACAGAATCCGAATCAATACTCATCTCGGCCTCTAAATTGAGGAGATTTAGCGACTAGAGATGACTCAAAGCTCAGGAGCAACACTCATCTTGGAAAAATTAAGTCTAAAATCAGTTCAACTCCCGTCAGAATAGACAACGATACAGCAGCATTTCCGAGCGCAGCTAATGCGACGAAGTACACCGGTTGCAATTCTCGCCGCGCGATCCGGAAGATTTCTCATCATTGTGCATCATTCTCATCTCCACACCCACAACCAAAAAGGTAAACACTCCGCTCACTCTCACACTGATCAACTCCAAAGCAGACGGAGAAGAAATTCCGGCGATAAAGACGTCGGCCCGCTCCTAGCTGGAAGACATCTTAATGTGGCCATTACACAACAGACTCATGATAATGACACAATGACTGTACCGAATAATTTCTAGATCCTGGCAACAGGTGTAGACCAAAGGAGCTGCAGCCGCAGCAAATCTCACCTCTCTCAATTGCCGAAACAAACAACTCTATACCCCGGCCGGTGTGACAAAGAACCTTCTCAAGTATGGCGTGCCAAGAACTTGTTTGTAAGTAAGTATTTCACAAGTGTATTTTTGGACCCCATTCTCACCTCACCTCATCTCATCCACGCTTCGGTTAATTGAACCGAAGCAGAGTCAATCATACCATACCACACCACACCACACCACACCACACCACCGTTAAGCATGCATGACAGACACGCGAGCGAGCGCCGAGTGGAGCCACACTTCAAGCACCTGAACTGTAATCACCGTCATTCCACAGTCCATATTCAAGATATGCAGAGCCACAAGTTAAGCGCCGGCACTATCAGATCTCGTCAGCTTGTATCCTGTTCGCTCGTCTGCGCCTGCTTGCGCTTGTTTTGGAATAGCAATCTATCCCTACCCGCGAGTTACGACAGTCATTTCGCCTCCTCTTGACCGGACCCCATGCGACCGTGGGGTCGCTTTGGGCTAGCTTTTCAAGTACGGTATTTTTCTGACAATTACTCTGTACCTAGAAAAGATGAGACTGGCTTCGGACCCCAACTTTGGAGGCGGCGGCAAGGTGGGTATTTTATGGTCACGACGAAAGAAAACCTCAATCTAATGGTTCTGATTTATTTAATGGACAAAATTGAAAGGATTTAAGGCTGTGGAGGATTAAGCCTCCACGTTTGCAATAAGGGTATTACCCCCCATCGTTCGCCGGCTCGTATATCATCTACATTCCTTGCAATATGATCCTTCCATCAAGCCTCTTCCGCAACCCCTAGTCTCAGGTAGATACAAAATACAAGCCTCAAGCGATATACACTATTGATAGAGAAATATTTTGCCACTCATCGCAATTTCGATTGATATGGAGGAGGATAATGGAGGCTAGTGAGTCGCTTGAAGTGAGCCCTCCACCTCGAGATAGGTAGGGATTTCGATATCCGTCTGCAGGTACGGCTCTATCTCCGAGCCCATTCGACTTCGTAGCGCCAGAAATTCCCTCGCGCTAAAGATAATTAATCGTGGCAGCTCTAGATAATCTCAAAAACTACCGAAAATCGTGCCTCCTTCAAAAGAACAAGGACCGAAATGAAGATGATTCTGCCTACCCATAAACAGCGATCTGCTGTACTCACATCCATTACGAGACCCCAATCTGGAACACAACGCATCGGAGGCTTACCAAAGACGGCGTTCATATATTCCGTCTTCACACGCATCCAAAGCAGGTCTCAAGTAAACAATACAAAGTGCAAAACAAAATTCTAAGAATGCACTGCACTACACCTCCGTCACATATCATCGCATCTCAGTCGCTCCAACAGCCGAAATAGGCGACCAGCCAGGAACCCTGCCATTACCCAGCCTCGCCAGCCCACTCAAGCAAGCCCCTGCATTCTACAGGCCTTCTAGCGCACCGACACCCCGCTCCGATGGAAGATCTGCCCCTAAAAATAACTCCCGCGTGCAGTAGCGCAAGGCTGCCCTTTAAATCTGTACTGATCTTGAAGCTAGAGTGCCGACCCGGACTTGTGGATTGGATGGGATTGGCGAGAAATGATTGATCAGAAAACGACAACATAGCTGGGTTCTATGGAATATGGCCTTCTTTTGGAAGATTTGGGATTTTTCGATTGGATGATGAACTCTGAAGGCTCCATTGATGAATCCTTGCGTTGGTGAGTATTTTGGCCGCGGGGTAAATGGATGACCTGCTGGCCGAGTAGATGGCCAGGCACTAAGCAGCCGTCTGGGTAAAGATGCAAATGCGAGTACAGGTGTAAGGACTTGGATAAAGCGATCAGTAAAGCTGTCATCTAACAATGGTACATGTGTGGGTGTGCACCAGCGACGCCGAGCGGCAATGCACATGCAATGCAGCTACCTACCTACCTGCAGTTTGCAGGAGTCGGGAATGCAAGGCACCGTCGCTGTATGGAGTTCCTTTGGGAAGAAAGACAGATTTAAAGATGCGTAGCAATGATTCAGTGCAGCAAATCAGTGTTGCGTTTCATGTCCGAAGAGGTGGGCTGAGAGGGGAATGGGTGTGGTGGGGGAATGCTGACATGTCCACAGCACAGCTGAATGAGGTGAGAACAAGACAACCATGCTCTAAAACATGAGACAATGTCTCTGTTCCTGCAGCACATCTACAAAGTTCGGGGTTAGTCGGTGGCGCACAGTTTCTACCTTCCAACGAATGTGTCAAGGAGAGACATGAGTTGATGGGAGGTTTGTATTTATTTCTTGAGTTTATTTTGTGTGGCTCCTGTAGTGTAAATGTGTTTGTCCCGATGAGCTGCGGGTCTTGCGGTTTTCTAATTCGGTCTCGTCTATCGTACACCAGGTACCTTTGAACGAGGGAACCTCAGCGATTGGTCCTGCCAGTACCGAGGGAGGTCGAGTTCGTGGCCGTGCATGAACCCAAACAAACAATTGGAAGGCTTGCTTCCTGAGCCTCGCCTGCCTGCTTGCCAGTCCTGGCTGTCTGGCTCTCAAAGCCTCGTATCACATGAGCGCAATGTCATGCGCACTGTGACGGCAGATCTACGTACAGAAACATTTTGAAATGCAGTAGATAGAGCGATTGATCAGCCCCGCTGAAATGAAAATGAACCGACAAATGATAACTTGAGTGAGATAAGAGATGTATAGATAATGAAAATAGTGCGGTACATTGGACTTTTTCCTTTTCCTTCCTGCAGGCGCAGCCTGTTGAATTGATCCAGATCCTTCCTATGAAAACATAATTTTGGGCTGCCTGAGCTGGAGTTTCAGCTCCTTTAGAGTATTCGATAGAACAAAAAAAAAGGAAAGAAAGTGTAATTGCGAATCTCAGATCGGCATAAGATAACAAAGGGAAAATGGCTTTCAAGCCCCGTGTAGAACAGAAGTTTCCCAAAACCAATCAAAAGTGTTCATCCCAAACACCAGGTATCATATCCATCCCATGCAATGACCAAAAGAAAGAAGAAACGCAGCAGACAAAAGCAGACACATAAAGTCAAAAGAAGGACGCAACAACGATACGCAAAATAAGAAGAGCGAACACCATGTCCAATGACCCAATGCCGACGCTATGCTTTGGAAACCCGCTATGCTATGCAAAATTTCAATGACAGTCGATATTCATTCATGTGGATGAGGGGCCTGAGCCCGATTCGTATTATCTCCTTTTGCGCCTTCGATAATTTCGTGAGGTTCATGGTATCTATCGCACGTGTCGTCCGGTCGTTCTTTCGTTCGTGGCTGATGAATCGCATGTGGGAGTGTAGAGTGTGGAGCAGAGAGAAACTTGCTCAAGCGCATAATGGCCAGATGTCATGGTGCCGACGAGGACATCAATCGATCGTGGCTGACGAGTAGGAGAGTGAGTTGAGATGGAGGCGCTGAAGATGTCCTCCCTCGAAATGAGAACAGATACATCTTCCAGTCATCGAATTCGAAGCGCACGAGCCTTGTAGATAACCATGAATATCCCGTTATCGAAGACAATACGTTTCATCTGCGGTGTCTTCGGGAGGAGTGTTGATATGATGAATGGCTTGCCGTGCCGTATCCGGAGTCCGAGTAGCCGCTCCTTGAATTCGAAGTCTCTTGATCATAACCAGAGTGCTTCTCGCAAGCGTATCCAACCAAGATCGTCCTCTCCTGGATTCCGTGCCCTTGCTGCCCATATGCAGCACACATATCGACGCTGTGCTTGTGATAGAGACATCGGCACACCGAGTATCTTTCGACGACGAGATAACACATTTTGAGAGTGGTTTAGGAGAAATGGGTGCTGAGCGGGGCTGCCAGTGTAGTGGGGTAACAAAGCAAAGTCGTCGGGGTCGGCGGGGTGAAGTTGAGAATCAAACAACAATTTGAGACAGATAGCAGTGATGCTGTGAAATATATTAAGGAGCAGACTGTGAAAGAGAAGCCTGAGGGAAAGGAAATCTAGAAGACGAAGCACGACACAGAAGGATGTGATGCAAAGAGTCATCTGGACCGAGGGATGCGACTGCCTTAATACTCCTTGAGCTTAAAGAGTTTATCCCACGCCATAAGGCAACAGTGGAGAGATGGTGAGAGGTGGATGCGGATCAACTGCAGCCCATATGCAGGTCAACTTAGATGCAGGAAGGTCGAGCAGGGAGGGTCGAGGATGAGTCGATGGTGAAGGGTAGAGAGGTAGATGTGTCGTCAGAGGAAAGGATATTTCTGAAAAGACAGAAGAACTAGTCCCCCCATGTCGTAGACTGGTAGGTAGTAGGTAGTCCTGTGGGCAGACCCTGGCGCAACGACTATGGTCCAAACAGGTGGTCTGTCCTGGACGGGGTAGGCTTACCAGAGCGTTGACAGTGAGTGGACAAGGCCATGTGAAGGCTGAGATTGCTGGGTTGAGCGTGTGCTGAGTAAAGGAAGCCCTCAGCCTCGAGATCTAGTATGGTAGGTGGGTAGGTAAGTCAAGGTACCCGGCCTGGTCTGGCAGTCTCCCGGAGACTTGGACCGCGATCTTGTGGATCTTATTCAGGGCTAGTCTTATTAGGGCGGCAGGGGTGCGGAATATGCTAAAAAGAATATCGGCGGTGCATGAGATGGGAAAGAGGAACCCTGCAATACCAAGGTCCGAGGGGGGATGGGGAAGAGTGGTGGATGGGTTTGCGAGGATATCCGGCTATTGTGGTTAGGATAGATCAAGTAGATTTACGATGTACGCACCTTAGGTTATAGACTGCAGTTAGAATCGACTCGCCCAGCGACGCACAAGTGAGTGGGTAGCAAGTAGGTAGCTAGGTAAATGGGGAATACTTGGTGCAGCTCGGACTAGTACAGTATTGTCAGATCTAGCATGAACTGTAAATGATTGCGCTTCTGCTCTGCTCTGCTCTGCTCTGCTCTGCTCTGCTCTGCTCTGCTCTGCTCTGCTCTGCTCTGCTCTGCTCTGCTATTCTCGATGCAGGCACACATAGACAGAGTCCGATAGTCCGGCATTCAAGCCACAGCAAGCAAGCCGAGAGTCATCTTAGCAGAGCTGCAGAGAGCAGGCAGAGCAGGCAGAGCAGGCAGACCAGCAGCAGCGAGAGTCGAGCAGAGCAGTCTGAGGTGAGAGCCAGGTACCTCTAGGCGGGCGTCGGGGAGCGAAAGCGTGATAGCGCAGACACATGCCGGACTTATGCGTGTGGCAGGTGTCCCCTGGTCTGTCGGCGTTTTGTTTCCTTTGGGGCTGATGAGTGGAGGAGTGGAGTTAAACCTACGGAGGTATTAGTGGAGTCCACTTCAGTTGAATTGAAGCGCTTGTCGGTTTAGCTGTGGTTAGCAGTAGGTCATGGCAGGGCAGTATTTGGGGGATTGGGGGCTGCTTGACAGGAGAATAGAAAAGCCCCAAAGATGATTGGTCACCTTAGATTAGCAGCAGAAAGACAAGTAAAATAGCCAATTGACGCGCATGTGCGAGTGTGTGTATCGATATCGTAGACAGGAGATCAGTCGCTACAAAGAAAAAGTTGCTTGCAATAATAATGCGATGCGATGCGATGCGATGCGATGCGAAAGATGTCAGCATCCAGAGCCGGATTTAGAACACCCTATCTTGATCGCTCTGCTGTCTCGGCGCTCAGTCTCATCTCGCCCCTGCGAATCTCATCGATGGGCCTTGGCAAAGAGTTCACCAATCCATACCAAACCCAACCCAGTTCCCCTGTAATTGGTGACCGCATAACAGGGGCTGTGCGTTCGCCAAAGAAGCATCCCAGAAACAAGCCAGAAACATCACCTCTCCCTTCAAGAGGGAAATCCGGTCGAACGAACCCGGTCAGCGTGGACAGCCGTTGCGCCCAAGTACCGAACAAATGACAGTCGGTCCCTCGTCCCTGGTAGGAGACCGGTGCGGCTGGTGCGACCACCGCTCCATCATTGGAGCATGCAGGACTTTTGGAATCACTCAATCGCGGATTTTCTCGAGGCCGCATCTTCGGCCGTATCTGAACCAATGATATTGCCCCCATGTGGTACTCTTCTATGCCGGTGCCTAGGGTTGCGATACCTCATGGCATGGCATGGCATAGGATGGGATGGAACTGTCCACAGCCTGGTCTAAATGTCCTGAAGACAGGAAGCACTGAAGCAGAGGGCAGGGCATGAGACATACAGTGCATCTACAGTCAGGAGACAGATGACTCCATTCTAGTGCTTTTTCCAGCTGTACCGGGTGATGAAACACTTGCTCTTGCGTCTATTTGACCCAATTAGGAATCCGATATGTGTGCCAATTTCGGTGAGAGTAATCAATTATAAAACTTGGTCATGATAGAGTCATACCAGAGACTACTAGCAACAGTCAGAGGCAGAAGCAGAAACATCGTTGGGAATGCATATTCGGCTTTTGGGTGACAACTTCTGTTTCCAGAATTCAATTGGTCTGGAATACACTGAGAACAATGTCCGACGACCACTTCCTCTAATGTGCAAACTGCGTCAATCCCCTTCCCAGATACAATTACTTAATCGACTGAAGCCGCCTTCTACCATGCACCATTGAATCATTACCAGAAGACCAGAAGAATCCAATCGGAGCTCATGCCACAGCATCCGTCACTTGAAGGCCAACAAACCTTTATTACCATGGCTCTGCGATTCTGATGCTTTACAATCGATAAGAAATCTACCTAGACTTGGCATTAACATCGTCAAAGCAAAAGTAAACTCAAAATGGACCGTACAAAAATAATGTCTTCAATTCAAACCGTTCATAGGTTCAGATACGGTTTTGCGTGGGTACGAGCAATTAGGGTCGGGGATTTAGCAGATCGATCTAGAAATCCAGTGATCAGAAAGAACCCTGTTCACGATCGCTACCAGTTTCAACAACGTTGATTACCTGTCCTAAAT
Source organism: Cadophora gregata (assembly GCF_030347475.1). Classification (NCBI taxonomy): domain Eukaryota; kingdom Fungi; phylum Ascomycota; class Leotiomycetes; order Helotiales; family Ploettnerulaceae; genus Cadophora; species Cadophora gregata. Next base: position 1,310,130 of record NW_026695935.1, on the reverse strand, counting down.
AGTCTATTTCTACAACAGGAAACTGTCGCTCACGATATGCTCACTCGCAACCGCTCGTGTCGTACAAGGACGTATCAGTGGCTCCAATGGAATCTGAAAATGCTGTCAAGTGTAAGTCAATGGAGAATGTCCCGACTTGTCCTCAATCTGCCTTGCGACATCTTCGAAGACAGCCTTGCGCTAAACGGCACCCTAGCGCGTCCCATCGAGCCCCCAATCCATTTAGCGTTAAGCACGTTCGTAAGGCGGCCAATAATTGCGTCCAGGTACCCTGACCCCTGTCGCTCAAGTACTGTAGGGGCAGCAACATGACCGGGACTGCGCCTCGATGTGGCTCTACCTACCTTACCTAGGTATTCTCCCCCTTGTCGCTGACGGAGACCAGTGACGGCAGTGACGGTGAGATTCTCAACGCCGACAAGCGCGGGATTTCAACTGAAGCCGTTCATTCGGACTCGCCGACGATACCATATCCTCGAGCGTAGCTTCGCAGCCAGGCAGCAGTTTGATATCACATTTCCAGACAGGCAGGCAGATGTATCATCCATCTCACGACACCCGCGTATTGATTCGGCGTCAGTGATGATCCGGGGAAGGTACCATTACTTTCCTATTTACTAGAATGGACTGGACTGCTGAGCCCTCTTCTGATATGTCATGAATGATTCCAAGGCTTGAAGAAGCGCCGCAGCCCGTCTGATAAGTTTCCGACGCGGCTTCTCGGCCTGATTATCCTGTTCCATCTCTCGTGCCGCGCAGGAGTCTGCCACTCTGTCTGTCCGTGTCTCTCCCGAGTCCCGACAGACTCGAGACAGCACGAACCTCAACATGATAGCTATCCTGGCGGCAGAGTCGGAATGGGGAAACTCGGGGCCGATTTGAGGCTGGAATGCCAGCTGCGAACAGCTAAGGTACGGCTACGGAGCATGTAGCAAAGACAGGCAAGGGTATTGTAGAGACCCTGGCGAGGATCAAACATTCGTCATGATAGACGTTGACTTTGGCATGGCGCTAGTGGTCCCTAATCCATCAACGCAAGTGCACTATGCCTCCTCTTCTCACAGTTTACTCTCTTGAACTCTGATATACTTTTCCTTGCTGGGTTCCTTCAGCTTGCTTCAGCTGCCGGTCTGGACTGTGGCCTCTCCCCGCTCTTCACCACGCGATGAAGCTTGGTTCAGGTTCTTTTGTGCTGCTGTCTCTTTCTATTCTACCTGCGTCATTGCGCTTCTCTTTTGTTTTCATTTTTAGACCGGGGGGTTGGGAATGTAGAATGGCACTTTTACCCAACGCCCTTGAACTTCCCTTCAGATACGAGCCACCGAATCCCATACCCTGGATGGGGCCTCTGTACATTATCAGAGTACCTAGCCACTCTGTATGTTTGGCAATGCTACCATAATCGATTAGACAAGTACCCTTGCACGTATCTCGGAATGCAAGTTGCCAACATGCTAGATGTATTTACAGAATACTATATTGAAACTACCTTGTGCTGCTCCCTTTTCTAGCTCATAACGTTGGGCTCGTTTTATTATTTTGCTATTTTGCCGGTACTGGGCTTCTGCTGCTACTTTTCGACATCACAAATCGTCTTTGTCAGCACCTGCGTTCGAATAAGCCCTGTTTCGCTTCATAAAAAGTAGACAGTTCGAAGCCGAGCTGGGTAGGTAGTACAAACTCCCATGCCGGATCTTCAAACAGCCGCAATATATGTCCACTTCCAAGGCCGAGTAAGAACCGACGCGAAGGGATGTGGTTTCACAAGATCCGTACTCCTCTGCTCTGCCTCTCTCATCTATTCCTCCGCCTGACATTTTCTGTACTTTTCTTACTTGCATCTCTTTGAACTCAACTGAAAGCTCAATTGAACCTTACCAGTCAAGATAGACGCCATCACCGAGTACGAGCCAGCTTTGCCTTAACGCCCAGGTCCTTCCTCAGCCATGGTTTGCTGCTCAAAGCAAAACAGAGCATTGCCCTGTCCTGCCCACTTCATTTGCACGACCAAACAAACAACCTAAGCCTCTCTCTGCCTTTAGTTTCACCACCCCACGAAGTCATTTTCAGTAAAGGGCTTAGATGCCAGTCCGTATCTTCTATTATCACACCTCCTTCTGCACAGTGACCGATTTCCACTCAATGGCTCACCGAAGATCCCGCACTTCCTGTTCGTGACACCTGCTTTGCACCCCTCGACTCAGCTCTGATTCTTGAACAGCCAGTCTGAATTAGCATCGACCATGAAGTTGGTAATATTGAATTCATTCGCCCCATTACCCATCTCAGGAATATGTAGATCCCCCACGCCATTCCCAGAGACTTGGCCTAGGTCTCCAGGGGCCACGGGTAGTCGGGGCACATTGAAGAAATCAAAGACGTCGAGATATTCCAACTCGTTGGGAGCTGGGGTTCTCGCGGGCGTTACGCTAGGCAGGCGTGATACCATGCCGATGTGCTTCGGCTGTCGTGAGATGAGGAAGTCCAGGTCATAAGCACATCGTCTCATGTCCGCGAGGATCTTAACCGAGGAGGGAGTGACGCGTTCGCCACTCGTACCAGCAGAGCGTTCTGAGTCCCGGTGTTCGTCGAGCACGCGTTGGAGGATCGCGGTGTAGCGCTCAGCTACGAGCCAATATCGGCCCATCTCTCGCAGTGTGTCAACGAAAAATTGGATCTGTGGACTGAGCTTGTGCTCGATAGTTGAGCCATGGACAAGCAGGAGTCTTGCAGCTACCCAGAGAGTGAAGGCAAATGGAGGCCCCAATTTGGGAAGCATGCCGTTTTGCACCACGAATTCGCCTAGGGCAGCGATGTTCTCAACAGCTCCGTGGCAGCGTTGACTGGCACTGTAGGATGGTGTGAAAATGGGTGATCTTGTTGTTGGATATGCTGCTGATGAGTGAAGTCTGATTACTGTGGTATGGTATGTGGCTAATACACTGTCAGTACTGGTCACCTACCTTGTCAAGAAACTTACCATGTAACATGACCCAACCACAATTGATCGACTTGTTACCTCCAGGTTGGAACAGCTTCGCCATATTTCCATAGTCAGCAGGAAGGTCGAATTTCCAAGACGTAAGCATATTATCTAATTCTCTGTATTCTCCTTGCCACTGCTCGACATCTGATAGTGCACTAATATCGACTGGCTTTTTCAAGAACTTGTGAATTCTGGACAAGATTCCAAGAATCTCAATATAATACGAGAACGTGCCAAGATTTTCTGGCTTATCAATATCGTATTCCGTTCTCTCAGAAGTTCGGAACCAGCGTGTCTGTACTTGCTGGTTCTTGTTCCAGAGATCATCTCGACATGGTAGAGTTCGATCGATTTCCTTCTCGTCAAGCGCGAATTCGAATGCCGTGGCAATGGTTGCATAGCGGTCTAGTAGGTACACCATCCAGAAGAGACGACGTCTTGATTCCTCCTCGATAAAATTATCTGCTTCTGGGAGTACCATGGCTCGAAGAGTGTATATGGACGGGTAATTTGGAGAGACAGAGACGGACGTAGTCTCGACCGCAAGCCCCAATTGAACAACAGATCGGGTGATTAAAGCCAGTAGGTTCCATCCTGGAGGGCCATTGCTGCTTCCCACAAGATCCAGTGCCAGGATCACCAAAGCCTGGAGTGCTTTCACAGAAGAGTTCTCCAACCCATACAGCAGCACCTTTTGCTTCGATATGTCATGATAATGGGTCCGCCGATCCTCGGTCAAACGCTGATCTGTAGAGAATCTCAATGTTGTTGCAACTATAGCATGGAGCAAGATTTTATCGGCTTCGTCCAAGGTTGAGGGTCCGAAAAGCGAATCCAAAGTTGACCTTCGATGCAAAATCGGGCACCAGGTGTTGACATGCTTAAAATAGAGATCAACTAAGGCGTACAGAAGATCGTATGGGGGAAGTGCGTGATCAGAAGAGAATTCGGGCGAGTTTTGCGTGACATTAAGACTTGGCGATGCCAGAGGCGGTTGACCCGTGTTGTAAAATTCTGGAGCATGACCTGTGGCTACCTGATGGGCCTGGTTATGCACACTGTTTGATTGTTGCATCCCTTGCTGAAAGACGTCTCCGTGTAAACCTGACATGCCTGGCGTTTGAGGAATCGGGTTTCCAAAGTCTATCGACTGGCTACCTGGAAAGGAAGAAGGCTTTTGCAGGAAGAGCGCGGTCTCGGCTTGAGGTACGTGTCGGTGTCCATCATTCGAACGGAAGCCCACACTTCGTGGAGTATCGTGATCGCTGGGTATACTGTTGCTATGGTTCGTAAAAGATGTTTCGAGGATTTGAGAATGAGATCTGATGATTTCTTCGAGTCTGAAATGGTCAGTCTCTTATTTTTGCAGCCTTGAACAGCTTAAATGTCTCAAAGCCCAGTAGGACATTGAGATCTGGCGAGTTCCACAGAATGGGAAAAGGGTAATGAGGTCTCGGTCTCAATTGGAGTTTCTTCCCACCTCCTGCACTAGACAGCGACCAATTTTGCTTACCTATCCAACCTCTGTTCCAGTTCTCGGCCATACCCAGCTCTCAATCCAGGTTTCTTTCTCTCCTTGTATTCGCAAATGGCGCCATTGCGAGTACACCATCCACACGATGGCTGGCCCCGATCGCATTTGACCTATCTATAGTTAGATTGAGTGATAGGAGAATAGCCGCATCTAGAATAGCAAATATGAAATGCCCTGGCTTTCCACATGCTATAAGTCGCATAGCTTGAACCAGAGCTTGCTTCAATCCAAGTGGATGATCATGCAGAGATGCCATCTTGACAGGCTTCATGGCTTGTAATGACATGCATGGTTGTGCAGATGCGTCTTGGTATTCGAGTGACATCTATTGGGAGACAGCGCCTCAAAACAGGATGTCGGCAAAAATTTCTGATTACGCCAAATTTGCCAAAACAGTCGATAGTCGTACCTTTCTTTGCTTACACAGCTCACACCTTCGACGAATGGTTAGCCAATTTGGATCATTACTGTCTTGATTTGCAGGATTCTCTTCTGGCTCCAGAGCTGGAGGAGCAGGAAGAGAGCCGGCGATATCAACAAGATTGACTGGCGAAAGAGACATAGTCCTTACGAGACCGACATGGGCCGCCGCTGTCTTTTACGGGGCCGACTTCCATTTTCTCCATTCTCTCCCACGCTGTCGTCTTCGCTGTACGCATTCTCCTCGTCGCTCTCGGGATGATTTACTCCTACTCGCATGGGCGACTGAGGCGACTGTTTGCAGGTGAGATCCATGGTAGTGGCCAGTGGCCAGTGGCCGGGCAGGGCAGGGCAGGGTAGGGCAGGGCGACGCGCTGTTGCAGTTGCAGTTGCAGTTGGTCGCGAAAACGGAAATGTTTTCGGTGGAGTTGACGACGAGGGCTCGGTGTACTTTAATAGCGAGCACTAATTTAATGTGGGGGAAAGCTGGAGGAGAAACGACCAGGAGGAGTCCAGGACTAACTTCGTAAGGAAGGACTACCACAGTACAGTAGGTAGGTGTGAAGTGGCCAGCCAGGGTTGCCCCTCGGCTTGTTTGGCTTGGCTTGGGAGGGAGTGAGAGGGAGTACTGAGTGGGCTCAACTTTGAGCTCGGATTCAGGCAGAGTGCTCCAGGCCGAGACCAAGCCGGTGCAGGCAGGCTCTTCATCCGCTGCGACGGCGACGCGAGCCATGCAGCACAGGGATGAGAGATGGAGATGGAGACAGACGATTGAGAGGTGCAGAAGAACTGGAGAAGAAGAGGTGGATGGATCATAAGGGCCATGGGGAGGAGAGTCGAGAAGGGGAGTGGGTGAGTGGGTGAGTGGGTGAGTGGGTGGGATGGTGGGATGGTGGGATGCTGCCATCAAGACACGGGAGGGAGACAGAGACCAGAAGGTTTGCGGAGTACTCGCCAATAGGGGTCAAGTCCGTCTGTATGTAAATTTACCTGTAATCTCGATAGTATTCTTCGGCTTCGGAAATATACTTTGCAAATTCAAAGTGCCCAGTGGTACAGTAGTGCCCACCATGCCGGCCATGGGTAGGTGATTTACCTACGGCCATCATGCCATGTGATGAAAGGATCGTCAGCAAACGGCAGTGCGCATTTGCGGGGAATGGTGGGAGACGGCCAGGGCGAGGCCAGGCGAAACGAGGCGAGTACTTATACCTGTCACACTTGGATCCATACGGAACATTACGAGGAACAAGATGCAGCATTATTCTCGAAAACACGAAGCAGCATCGTCGACACAGTGTGACTCTGTGACTGATGGAAACATACCGACCGAAAGAAATCCCCGTCAGATCAGAGTACCAGCAGCACAACCGCCTGTACGGACTCAGACTCGTACTCGTACGATCGTGACAGGTGATGCACGTGGAGAATACCTACAGGATCGTCTTGTCTGACGAGGAAGAAAGGCTTCCTCGCTATCCTAGCGTAGACGAGGTAGAAGACACAGGTAGGGATTCGAAAGTTCTGCAATAGCGAAATATAAAGGAATAAATAGTTTCATGCTCCTCGGAAGAAATTATGATACATCCCTCCCTTACTTAGGTAGCTTTTGCAGTCTGTCCAGCTGCCCTGCCATGAGCTCTCGGATCAACCTCTGTTATTGCTTGTCTCTTCACCACCTCCACTGTCTGCCAGCCCTCAAATCTCAACAAGCAACAGATACATGAGTCCACCTGTCCACGAAAATGTCCTCGCCGTCTAGGTCGCAGGCATACTACCACAGCCGGCCATTCTCATATCGATTCATGGTCTGGCTGGCAGACACTTCCAATTCTCTTCCCCCGACCATATTACAGTATTATAGCTCGGCACAGCGGTGCAGCTGTTCCCGAATGACCCCACCAAAGCTTCCCCGTTCCCCGTCCTTGACTCGCCCTTGTCGCACCCCTTTGCTTGCCAATGCTGTCTGTCCTGCCTGTCCGCCCGTAATTCCGCGATTTCTCTCATATATACATAACCTACCTCCTTCCTGAGATTCTCCGCATAGATTCTTTCCATATCCCATTATCTACTGCATCTTTATCACCCCCTTGCATTGCTTGTAATCCCCCACCATGGCAGCAGCAGCAGCGAGAAGTTTCCCCACCATCAAGGCCATCCGATCATATGTCATAGATGGCGTTGGATCCGGAGGAGACTACCACAATGTGGAGGGAGGGCACTGGTAGGTCACTCGACTCCCCCAGATACGGACGACTTCTCTAACTCAAGAACAGGCTGATTGATACTTCCATATCCACACCTATGTCCCGATGGGAGAAATATCGAGCTTCGAGAACGAGTTGGGGCATTAATGTCTTGGGCTCGTTCTGTGTAGAAATTGAGGGGTCGGACGGCACAGTCGGTTTCGCAACTGGATTTGGAGGTAAGACAATGATTACAGCAGTAAACAAATTGAACGCATGAGACTAACATACCTCACTTACAGGTCCTCCAGCATGCTGGCTGGTCCACCAACACTTCGAGCGCTTCCTGATTGGTGCCGATCCAAGAGATACCAACCATCTTTTCGAGCAAATGTACCGAGGTTCCATGTTTTATGGACGAAAAGGACTCCCAGTAGCGGTCATCTCGGTCATTGACCTGGCGCTGTGGGATTTGCAAGGAAAGATCAGGGGCGAGCCCGTGTATAAACTCATTGGAGGAGCCACAAGAGAAAGACTGGATTTCTACTGCACCGGGCCAGAACCAACAGCTGCGAAGGCAATGGGATTTTGGGGCGCAAAGGTTCCCTTGCCATACTGCCCAGAGGAGGGACACAAGGGCTTGAAGAAGAATGTCGAGTTCTTGCGAAAACACAGAGAAAGCGTCGGCCCGGATTTCCCACTCATGGTTGATTGCTATATGAGTTTGAACGTCCCATATACCATCGAGCTGGCCACAGCATGCCTTGACCTGAATATCAACTGGTGGGAGGAGTGCCTGTCACCAGATGATACAGACGGATTTGCACAAATCAAGCGTGCCCATCCCCAGCTCAAGTTCACCACCGGAGAGCATGAATACTCGAGATACGGCTTCCGAAAGCTGATTGAGGGCCGAAATCTCGACATCATCCAACCGGATGTCATGTGGCTTGGTGGCTTGACTGAGCTTCTCAAGGTGTCTGCTATGGCCTCCGCATACGATATTCCAGTTGTTCCCCACGCCAGTGGACCATACAGTTACCACTACGTTGTATCTCAAACGAATTGCCCGTTCCAAGAGTACCTCGCGAACTCGCCAGACGGAAAGAGCGTGTTGCCAGTTTTCGGAGACTTGTTTTTGGATGAGCCAATCCCAGTCAACGGATACTTGGATACTACTCAACTTGACAAGCCTGGTTTTGGATTGACTTTGAACCCAGCGGCTAGATTGATCCCAGCGAAGTACCTGTTGACTCCCAACCCAGAACGGCCTTTGGGAACGCCAGCGAAAGCGAAAAAGAAGATTGAAGAGAAGGCTGAGGGAGAAGGATTGGTGAACGGTATTGTAAAGGGAGTACATGACCTGACGACTGCATAGGGATAGTATTTTGTGTATTTAGTTGTTTTGGTATATAGATAATTGGAATTTTGCATCAATGATGTTGTCGTTGTGGCCGTTATTGTGTCACTTGCCTCTCGCCCGCCAAATGGGCAACACAAAAAAGCCGTTGAACCGTTGAACTGCAGCCACACCACAGCCATGTTTAATTTTCTCATGGCGCGCCCACCAGCCGTTCCACCTGAGTTAAAAGCTCTCAATTGTAAATTGCACAACACCACTTTGTCGGTACAGATATGGAACCTTTTCCTTAGACATTGGTGTATTGCATTTCTGCCTAACTTCGGTAGAGAATCAACATCGTACAGCAAGTCATCCATCCATATGAGTTTTTGCCACCTGATAATTTCCCTTGGGTCTTCTTTCCTACTTGCCCGTACCGCAATGCCGAGGCGCTGAAAATCTCATCGTCTTTAATCCTTGAAGAGAGGAAGAGAGTCTCGGGTACAAATGGCCGAGATGACCGAATTCGCGGGGTTCCGGCAAGGATGCCTCTAACCCGAACCCCACCAAGCTTTCTCTCTGACTTCGTCCACAGGGACGCGCCCAAGAACTGTTGACGGCGCGATGGTAGAATATCCGCCTTGAAGTCGATTCTCTTACCTTCTGTCAACTCTCTTTTTCGATATACGATAACTGATCCCACGTTGAGTCCGCTCACTCACTGGCTTCCTGAACGATCACTCTGCAAGGTCCACCGCAGATTTGAGACTGGGTGTGTCGAGCCTGGCCAAACGACCCCTCCATCAGCTCCCATAAGCACAACAGCTATAAACCAAAACAGCCACGATGGCACACCACCTCCTCCTTTCCAAAGTCTCCGCCATAACTGGCGGTACCACCGGAATTGGACGCGCCATCGCCCTCGAGTTCCTTCGCCAAGGCAGCAACGTCGCCATCAACCACTTGAACCTGCCGTCCGACTCTCACCATAAAGACTCGCTCCTCGCGGAAGCAGCAGCTCTGAGAGAGAAAGATGACAAGGCGGGCAGGCTGATCGAGGTTCAGGGCGACGTGAGTAAGCCCGAGACGGGAAAGTTGCTGGTAGAGGAGGCTGTTAGAGAATTTGGGAAGCTGGACGTTTTTGTCAGTAATGCGGGGGTGTGCCAGTTTGCGGAATTTTTGGAGTGAGTTGTTCCCCTGTTGAACCTTTCTTCAGATATGGATTCTAGATCGTCTGTCCGTATGTTCTCTTGGGTATCCCTTGTGCGGGAGGTCATCCGCTGGAGCCTGAAGAGATACTGGGCAGCTTGCGAATGGAAAGCCAGCCTCGACTGCGAAAGTCCAGCTAACACCTCCCTCCCAGCCTCGACCATGACCTCTTCGCCTCAACAGTTCGGATCAACCTCGACGGCGCCTTTTACTCCTGCCAAGCTGCCGCTCGGCAAATGGCGAAACAAAACACTGGCGGCAGCATCATCGCGATTTCCTCGATCTCTGCTCTCGTCGGTGGTGGTCTCCAAACACACTACACGCCTACGAAAGCTGGTGTCTTATCCCTGATGCAAAGCATGGCAGTCGCACTTGGCAAGTACAAGATACGGTGCAATGCGCTACTACCTGGTACTATAAAGACGCAGCTTAATGAGGAAGATCTGAATGTCGAGGAGAAGAGAAAGTACATGGAGACAAGGATACCGCTGGGTAGGACGGGAGAGCCTAGAGATATGGCCGGTCCCGCTGTGTTCTTGGCATGTGAGGAGTTGAGCGGGTATGTGAATGGAGCGCAGCTTCTGGTGGATGGCGGACTATTTGTGAATTTGCAATGAAGGAGAGGGATAAATGCAGAAATTTTAAAGAATGATAACGACAAAAGCTGGGTGTTTTTATAACGAGCTGGAAACGAAAGAGAGCGCTAGCTCTTGAGGTAAAATTACGAAAGAAGTCGGCACAGAAAGCACATGTATAATTGGGGAATTCAAATCTGCCATGTCGCAAGCTCAGATGAGCCATATTCTCAGATGCTTCATCGGAAGACGACAGAACGTCCCCAAAGATTCAAAAATTCGACGCAATCAAGATCCAGATGCCACGCAATGCCTCAAGATCCTCGGAATAATGTGATCATGGCTTAGAAACTGCTTCCAAACACACTGTCGGCAAACCTCGCGGCACCTCTTACTTGAATTCCGCGGCTCAAAAGGTTGTGAATAATCTCAATATCCTTGCCACGAGCCCACTCCACCGCATCAGCACTAATGCGATCACACTCGTTGATCCTCAGCCACTTGAGGCCCATGTTGACGAATGCCTTAACAGCTACCCCCGTGATGTGAGTTGCCGAGATGTCCAATCTTTTGACATTGGGATACAGGCTCACTATTTCGAGCGCTGTACGATCATTGAGTATCATAGATGCGAGAGAGAGTTCCTCGAGTGTCTCGCAAGGCGGGAATTCTTCTTTGACAAGGCCAGTATTTGGGTTTACCATTCGGTCGCCGACGGTAAGACGTTTTAAATTATGAGCTCTGATGGATGCGGCAGTTATGATTTTGAGAGCTTCGCCATCGAGAGATGTTGACGCGCAGGCAAATGTTTCAAGTAATGGAAGAAGAGTCGGTTTCTCGTCGTCTGGTCTTAAATGGAGTTGGGGGTTTTCGCTGAGCACAAGGTGTTTGAGGGTGGGAGGGAATTTGGGAAGGCGACTGAGTTGCGTGTCGGTGAGATCGAGTCTTTCGAGGCATTTCCACGCTGTTGCATCGACGACATGTACTGTGATCTTCCAGTTGGTCAGAACTACAGAGCTGGCGTTTGGAGTATTGTCTCGAAGACCATCCTAACCAAAATTAGTCTGGGTAGATGAAATGGGTACTAGGGATAGCTCCCAAGAAGAGATACGCGAGACGTCCCCATGTGAGAAGTGTTGAGGACTCTGGAAGTGTGGAAAGCCTGAGACCAGGCTTCTGTGGAACTTACAAAGTCTAAACAGGCATCCTGACCAGCTTTGAGGTGTATAGTCTTGAGCGACTCGGCCATCGTCCACTTTCCGTGAATGAAAGCGGCCCTACTTCCTCTGATTTGGAGGAACTTGATGTCTACCAATGACTTATGACAAGCTTTAAGAACTGACTGAACAGCATGCAAAGGAATCTCGGTACTATGAGAGGTAGATATCGTCTCTAACGAAGTGGCCCCAGGTAAACCACAATACAAGGTATCGCCAATAACGCCGTTTCCAGTGATGTGCAGTTCTCGTAAATTCTTGCATGTCCTGGTGATAAATTTCATTTTTTCGGCATCGATATATGCCTTCAATGTGATGATTGCGCGATCCAACGTGTAATTCGACCGTCTCAGGTGGATCTTGATCGATCTCAGACTGACCGCTCTTCTAGCATGTGTCGTGTCGAGGGTGGTCCAAAGCTGAGTGGATGATTCGAGGACGTTTTTCCATCCTTTAGATACAGCTAAGCAGACTCTGAAAATACTGTTACTAAAATGTGCCCAACCTTTTTTTGGAATGGGTGGTATCTACACTCGGTCTCGCATGGGCAGATTTTGACATATTATCAAAGCCAACTCCAGCGGAAGACGGTAGATGAAATCTTTGGATTCGCCTGGCTTCAATGCTTGTCGCAATTTCTCATGAAATGTCACCAGATGCTTACAACTATCAGCATGACCTAGAAACTGGGGTACTTCGAAATATACCTGACGTTCTTTATCAGTTCCAGAAGCTACTTTGGCCAGGCCTCTGGCATATATTTGCAAAGCAAGCTGTTCCTTTCCTTGCAATTGCAGTATCTTGCCGGTACGAAGGTATCCCTGGCGAGAAATCAGCAGCTGGACTTCAAGGGCGAAGTCGAAGAATCCACCTTCGACATTTTTGGCTTCGTTTCGATCATCGTCTTCCCATCTCTCAGTGCCGGCATCAACTGCCCCAGCTTCTCGTATGTCGCTGCTCGACTGTCCAATGCTGTGAGCAGCATGTGATCCGCGTATGAAGCAACAGCCTAGATTTATTTTAGCAATGCTTCGAATCAAGTATCGAGTACCGCTGCAGAGAATCATCCAAATAGTTGTAACTTTAAGAAGGTTGTCCCAGGACATGAAATCGTCAAAGATCTCCCATTTCTAGTAGGGACCAGCTGAAAGCTCGAAGGTCGTACGTACTTCGCTGAAAGCTTCAAGAGCACCATTATAATCTTTCTGCTTGTATCGAAACCGGCCACGCTCTATTGCATTCATGCCCTCTTCACTATCTGCCTTGCTAGCCATGGTGAGGTTTGAAAACTGCGGCAATGGACATGGCTCAGAGTTGTCGGCGGCGCGTCTCAGGTCAAGAACGACGCGATTTAGTTGCTAGACGTGATCACGTGGCTATGGGCCAACAAGGGGAGGAGCTTTCGGGGTTCACTTGGCGTGGTAAACTGGAAGGAAAAATATCATGATCTTGTTTTGAGATTAGTAGGCAGCTGTCTACCTTATTTAGGGGAAGGGCTATATGTAGGTTAAAAGCACATTGTAAAAGCACGAGGTCGCATTTATTATGAGATGTAACTTAGATGGCCATTGGCATTTAATAACAGACAGTTAGATACTGTCATAACGAGCAATCGGACATTTCGGACATTCAGTTGTCTAATCGCTACACAGGACTCGTTTTTCATATTTCACCAGTGGCCAACAATTCCTGAAACACATTTGCTTGTGAAAATTGCATTCAATAGTGGCATAGTCCGCCAGCATTTTCATCAAGTGTCCAACTACCAGCCAGGCCACAGGTATCGACTTCGTCAGTAGACGGCTCGACCAGCTTCCCAGAGAAGAAGTCACCTTGAGCTTTAATGCTAATGTCTTGATTCATCACACGTCGAGCCCAGGAATCAATGGCTGGCTCTCCAGTCTCATCACGAGCTTGTTTCAAAAATGGAATCAAAGCAGTCCCGCCGGTTCCTTTCAAGTTCTTCTTGCCGCTGTCGCTCTTGTCGTGACGTGAGGCCGTGGCAATATCAACCTTGTGGCGTCGAACGGTAGGGCTCTTTGAACGGGATAGTGATCTCGACTCCCTTGACTTGATTACAATGTACCGAGATACGATGTTGATGTGCTTATTTCGGAACTCTCGGAGCATTGCAAGACAAGCGTCATAAGCCAAAACAAGCTCTGAATTGTTCCGGTGTCTTTCAACGTAATCACGAATGTTAGCGACCTTGGCGACGTCTTCCAGGAAACGACGGTGTGGTCCTGGCATGTATTTTCGCATTTCAAGCAGGAAGTTGTGCTTGGGCGGAGGTGATGTGCCTTCAAGCTCGCTCCCAGTGGCTGCGTCCTTCTTATCACCAGTTGGACGGTGCTCGATACCGAGAATAATATCGAAGAACTGGATGATGGAGCTTTGAGCATTGCTACCACCACTATATTGTCGAAACCTTTCATTTCCTGTGCCATCTTCGTACATCACGCCATCAGGGAGTCCAGCCTCGCCCATGTTCTTGCTTCCAGCAAGGAAAGGTCGGATGCGATTGTAGAAAACCTGCGGATCACAACTCTCATGCATACGCTGCAGAAGGGTGCCAAGATCATCCAACCTTTCGGCGAATGCTCGAAGGCAAGCAGCGACCGTTGCGCCGTCGTGTAATCTTGCCGCTTGGATAGCAGCCAGCATCAAGGGGATGATTGGCGCTCCCCGAGCTTCAATAGCCACGGATATGAGATAGAACCATGATTCGTCAATAGAACCTGTGAACGTCGTGAGGGTCGCCAGATTTTCCATATTGTCGACAGGCTCGTCTTGGAATAAAGGCTTAAAGTTCCAGAGACAAACCCCCGCATAGGTAGCGACTGGGAGCACTTCGAGGTGTGCCGAGATGTGAATGAGCGGAATCGAAATTGCAGCCGGCAAACGCTACTCGCAACTTAGTCCCAATTACATTGTCACAATTGCGATACAGCTACTGACCTCTGAAGGGCTATCACCGCCCCAGATGTAGCCATGGGCCATGAAACACAACAGCGAGTACGCTCTCCTCCATTCCGAGTCATGTTCCAGACCCGCAGTGGAAAGGACAGGAAGTAGGTCGATGACTCCGCGCAAGCGTTTGCTTAGAATCAAGCCTTGAAGATTCGCAACTACAGCCTCCCATTTATTGTAGTATGGATCAGGGAGCCTCTCGAGAGGCAATTCAGTCGGAAGGAAACCATATTCTGGTGAAATTCCGTAGTTGCCAAGGATTGGAAGGGGTGGAAGCATGCTTTCGATAAAGATTTTGGACGGGGTGATCGTGCCAGACGCAAGGAGTATACAGATCTTTGTCCGATACTCCTCAGCCGTAGGGAATTGCAGTGAGCGAACTTATCATGAGCTTTGCGATGGAGAAAAGCTGGCGCGTCGATGGGATATTGTGATGAGAAGAGAGGAGGAAGGGAAGGAATCGGAAATCGGATAGTGGGCGACATTAGTAGTGGCAGCAGAGTGGCGCTGGTTCCTCCTCTCCTTCTGGCCTAGGTACAAGGTAGTAGCCCACCTCGCCCTCGCCCATGACAAATTTCGTTCCAGCTTGGGAGGGGAGGCAGAAGACGGGCGCGATCGGAGCCTTGCGGGCCAAGGGGAAAGAAAGCACGCGCGCCCCTGACAGAAAGAAAATCAAAAGGCTGAAGCTGCTGC
The DNA here is from genome assembly GCF_030347475.1 of Cadophora gregata. Taxonomy (NCBI): domain Eukaryota; kingdom Fungi; phylum Ascomycota; class Leotiomycetes; order Helotiales; family Ploettnerulaceae; genus Cadophora; species Cadophora gregata. Next base: position 1,294,998 of record NW_026695935.1, on the reverse strand, counting down.
TGATTGGGTTGGAGAGGAGAGGAGAAGAGACCAAAAAGTTACATCATCAGCGGGAATATCGTTCCTCCGAACAAGTCAATCACCTGATCATTGCCAAGAGCTCTCACTTGCCGTCGCTGGGGATAGCTTCAATGACCAACAAAATGATGAACTTCAGGTAACCATGGCCGCTGTGAAACAGCAGGTGCTCAACTGGCTGTACAGCGTACTAACAAGCGTAAGTATCATGGCCATTTGACAATCGTTCAATCACTAAATGCATGCAGGAATACAAAGATGTGAACCGTACATACAATGATGTGGCCCAGACACTATCGCATTACTCCTCGCTCGCTCCCCGAACCGATGTCTACAGTATGCCTACAAGTTTCGCGTTCGAACAGGTTGGAAGCTGATTCAAGATGCAGCTTATGAGCATGGCAAATCGGCTCTCCTCCTCCACATGTCAGGTACCCTCCCGGTGGTATTTCGAGGCACAACATACAGGTTCCCAATTGCACTATGGGTGCCGCATGCATACCCTCTGGAGCCTCCTCTCATATATGTCACGCCGACAGAGGGCATGATGGTTAGACCAGGACAGCATGTTGACCCGCAAGGCAAAGTCTATCATCCATACTTGGTGGGGTGGGCAGAGTTCTGGGATGTAAGTGGCAGATGTTGTTCGAAAGCTGTACATTTACTGATCGTTTCTTGGTACAGAAGTCCAACATTCTTGATTTCCTAGCAATCCTACGCGATGTTTTTGCGAAAGAGCCTCCTGTTGTATCTCGACAACAACAAACTGCCCCTCCACGTCCGCATCCAAGCCAGGCACCCCCTCCTGTACCTCCGCCGCCTCCAGGATTAGCACGTCCGACCTCCAGATCCACAATTGCGAGTCCGAATGGGCAAATTGGACCTCCGCCTCCGCCACCCAAGCCAGCGAATAATCCCCAGCAATTCTCGCCTGCTGGGCCATCGAGGCGGGACAGCGGGCCTCCTCTACCTCCCCTACCTTCGCAAACGGGGTACGAGAATCCTCCACATGGTCAGCAAGGACTACCCCAAAATAATTATCCTCACAATCCGCAGAGGAGCAGCAGTCTGCGTTATGAGACAGCTCCTCCCCAACCACCTCAACCTCAGAGGCAACATGGCCTGAGACAGTCTATAGACGGCCCTCCCACTTCTCCACCAGGTCCTCAGTCGTACCAACAACAGTACCAGGCCCAGAATCCCCACCCTCAGTATGGCCCTCCACAATCTCGATCACCGCCTTCATACAATCCTCACCAGCAACAACAGCATTTACAGCAATACATCGGCCAGCAATCTCAATGGCAACATCCTCCTCCAAAACCTCAAGTGAAACCTCCACCACTTCCAGATCTTTTAGACGCGCCACTAGTCCTTTCAGTACCCTCTGAAGCATCCACGAACCTTCCAGCTCCCCCAATACCTCCGAACCCAGAGAAAGACATGCTTCTGCACAACTTAGGAAGATCGTTATATGCACAGCGGCAGCATACCCGCAATCAGACTGTATCTAGCCTACCGGGATTAGAAGCACAGCACAAGGCTATGTTAGCCTCACTTGCAAGCATGCAAGCCGAAATCCAAGCTCTCGAGTCCCTGAACAATCTCCTATCAGCAAATACCAATATCCTACACACCGCCCTTCACGATGCGGATGCAGTGATTGACCAGAGTCAGCACCGGACGGCACCAAATGTGGATGAACTCTTAGTCGCCCCCACAGTGGTTGGAAATCAGTTGTACGAACTCGTGAGCGAAGAAAGGAGCTTGGGCGACGCATTGTTTGTTCTTGGGAGAGCAGTCGAAAGGGGGAGAATAAGCCCGGCAGTCTTCGCCAAGATGACAAGAACTTTGGCGCGAGAGTGGTACTTGAAGAAGGCATTGGTGAAAAAGATCGGCAAAGGAATGGGCCTGGCAACTTATTGAGATAGTACAAGATATCAATGAGTTTATGTCAAGTCTCCTATTTATTCTCGGCCTTTCAGGAATTGATACATTAGTAGCGATCAAGTGACCAGTCGTCATATCAAGACTTCCTTCGCAGGCTTACTCTTCCCTTGTCACGGTCCATGATTTCTCCCATACGATCCTTACACAGAAGAGCCATTCGCTTCATTTCCACGGCTCGCACCGGTTTCGGTTGCTTCAGACCGCACTCAACACCCTTGACTACCATCTCTGCGATCACATCTTCCTCTGCTGGAGGCGGTGAATGCTTCTCACTGGTAGTCCCATCTCCTCCACTCGACACTGCAGTTGGAACGTTGTTCCATCTGCCGACGATCGTCCGCCGTTTGCTTAATAGACCACTTCCCTCTGGACTCACATCTCCGTTTGGTCTCACAGATGTCTCTTCCCCCTTGTTCTGTTCTTGGTCTTGCCCCTGGCTCTTTCGTGAAGGTGCCTCGAAGAGACCCCGTAGAGACTTGCTCAGCCTTCTGCGAAATGCTTTGGCTCTTCTTGAATGCCCGATCTCAGGAAAGGTCTCGGATGTCGATTCGAAAATCTTCACTTTTTCTACAATGAGCTTGCTCTTTGGCGGTGACCTCTTCTTGGTCGGAGATGAGAACTGTGATTTCCTTGCTTTAGTCACCCCAGAGGCATTGGTTGTACTCAAGACTGCTGGCGCACCATCATTCCTCAACGATACATTGGATACTTTCCTCTGTGTGGAAGGTGGCATAGGCGGAGGCGTAGGAGGTTTCAAGACTGCCAAGTCTCGAAGTTCTAATATATGTTCTTGTTTGTACCGGGAGGAAGAAGCAGAAGCAGCTTCCAAGGATATGGGGTTTAATGCGCAACATGGTACAGGGCCTTCTGGGGATGCAGACCTCGGGGAGAACTTGCCATCAAACAGTTTTCTCATGTTTGCAACCTTGTCCGAAAGTTTTCTAGGTCGAGGCTTTCCAGGCTCCATTATCCGTCCCTCGAGTCCAAGTGCTATCTTCGCCTGAGATAGTGAGGGCATGGTTTCTGCTCGTGGCTGCGCTGTCTCTTTGTCTTCTTTGCGTTTCTTCTCTATGCTCTTAGCACGGTAAAGCTCTCCAATCTTGTTGCTCATTCTTCTCCGACTCAGTGGCCTACTTGCCTGATCTTGCGCGGCTGGCGGAGGCGCGCTGCCATCTCCTCCTAAGCTTGGGGGAATGTTTTGTTTCGACCCAACCATAATGTTTCTTCGTCCCCTCGTTGGCTCTGGTATATGTCCTTTTCGTAGAGGCGGCCGACTCGAAATTTCTCGGCCATTACCATACCTATGAGGGCTCTCCATGGTTCGTGTGGTGACATTGCTATAGCCCCTGGATGGCGAGCTTTGAGGCAGCGTCTGGTGCCGACTTTGCCCCAGCCCTATGTTCTGTTTTCCATTAGAAGCTGCGTTCGATCTTGTGGGTGTAATTGTTTCTGGATCTGGATTGTGCAAGCATGTCCGTCTCGAGCTTCCAGTCGAAGGTGTCAGGAAGTAGCTTTTGTCCAATAGTCGAGTACGGGAAATAGAGATTGGGGTGTTTGGGGCAGCGGTGTTGTTGAGCGAAGGGTACGCCCGAGTGCTGTTCCCTCCTGATACTGCTACCAAAAAGTATTAGTTTACCTCGGACTTCTTCCGGTTTACAGTCGAACTTACTCCCATCGTAAAATTTGATTTTATCTCTGATGGATCCTCCCTTATTGTCATCAAGTTTTTCGTTCTCAATATACGGTGCTGCTACTGTCCCGAATTTTCTTCCATTTATAAAATCTGCTGTATCCCAGACGCCACCACGTAGCTTTATACTACTTGGTTTATAGGAAGTCTGTGCCTTTTTGAGTTTTCTTGAGTCAGCTTTTGTTCCCAGCAACCCGAGTTTTCGAGAATTTAGTGATTCGAAGATGTCTGTGTAGGCAGGTTGAATATCCTCCTCGACAGACCTATTGTCACGCTTTTCCGAACTTCCTCGTTTCGGACTGAAAATCGTTGACAATCTCCTCCTGTAACCTGCCCCTTTACCACCTTTCTGTATTGGCGAATTCCTTGATAATTGAAGCGGTGCTGGCTGGAAGGATGGTGTGGTAAAGGGGAGGCTCAGAGCATCAAGTGCTTCGAATTTTGTGACCAACGAAACAAGATTGAATGATATCCCATGTTGCAGACGATCGGACGACGCTCTTCTCTCGTTGTCACTCTGTTGCGAAATGCTAGCAGAATTACTTGGATACATGTGGGTATCCCGAGCAGCTTTTTTCGGCAGACCTCGGGGTCTCGGGGAAGATGAATTCGTGTTCTTGTAAGTCATGATCGATACTCCGCGTATGGAGAAATACATCTATTGTCGTTATATTTTAAGTCGGGATTGGACATACACTGTAGTTGTGTGATGGGGAACTTCAACTCGAAAATAATGAAGTATGATAATCCTGCCAAACGATTTCTAGTCTAGATACTGACAAAATAAACACGGATATGATTGACCTAAAACCTGAGGTAAGTGCGCACCTTCCTAGATAGAATGTAAGGTGGACTGGCTAATGCAAGAGCCACTGCACAATTTGACGGTTAACGAAAGAAAAAAATGTCTGCATGAGCGATTGATTTTGTGCTATGCTATGACCAAGGTGGATTCTCACCTGAAGAAAAAGAAACAGACTATGTGCAGAATGACTGATTACCTCTATATGCTTCTTCCATGCCATCTCCGACAGCCCAATCCGCCTCAAATGCACCTAATTCAGCGAGCCTCGCTCCATCCGGCACCCGATACCAAAACCTTCCTGCCGCCACAAGCCCAATCCTCCATTTCAGCCCCTAAATCGATGATTAGGCACCACTATGGACACTATATGAGCGATCAACGCGGACACCAATCATTTCAAGATCCACTTCTGCGCTGTCTCGTCGAGTGTCCGCATGCTCAATAACCGTGTCGATAGTTACGGGACCAATTGGCGCCGTGCTTCCCTTTCTCTCTGTAGAGAAGGCGGATGGACATGACGACATACTATTGAAAGTCTTTCTTTCCAGACTTGAGGTGTCTTGAGAGGATCTTGAACCCCAAAGTTGCGAGATATTAAAGGACGAGCTGGCTTCGGTTGTGATCATCGACGCCCAGAGAGAGGAGAGAGGGAGGAGGAGGGCGACCATCGTCAAGGCCAGGGTACCGGCTTCTGGGAAGTCATCGGGCGAAGCGTACTCGAGTATAGCAAAACCAGCTGATTATCTTAGTAACTGATTTAGATGAATGTCAAAGCCACGAAAACTTACAAGGTATGACCATTGTGCACCCACCCATGGCAGCCAGGATCTGGATGTAGCTCCACTTCTGAAATCCCAAGTTCTTACGAGCATGAACAGTCCATAAGAGCTTGCCGGTGAATATGATCGAATAGTACCAGATGGAGATGGTTTCGGTTGCCAGGGTTCCGACTGTAATCCAGGCGTGGTGGAAGTATTGACCAGCAGATACAATTGCCAAGGAGTTCGTGACAGCTTGAGCGAAGCGAAAACCGACCGCAAGTAAGAAGACGAGACCGGAGAGTAATGATATCAAGCAGACCCATTTCTTCTGCATAGCCTTGCACACAGTGTAAGCCTGGAGGAAGAGAGACATGTTGACCGTGATTGTCATGAGGAGAGGGATGACTGCTCCAGCGACACTAGTTGCGTATGCTGAGCGCGGGACATCACCGAAGTCGAAGGCGAAGTAGGCGTAGAACTCTGCCCAAGGACTGACGGAGTAGAGTGCGAGAAGGAATGCGCGAAGGAAGCCGAGGACAAGTGACAAGAGATTGAGTATGTAGACTGGAGTTCGACGCTTCGATTCCCTGGTGAGGACAGCAGTGACAACCAGCATAACGAAACATGCACCGATTTGAGAGCCGTAGTTGATGCAGAGGGCGGTATTGTAGTAGAACCAATCATCGATATCGGGAAGGGGGACGACGACTGGAGTGACTCCATCTCTCATGAGAAAGGTCACACTCTGGGATTTGAGGTCGAAGGTAGTAGTAGGAGACGACATCTTCTCGTAGAAGCTTTGTTGTGTTGGAATGTATGGTTAGACGGGCGATCAAGAAAGAAAACGAAGAGGTAGAAAGCAGAATTGCTGTGGATGCAGTTGAAGATTTGCGAAAATGTATGTTGGAAGAAACGAAATGATACATGGAAACGCAGAGGAGGTTCTCTTAAGTATCAAAATATCAGTGACCGAGCTGGTGGATAACAATATGTCGTAAATATGGCGAGAATAATATCAACGCTCTGCTCAGTTACCCGAGAGCAGTTCGCGACCAGCTCGCGGAACAATGATTCTCGTTAATGTTGCAGAGACACTTCCGTGGTAATGCGCCGGGAATAATATCAAGGATGACAAGTTGATCATATTGTTTTGGCCAACGGAAAGAAAGTATAGACGCCATATGTGAATTCAAGTCTGAGAGTTAAGAATGCTCGTTGAAGAATGAAAGGAGAGCCTAAACAAGGGAACCTCGCTTAATTCCTTGATATTGTTCTCCCCAAGCCACTTTTGCGCCACCAACAACACCGGAAGGGCTTTTTTATCAAGGGGTGCAGCGCATTCACGGCAGTAGGCGAAAATGTTTGCAGATGTGTACCCTTACTGAGGGGCATATCATGCAGCTTGATATCACTTCCGGCTAGATCTGCCATCAGCAAAGAGATAAACTTTGCTTCTAGGGGGACAAGGCGGCTGCGTAAGGCCAAGCAAGATCAGCCTCATCTAAAACTAGCAATCAGGCAAGTGCCATATTGCTGTTTGTCATCTACGTGATCTTTGAGAGCATCAGAAGGTAAATTCAACTGTCAAAGCTTATTGGCTATTCAGAACAGTCATGATGTCTAGACGCTGAAGTTGCTCGCTTCGGGTCTAACCCACTGCATCTAGTTTCTGGTATGGACTCCAAAATTAAACCCTTTTGGGACTGGCTGTCGAAGTCGAGGAATTTTGACCGAGGTAGTCAACGGGAAGTTGCAGATCTCATAACATGAATCACAAGGTCTCGATTCCGTTCTCGGGCCAGCCGAGATTCCTACAGTTAGTTCGTTCAGCCCTTGGACGAGAAGCTGATGTCGGACTGGAAAGTCATGACAGCGACTTTCTGGTCTCTCATGTCCGGATATCCTAGCAAAATCTGCCCATAAACTGACCCATAGCATCGAGGGTGTGAGACATGGAAAAGCATGGTCGAGATCCAGAGGCTCGCGATCTCTCGGGAGACAGCTTCAGAAACAATCGGCCCAGAGCTCACAATGGACTGACGACCTTCCAATATTTTCATGTATTATATTGATCGATATCGAATCACTCTAACGACAATATTACCCTCGAAAATAGATCATGACCTGTTGTCAAGCTTCTGTGTCGTCGATGGCCTAGAGAGCGGTTGATCCGACCATCATGCCGTATCAGGCGTAAAGCTACTGATAAAGTAGGTCCCCGTGGCGGTATCGTTTGTCAGATTTGTGCCAGACATTGTTCCAAACTTCAAACTGCCGCTTTCCACGAGGCCACCGCCAACAACGCCATTCGTTCTCTTCAATCTGTTCTCCCCACTCATGACGGTGAAATTTGCAAGAGATATCTCATAGCCATTTCGTGTGGCAATAGTTGGCAAGCCAAAGTACGAAGCATTTGCGCTTTGTTGGTCCAAACTCAACTCGTAGTAACCTCGATAGTACAGATCCTATAAAGTCTGTTAAAGCTATTCATAAACCGACGTCCAATAGGAATACATCATCTGGTATCCTATACCATGTCCGCAAAGGGCTTTCCTCAAAACCCATCAAGAAAGGAGGATAAATAGCTCACCTGCCATTGTAATTCACTATTTGCGCCTTCCAAAAGCGAAGAGTAATTATTTGCATCTAATGTTGATAGGCTGATCAGTTCCGATCCATAGGATGATATCAAGCCAGAGTGACTAGTCACTTACTTGCTAGAGAAATGTTTTGACCATAAGGACATGGCGAGGACACAGCAGATCCCGCAAATTCGACACCAATGGAGCCTTCACCTGTTTCGGGATCGTAGGGGTGCGTGTCAAGCCACACAAGGTCGCTGACCCAGGATGCGTGACTGTCTCCAGCTACGCAAGTCAGCACGCGAAACAACAATAGATTTTGGATGCTCTGGCTGATCTCCAAGATGTTTGAGATTGTGGGTATACGTAGATCCTGCTGCATCCAAATCTGGAAAGGGGTATCTTACCAAGGAAAATCGTGTTGTTGATTTTGTTGTCATATCTGCAGGGAGACGGTCAGTACATCGTACGAGGTTTTGGAGAATCCGGGGACGTCATTGCTTACAGATGAGACAAAGTTCTGTTTTTGTTACTCTGATACCCATCCCAAGCATCGTAATTGAGAGGATTCTCATTTCCGAGGGCAAAAGACTGATTGATACGAGAGAAGATGATTTGATTGCCGATTACTTGCGAAAGCTTGTTGTAGAACCAACTTTCCTGACGAGGTCCCATCAAGGATCTACCAGCGTCATTCGAGATGTCGTGGATGTAATCAGTATTCCCTGAGTACTTAAATCAGCCACTCATCGCCTTAAGCCATTCAATGTAGGGCGTATGAGAATGCTCAATTCAAGCGCAAGAGCGAAGCAGCCCGCAAGATCATTCAAGTGCCCCCGAAACTTACAGTAGAGGTCTGTGATACTTCTGTCATATTGCCGAGTGTCTTTTCCGAAGAGTTAGTGTTTTTCCAAATCATTCGAGGTGGAGCATACCAAGCATGATAAGATCCAACAAATCACCTATCTCAAAGCTTCTCCAGATGCGCACTGAACAAGTCAGTGATCGATATCCAAAATTACACCCATTACTTTGGCACTTACAATTATCATCCATCTCCACCTGACGAATTGGCATCCATTCAAAGTAGGCACGCACAGCATTCATCCTGCATAGGTTAGCAGGAGGCGCAAAAGGGCCGAATCTATGCAATGAGACTATAAATTGACCAAAAGGAATGTTCGCTAGCTCGATAGCACTGCAAGTACTCACTTTCTCTGATCAACAGATACTCCACCGTCTTTAACGAAGGAGTCTTCGGTATTGTTGAGCTCCGACGACCCAGCTTTCCACGTGTTATCCGCAACTTCATGATCGTCCCAGACAGGTATCCAAGGGAACTGCTGATGACTGAGCAGCAGATCAAGGTCAGTTCTGTACGTTGCTAGTCGCTTGCGGTAATCGTAAAGAGTGTAGATCTCTCGATCTGGAAGGGGAATACGCCCTATACTGTTCCCCCAACCATAGTAACCGTTCGCATATTCATAAATGTAGTCTCCCAGATGGATCACGTAATCCACCGAGTCTTTCCGGGCGGCATTTCCATAGGCATTGAAGAATCCGAAGGGATAGTTGCTGCATGAGTAAATAGCCAGTCTGATCGCGCTGCTTACAACATCACCTTTGCTAGGTGTAGTCTTAGTGCGGCCAATTGGGCTGACGTTGTCCGAGTCACAGATGCTGAACTGGTAGTCTGTAAGGGATAGCGCGTCAGCTATATGTTCTTATTCTCGGAGTAGGGAGGACTGACAGTATCTGGTAAATGGTTTCAGATTTCTCGCTTCCACCTATGGTTGGAAGATGGTTTTATTATTGGATCTGGAAAGATTTCGAGAGGGGAATGAGGCACAATTTGGAGAAGGACGGGATGTGCTCGAATGAAAAAAGAGTGTCGCCTTTTAAAGACTTGCCTTGATTGTGTAATCAATATCGGAAGATGTGTATGCCTTCCCTTCATCCGCGCAGCCCTTCAGTTCAGGGTCTTTGGAGATCTTATAGCTAACACAGACTGGAGCCTTGCTAGCCTTCACATATTGCTCAGTCTCGTGGCTGTAAAGTGGGACATAGCCGGACACGGTGATATTGCTCTTATCATTATCCGAAGCAATTGGTGCTGCGCGTGTCCACAGAACGACAGAAGTATCGTAGGGATCACCGCTAGCAACTCCATGAGTAAAGTTCAATTGCGAGGAGTTCCATGCCGCAGATGGAGTGTTACGAGCTGCTACTTTGCGGATCGAAACTCCAAGGCCCGGATGAAAGTGTGAAGGACTTCGATAATTGAGATTTGAAACGAATGAAGCCGAAGCAGCTGCTGCCAGCAAAACAAGAGAGAGAACTTGAACCATTGCGATAGAGTCTGGTTGCGCTTGCAGCTTCACATGGAGAAGTATCAGAAACTAGGAACAGGAAATGGGAGTGATCTTATGTGATAAATAAAAGATCGGCCAGGAACGTCTGGTGTAGCTAAGCAGGCAGGCCATGGGATTTAGTGGCAGAAGCTCTCTGAACCTCGTGGGCTGGTTGACAGCTGCCAATTCGCCATTCCATTTCGGCCGATTTTGAAGATCTCCAAAGATGGGATAAGATGGGGCTGGAATAAAACTGGGACTGGGATTGGGACAAGGCCATACCAGCTTGGGGCAGCTTGAACTGACATATATTGCAGTCAGTCCAATCAAGTCACGTCGATTTCAGCACCTCATGACGACACTGGTCAGAGTTGAAGCCGCCAGTGCGGGAAATTCAAGGTACTCTACTGTACTGCACGGAGGCTGCAGTCAAAGTCATAGTTCATAGGCAATGAGTGATCAGCGTAACGTCTCGTTGGTCAATGGTTTGCAGCTACCGGATTGATCGATTTAGTATGGGAGCTAGAAGGGAGCTGGGAGCTTTGTGGACGTTGGGGGGGGCCAAGGGGCAGGGGGCAGGGGGCAGCTGGCCGCTGGTGAGGGGAGGGGCGAGGGGTTTGGTCCGGTCCGGGCGGTTCCCGTACAGTACAGTACAGTAGGCGGGGCAGGGTTGTTGTTGACAGCAATGCAATGGAACCGAGCATCGTGTTCAAAGCTCGGCATCTGAGTGGCCTGCATAGCTCCAGCTTTTTGTCCTGGGACGCCTGCTCTGCTCTGCCCGGCCCTGTTCATCGGATTATTATTATTATCATCGACTTCTCGATTTCTCGTCCCTGGGATAACCTGGGAGTCAACAAGGATGATACAGTAATGCTTCTGGAAGCTTGGCTCCCTTCGTGGCTGACGCTGCCGTTCGTCTGAACTCCTGGCTTGGGAGGAGTGACGTACCGCACCCGGCAGCTTGGTAAAAGACCTTGGAATCACCATTTGAGAGAGTTGGACATTTTGGTACACCGAAACTCGTGGATTAGTTTGCGGGGCAGAATGGCATTCAATTACGATGTCCAATAATTATAGATCACATTGTACCAGGCTGGCTGCTGCAGTTGTCAACTGTCTCCAAAGAGTGATGGGTTTGGGATAGCCACCGAATGCAGCATTATCTCTTGTCTATCCGAGTCTGTAGGATGGCGTGAGTATTGGAAGCATTCTGTCGCTTTCGGGTATGACTTACGTCTTACCTTGGTCTTACAAACAAGCATTAGAGTCCGCCAACGCTTTGGCGTGAGAACACCCGAAGAAGTTGACGTGGTACCCAAGATATATTAGGAAAACTAACAAGAAAAGCCTGCCATTGAGCTTTCAATACTGACTTGGGAGTGACAATGATATGTGTGACTGCGCTCTCTCCGCCCATATGTCCAGGATTTTAGCAATAGAGTTTGTACCACTGCTAATAAAACCACCACTAGGTAGGTAAATATACAAAAGCAAAGCAAGCTCCTGACACTCTTCAAAGCTGGAGAACAAATATTGAGTTGCAAATTGTCATCTGATTGTGCTCCACCTATGAGAAACTGAGGAATTTGGCAGCATGGATTAGAGGACTATTGCTGAAATGCTGCATACATAATGGACTCAAAGCAGTTATATTAACGACGCTCTATGAGGTCTTTGTTCGAATCTGAGGTTTCCACAGGAGTCTCTGGATAAGGAATTTTTGAAAGAATATGAACGACAGGGGTACTGTGATCGATGGATACAAGTATTTCCCCACTAGCTGTTGACATGAGAAGACCATCTGAGCAAAGAGATGTTGAAATGAGGGAACCAATCTTAGCAAGACACAACAGTGAGAACATGATGGTTGCATATGCTAGGAGCTCCAATTTCCAATTACACAAATGGCACTGTGGCTTGTATTTTCCGAGAATTATGGTACTCAGGAGCGGAAGAGACCATGTACAGCAGTGTTTCAGCCAAGTATCCCGGAGTCTTGTCCGTCCCAAAGTTCCCAGGCATTCTCGAGACATCTAATGGAATGTGCTGAGGGATGAACGAAACAGGGCCCCTGATATCAAATCGTGCTCAGCGGAAGTTACAGTCGGGGAGCTACCCGCATCCTCGGTCGTGAACGCACATTGGGATTACGTCCACTGTGTATGTTATGGAAAAATTTCGTGAAAGCCATCTTTGAAGGATTTTCGTTAAAGCTTGGCGGAACTGATCGACGAAGGGACGCATAGTTGTAGAGCAGCGGGGAAAGCCTTTACCGCCAGAATGCTTGACAAAGATTCCTACCTGTCGGTACTTTTGGACTCAAACAAGTTTCAATACTTAGAACAAATGACAGGACAATGATCTGTCACATCATTCCCCTTAGTTTGGGCTTGACTGAAAGTGAGCTGATCATGTTGGGTAGGATGTCAATCGACCGTCGTTGATAGATACACGAATGGATGGGTTTGTGGAGCGACTGAATCCATATAAAACCATGTATTCGTGTTCACATGTCTGGTGATATGAGCAACGAAGGGGAAGCTGATGCTGAAGGATTGAAACATGTCCTTCAGTCGGGTCACCATGACACGTCCCGGCTCGACATACTTCGCCTGTGCCTCTGCCTAGAGCATATGACAACCATGAGATTTTATCTAGAAAGTCCAAAAAGCCGAGAACAAGTCTCACAGTGCAAACTGTGATTGATGTTTAATAGGTCCGCGAAAAGAAGCCAATCACGTAATGCCACCTTCATGAAGTATTAGTACCCGTTAAAAGCCTGCCTATGGCCCCATAGGATGATCATACAACGGATAGGCGGAAACTGGAAGTTCTGCAGTGCCATTCCACGCCCACCTGATCAATGAGCCATGACTGAGTTTGGGTCAGCATCCCATAAAATCATAATGGCTCAGTTGACTGACAATGTCGATGGTTCCACTTCGGTCTCACCGTCCAGAGGCTTGACATCTTCTGGCTTTCTCACAAAGATACCATCTCCACCAACCATCCAACCATTCCCTGCTCGCTTGACATACTCCACTGCCATCGCCCAAGCAGCTCGGTCGGCTGCATCGCCGGATTCAAAAACTTTGAGGTGCTGGTAATTATGGCTAGGTGGTGAGGTGAAGAGCTCTCGCATCAGGGAGGCATAAGATGCGTTTCTCTCCATCCATAGATCTTCGGATTCGACTTGAACCATCTTCTTGGGATCCGAAAGAATTTGATTTCGTGGTACAAGTTGACAGTAAAGACGATCCAGTCTTGGTAAGTTCTCAGAGAGATCTGCGAAATGACCACACATTGGAAATAATGCGATATATTCCATGTCGCAAATCGTGGGACTGATGTGAGCCTTGTCATTTTGAGCTGATGCACCGAAGAGATCTTGTAGAATCTTTCGCGTTGTTAGAAACATAGTAGAAGACAACGAAAGGGGGACACCAACCGAGGGAGCTTTTCTCAACCAGAACTCGTAAGTGGCATAGGCTTTGATAAAAGAGCCTTCATTGAGTAGAAGTCTGTCCCATGGTCGAATACCAAACAAATTTGTAGATGTCACATGGGCACTCTGCTGGAGATCTTTTACAGGGGGATCTTTCGGGCTAGAAAGACTTTCCACGGAGCCACCGATCGGTCCTGAAGCTTTGTCGTGAGACGGTCCAAGTGGCCTTTGAAGACGCAGATAATGACATGGGCAATCGAAATTCCACGCATCTGTAAGGATGACACGGCAGGAGGTGAGAGCACCTAAAGCTTCGGGTGGGGCAACAATAAGGAAACTGACAGGATCGATCATTCGAAACAACAAAGACCAGAAGTCCGCAAAGTCGTCGAGTCGACGTTCACTCTTCGCATTATCTGTGACCCGACTGTCATAGACAATTAGCGAGAAAGAATTGATGTGTCGTAGAGAATTTGCGAGTACAAAGTCAAAGAAGGGCTTCATCTGCTGGCTGAGCATGATGCTCCGAGTTGTGTTTTGCCGGACAATAAATTGCGCATTTTTGAACAGAATTGACTTCGACACATCTCTCCACCGTTTAGAAGCGAGGGAGCATGCCTTCAGAGGACTATCCTCGGACCTTGTAATATCAAAGTCGGGCTCGTCGTGGAGAGCATCAATGCCATGTGATGGTGGTGAAGTATCCAAGTATCCGAAGACTTGAGACAGTATTTCGTTTGGCAAAGCTTCAATGGAAACCGGTTCTTTTCTGTCTGCAGAAGATGTAATAACCTCTTCCGGTAAGCCTTCTGATATATTGCATGCCATTGGAATACCTAGTGTGAATTCGTGGCGTTGTCGACGGTTTGGCAAAGTGTTCTATGGAGTCCTCGTCAGTGTGCTGTATCGTATTGGGCATGTAGTAGAGCCATGGAAGGAAGCTACGCATACCACTCAAGTTGTGGCTCTCCTCTTGGTGCAAGCTTTGCCGCAATGATGTAGATGTCTGTGTATGAGGCTCTCACTGATGCTGACACGGATGAGTGACGACTGAGGTTGGCCTTCGCAGCGATAAGGATCTGGCCTCCCGATAAGAGGGCTATCGGGTGCACTTGAAAGTAGCCGATTTGGCGAGGTGCCTCGTTGCTTAAATGTTATGTTTCTCTTAACGAAACTCTTATAAAATATTACTTAAAAATCACTAGAAGATCAAAGTACTATTTCAAAAGTGTTTTTAAAGACTGAATATAATTATTATCATTACACGTTTTGAAAGTAGCCTTTTCCTCTTATGACTTTGATGTTCTGCCGTGCCTTAATCGGCTACTTTCAAGCGCACCCGATAGGACGGGTAAGCCCAATGGTTAAACTTCGGGTAGGGCTGGCTTCCAATGTCAGGTTCGAGTCATGTTCTTTGCGGGGAAGCGGACGCCCATGGATCTGGCAGCTGAAGCTCGCTCCCGGTTCTGTACCAGACCTATCCGGGTAATCGTTCCCGTCCCCGCCCCGCCCTCTGTTCCTGGGCTGGGCTGAGGGGCTCCACATCTGTACCATACTGTACAGTACAGTACGCACCTACTCGTACAACCTGCGTGACAACACCTAGAACCTAGAAGATGCAATTGTTCTCTCAGACTCCCAATGAGTTACAAGTGGGGTATGGTATCAATTGCCAGTGGAACCCACGAACAACCAGTTGTATCAAAAGTACTATCAAAGGTTGCTAGCTGACCACCACCTAGTCTGAAAAAGCTCGGCTAATGATTCGGTATCCACGACCTAGCCGGAAGAATGAGGTGGACGAGCTCTTCCGGGGAGGAAACGGGGAGGAGAATCGTTCTGGCTCTGGGAGACGACTAAGAAGCTCGATGACCTCTACCGACACCTTTACCCCTCCCTACCCCTCACTAAGAGCGAGACTATTTCATGACCCCTTTCACTCAGTAGCAGTAAAATTTGTCCCCAGACAAGCTTGAGAGCAACAAAGAAATCAGAAACACAAGACTTTGAGCATCAAAATCAATAATCACCATGTCAGGCACTCGTCAACAACGTCCACCTTTCAGAGCAGAGCATCTAGGCTCTCTCCTCCGTCCCGAGAAGTTGTTGGCTGAACGCCATGCTATCGATAGTGGAAAGGGTGACCAGAAGAAGCTCGCGGCTGTCACAAAAGACTCAATTGATGAGATTGTCAAGGAACAGCTCGATCTTGGATTCCATGCTGTTTCTGATGGAGAGTACCCTAGGTTAGTTTAATCTATAGCCTGGTCCCCAAAGATCAGCTGGCATGTGTAGGATGCATTACTTACCTTAGTACAGGCACATGTTTTGTGAGTCTATACACGAATGCTTCAGTCGAACGTTCCAATGTCTTCGAAACTGATTATTAAAGGGGGTACATTCTTCCCAGGCCTCGACGGTTTCGAAGAAGTGACGGATTTTGATACGGATATCTTTAGACTCTACGTCCCAGATATTGCAGCTTTCACAGAAAGCGGTCACAAACCCGGAGAGACAGTCCTATGCACAGGAAAGATCAGACACGTCGGTAGCACGTACGTTGATCAATGGAATTACCTGAAGAGCCAATGTAATGCGCTACCTTTCCAGCTATATTCCATTCTCAAATAAGACAATATTCATAACTAATTCTTATGAAGTGCCGAAGGATAAACAACGAGAGGCAAAGCTCACCGTAGCGGCCCCAAATTGGTACCATCTACGCTACAAGACAGGCAAAGCATACCCTAAAGAAGTCTACCCTTCCGACGCGGAATACTTTGCAGACATTGCCAAAGCATATCAAGCCGAGCTCCAGATTCTTTACGACAATGGTCTTCGCAATGTTCAAATTGATGACCCAAACCTAGCCTGTAATTGATATCCCTTATTTCAGCATTCCCTTCTGTCTAACCGAGTATGTAGACTTCTGCTCTGAGAATATGCTTGCGGGTTTCAAGAAAGATGGTGAAGACTCCGAGGCACTCTTTGATTCATACATCAAGCTTTACAACGACTGTCTTTCCAAACGCCCAGCAGATATGCACGTTGGCGTCCACCTCTGCCGCGGGAACTTCGTAGGAGGTCGACACTTCTCCGAGGGTGGTTACGATGCAATCGCCACTAAGCTGTTCCAGAAGTTGAATGTCGACACTTATTACCTCGAGTACGACACCCCACGCGCCGGAGGCTTCGAACCGTTGAAGGAGCTTCCTAAGAACAAGAATGTAATCTTGGGCTTGATTACGAGCAAATTCCCGAAACTGGAAGATATCGAGGAGATGAAGAAGAAGGTGTTCCAAGCTGCTGCATTAATCAGTCAAGGAACTGGGGAGACTAAGGAGGAGACTCTTCAGAGACTTGGTGTTAGCCCTCAGTGTGGATTTGCAAGTCACAGTGATGGCAATAACGTAGGACACGACGAGATGGTGGCGAAGTTAAAGTTGGTGAGAAAGTTGGCTGACACCATCTGGCCTGGTGAACCTTGATCTTGAAATAGATAGTCTTTTCCGAGTGGATTGTTTGGGTGTCAAGATTGTCGGGGGCATGTTGTTGTCCCTCGTGATGGCAGCATCGCCTAATCGAGCCAATATCGGCAATATTCTGTATACCGGGATTGAGAACAATCGATAGTGAGACCTCCTAAAGGTTGATAGCTAAAATTTAAGGGTGTTGATTCAACTTGAGCTTATGTAGGATGAGGAGGCTCCTCCGTGTCCTCGTGGATAGCATCCACTTGCTTCGTTCGTTTGTTCCGTTCAACCTTGGACATTGAGCGAGGGGAATTCGAGGCCGCGTCACCGTCAACATCACATCCAGCGAACAGTGCTGATTGTGCCAGCGTGCGACTCTTCTGTACTGGTCACAAGCTGTCGTCGGAGACTATATTGGATTGCACTAAAACACCAAGTGGGGTAAGTTGGGGGGAAGTGTGGCCCGTGATGGAAGGAGTGCAGGTGAAACTTCATGGGAGGACCGGAATCGATGCCCGGCAGTGGTCGTTTTGCAAGGAAGCGGAGCGGCAGGGTCGGATGGACTGGAACGTATCGTGGGGGCCATGCACTTAAAGCCCTTTTAGGCTCGTCTGCCGGACCGTCAAATATATTCCAAAGCCTTGTATATTGAACCTTATTTGTCCCTCAGACACGGGCCGAGCCTTGGATACAAGCCGAACTCCGAGTTGTTAGAGGGAGGATTACTTTCGCCGTTTGCTAATCTATATTTGGATATCTTGCAAGGTACATTCCACATAGCGTAGGATAACGATATGTGACTTTGATGGATGAGGAAGGTGCAAAGAGCTCACGAGGCGGGACTAAGGTAGTTGCCCCCGCAGACCCTGATGCCATCAATACTTGTCCGATAGTGGTTCAGGGTTCACATGAGGTACCCTACAGTCCCCCCCCCGGCTCCAATGTAAAAAGTGGGCCGGGCGTGAGCCAGCCGCTTTTGTGTTGCTGTCAGTTCCCCTCACGGTTGCTGTGTAAATATAGTACTAAACTTAGTAAAGAGTGACATGACAGACACCAGATTTCGAGGCTACAACTTAACCTGATTTTCTAGAGCAGCGCTGGATTCTTACTATTTACAGCTAGAAGAAATGTGCCGCCCCGACCCGTTTTTTACATTGGAGCCGGGGGGTACACTGTATGAGAAGTTCATAGAGGACCGAAGTATGAAAATACCTTCAGTACTTCTAGCTAGATTGCCGAGACAGGCTTTTTTAATGATATTGCTTGGCAATTGCACCACAAAGAAGGTCTCTGCCATGATGGCGCTAAGAATTATTATCATTAGAAGTAGTTGCCATTTCTTGCAGCAGATTTGGCCAAGAATGCGGAAATCGAGAAATCCCAAAGCTGCGAGCAAATACTGAAGCCAAGATTTTAGGATTTGTGTTTATTGGTGGAAATCCACCGACAGAGCGTTGTAGGTTGGCTCATCAGTCTAGAACTATTTGCCAAGGAGTGCTTTCCTTGTGTCATAGGTATACTTCAAGTCCAGATGCCAATAGTTTGGCGTATCTGGCTGAGAGACTTTCCATGCTTTGTCAAGTGCTTGCAGGACTTCCTCGGGTAGTGGACCTTTCTCGCAATCCTTCAAGTTCTGGTCGAGTTGAGCAAGACTGCTTACTCCTATTATGACGCCGTCATTTCCATCTTTGACGTTCAACGCTGAGTGGTTGACAACCCATCTCAACGCGGTCTCCACCATTGTCAAGCCGTGTTTCTCCACAACAGGCTCAATAACTTTGAGTGCTTCGAAGGTGGAGTCTTTGAAATAGCGTTTTCGATACATATCTCCCATTCTACCGACAGCATCACTGCCAAATTATGCCAAAGTTAGCGTTGCTCATTGCGTTCCATGTGTGGTCTTGACGTTGATGAAAGACATATAACAAGACGACAGCATCTCTAGGCATCCCAGCACAGCGTTGATTAAGGCGAGATCATCACCTACCTGTACCGTCCCTCAGAAGGAATGTCTTTTGACTTGTATTTTCCACTGAACAAACCACCAGCAATCGGGTTATATACTACCACGTCAAGACCATACTTCTTGCAGGCTGGGATGAGTTCGTGTTCCAGCGAGCGAGTGATAGCATTATACATTCCTTGGTAGATAGTCGGCCTAACCCAATTATTGTTTTTGCAAGTCATGACAACCTCGGCAACTTCGAAAGCTTGAAACCCTACCAGTTAGCATTTCTCTGTCAATGATACATGAGTCGGTCTGGAGAACAGCTCATGTTCCTGGCAACAAAATATATGTCCTCGGATGAACAATTTACTGACCGGTGAAATTTGATAATCCGAGCTGTACAAATTTTCCCCTGAAGTGGAGTAAGCATATGCACAAATATGGCAACTTTACACGGTGTGAATTAAAAGATCTTCTCGGCATCTTGACGTTTTCGCTGTCCGTGATACTTTGCCAAGATGTGTCTCAATCCCCGCAAAAACGATGAAGGTCCATCTGGTCTCGGTACTCACTCTTTGTGGAGCCTATCCACAGCCTCGAGAGTCTCGGCAAATGGAACAGAGCGGTCCTATTTTAAGCTTAGCTCGTGATTCTCAAGGATACGAGTGCAACGCCTACAGCAGCATGAAGGTAGAAAATATCGACACAGGTAGTTCCCAGTTCGTTCAAGCTGGTGTTGAAGTGTTCCGTGAGAACTTCGGGGGCGTGTTTGCCTGGCTTGTCCGGGTAGACCTCTAAATTTTGAAGGAGTCAGATCAAGGGTTCGCTCATCGAGAAATAAATCAGCGTCCAATGCTTACTCGTTGCTAGTGTGAGGCCCCTCTCTTTCCAATGAGCTTCCCTCGTGAAGGCCTCTTGCTTGCCACCAACATAGGAGCGTGCAGTGTCAATTTCGCTATAGCCAGCGGCCTGAAAATGATCACTAGCACGCAGAAAGTCGGGGTCAGTGGTTGTTTCCGTACTCCAGCCACAAATTCCTCAATACTCAGAGCACGGAGTGATAGGTGTCTTAAGGTAGCGCGGCCTTTAGAAAAATCCGAAAGTCTAAGAAGAGCATTAGGCCTACAGGAACGTATTGTACTCGTCAAGAGACGTGACACGAGCACCAGTCGCCGTATCAGGACCAAAAGTCATGGTCCCCAATATCTGAGCAGCGAAAGGTAGATTAGTACTCGATTTGCGAGAGCTTGGAGGTGAGCTGTCGGGAAGTCAACTGGTGAGATCGGGCTTGATACTTACAATGCGCGGCTTCGGGTTCTTGGCGAGCAGAGGCATCTTGAATGATGAGGCCTTCTTAGTCTGTGACTAATAGAACAGCACAGACGAAGTTTCTCGATGTAAAGCGGGAGAGTTGACTGAGGTCGTGGTGTTGTGTTGTGTTGTGTTGTGTTGTGTTGTGTTGTGTTGTGTTATGTTGTGTGGTTGAGCAACTTGGAGGGGACCTCGGGAGGGGAGGGGTACAAAGGTGGGGCTTGAAGCCATGACGCCATGAATCAATACCTTACCTACCTACAAGTACCTTACAAGTACCCTCCCGAGCCTCCGTACCTTATCCGTATCCGTACCTGCCTGGAACCCCGCTCGCTAAGGTAAATTTACCTCGCCTACCTGGTAATTTACCTACAGTACAGTACCTACCTAGTCGCCGACGGAAGGCCCAGGGTCGAGGGTCGAGGGTCCAGGGTCCAGTCCAGATCCACCGCAGGGGATCCATTATTCCAGGTCCACGTCCAGGTCTTCTACAGTAATCCCGATCCTTTTCTTATCCAGGTCCTGCCAATCGGATTCTAGATCGTCTTGCTTACCGCCACCAGTGCGCCTTCTTTGCTTCAGATCCACGTGTGTTGACTAAATGATGCGTGGTGTTGATTAAGGTAAGGTAGCTGCGGAGTACTACTGTACTACACTCTAAGGTAGTTAAGGTAGGCAGAGTTTGGTACCTAGGAAGGAATTAGCATTGCGGCTCCAGCGGGAAGTAATCTTACCTACTTACCTTACCCACCTAGCTTTGGACGCAAACGTTCCTCTCACGAGTCACGCGGTCCAGTACCACGGAAGGAGGAAAGTATCTGCTATCCTTTGACAGGCTCGAGGGGGTAGAGGTGCTTTCAGGTTACTGTGCTGCTGCTCCCCTGGTGTTGAAGTGGGAAGACAGAGGAAGACACGGGAAGTCAAAAGCCGTCCGCCCGGGGGCATCTAAACGACCTCTCGACCTCTTTCCTTCCATCCTGTTCCTAGGTATTGGTATTGGCCTTTCTCTTCGATCCATCACTGCTGGCTCTCGCCAGCCCCCCGCGCCAGCCTCCCCGCTCCCGTCGGCAATTGCTCGAAAACTTCAGTCGGATCATTATCGTCTGATCAATCGTTACTGGGATCATTGACATGTTGGCTGCATGAGTCGTTGAGTTCGGACCGTAGCCTCGTTACCTCTTCCCTTTCCCTCGCCGCTCATTGCCCTCCACTGTATCCGCGTTTGAACTTTACTTTCATAATGCTCGAATCGAGGCCCCGACAAGGTCTGGCCTGTAAAATACCAACTTAATGTCCATAAGGGTGAAGTGTATGCGTGGAGCAGAGACTCTGCTGGTCAAATTCAGTTAGACGCGGGGATCATAATTCATGCTTGATCTTATCACAGCGCTATGAACGTTTATGGATCTCGTCGTCGTCAGCGTATTTCCTTGTCCACACTCGCCACAGGGGCTGAAAAACAAATGCCGGGCACAGACCTTTTGCTCAGATGGCGTATGATCCTAGTTTTAGGGGATCTCACCAGATCCACTTTTCAGTTAAGAAGCAATGTTTATTCTCCGAAGCTCTTTGATACCAAACGCGTAGTCCCTGTGCCTCTTATCAGTCGATATGTTACATGTACTGACACTGCCTGACTCTGTTTTGAAGCAAGTGGTCAAGTTCCATGGTAAACATTTACTCGTAGCCCTGGTACAGTGCTCATGGGTCCTCGTACTCTACAATGAAACCACTCAAGCTGACGAACACTGGGCGAACCTTCTCTGAATACCTTGATGCTCCTACAATACATCCGGTTTCCACACGATAACAATTTGCAGCAGTAGGACAGCAGTCGAAGCAAAGCCTGGAGAACTCCCGAGGGCCGGTTCGAGCGGCATATGCGAGCGAAGTATTTTGTTACTTATGCATGGGGCGGAGTATTGTGGATTGTGGAGTTCGAAGGGACGCAGTAGAGTGACCCCTGGTTATTTAGTAACTCGCTTGATCGGTTCCGAGAGCGGGAGAGCACGCAAAGCTGGAAGACGGGCAATTGCAATTGCTCGCCTCGGACATCGAAAGAGCTGCTCAAGTCAGGAGATCTGACTTTTTCTACTTGACGAAGGGAGTAGTGTCGAGATGAGGAAGGATGTGAATGACGGAGAGTGTAGAAGCGGTTTTGCGCGCTCTATGATACGTGTAAACTGGACTCAACAACATCACAATTGAATGTTGCCGTATCAAACTCAATGAAATTTGGGTGGCTGTCCCAGTCTAAGCTCAATTCGGCATCCTTGGACGTGCTTCGGCCGCAGCCTAATTCAATACCATGTTCAATGGCACAGGATTCCTTGCTGGAACTGGCAGCATGGGTTCAAAGTACCAGCGTCAACCGGGGACTTTTGAAGAGCGGGCCTACCCGCGAATTGTCTCACCGCCAAACCCGGACACCAGGCTTCTGAGAATGGTTAACGCTAAAACGCATCGAGAACCATTCCGCTCGCAAAACAATCCTCCACTAGGGGCTATTGACCTCGCTGACACCGGTATGGGACTATTGCCAGGCACATCAGTCCACCTTGTAGATTCGAACCACTCTTGCAGTCTCACAGGTGTGGTTGAACTTTCCTTATAACGGTCTAGTGTGACTTCGTACGTGGCCGAGACAAGGTGAATCCAAAGCCGCTTGATACAAAGCAAGTATATTTCAAGACTTCGGAGTTGCTTCGGGAGGTAAGGACTTGACAAGATTTCAAAAAAGCAAGCAAACAATGATAGCCCCGAGTCAGACATTGCAGTCGGAGCAAAGCTATACGTCCTGACTCAACCTCAAAGGGTAATATTCCCCCTATTCAGTGGTCTGCAAATGGGGCTATCCACCACCAGGGAAAGGGGGGCTCCATCGACTTTTCAGCCGTCGATGTAGTGGAGAGGACCCATTTGCAAATTAGTGAACAAAGGAGGTTGTGGTATGGGGAATAGCGACGACATCACAGCACTGCCAGACTCGTCGCTGTCATCTATAAAGAGGGTGTGGTATCCCACCTCTTTCTCTTTCCCAGATCAGATCATCTCATCTCCATAACACATTCCTTTTCAGGATACCACGCTCGCTCTCCTTCATCATGAAGACCACACTCGCTACATTCTTTGCATTCTCTACCTCTCTGGTAGCAGCAATTCCTTTCACGTCTTCTTTGAAGACATCACCCGTCAAAGCTCGTCAAGCATGCGAGAACACAGCAACCTCTCGAGGCTGTTGGGGAGAATTCTCCATCGATACCGAGTAGGTTCAAGATATCGCCGGGTTCTTGCTATATGCTGACTACATTCAGCTGGTATGAGACCGTTCCGGAGACCGGAATCACCAGAGAGTACTGGCTCTCAGCGGAAAACACTACCATGGCCCTTGATGGCTACAATCGTCACCAAGTTCTCTCTTTCAATGGAACTGTGCCGGGGCCCCTGATTTGGGCTGACTGGGGCGACAACCTGATCATCCGTGAGTGCTGCAACTTCACTCCCAAAGCTTTAACTGAAACGGGAACTCAGATGTCACCAACAATATGGAGCACAATGGCACCTCCATCCACTGGCACGGGATGAGACAATTGGGAACTGGAGAGCATGACGGGGTCCCAGGCGTCACCCAATGTCCCATTGCCCCCGGAGAAACCTACACGTACAGGTTCCAAGCCACTCAATACGGGTCTACTTGGTATCATTCTCATCTGAGTAAGGATGTAAATAATAATATTCGAATTGTCCACGCTAATGGTTGATGATAGTCACTCAATACGGCGATGGACTTCAGGGACCTATGATCATCAATGGCCCAGCCACTATGGACTATGACGAGGACCTAGGGATGTAGGGAATTCCCTTATAAGGAGTCCTGTGACCAAACCACTTACGTGCTTATAGGCTTCACTTAAATGACTGGTCTCACACTCCAGCCTCCGCACTCTGGGACACTGCCAAGCAGGGAGCAGTACCTGTCATGGAAAATGGTCTGATTAACGGCACCAACACTTTCGACTGCAGCGGTTCAACCGACCCCAACTGTGTGGGCGGCGGAAAGAAATTTGAGACAGTATTCGAAGCAGGAAAGAAGTACAGAATCAGACTCATCAACGGTGCGACGGACGGACACTTCCAATTCCACATCGACGGGCACTCCCTCACAGTTATCGGAATGGATCTCGTACCGCTTGTCCCATACGCAGCTGACAGTGTCGTTGTCAGCATGGGCCAGCGCTATGATATCATCGTCGAAGCTAATGCCGCAAGTAACGATTACTGGATGCGCGCTGGGTGGATAACTGCCTGCTCATCCAACGCGAACCCAACCAACAGTAAGTTAAACCGCGTTTTTTCGTCTAAGTAGAGGTTGTTTGCGAGAATGCAGGAATTTCGCTTAAGGGGGGATGCCCTCTTTACCCAGCGAGGGCCAGCACTGAAAGGAATCAGACTAACACATTTTCCCTTCTAGTCACAGGAATTGTTCGGTATGACGCCAGTAGCACAGCGGATCCCACTACTACTGATACAGTCGAAGTCTCCTCGAACTGTGGAGATGTGAGTTTCTACTAGCTCACCTCAACTAAGAGTATTGACTAACACTTATGACAACAGGAACCCAAAGAGAAGCTGGTTCCACATCTGGCCATGGATGTTGGTAACTTTACCTCTGAAGCTGTTGCCCAGGAGAATCTAGGCGTTCTCTTTGGGGAACACTTCACTTGGACAATCAACAGTACTTCTCTGCTCTTGGACTGGGAAAACCCAACCCTGCTTCGAATTCACAACAACGAGTCCATCTTTCCAACAGAGTACAATGTGGAACCGATTGAGATTACTACAGCGGATCCCACTTGGGCGGTTTATGTCATCCAGGACTTGACTGGATTCGGCGTCACCCACCCCATCCATCTACACGGACACGACTTCTGGGTCATCGGACAAGATACCGGCGTCTTTGTAAGTTATACGTGTGGCAAACACTTTCTGCGGTGACGTACTATTGTAATAGTAACGCTGACATCGCAACTTTTATAGGACCTTGCCACTAGCACTCTGAACCTTGTCAATCCTCCTCGCAGAGATGTTGCATCGTTGCCCGGTAACGGCTATCTCGCTATCGCCTTCAAGAAAGATAACCCGGGTTCTTGGTTGTTGCACTGCCACATTGCATGGCACGCCTCTGAAGGCCTAGCCATGCAATTTGTCGAGTCCGAAGGCCAGATTGACGCCACCATCGACGACACATCCATCTTGACTGATACTTGTGCCGCCTGGACCACTTACAGTGCCACTGAGATCTGGCCTATGGACGATTCCGGAATCTGAGCAGCCCCACTGGGACCTTCAAATTGTACAAAGTATATACTGGCGGCTTGATGGGTTTCCTTTGTTTGGGATGAAGTTTGGTGTGGTTGAAATCTGTCAATATTGCGCTGTCGGAGCAGGGAGTTGTAACTGCATAATGAAAAATTTCGACAGAAAAAAAAAACCCCTCTCCAGTAAAGTCGCAGATGTGATACACGACATTAACATCGAGGCTTGAATGAACACTTGCTCGGTGACCTGCTAAGCATCGTATGTTCTAAGTAGACCGTACCTTTTCCTAACAAACAAGTGAAGAGCGTGATTCAGGATAACACTGATCAGGTACAGTACATGTCTTGTACCAACGGTATGGAACGAAATTCTTCATGCGAACGCCAGATACCTATAGTTGGTTGATTTCAGCAGACTACTTCAATGCATATATGGGGTTTGGATGACAGTCTATGACCATGTGGCCAGTCCGTGCAGACGCTGCTTGCTTAGACTACCATTTCTGACGATTGTGAAATTTGCACTCATCATGGAAGTTGCCCAAGGCATAGACAGTGAATTTGAACTGGCTTGCACAATATCTGTGAGCCAATTCATGACATAGTCGTTCCGAGACGTGAACCATTGACCCGGAGGCTTCTTCAAATCCAGATCGCAGCTCGACATTGCTCAAAGTGGCCACCAGATGAGTAGAATGTGAAGCGCTCCGCGACACACAAGTCGAGACTTGCCAACGTTGCTGAGTTGTTGCTATGCAATAAATAGGTCCATAGTCGAGGAGTCGCGAATCGAACGTATGTCCCAAGTCTGAGTCGAAGAATGGCGGAGGGAGTGTCGAGTACTCTGCTCGGCCAGGAGTACGGAGGACGGAAGGTCTTTACATCTCTCAACATAGTGAGTCCATATGAGCTATTTTGCCACGACGGAGGTCCTGATAGGCTTTCCACCAGAAGATGAGGCGATTTGAGCATAATTGGCTCCGTCTGCCGTACCACCCTCCCGGCAACGACATCGGATGAGGAGCCTCTGTAGGTAGAGCCATGAAATCTCCTCTGAGGCAGATTGATAGATTACCTAGCGACCTTGACAATGGAATGGTTCACTGTTCCATATTGGTCATGTGACAAGAGTACAAGGGTGCCGCGCGTTCCTGAAGCACGCGAACTCGTCGGGATCCACGTCATTTGTATGTACAGAGCAGTTGAGCCGCAACAAGCTTTGGATGATGCTGAAACACGAAGCGCGGACGGTTGACAGGCAGGTAGCTGTATTCGGCCGCGACACAATGCCAGTGGTACAGTGCAGTACTGTATGCAGAGCAGAGGAGACAGAGATGAAGACAATGCAAAGTGGCTGAGGCTGAGCTGAGGGAACCTTACCGCCGGCCGGATAAAGCCAAACACCGATCAAGGCAGGCAGGCGAGCAGGTGTGCGAGCATTACTGTGCGTGCAGCGTGAGGTCCTGAGCTGACTGAGGTGAGATCGGCGACAAAGGCAGCGAGACTGCTTTGACTCTGCCTCTTCTTCCTTTCTTCTCTCCCTATACTGTATCAAGCAATACTATAGTCTTCTCACCGAACATTCAGAGTTTGCGGTCTGCGTGTCGAGTCAAAGATCGAGCGAAATTTCGATTGATTAACCGGCTGACTGTTCCTCGGCCGCAATTTCGTCAGCTTTGGCCTAGGCACCGCACCTGACGGCTCTGTTCGTCATTCACGGCAAGCCATCATCAAACACGACTCTTCATCTACGACCTTTCCACCACTATTTGTCGTGCATCAATTGAGCGCGCAAGATGTCGTACACTCAATACGACCAATATGGCGGGAATCCATACAACAATGGACCCAATGCGGAGAATGGACAAGGCGGAGTAAGCTTCAAGTTCCCCTCAACACTCCGCCTGCGCTTCTAGCCACACGCTTCGAACAGAACAGAGTAGCATACTAATTTTCTACTTTTGCGATCGCATAGGGCCAACCAGGCACACAAAACCTTCAACATGAGATGTCCAATTATTCCGCGACGTCCAACTACTCCAATGCCGGCGCTCCCGCGGCTCCAACATCTTCGACCGTCCTCTCACAACAAGACTTCCTCGCCCGCGTCGATTATGCCAAATCCGAGATCCGTGGCCTAAGCTCGAACATCCAGGAAATCGCGTCGCTACACCAGAGGGCTCTGTCGTCGCCAGATAGCAACTCATCCGCCCAGCTTGAGAGCCTCGTTACGCAAACACAGCTGACAAACACCAAAATCAGAGATCAGATCAAATACTTGGAGTTGGATGCCCTGAAGACGCAAGATGGAACGAAGAGCGTGAAGGCGAGACAGGCGAAACAACTGAAAGGCGAATTTGAGAAGAGCTTGAAGGAATACCAGTCAGAAGAAGTTCAATACAGACAACGATACCGTGACCAAATCGCAAGACAGTACCGCATTGTCAATCCGGAAGCTTCGGAGGCCGAGGTTCAAGAAGCATCTGAATTGGACTGGGGATCCGAGGGTGTTTTCCAGACTGCAGTAAGTCTTTCCATCTGTCAAGAAATGTTTTGAAACACGGCGCTAACAAGTTCATAGCTCAAGAGTAATCGTTCAGGACAAGCTTCATCTGTTCTTGGCGCCGTCCGTGCTCGTCACAATGAGCTTCAGCGTATCGAGGCTACTCTTACCGAGCTTGCTGCTATGTTCGCCGATATGGCTCAGATCGTGGAGGCTCAAGATCCCGTGATTGAACATACCGAGCAGAATGCCATCCAGACGGCCGAGGATGTGAATAAAGGAAACACAGAGATCGACAAGGCGAATGAGCATGCCAGACGCAGAAACAGACTAAAGTGGTGGTGCTTGTTGGTCGTCGTTCTCATCGTTTTGGCTATTGCCCTTGGCGTAGGATTGGGGGTTGGATTGGCAAAGTCGAGCACCTCGTAGGGTCATCCATATTGTTCGTGGAAATCTTGTATAATTCAGTCTCCTGTTGGTCGGAGTTATTTTGCGTAATAAGATAATAGTATTGCAACCACCGGGTTGGCCTTAATGCATGGAATCAAAAAAGCGTTCTGTGGAAGCAGATATTTCAAGAGAGTATAACCAATAATGTTATGTTCAGACATGATCAGTCTTTTGATAGCTACATGAACCCCTAACACCTGAACACCTTGGATATTGTAGGAATACTGCACAAGATATACACTCAATCCTCCATCTCATGAGACCGTCCATTGATGACACCATCGCTCCTCCCCCTCCTCCGTTTTCCCCACACAGAAGTTGCCCATTCCGTCAGTGTAAAGCCCCAATGGCCGGCCACTAACACGCCACTAACAACGTTGACAATCTTGACCACAAATCTCAGAAAACTATCGCGACTTTCCTCGACTGTGAGCAGC
Organism: Cadophora gregata; assembly: GCF_030347475.1. Classification (NCBI taxonomy): domain Eukaryota; kingdom Fungi; phylum Ascomycota; class Leotiomycetes; order Helotiales; family Ploettnerulaceae; genus Cadophora; species Cadophora gregata. The sequence goes on along the minus strand of NW_026695935.1, from coordinate 1,265,956 downwards.
ATTGGTTCAATGTCATACTTAAAAAATATTCCTGGTACTGATCGCTCTCCGACCATATGGGATTGTTCTGTGACTGCATACTGGTTGGTGAACACAGTGCGGGAGGCATACGGCGTGCTAGAATCAACAGAGTAGACTGTAGGTACCACTGAGAGGAAGTATTGGAACTTGTGGAAGTGATTGTCGGTTGTAGATATGGTTCGGTCGAGAGGGTTAAGGAGTGAGGGGTAGAACTGTCCGAAGGAGAGCTCAGAGACAATGTGGGAGAAGTTGAAGGCTATGAGATGTTAGAAGAATTTCGTGCTTTCCAAAAAAAGAGACTTCCGTACCATTATGATCCAGATGCCCAGCAGCAAACTCCTGGTAACCGTGACCACGAGCTGTAATGTGGAAATCGCCTTGAACCTTGTTTACGCCCAAACTTCCATAAATACGACAGCTGTCACCACCAGCAGCACCCCACTTGAGCCTCGGAGTCTTTGCGAACTTGGCCTTCCTTCCACCTCCAGCAGCAGCAATAATATCATGGACATGCTCTTCCCCAAACCCTTCCTCATGCTCATGGTACTCTTCTCCAGTGATAATTTTCCCATTTGCATCCGTACCCAGCTTATGAACACCTCTTGCGTCCACCCATTGTGACCACATTGTTGGATCACGCTTTAGCATAGTGGCGGCCAAGATACGGTCTCCGGCTGCATCTTGCACGTTGATGTGTATATCATCACACTTCATTGGGATCACAATATCCAAATTGATCTGCAGATCATGACCAACGCCCTTCTCCACAGCAAACGTATGGGTTTCGTGGCCCCGCCACCACCGTGAGAATTCCGAGAAAATGAGGAGGAACGATACGACGAGCATTGCGACAGTCCATTTTCCGCCGCCTGATGTCCTGGTTACATATTGTGGCTTTGCCTTGGCTATGGCGTATTCAAGTCAGTAAGAGTTTCCCAAATGACAACTCGCGCAAATGGTCCATTCGAAGAGTGCAAGTAAAAGAAAGCAAGATGTTAGTGGTGACAGCTCACGAAATGCATCAAAAGCTTGGACGATATTGCCTTTCTTTTCCCCAAAAGCATCCTCGTCCAGGCCACGGGCCGAAAAGCCGTTCATCTTCTGCACTTTCTTTCCCCTTTCCACTTTCCGCTATCAATGGTCTTCTAGCGCGCCAGCATGAATTCAAGAAGGCCAAAACAAAGGAATGTAGGAAAAGGTTGTCGTGGATTATTGTGCCTGAGAGGCTGGACGTGGTGGTGAGCCGTGTAAATCCGGAGAGGCCACCTCAGCTCTTTGGACGCCCGCTGTGAATGGCGGGCCATTATTGGGTGGTTGTTGTCCGTGTCATGCAAGGCTGAGAGCTGCTGGGCTGGGCTGGGGCTAGGCTGGCTGCGGTTGGTGGTGGGGTGGGCAATGCGCTGCTACGACGGTCCCTAGTAGGTTACTTTATTTACCTCAGACCTGACCCTGAGCGTACTGGCCGCAAACAACGCCAACGCCAACGCCGTACAACCTTCGACTTGCCATGTAATCATGTCTAAAAAGCCTGCGAAAGGCGAGTACATCGAAACTGCAAGTTCCCAAGTCCCTAGAGGCTCCTGTCCCTGCTCGAGAGCCTTCTTCGAGATTTCAGATTCTGGAAGTGCTAATGCCCCCCTCTAGGATACAGGCAACAAAGTATCGCGCCGCTCCCAAATAATTGGCACAACAAACATCATCCTCGGGGGTAAGACAGTCATCCAAGCCGAAGTAATCATCCGCGGCGACTTGCTTCGAACTTTCCCGCCCAGCAATCCGAGCGAGAAGCAGGGGAATCCAGTCGCGGTAGCTATCGGACGGTACTGTTTCTTCAGTCGAGGATGCGAGCTTCGGCCACCTGGGAAGCTCTATAAGGGGTAATGATTCCATATCATGGCTGATGCCTGGTCTTCAGGCTATGAAGAGGAAATAAGGCTGACAGAGCCTGCTTGCTAGGCAATTTTCGCATTATCCCCTCAAGATCGCAGACCACGTCTTCGTCGGTCCAGGCTCTATCATCGAAGCAGCACTCGTAGGAAGCCATATCAATATTGGATCGAACTGCGTCATTGGTAAATTCACAATCATCAAGGATTACGTTAAGATTATGGATGGAACAGTTGTGCCACCCAATATGGTCATCCCAAGTTTCTCCATCGTGGCGGGTCGGCCTGGAAGAGTTGTTGGAGAGATTGCAGAGGGCGAGCTTGATGGAATGGATTTGAGGGAAATCTACAGGAGTGTAGGCAACAATTAGAAAACCGGGTATGGAAGAGACGAAGGTCGTGCGAGAGTTTGACGGAAATGGCACCCATTTCCGCGATGCCTTTTCCTGAATTCCTCTTCTTCTGATCTTGCTTCAACTCTTCCGGCTTCTTGGCTACATTCGTCACAACCTCCAGCCCTGTAATATTGTTCCCCACAGAAAGAATCCGCCAAACTATGAAACGGATACCTAAGCCTTCTGCTCCAGCCTGAAGTCCCGCGTACCGAGTTTCAACTCTTCTTTATAAGTCATACTCACCAAGCTATAAAGATTCAGAATAAAGCGGATGATACGTATACGAATCAGTATTCCAAGAAGCTATTGGTGAGTTTGAGCTATATTCTGGAGCACTGTTACCCTCAGCGAAAGCAAACTAGACGCGGAGGCAATAGTGAATACCACTCTTCCCTTACGCAGCCAATGATGCAGACTCTGATCACAGGTCAGCCTAAGGTGCTAAAGAAGCTTTCCAGTGTCCAGCGCATATTCACATGCCCTTCTGCCACACGGGTCCTTCACAGCACTACCTCATCCTCATCCCTATGCCAAAGCGGAAATTAAGCGAGCAAGCAACAGCTGACTCTCCATGCAGCAGACGCCCAATCCAGGACGAGGCTAAGACATTCGGTCAGCCTTGTCGCGAACGCGGAGTGATGGCTCGTAATTAGCGTGTTCGTGACCTGCTTCATCTGTGAAAGCAGAAGTTTTGTTGCTCGTCGCATTCTGTGTAACGAATGAGAGGGCAGGAATGTCGGAGGTTGTTTTGTGTGGGGGGTAAGTGTGATGGCGTTGTGGAGGGCGTGGGAATGGAAGTGGGTGTGCTGAGAGAGACAGGAATTGGAGATTAGATGCAACTTCTCAGTGAATGTGAGCACACTTCTTTGCTACGCATGTTCGCCGTGTGGCGACTATCTAATGTCTATGAAGCTAAACGCCGTGGCACCCATGCTTCGTGCCCCAGTTACGACATATCCAAACTCCTCCCAAGTCAGACTGACACTATGACGCTTGCTTCGTGAAATCACAACTATGCGCCGAATCCCCTGCAAATTCATCCTTTATAGACGCTTTCTCCGACAACACAATCGTATCCGGAATTTTTGGCCACCTAGAAACTAAACAATCCACTGCGTCTCTTTCCTAGTGGGTATACAATTAAAGCACTGAGGAATAGTCCAACTGTGATTCCGATTGCGACCTGTTTGCAGTGTTAGCACCGGTCTATCTTGAGAGGGCTGAGCTACAAAGAAGCACATCACTGACCTGAATCATAGAATATCCCACGTTGAATACTATGGTGTTGAGATCTCCTGATGCCACGGATACCTATGGTACGGGGAAATGTCAGTATCCACTCGTGCAAGACCAAGCTCTTATCCTCCAAATTGTCTGGTAGATTGGACAGATCTAGCAGGCGAATGGGGAAATATTTTGTGAGATTGCTAGACAAAGGAAAGGCATCCGCAAGCCGGAGAACGAACCGCCATAGGCAGTGTCAAATAGAGCTTCTACCCAGCTACCTGGACGTGAACCTTGAGAAAGGAGTGGCCTAGGTTGTCATGAATACTTACAGTACTAGTAATGTTACCACTTATTTTTGCTGTGCCGTTTGTGTAAGTAGTAGTGTTAGTGATTTGATCCGCGGTACTGAGGCCAGCCAGAAGAGAACCAGATGCAGCGAGGCCAGAAGGAACCTGTACAAAAATAGCAGGCAGAAGAGCAGCAGCTGCAACTCCGTGTCTCAACCGGGAGTATAGATTACCGAGCACGCCGACAGCGAGGGCACCGAAGGTATTGGATATTTGAGCCGACGAGGGGAATTTCTTTGCGCTGTTCGAACGTTAGTACGCTCTGAATATGCGGTAGCTTTTTGTGCTATGCAAGCCAGAATACGATGCCAAACATGGACGAAGGAGTCGTGTTACCTGAAGAAATTGACCACATATCCGGCGAACGCAATTGTCAACATAACTGGCATTTGTTTCCACTTTGCTTGGTTGATGATGCACAAACATAGAGTGAACAATACAACAAACGGCCACTTATAGAAGTCACCAAGCTGATTCGTGCATGTCGTTTGGCTGCTGGCATTGGCGGCTAAGAGACCATAGAATGCGGTGCCAATGGTGATACCGAATCCCAAGAAAAGGGAATAGATAATGGCATAGACCATTCGCACAGAGCCCGCAACCATAGAACGTGATTGTAACTCTAGAGATCCACAAAGCACCATATATCCAGGAAGAATGAGCGCGATTGAGGATTGTGCAAGTGCTGAGAAGCAGAAGAGGTCTCCACCCCTGATCGAACCAAAGGCACGAGCCAAGAACGAGGTAAGGACTGCAGCTGATATTTCGAAGACGTTGCTGTAGAGCTCGCTTCTTGGAGCCACGATCAATTGCAAAAAGCCGAGGATAGACCCAAGCAAGAATGCAATCGGCATGTCAATCGGCCGTGCTTGGAAGGCTGTTCCTATGTTAGCATTGTTGGAAACAAGCCTCTATGAGTGTACTGAAGACACTCGGCATGGATATAATCTGTGTAACTGAATGTAATAGAAGTCAAATATGAGCTGGACTGACCAAATGGACCAACAGAAGCACTTGCACAACCATATACGAAAACGAGGAACCATGGGTGGTTCTTTGGCTTGTTGGTGATAATGATGTCGAGCCGTTGTGTAGCTTCCTCAACACCGATGACATCGTGGACGACTATGTGAAGGTCAGAATTGGCAATTCAATTGGTTGATTGGGTCATAATTGACACGGTTACAGACCTTCCTTGTATATCTCATGGATATCCTTCAGCTTGCCTAGATCTACTCCTTGGGGTGCCTTGACGAGCTTGACTTCCTTTGGGGAGAGATTGCAGTCAGCAGTGTTAATAGAAATAAAGAAAGTACACTTTAGTCAATCGTACTAGAACCTCCAGAAATGAGAAAGACATTGGTTAATACTGACTGTTGTATGAGTTGACACATCATCAAATGAGATTATCATGCATCCGGGAATGTAGAGAAATTGACCATCGATTTCAAGCACTCGTGCACTCATCTTCCTGTAAAATTTGTGAAATCAGCAACCATCCACTGGAAATTGCCTTGGACCAGTCACCTCCACACATATAATGCTCGGGGCTTAGAGGGAAGAGGAAGCGTCACCTGCTAGCGACAACTTACATGTACTCTTCTAGACGATGTGTTGGCGCACCGTAACTCATCAACGCCCGGCACAGCTTCAAGAGATAGCGCTGCCTGCTGAGAGTCTCTGCAATGTGCACAGTAATTCTTATCTCATCCTCAAGCCTTGGTTTGGAGCCCACGGTTCTCTTGGCACTGTCGAGGAGCCTTCCGCTGTGTGATCGCTTGCCCTTCCCAGGACGACTCTTCTTCGGAGTCATTGCTCCTCCCTGGGCACCTAGAATTGCAGAAGCCTCTATAAGTCCAGCGAGCGTGTCCTGCGATTGATTCTTGTGGTTATACCACTTTGTGTGCTTCGTTCGTGGCGTGTTCATTCCCGATGAGCCAGTCCCAGTCTGAGATGGACTACCTGTACCAGGGGATGCATCACTACCTCTCCTTGAATGAGCAGATTGAGGAGCGTTGTAAAGCTTGAGAAGCGAAGAAAGTACTCCACCTCTGTATTGCGTGGGCCTTGGTACGTAGTCATCCTCATGCTGCTCGTCAGTTGGCGTCACTTGACCAGAGACAAGGCCTGGAGTTGGCTGTGTTGGCGTCTTCCAGGATTCTCCATTGATTTTCCTTGTGTGAGCTCGCACCAATTTGTGAGCCTCGGTGCTGCTGGAACCCTTGCTTCTTTCCTGGTGTGTTTCTAAGCTTTCATCGTCACTGTCAAGTCCCGCTCCATCGTATGTCCGGCGACTATCCATATCCGCCAGCGGAATATCATCGATCCTGACGGGATAGACACCAGTCCTACTGCGTCGAGGTCGCTCATCCTCGGTCCCCTCTTCCAAGCTTGTCCTCCTAGAAGCCGGTGCTGAATGGCTTCCAACTAGAGATGCTACCCTCTGAGCTCTTTCCTGAGCTGCCAAGGCGGAGAAGGTCTTCTCATTGAACTCGCTAACATCCTCAAAATTCTCGCCAAAGCTGGAAGAATTGTTCCTCACCAACGACGGTCGTGGTCTAAATACTGAGCTCCCAGATGGGGGATCTTCAAACGGGTTTTCCTTCTCGGTTTCGGGGGTCCTTCTCAGCAGGCTGGCTGTACTGCTGTTTCTGGAATGAGATTGACCTTGTTTTATTCTCTCGGGTGCAGTTGGCGGAAGTGGTTCCGAAAGTTGTGGGATGGAACCTCTTTGTAGTGGAAATATCGATTTCTGATTTTGCGTATCATTGGCCTCACTGTGGCTGTTAAACCGTACTCTGCTTTTTTTGTGTGAATATGAAGGGGTTCCTGTTCCTCCAGCACTCGAAGGCCTGCTAGGGTTCGCACTCGTGTCTTGGCTGGGTTCCTCGCTCGAAAGCTCACGATATTGATGACTTGTTCCACCACTTTCACTGGCCGTATGGTACTCGCTAGACATGGTGTCTGTACGCTGAGCCAGAGGTAGAATATACTTGCTTGCCGTTTTCCAGTCGTATGTATAGTATTTCGACCGTTGGTATTCTCTTGGCGGGGTACCAATTTAGGGGACGCGAAGTGGGATGATGCAGCCAGGAGACTAGGGTCATCCAAGCCTCCGTAAGCAGCCTCACTAGAGGAGGCGAGCCCGATAAGTACTGAGTCGTCAGGAAAAAGTCTTCTGCGACCGACGCCACTGCTACTACTGACAAGAAAAATAGGTCCGAAAGTGCTTAGAATGCCGAGCCGGTGCGAAGACCCGCGGTAGGGAAGCAAAGGTAACAGGCGAGAAAGCTCGGGTTGCGTGGCATCTGGGGGGCAAGGGAAAAACAAGGTAGGTACAGTACTGTGCAAAGTCGCAACGAGGATAAAGAACTCGAGCGAAGACAGCCTTGACCTGAGCAGTGAGTGAGGGGTGAGAGCAACCTTACCTATTCATACCACGAGCGAAGTGGATTATTTCACAATCAGAACCACAAAACCGCTCCGCACTACTGTATCCCTCTAGAACTAAGCTAAGCACAAGGGCAGGGCAGGGCAGGGCAGGGCAGGGCAGGTGCAACATCCGGAATGCTGGAAGGAAATCTGTCCCACGAAGTTAAAAGTCGGATCGTTCTTCCCTGACACTCCTTCAGCAAGGGAGCAGAGCGAGCACCTGCACGGGCACGAAACGAGCTTTCAATCTCCCCATCGTCCATATCAGCCAGCCTGAATGCGCGCGGGAACCATGCCGAAAGAGCATTGCGGGCTCCTCTTTGTCAGTTGGCTGTGCTGAATATGATTGATCAAGTGTACTCTAGGTACTCGTAGGTACTGCAGTGTTGCTGCGAGAAAACTGGATACTTGGCACTGCGAACCGCTTGTGTCTGGTGGGCGCGGTACAATATCAGGATGGCCCGGGGCAGGGCACAGCTGCTCCCGTCACTCCTGGAGAAGAGGAACTCCAGAGTCCAGAGTCCAGAGTCCAGGCGGTTAGGATACAATACCCACCCACTGCATGGATACCCAGGTACCCTACAGTACAGTACTGTACTGTACTGTACTGTACCTGGAGATACAGTACCTATAGCTCGCAGGAACCCACAGTTGCAAGACAAATTGGGCATCCAGCCAGACGAAGAACGTGTGAGGTGAGGTTACCTCAAGCAGGAAATTTGCCAAACCCACCTGCACCCTCCCAGTCCCAGGCGAACAGTGGAGCCAGTGTCCCCTGTGGGCTGCTGGCAGGCAACTTCCATTCATAATTCTACTGTACCAGTACTCGTATTAAGGTATTGCAAGGAGAGTACGAAGCGGCTCGTCATTTCCGTTATGCTGTCGAGTCGAGTCGAGTCGAGTCGAGGCCGGCCTTCTATTTCAAGCAGCGAATCAGGGAAGGGAACAAGTGACTCAAAACCTTCCTACTTGTAGGTGATTTCACATGAAAAAGGATAAGGTAAGGTAAGGTAAAGTATCCTTGAGAGTGGAGGAGACAGCAGCGCACCTCAGCTCGTTTATGCTCGGTAAAGAATGGTGAGGTTAGTTACAGCCTACCGGTCTGCTTCTGCTTCTGCTTCTGCCAAGGTCAAGGTCAGGAACCAGAAGGCGAAATATCAGGATTTCTCCCAACAGCCAAGTCAGTCAGTCTTGCTGGGTTGCAGATTGGAGATGGAGGATGGAGGATGGAGACTGGTCGGAAGCTCCTATTTGGCAATCCCGAGCCTTGCCTTGCCTCGCATTCTTGGTGCTGTTGGAACCCTTCCATTCCCCTTCCTTGAGGCTTGGTAGCGATCTCGAGGCTCGAGCCAGCCAGCAACGTCCCCACCACCAAACAAAACCACCTGCACCTGTGTTAAGGTATCCACTCAGCCGTTTTCCAGGTTCAGGTTCCCTTCATCTGCCAACCCCAACGCTTCCCAAACACCATGTGAAATCCAGATTTTAGACAAGTCCAGACCATTCCATTCCGTTCTATTCCTTGCCTTGCCTTCCCTTGCCTTTCGGTCACTTCTCGGTGTGCTTTGCTTGACTGAACTGGCACAGATTCTGTCTGGTCCACCTTTTCGAAGCATGACAACGTGGCGCAGAAACTTCTGATAGATTTCCTTCCGAAAGCATCGTGGACGTCAGATCTTCTGATGGCTCGTGTATTGCCCCAGTAGTGGGCAGTGGGAACTTGGAAGGTGTACCGAAGCAATTCGACCACCACCAAATCCTAGTGGCGATCCGGCTGGCTCCAATGAGATGCCACCCAAAGCATTGGGATTTGAGCCTGATGTGTCTCAGCTGCATCAAACATACACATATTTGCCATAGCGTTTAATAGTCGAGCATTGTTCTTCGTGTGTTTGGGGGACAAACTTTTCATGTTGCAAGTAGCCATAGCCCCTTGAGATGTTTGACCACCCTCTAGCAGGCCGATTTGGTTATCCAACGGTTTGTTTCATAAATTTTGTCGAAATAGCAGCATCTACTTACCATGTTTACAATCGAGTACAAAAGCCAGTATCCAACTGCCGACCCGACTCGGAAAGCGGCGTTGGCTATCGCCATAAGGTTTATTGTATGCATCGTCAATGGTAAATGCTGGTCAAGGTTTGCCAATTCTCGTACAAAATAATTACCGGTCACTAGACTTCAAGCGTACACGAATATAGCGAAGTAAGACTGATTTGCAGTTTCCACTCACTTACTATACTAGTCTCAAACCAGTAATGGGGTAGAAAGTCTTGGAATGTCTTTCCTTGGGCGGCGTTTCCAATATTTCAACACGAACGATTTAACGAATAAATACCTGTCCAGCTCACACTTGCGACACTATACAGCACGCAAAGCTTGCATAAAGAACTTCCTTTCAAAATGACAAGATCCTTTAATTGAGACGTGACCCTGTCCATAACTTTCGTAATCCTACATGAACTTTCGTGTGATACTTTATGTTAAACAGCAGACCCTTGGAGCTTGGAACGACATATTTTCACTAGAGGATAGCATAGCAAGTTTTTCTGGGATCCAAAGCCGGCCCTCCTCGGACTCAACGAGTTGCACAGCAATAATGTCCACATACATTCGGGTACAGTTGCTAACCATCTCCGCTCAACAGAGCCAATAGTTTGCCCTCTTCCTCAACGTCACCCTCAATAACAACATCCATCTCCTCCTCTCCTTGCCCCCTTTCCTCCAATGCGCCAACTCCCCTCTCAACCCTTAACATCAACCTCCTCATTTTTTCCAATTCAAGCTCCACCTCTCCATTTCGCGTCACCAGGTTATCCTGAACGCCAGTATCTTCCGCAAATAAGCCTACCATCTCCTTAAATTGCTTATACCTCTCAACTTTCTCCTTCGCCATTCGACGGTGCTCATTTAATGTCGTGAGTTTCTGTGAGAGTTCTGTGAACTTGGCTGCTTGCTCGGGGATAGTGGCTGTTGCATGCTCGCTCCATGAGTCTGGTAGCTGCTCAATCACACTTTCGTTCGCTATAACTGGAATCAGTCTCACATCCACAAGTCGCCCATTTGGATACACACTGTAATCTGAGCCCCGTTCAACCCACTGATCCTGCAATCCCAAGGGTCTCACTCCCCTTTCTCCGGCATTCCAATACAACTTATCCACCTGCTCTGCAACATGTCTCTGCACCTGCGGGCCATACGATAACTTGTTGTGCTGCTTCAGCTGATTGTTTAGTTTGATAAGCGCGTCGTCGATGGCTTTCTGGCGAAGGACGTTCTCCTCGTTGGAGGTGTTCGAAGCTGTGAATGTCGCGGATGGACGTAATGGGTGAGACAGCGCCAGAATTTGGGCGCGGAGGAAGGAGGTCTTGAGGTTGAGGATAGTTGGGGCACTGGTAGCCATGTTCGCGATGGTCTAGATGACGTTGGGAGGAATCTGCAAGATATTTGGAGTGACAACTTCGAGAAGCGCGCAAAGTCAACACATAGAGAATTGAGTATAGGCGTGAGTGGCTCAGATGCTGCGATGTAGCTGCACAGGCCGAGGCTGGAGGCAGTATCCCTTCAAGCGGTGGTTCGGTAACGCCTTTTAGCGTGAAAACAAAAAAAGAGTGCATCGAACGTAACTAAAGAAGTATCTATAAACAAAATACATATACTAATAGTTTAACGTTGAACTAACAACTATTACTATATAAGCTTTTCTTTCAAAGCAGAGGGTGATAAGTTATGTAGCAAATTGTAAAAGGTCTTTTGGGAAAACCGCGCTAAAACCACGCTAAAAGGCGTTCCACCGCTTGAAGGGATATTGCAACGTTGGGAAGGAATGAGTCGAAATTGGGGGACGCGATCTGATGCGATTGCTTGCTCCAAGCGAAGGTTGCGTAAAGTGCGGGGAAGATTCAGGGGTTGCTCGCTAAAATTTGGAATCGAAACAGAAGCTGTGAAAACTTGTCGTGGAGACCTGGGAAGTATATATTCATTCATGTTACACTCCACGTCTCATTACGCAGAATGGAATGAACCATGATTTTTTATGCTGCCATATTTACGTAGCTCGCTTGTACAGAGACCACTATCACTCATGCTCTAAACTCCCGATAATCCTTAATCCCTCTGGAATAAGCCATGCATACCAAATTGAGTGTGTCCGATCTGTCACCCACATTAACAAATGAAACAATTGAATTTTTCAACCCGGTCTTATTATAGATCAGATCCAAAAGATAGACTTCACTCATGCCGATGTCAGAGCAGTGAGCTCCATTTCCATATTTAGATAGAACGATCTTTCAACTTCGCACCTTGACTCCACTCTCCAACTCCCATCCAAAAACTCCAGCCTCTGTGCAAAAAGTAAACTCTGGAAACAATTCCATATCCGCGACTTCATTGTTGATTATGAGGATTTAATTCTCTTTCTGTGCTCCGTCTTCACACCGGACTCTGACTCCTTCGCGGATACCATAAGTCGATTAGAAATAGTCAGAGCAAATGATAGATCTCCCAACACACAAGTGTCATGATGGTCCTCAACGGGGGCCATTCTCACGTAGTTCACAAGCACATGCGGCGAATGTTTTAGAGAGTAATGTTCTTACCCAACTACTTGCTGAACATCGCCGAGAGTGCCGTTTCCTCATCAACACTGGTCAACAATTCAACTGCATCACATTTCAAACGCAAGCTTCAACAAGAGCTGCTTGCGATAAGGCCATATTTACTACAGCATTGCAGCGTTTCTGACGCTGAGTCGCATACAGTATATACTATAGATAAATCTCGCCCCAGTGTGTTAGTCCTTCGATATGTACTTTGATATATCGTATCATGGTCAAGCAAGAGGCTTAGGCAGCTTGATAGGAGGGCTCGGAAACAACTGTTTGTGCGAAGACACAATCACGCAGATTCCAAATGCTCTGATCTGGGACGAGGCAGACTGCCGGGCCATGGAAGGCATGTAGTTACCAAAGTATGAAGATCGCCGAGCGGCAAAGACCTCCGTCGACTCCTAAGAGTTGTTGTTGAATTCACAGCGCGAAGTACTGCTGCATAAGTTCACGGTTCCACTTTCTGGTCCTTTGGATGTCATTCTTAGCTCGTAGTGGCTAGGACAGTTCAACTTCCGGATCCTGTAGGCTCCAGCCGTGTCTACATGGCGTCAGACACCCACACTTCAAAAGTGTTTCCGCAGCACCATGAAATGCTCTCGAATTCTCGTATTGCCCAAGAATCTAAGTTCCGCTCTTCGTCAGGGACCCTGGAGGAGGCACAGACCACGACAGTGACCACATGGCTAAAAAGGACTCGCCTCGTGTAGCCTCTTAAAAGACAAGAAAAGGATTCTATCATCGGTTTTAGATGTGGTAGGTCAGAGCCGGAGTCAAATGGTTCTGAGGAAATATGTGTCGCGCACTGCCTGGTAGCTATTCTGCTCGATAGCAGTTAATTGATGTACCCCATCTCCAAGAGTGACGCTCTTTGTGACAAGGAGGACAGCCACTGACAGATCGATATTCCCGCGTGGCCGGATAGTATGCATAGTCAGCATCAACAAGAAGATGATCCGTGACTTGCTTTCGAAGTGCCTCAACTGGACCATTCTGTTGGTAAGAACTGACAGGCCGGGACATCGCCAGTTTCATTGTCTTGAGAGACAACCACCATGAAAAGATTGGAATGCTCACCCACAGCTGCTGGCGTCAAGACAATCTTCATCCATTTGTGAGCTTCTTCAATATTTCATGCGATGCCAGCTCCGTCCAAGACATGTGTTCACTTTCAGCCCAAGACTTGTAAAATTCTCTCGGCCTCACCAGTCGCGTCGCAGCGGATCTCTCCTAATGCCGAGGGTTGAGTATTTTCCAGACAGCAAGGAGCATGTGCTCCTGTAATATCAAAGTTTCTTCAAAGTTTCTCCAAAGTTTCCAGAAGGATGTCAGAACATTGGCCACGTCACTGGAAGTCCTGCTTTGCCAGCCGACCGAGCCGACTCTCTCAGTCTCACAAAGAATGAACTCTCTGCCTTTGAAATGAAACGAACGGTTCATAGAAGTATGAAAGATGTCAAGGACAAAGTTCGGTAACCTTTAATCTGTAGACTGTTCGGGCAAAAAAGTTGTCAGATTCTGAGAAAGCTTAACCTTGTGCTGTAAAAGTCTTCCAAACCTGAAACAAAGGACTCGTAGTACGTTGAGAAACAGTATCGACGTTCGCCTGATTCTCAACATTTGGACGATGCCAAAAGGTTTTCGAGTTCATGGTGTCCTGTCAGCATGGCACAAGACATCAGGAAAAGAAAGCAGTGGCGCTTTCTTGGCAACAGCCAGGACACGCGATCGAACCGAAAGATATACCGTGTATACAATCGCCGAAATGAAAACTGGGGACTTCAATCTCGCAACAGCCCTACTGGAACCCACTAAGTCCGCTTCTGGAGCTGGATTTCCAAATGAGCAAGGCAGAAAATAGATTGTGGCGTTCGAGGAGCCAAGAAAGTTCGTGTTGCGCGTCAAGGTGGGAACTCCAACCGAGATTCAGGCAAACTTACAGCATAAAGAGCGAGTTTCAACACCCGTGCTCTTGCTTATGTGCTGTGCTGTGCTGTTCAGGGGGTCGAGGGGCAGTTCTTGGCAAGCGTGCGGCCCTTTGGCTCTTTGAGGTTGAGCACCCAGGTAGGCTGGGAGGCTGGCTGGCTGGCTGGCTGGCAGCTTTGAGAGGCGTCTTCTCGACATGGATCATGAGACAAGCGCACTGACATTCGTTTTGATGCATCTGCGCGTCTCCGTGTTTAGGAGTGAGGGTCCCTGTGGAGAACGAGCTGGACCCGTCGTTCCAGGTAGAGAAACGAGCATGGGGCGTCATGTTTACTTCGAACAACTCCGTGGTCCTTTCTCTCGGGAGCTTTAAGCTTCTTAGGAAGCTGCCTGGCATATTACAGTAGGCCACAGCTAAATCGCCATACGGAAATCGCTATCGCCATACGCTAAAATTCTAGTAACTTGGCGAGTGTCATCTATCAACCTTGCCCTGCCATACAATTTTGTACTGTAGGGTAAGGATCACTTATGTCAAGGACAAATGTGCATACTTCCCAAATTGCCCCTGGAAATGGAAATTGAAGTTATTCCGACTGGCAAAGGGACACTTTAACGCAACTCAGTACTTGCCAAGAGAGAACCTATATTTCATCAGTATATCAGCTAGATAGTATTGAAGATGTTGCTTTAGTTACTACTGCAATGATGCAACGAGAGGTAATTAGTAGAGTCAAGGTATACATAAGATGCAGAGTCTGATGAGTTAGCACAAGTGCCCATTGTGCATTGTACATAGTTGTTCATACAAATTTTGGCAGTGATAAATGCACTCTTCATTTTGGGCTTGCTTGATGAGCGTATGGCGGGTTAGTATGGCGATTCAGCTGTGGCCTTACAGTACCTAGGTATCGAATGGGTACTGATACACCCCCCCCCAAAAACGATACGCCCCCCCCCTGTGGGTCAACTTCAACCAGTTATATATCCTTAAGCCCTCCCACTAGCGGATTATCCTTCTTCTACTTGAATAACATCAAAAATACTCTGTTTGTAAATATCCGCTGCGCTCGGCATCCAAAACTCTAGCTATCTTTTTGTGAGATTCGTGTCTACCGCGCAAGGGACTCACTCCCTCACGGCCCTCCGCAAGCTCCGGGGCTCGGGCATAGCGCCCTTACTTGATAAATTCGAGTTGAATTGAACATCTTTGAAGTTCGCGATCACTCAAGCTTAGTAGACCCACAGGGGGGGCGTATCGTTTTTGGGGGGGGGGGGGGGGGTGTATAATTACCCTATCGAATGCAACAGCTGCGGGGAGGGTCTGCCATGCACTTACACGCGCTTTTCTTCTGTCCATAACCGATGGGAGTCTGCCGAGTCGTCACGGCATGCGCAACGAATAACGAGGCCAATAAGTGGGAGAAATGGACGCGCCTCAAGCGCGCTGAACTGTCCGAAGACTGCACGAAGGCCTCTATTGGGTGGCAATAGCCCACGACACATGCATTATTCGCATTATTATTTGCATGTGTGTTGTGTCGCGTTGGTGTACGCCAAAGGCTAAGGCTAAGGTCGAGGTTGTTGATCCGGCGGGGCGGGCGACAGGGCCAGAGGGAGGGGAAAGGTTTGAAGGGAGCAAAGCAGAGGCTGATACTACTACAGTACTGGAAGCCGGCACGGATATGGGGGCGGCAGGTATCTGCAGGCTGCTGCATGCAAGCGCCGGCGCCGGTGGCCTGGTGGTGATAGTGCTGCTGATCGCGGGCTGGGCTGGTTGCATTGCACGAGTGAGTACCTGAGGTTTGTATACGTGGTCTCTTACAGCACGATTGTGCGCATGGAATGGGGCGAGTAGTTCATTACAGTAGCTGGATGGGATTAAGCTTGCCAAAAATCTGTTTTGACAAGGGGGCCAAAGCGATTGAAGGATCGGCTTCACCAAAGTAACAAAGCGAAGCGGAAAGACTTCAGCCAAACAGACACACGCCGACGAGGCAATATACGCTGAAAGCTTGATGGAGATATTCTAGAGAGTCTGGCCCATACAGTACTGACCTACCTACCTTCGGTGGTAACGATTTGAGTCTGTACCTCCGGAGGTAGATTTGCATAGGACTTGTCCAAAGCTCCCCTGCGCTTGTGTTCCTTGCCCTGCCTGCAGTTCCTGCAGTGCCTGGATTCTCCCTTACCAGTGTTTCCACCCTCTCTCCTTCTCCTTCAGGCCCTCTCCTGACACTGACACTGACACTGACTCGCTTGCTGCACTGTACATACAGTACCTGCTGGCTGGCTCGCGAGAAGGGCGCCCATTGATTGGCAGTGCAGTGCAGTGCAGTGCAGTGCAGTGCAGTGCAGTGCAGCATGACGGGATTGACGGTCGTCTGGTTGGCGGCGCCACAGTCCAACAGCACGGAGTCGATGAAAGATGAAGTGTTTGGGAACTACCTACTGTATGCACGTAGCTATCGTTAATTTACCTGCAGTATCTACAAGCACAGACAAAAACGGGCCTGAAAGGTAAATTAAATTTACCTAAATTACCTAGCATACCTTAAGTAAGTAAATTTACCTCCCATACCAATTCCAGTAGTCAGTCACCTCAGTCCAGTCACCTCGCCTCGCCTCGCCTCGCCTCGCCTCATCTCACCCCTTAAGCGGAACCAGGCCAGCCAGGCAATATTGGATTCGCACCCATCTCATCCCCAGCATCAGCAGTAGCATCAGCACCACATAACATCACACGGTCGCATGCTCTTGCTCTTGCTCTTTCTTCTCCTTGTATGACAAACAAAGGCACAGGCACACCACACGTCCCGCTCTGCAACGACTGTGACCAGCGGCGGTGCGGTCCTCGAGCTCTGACAGGCTGCTTGGCCCCCCGAGCAGATCGCAGCTTCAGAGTGTCCCGTAGTGGCTCCACAGCCTATCAGGGGCTCAGGAGTCAGCGCAGCGAAAGAACAGCACCCCCCTCCCCTCCCCCCTCCCCTCCCCTCCCCTGTCAATCACCACCACCCATGCCAATCAGTGCCTCTGCCTTGCCCAGCCAAACCAACCCAGCCCAGCCATGGTCTGCTCCCAGTCTAGCGCCCTCCCTCGTTGATAATCCAGTCCAATCATCCTATCCTGTCCTATCCTATCCTATCCTCCACAACGCTCCTTTCTCCTTGAGCTACTTTCTCTCTCTTCTCCATCTCTCTTTTACTCTTCACCATCACACCGCCGTTCTCTTCCTGTTGTTGTCGCCGCCCCTCCCTTCCTATCCTCTTTTGTATAGAGTGATATCCTTCGAGGACTGTGACTGGAATTGAGTCTGGCCCTCCTCCCTCTTCCCCGTTGCCCGTCGATTCCAGATTTCGCCCATTCCGCATCGCTATTTGATTGACCGGTTGATTGATTGTTCGTTTTCCGCCTTTGGCCACACCATTTCAAGATCCTGTCCTGGAATCCTTTCAGTACATTCTCCAGCACAGCACAGCACAGCACGGCACGGCACGGCACACTTCAGAAAGAACAGGAACTGGAACAATTATAGCTCCTGCCTTTCAGCTTCGTCTTCGTCTTCGTCTTCGTCGTCTCTTTGTTGACTGCAGAGCATCGCCCCTTCTGTCGTGGACCCATCTCTTTCCACCGAACACCTTCCTGCATTTCACTCGTCGGACTAGAAACACAACACTGTAATTTCATCAGCAACCACATACTCCGCGACGCGTTTTGTTTCCTCCGGTCATCCGGGTTTTGTTCGCACATCTTGGATCACTGCCGTGAGCAAAGCTATTGCAAATTTTTCCACACTTCTTTGCTGCCTGCTTCAAAGGCCTGCCTCTGGCTCGATATCACGAGCCCTTTACAACACTACTACATAATTCATTCTTCTCCAGCATACGTACGTTTCGATCGACCTGTCCGGTCCTATAATTCCTCTAATACCTTTCGACCTTGCGGTTTCCGGAGCACTTCGTCAAACCGACAGCCTTCATTTTCTCCGTCGTGTTTAACACCCACTTGATCTTTTCGATCATCAGAACACCACCATTACAACATCAACCTTGAGTATGGACGCCGGCGGTCTTGCTCAGATGTCCTACAACAACTTTCCATCCAGTAATGGACTGGGTATGCCTGGATCTGGCTTTGCTTCCAGACGAGCGAACGGCTCAAACATCAAGCGCCTCTCCTTTGAGCCAGCCAAGCCTTCCGATGCTCAAGACAACGGAGCGCCGACTCCTCGCACCTCCCGTTCTCACCTTCTTGCAGGCTTGAGAACTGCCCCTAAGTCGGCCACCTCGAGCACCTTCCCTTCAACTGCTCCTCCTACTCAGCTTCAGCACAACACAGGTCTCGGAGGCAGCATCTATGCAAAGGAGGAATCATACGGCGGACCCAAGACATCCAACAACTTCGGCCAACGAAATGGGTACGGCCAGATGAACAACAATACCAACAACCAGATGTACTCTGTTCCAGAGCAGATCCTCGCCCCTCCGGAGATTCTGGTTGATGAGCATGGCCAGGAACAAATGGACCCAAACCTGTATGCTCAACTGGTAGCTACCAACATGTACCTCGCAGAGCAGCAGCAGCGACTTCAGCAACAGCTAGCCAGTGTTCAGGCAGCCGCTCAACAATTCCAAGGCATGAACTTGGGGATGCAACAGCAGCAGTTTGCTACTCCACCAATCACTCCCCAGAACATGTATCAACAACAGGTCAAGAACAACATGCAGCCCATAATTGCCCCAGTTATGGGGCAGCCAGGTGTCTATTCGCACTACAATCCCATGACCGGCGTGCAAAGCTACTTCTTGGATCAGAGCCAGCAACAAAACCAGTACATGGAGCAGATTGTCCAGCAATCCGCCAACTACTCTCCACCTCAGCAGCATGGTACACCACGATTCCAAGTTTCGCCTCCCCCTCAGTCCGATACACCTACCTTCACCCGAAGTATCAGCCCTCCCAAGAAGAGCTCTTCCCCACCCCAGGATCACGCCCCTTTGCCACCCCCATCAGCTGGAGCTTTCCGCCGAGGACATCGCAAGGCAAACTCCATGGCTATCGGTACCGATATCCCAAGCGCTTTTGAAGGACCTAGATCTGCAATGTTGCCAAAAACAATGGGATTCCCATCAACTCCAGCTTTCGGTCCCGGACAAGCTCGTGCTGGGGAGCACCCAATCCGACAGCCTCGTGGACCACCTTCATTGGACGAGTTGATTGCAAAGCCAACTACCAAATTTGAGGGCAGCAAGAACTTCGCTACCCGAACTCGTCGTAGTGCAGTACACAATCTTGTACGTGCAGGATTGGAGCGCCGAAGATCACCAGGAAGTGCAGGCTCTGGAAGCATGTCTCCCGTCTCAGAAGCCGGTGAAATTACCTTCGCCACCTCGGATAATGATTCGGACAGCGGCCGCAGTGGAAGTGGTAGTCTTTCTGGTCGTCCAAGCCCCGATAGCCCACGCACTTCAATTCACGGAGCAATTGGAAGCGATCGCCCTTCCTCACGTTCCAACGAACGCTCAATGGAGCGAAAGAGCGTTGCATCGCTGGACAGTTATTCAGCTGCGAGTGTTTCTGGAGACGAGGCTGCGATCGGTGGCACTTTTGCCGCTGTATTCAAGAACAAGAAGGTAGAAGTACCAGAGGTTGAGAGAAAGTCACCAATGCTTGTTCTCACTTCAGCAGCGGAGAAGCGCAAGACCTCTTTCTGTTAAGAGGATCCAAACATGTCACCAGAGGGTAGATCCTTCATGGTTGACTTCCAATCATTCATCGTTTTGTGTCAATTTGATATTGCATTCCAACTGTGCATATTGCCTTGCTTTACCTTTATGATCAATGACGATTGTACCGAATTCCTAATTCGACATACACAACAAACATTTCCTTTATTTTCTTTCTGGAGGCGTCCAATGCTGGACTGGAGGGTCAGCTTGGAGTACGATTGTGCGGCAGCGGCAGCCATGGATTGTATTCGTGGTTTGCCAAGGTTCGCCGGTTTGGGGTTCTCTTTGTTCTGGCGCCACCTGTTTGGTCGCCTGGTTCAGGGCAGCCTCCATGAACTGGGTGGGAGAGGTTCTTTTGATAGGAAGGAAATTGCTAAGATATGAATACAACAACCAGCCTGGATTGCGAGGTATGAGGCGATGATGGTCTGGCTTTGCATTTCGGGACTGGTCTGGTGGATTAGCATAGCCTATTGGCTGATAGATGAAATGAGATATATTTTGCATTACACTTGTTTTTTTGGGGTCAGCTTGATATCGATCTATGAATAGGGAGCTGAAGGTTCACAGTGAGCGCAAGGAAGCCACAAGGAAGCGTCCAGTTGCAGGATATAATATAAACGAGCCTTAGTGCTCGTAGGTCTTGTATTGGCTGGTAGAATTTCGTGGACGCTTCTACGCTGTAGCATACGAACGCCAAGCCCGGCTAAGGACACAATTGCATTTCTTATAGTCCAGCAGCTTGTATGTAAACTCTGCATGCAGTCAGAGTAGCGATCGATTTATTCTGTGTTGACCTTGATCTGCGGAGATTCCGAGCTGTCATATCAACCAGCCCTTTTTCACCATGTTGGGGATTGAAGACCCCTCGCTGGAGTGGCTGGACAGCAATACGAACAAGACTGCTCGCCTGTAGGAGTTCTTGGAAGGATGCGATGTACTTCAAGATAAGCTGATGATGATATGCCGGGTTCTAATCCAACTATATTTGGATCTTTGTGTGACTCCTGTGTAGTGTACGTGTTGTGTATGCGGATAGCAGACATGAAATTATGGATAGATGATCATTCAATGTTGAAGAATGAGAACGATCCCCAACATAAGATTGCAATCTAAATTGCAAGGTTTGTCCCCAGGTTGGCCAGGAGTAAGAGATTACCTAGGTACAGTGGCTTCATGGTCAGTCATCTCATCAGCCCCATGGCTACCCAGATAGCATTACAAGTAAGCCAGAGGATTTGAAAAGAAACCTAGCAAACTGAAGCAAAAATGACTATTGTGAAAGTGAACACTCTCTGCCTCAGTTGTTTGTTGTTGTCCAAAACAGTTTGGACACTCGCCTCTGCCATTTTTTTGTTTTCCCATTGCCTGGTTGGGCCTTGGCGTCTCTCCAGACACTAAATTTAATCGATTGGCCCGTGGCAGCCGCAGGTATCATCCCCTCCCCACCCCACCGTTTAGAGCTTGGTAAGGTAAGGTAGGCCAGCCCAGCCTTGAATGATGGCCAGCGCAGACCAAAACACCGTGGGAGACCTTCCTCGTCCTCGTGGTCGGGCTCGCAGCAGAAACGTATCGACCAATCCATTGGACTGCCCTCTTAGCCCTGAAGAAGAGCAGCTTGCTATCTTCATCCGCCAAATCAACCACGCCGACGCTGGCCTTGCGAAGCAGGGCGACCACGCTGAGGCTCCAGCGCCAGCTCCAGCTCCAGCTCCAGCTTCCGCTTCCCCTCGTCCATCTGCTCCAATCTCTACGCCTCCTGCCTTTGCCTGCGTCAAAGCTCTATCACTCAGCTCTCCACAAACAGCGCTCCGTTCAAAGATGAATTACCAGAACTACATCGACTCACCTGGCGGGTCTGGATCCAACCCCCGTCAAGCCCCCCCTTCGCCGTCACAAGGTATGCCTAACGGAATGAACGGCGGTATGGGAATGGGCGGTGGGATGGTTGGATACCCAACCCCAGCTGGTCACCAGTCCGATCTCAATTATGTTATGTCCATGGTTGAGGAGCTGTCGTCAGTTCTGAAGGCAAATGCGGCACTCACCGCTGGTGTGGTTGACAAGATGGGCAAAGTCCGCCTCAAGGCTCAGCACCTCAATCTTACGAACGACGAGTTAGTAGCTGTGGTTGCTTCCGAGCTCAATGGTGAGTGGATACTTATAAATTGTGCGAAATTATGCTAAACATTGCCGCAGAGGATTCTAAGAATCTCGAGAAGGAAAACTCGGATTTGCGCAAAGCTTTGGAGTTGTCCGACTTTGACAAGAAGGAGAA
Source organism: Cadophora gregata (assembly GCF_030347475.1). Classification (NCBI taxonomy): domain Eukaryota; kingdom Fungi; phylum Ascomycota; class Leotiomycetes; order Helotiales; family Ploettnerulaceae; genus Cadophora; species Cadophora gregata. The sequence goes on along the minus strand of NW_026695935.1, from coordinate 1,244,105 downwards.
CTTTAAACTTGCCGTTCACGGAGCCAGCATCCTCGCTGACATCACCGAGAAGATGCACCGTTACAAGGAACAACATGAGATTGACACGCTGGCTTGGCACACAAACTACCGTCAACAATTAGAGCACGAGCGTGAAGAGAACCTCAAGCTCCGCTGCCAAATCGACGATATGAAGGCTGCTGCTTGCCGTGCCAATGGTCACCTCCGTGATATGCGCCACTACCTCACCGACCATGATGAATTGAACGAGCTGCGCGTTCAGAACACTCAGTACCGTCAGGAGCGCCGTTTCTGGAAGCGAAAGGCTCTCCCAATGATTCCAGACGACGACCCTGAGTATGTGCAATTACATTATGCTCCCAAGAACCTGGACTGATATTGTTGTAGGTGGTCTGATGATGATGATCTAATTGACCCGGAAGAGAAGAAGCGTTTGGCTGCCACTCTCGCTGAGAAGAATCGCAAGGACAAGGAATCAGAGGGTGGTGAGGCACAGGGTACGACGGCTATCGCCTAGGTGGTTGTCGGCACAAACATTTCCCATACGGTCTTTGCACGCATCTTTCGGAGTTGACGGCGTCCATGGACGATACCCAGGCGACTTGAGCCTTCTTTCATGTTGGATTATTTGCCATTGTCGGCGATGAGCTATGGAGTCATACATAATTGATTGAGGAATCCCCTGGTTGCTAGTGTTGGCGTTGAGTACATGGGAAGAAGATGAGAGATATGAAGAGCAATCTACCAGCCTTTGGACCTGCGTGATTCTGCGTGATCTTCATGTTTGTGCCAGGTTGCCGGTACCCATTTGCACTCTTCATGTGCTCGAATTAATTGAGTTAATTCCGAACTTGGCTACGTTTGCTGTAAAGACAAAGCATCATTGACTCATTGTTTACCCCTGTCGCCAGACTTATCCCCGAGCCTCCAGAGTTTCCCAACATTTCACATCTCATACACTTCACCCTTTCAAAACTTCCCAGCCCCCTTTTCAATCATAGTCTTGAACACACCCTGCCTCTGCCTCTCCCAGCCCTCATAATTCATTTTCGCGATCCCCACTGCAATATCCGTCTCCCCTGCACACAAGCCTCTCCACGCTTCCTCGGTAAATTCATCCAAGGGCATCCCAAAACTCCCTCCGTCCTTCAGATCAGGCTGGTGTTTTGTATCATGCAACTCGGTCTGCACAGCTGGCGGCAGAAGCTCAATAACTCGGACATCTCCATCTGCGTATCTAAGCTGCTCCCGCAAACATAAAATCAGATGATGCATTGCCGCCTTACTCGCGCAATAATTTGGACATCGGAGGATGGGCACGAGTGCCAGGCCGGACGTGGTGAAGATCAAGCTGGTGGGCTTCTTGGAGCTTTTGGAGAGGCTTTGGAGGTGAGGGAGGAAGGCGGTGGTGAAGTGAAGGGGGGAGAGATAGTTTGTCGTTAGCTCGGTGGATGTCTGGGGTAGATCGACGGTGCTTGGGGAGGTAAAGTCGAGGCGCCGTTGGATACCTGAGTTGAGGATTATGCTGGAAAGAGTGGAGTGGGTGCTTGTTATTCCGAAAAAAATACAGCAAGTAAGCCAGCCAGCCAGTATGTCAATAGATATCAACTTCTCAGACATCCAACTTGGTCGACTAGACTACGATATTATTTTAAATACGTACTTGTTCACAAATACAGGGATCTTATCCAGCTCATTCACATCAAATTGGTAGATTGAGACCTTCTGTTTCCCGTGTTTTTGTTGCAACTCTTGCAAGTTTTGTTGTCGTCGTCCGACGGCTATCACGTGTGAACCGTTCAGAACCAGTTTCTCGGCGAGAGCGAGCCCAATTCCAGAGGTTGCACCTAGGACGAGGACTGTATCGTAGGGAAAACAAAGAGTCATTCTTGTAGCTTTTGCCTCCGGATAGTGGGTCGAGAAATTTATAGTCTTGAAGGTTGTAGTTGGTGCGTGTGGAGGAGTAAGTCGAAACTCGAGGAAGTATTCCAGTACGATTCTATGATCTGTGAAAACCTTTATTGAAATCATAAATTGGATATATTAGAATTAAATACAACTTATTGAAATATAGAATGCAAAGGTAGAGTTGAATCGAAAACCCACGCAGAGTTTCCAGAAACGCTAAATGTCATGATCTCATTATACTAAGCATAAATATCTCGCTTGTACCACCAGTACCTTTCCGGCACCCTCCCACCGAAGTCTTGTTCTCGGCTTGTCATTGCGGCAAAATGAGAACGACTCTGTAGGGTATACCGGTAGTTCATTGCATTGTCCTTTTTCGGCTCTCAAATGTAATCAAATCTGGTTTAATTAAGCGAATGAAGCGACAAGCAACTCAGAGAAGATTGCTGAAGAGAAGCTCCGTAGCCTTATTTATGTAAACGGGGCTACCAATTCCATACTTGGCCACTGATCATCAGACAAAGAGTGCTCTGAGAGAAGAAGGGTCAGCTATCTCAACCCCCAAGTCTTGCCGCGGGATAGCATCTGGCGTGACAAGTGCTGGCTGCCTCCTACGCAGACTTGACACAAGAAGAACATATTCAAACATTTCCATTACTACCTATCAATAATAGCAATCCTAACCAACGCCTTGCATTCAAGACAATAGCCACTGGTATCAAAGGCATTCCAAGCACGCAAAGCCGCCCCATATCCACAGGCCCAAAACAGAATTTATATATTAAAGTCCCGGGTGCCAGACGAGAAGCACAGCTGTCAACATCATTAATGAATGTGTGGATATTCATAACACAACGTTATTGGTCTTTTAAACATTCTTGTCCGCACTTGCTCGTGATTCAACCTTCTCAGTCACAGCTGAGGCACCGTCCTCCTCGCTTACTGGTTCCATTGGTTTGGTGGGTGCAAAAGCACTCTTGCTTCTGATCTTCGCGCCGTACTTGTAGAAGATGACGGGGATGGGGACCAAAATGAGTGCAACGCAGCCAAGGAGCGTCCCTGTCCAATTGACTTTGAGAGCTGCAAACATGTACTGAGAAAAGAGAGGGAATCCAGCGCCTGCCAGTGATCTGAGGAATGTATTCGCGGCAATAGCTGAGGCTGCAAACATCAGGTAAGCGTCCACAAGGTAGTTGAGAGACTGCAAAAAAATGGTCAAGAGACCAAATCCGGTAAGAAGTCCCGAAAGAGTTGGTACGATCCAGTGAATAGACTCTTTATACCCACTCCAGCCGAACCAAAACAATCCTCCAGCGAATGAGAGTCCGCCAAGAATAACCGGGGGAAGGCGCCATTCAGGAGCAGGGATCCCGTTGTTAGCAAGGAGCTTTCTGTTATAGCTTGGTTGGGTGAGAGCTACGTAAAGCCCTCCAATTATCTGTCCTATGATCACTGCGGATTATCAGCATTGCTATTCTGGAATGTTCAAATGAGCTTTCGCTAAGTTGGACTGCTAAGCGAGACTTCAAGACTCAATAGAACTGACGTACTGCCAAAGTAAGGAAGCCCTCCGATACCTCCAGACATGCCATGGATCTGCTGAAAGACGATAGGGTATGCCGTCAGGAAGAGGTAGAGAAGGCCATAGATGAAAGCCATGTAGATGGACAGCAAGAGCACGATTGGCTCGGTTACGAGTAGTCGCATGGGACGTGAAAAGTTCTTCGTGATCAGCTCCCGGAAATCGATTTCGATTTCCTCCTGTTTGGCGTGGATGCCCCAGTTCTTGGTTCTGCGACGTAACTCCGCGGCTTTGCTAACCAGGAGGACGGGAGGATAAGTTTCCTCCAAGAAGAAAAAATCCAAGAGGAATGCCACAGCACCCATGATTGCAACAAGCCTTGGTTTGTCAGTGCTAATTCTCCAAACATAAGAGTCATACACACCATTCAGTCCATCTCCACCCAAGATGAGATTCAACAATAAATCCACCTATGAAAGGCGCGAGTAGCGGTCCAGTGAAGACAGTCATTGAGAAGACAGTGATAGCCAACCCACGAGTCCTGTTATCGAACATATCAGAGAACACGGCTGCAACGACTGCTAGCGGGCATGCCCCAAAGATACCTAAATGCATGTCAGGCTACAATTCCGACCAAGCAGACACTGAATATACTAACCTCCCCAAAAACGGCACAGCAGAATAGTTTGCAGGTCCTTCCCGGCAGCAACGGCTATTTGAAAAATCGTAAAACCAAACATGGAGATAACCAAAGGTAATCGTCGGCCTCTCAGCTCAGAGAGTGGTGCCCAAAAAACAGGCCCAAGGGCGAATCCAAGAACATACAAGGAAAGTCCAAGTAATCCTACCTCTGTTGAAACATTGTATTGTGCTGCGACAGTACGTGTCGCCGTGGAGAAAATAGACGATGTAAATGCCGACACCAATGTCGTATATCCCAACATGACGGCTGTGGCAACTCTACAGAATTGTCAGTCAGCATATATCTTGCCAGCGTCCGCGTCAGATTGAATTCTACTTAGAGTGGTGGGCGAACATGCAACATATTATGTTGAATTGGCCCATTCTCTCGGTAGATACCTCCATTTGAAGTGACTGGACAGAACGTACTTCTTTCGCATGGGCCAGTTCTGAGCGTGTAAAGGATCGTCCGGGCCATCAAACTCAACGACATATTCCTCCTGCGCCGGTAGAAGGGGAGGGTATGGCTTGCCCAGGCCCATTTCAGGAAGAGGTCGTTTGCTCTCCCTGCTCTTCCCTGTCAGACTGCGACCGATCGTGCCTGTGTGCTGGCTCCTTGCAGTCTGAATTCGGCTGAGGACTGTAGGATGTCGTTCTAAATCGCGCTGTGTCGACGCCCTACTCAACAATCTCTCCCTCCTCACAACAGAGCCTTCAGAGGACGAAGTTGAGCTCGAAGAAGCAGTGGGGATTCGCTCGATTTCATGGCTTGGCCGTCCTGGAGGGGTGTTGATGAACCTTTCGGGGGACGCATCCCGTTCATTTCTCTGCATAGCAACGTCTGCTTCATTCATGACTGCGATTGGGGGTGGTGTGGTGCGGTGTGGTCCAGCCCGAAACGTATGAATGCGTGCGATATCTGTAGATAGTGACGGTAAGGTACGGTTGCAATGGCAGGCCAAGCAGGCAAGGCAAGGCTGCTGTATTTATTTTATTTTTGTCTGTGTCGGATCAGACTCGTCACTGGACTTAATGGTTGGTCGGCATCGCCTCACCTCGGTCCATGCACGAAGATTACCTTAAGCCGAATGGAGTGGAGTGAAGTGGGGGTGATTTTTGAGAAATAGACAACGGCTGAATCCGCCAGGTCGGATTCCTATAGGTACCTCAGGTAAGGTCTGCTTAGTATGCGTAAATCCACGTTAATGTTGATGTGGATGTTCATGTTCATGTTCATGTTTATGTTTATGTTTATGTTTATGTTTATGTTTATGTTTATGTTTATGTTTATGTTTATGTTTATGTTTATGTTTATGTTTATGTTTATGTTTATGTTTATGTTTATGTTTATGTTTATGTTTATGTTTATGTTTATGTTTATGTTTATGTTTATGTTTATGTTTATGTTTATGTTTATGTTTATGTTTATGTTTATGTTTATGTTTATGTCTATGTTGGTGCTTCTGTTTCTGCGATTACCTATATCCGCAAGGTGCGGTCAAGCAAAAGTTGATAGATGCAGCGTGAAAGGGGCGCGGATTACCCATGCCCCCATCTTAAGGTAAATTAGGTAGGCAAAATTACCTCCCTACCTTAGCTGGTCTAGGTACGTACTTTACGTCATGATTTCCCAGCTACTGCAGTACCTACCGTAAGGTAGGGTTGGGACAGACGGAGATAAGGTGAATTGAATTTACAGGAGAACGCCCAAGCCGGGGCCCGGGAGGGCCAGGTTGGCACATGTTCAGGTACTGTACGTACAGTGCACCCCCCGGTCTCAATGTTAAATTGTAAGAAGCTCAGTTTATCATTTAGACTTGAAATTGAAGAATTTCAAGCTGTTTTAAGAGGTGATAAGGGTTTAAATTGTCAGATTTAGGTATGTTGATATAGCAACCGTGAGGGGAGCACGTAAAAGCAGCTGCATAGGCGCCAGTGGCGAGCTAACATTGGGACCGGGGGGTACACTGTAGTACGTGCGGATCTAAATTTACCATGGAGGAGAAAAATTTAACGCACCAACTTCTCGGGCCCTAAGCCGGAACTTCCATCGATGGGGCGAGGTCAAAAAGGCGGCCAGCCATTGCGGCGGCAACAGACAAGCTTTCGTTTTCTCCGTTTTCATGCGCGGTGTGGATACAGTCGGGAATCTATGACGGGGTGGAACGCTATCGAGGGGGCATCGAGAGAATGGCGAGACCGGTAAGTCTGACGGAAGAGCCAGAACGAGCGACGGCTTGCTTTTCTAGCTTTTGGTGAAGGGATTGATATGTGAATGGACCCCGAATAATGAGGAACATGTGATTTCTCACCAATCAAGATGGTTACCGCAAACCCGACCTTCACTATCTGCATTGATTCATGTTCAGATATCTATACTTGGCTACTACTGTCTTGGTAACAATTACACTAATGCTTCTCAAAAAGGGGTATCAATAACGTCAAGTCTCTTCCGGGAGCCAGCAGCTCATGCTCGATGTTCCTGTTGTACTCTCCTCAAGCTCTCCTTTACTCCCCAACCTTCTGCCAGTAACGCGCTTGTTTCTTCCAGACTCAGCCCTTTCGTTTCTGGATATATGCACAGTATGCAAATCCAACCTGCAATACAAACAACTGAGTATATAACAAATGTCCATGGGGGTGTTAAGAATGCCATCATTGGCAAGAAGGTCAGCCCAACAATAAAATTGGCACCCCAATTGGTACTCGTGCTGATGCCAGAACCAAGAGAGCGGACATTCAAGGGGAAAAGTTCGCTCTGCATCCAAGGAACATTGCCCAGACCTAGAGCATACGCTCCTACGTACAGCATAATGCTGGTAAGGACCAGTACGGAAGCCGTTCGTTCGGAGAGAGGAATCTCTTCGTAGGCTACTGTATACACGGTAGGGTCTGTAGATAGGAAGTTCGATGGGAGTCGAATAAACAGGAAACCCAAAGCACAGAGAAGTAGGCCGACAGCCATGATTGGAATCGACGAGAGGAGTATCCGTCGTCTCCCAATTCGATCAATGAGGAATAGAGCTGCGCAGGTCATGATGAAATTTGTCACAGCAACGACAAGGGATGTTAATGTCGGGTTTTCGAAAGACAGAATCGTGAAGATGGTGGCTGAGAAGTACATCAGGGAGTTCTACAACAAATTAGCCAAGCAATAAACATGCGAGCCGAGAGACCTAAAAATCCGCAGAGCTGTTGTAGTCCTTGTAGAAGGCAGGCAATAGTCAACGCTCGTCTGTTGCCAGACACTCGAAATAGCTCTCCCCAATTGTCTTTCGCAGCAGCAAGCCAGGAGTTGCGCTCCTTCTTTGTTTGACCTTTCTGCCTCCCTTTCTTGGCCTCCTCTTCCTCTCGGACTTCTCCCTCGATTCCCTTTAGGACATGTTCGGCCATATGTTGTATCTCGATGCCAGAGCCAAATACCTTGTTTAGTACCTGCCTTGCTTCGTCGTGTTTGTTCATCATGACAAGCCATCTTGGAGTCTCTGGCATAATAGCCATTGTAAGCACTATATATCAATCAGTACTACTTGCTCTGATGGACCGAGAGCAGGTCCACTTTGATATCGGCCTGGCCATCCACTTTCGAAGACAGTGGCAATAAAACATATGGTCTGATTGCCACTCACTTTGAACTCCTGCAGGCACTGCTCCGAGACCAACAATCCACCTCCAAGCTGTGTCCTCGTTCCCCCACTGTACGAAGAGCCACCCTATTATATAAGCCACCACCTGACCAAGTGTAACGAACAGAACATTCAATGTCATCAATCGACCTCGGAATGGTGCCGGTGAGAGCTCCGAAATGTATAGAGGTGCCGCAAAGCTTCCAGCTCCAACTGCTATTCCCACTACAGATCGACCTCCGACCATTACAGGTACCGTAGATGCTGCTGCTTGAAGAACAGCCCCAAGAATGAAAGCTAAATCGGCCAAAAGTACTACTCGTTTCCTCCCCAGCCGATCCGCGAGTACACCTGATAGCGGCGATACTAGCAGTGCAAAAAACGCGGTAGCAGATGTAATGAGGGACATATCGAGCGTACTCAGGGGATGTCCGAGGGAACTCTGAATCGAAACCAGCGTGGCGGAGATAACACCTGTGTCGTCTGGAGTCGGTCAGCAAAACCCATTCCCCACATAATATCTTCTTGGGGATTTACAGCCAAACAACAAGCCGCTTATACCGGCAGAAAACGTCAAGAGCCATACAAAGATGCCAGGTTTCTTCAAATTCTTCTCGAGCAACAGCGATACATCGTCTCGGTCCATGTCCGGGCTTTCCTCTGCAATTTCAGCGGATGCATTGCGCATTAATGGTTCCTCCGCCGAGTCTGCCATATTTGCGAGCTCCAGCGAGTTTGGGGCCGTGGTGGGTAGAGATGAATGGCTGCGGCGCCATGGGCGAAATTCTATGTTGTTGTTCAAGGTCGGAGGTTGCGGGGTTGCAAATAGAGGCTGCCAAGACACCGACTGTGCTGTAGCCGTGCATACGAGCCACGAGGCTGACAGGAAGGGACGATCTTCCCCAAGCTTCTTTCTTTCCTTCTCGACCTCCGCTTGAGGCAATTCAAGGCCGTTCTGGTTCTGGTTAGCTATCGCTGTGTTTAGTAACAAAACTGGGCCACCCTTGTCGCTCATGATCCGCTTCGAGGGTATGGGAGCTCGATGGTGTATGCATGCAGGACCAATGCACAGCTTACAACGTCAACCAATTGAGTGAGACAATTCTGGCATTATGTTGATGTTTATGGCGTCAAAGTCACAGATCTGGATGATAATATCTAGTAAGCAATCCCTGATAGAGAAAACATACGATCCCAGTTTTGGTCAATGCAAGCAGAGTAACCGATCTCTTTGACGAAGATTCTAGGACGACTACACTGACATATGTGAATCAACAGTCGACTCAATGCCAAATATGGGCAAACGTGGCGTCGAATATCCAAACAGAAATGTCCTTAAAAGAGGCCTGACAATCAAATTGGGGTGGTGGCCATGGTCGTCCTTGAAACAATCAACCAGCTTTGTGCTGCGTTGAGTTCTTCCAATAGCCGTGAAGTACGCTGATCTCAACACGATAATGAAGCGGAAATATCATCAAATGAAAAGATGTCTAGACAGCGGAAAGAATTAGACTACTTCAAGAAGTGATACATAGCAGCTATGGGCGACATCCGCTACGCGACCAGGCACGTCCCCTAGATATTCCCCAAGTCAACATTTCTTTCGGCGCAATATTTCTCCACCTCTTTCGTAAGCGTCTCCTTCTGTTGGATAGCGAATTCCATAATCTCCTCACACTTCTTCCCCAGCCCCTGCTTCCCGCTACCCTCCCAGACATCAACCATAGCATTTAGCACGGCTTGCAGTTGGTTCGGCAACCACGTCACAATTGGACTTCCACCAGTAGCGACAGGATGCGCCGTCTTTTTGAGAATATACTCCCGAGTAAAAGTCCAGTGCCTCCATCTGAAGTCTCGGACTTGATCTAGAGCCTGGAGGTAGAAAGCTGTGGAGGTGGGGTCTTGAAGCGCGTAGGAGCGGAGCGCAAGGAGAGATGACCGCGAGCGCACGTACTCGAGGAAGTCTCTGTGGTTACCAGGTCGGTAAGAACGGAAGTCTTGCAAGATAGTTGTGAGGGGTGTGTCGGGCATGGTGATTTGAAGGAGGTTATCGCAGAGTGGAATCTGGAGTTCGGTTAGCTACTCTGTGTGCTGAATTCAAATTGTAACATTGAGGCCTAAGCCATCTTACCATGCTATCATTTGCCCCAGATTCTCCTCGGAATGACATTGGTTCCTCTGAAACTCCTTCGTAGACGACACCATGAGGAAACATGCTCTGGCTGGTGATGCCAAAGATGAAAGTGCGGAAAGAAATGTAATCCCCTGGCTTACTCTTTCCCCACATCCCTCGTGAAGAGTCAATTTCAGGCGTCTTTATAATATGGGACTACAGGGAGGGGTAGCGGTGGGGATTACTTACCATCCATTACTTTGTTCACTTTGGTCATGCTTCTAACGACCTTATCCATGCCAGTGTTGAAGGCTTCGCGGTCATTAGATTCACATGCATCGAGGGCCGAGACGACACCGTCAACAAGTGGACCAGAATTTTGAACCATGTCAACGTGAACGAGTACGAAACCGGCCTCGGATGATTTTGGGTCGAGGCCATGCTCAAAGGCGCGGATCAGACGCAAGTTATCATACTCAAGACCTCGCTTGGGATCTTCGAGGCGGTAATTGAAGAGCGCATACGAGCCAGCATACTCCATGAAAGGTTTGAAACCAGCGCTGCGAGTACGTTATTAGCATTGCTGTCACGGTGTTGAAAGAGTACTTACAGCTCAGCACATCGAGAGATAGGAACGGCAATGACTGAAGGCAGGGTTTGACGTCCCAAACCGTAGCCCTCACCTTTGAGGTATCGCTCATGACAAGGCTCCAGGAGATAAGCAGAAGCCAGAAACGAGTAGTCTCTGTAGATGGCGTTCATCAGCGGCATGTTATCTTTGTACTTGTTGATGGCCGAGGTAAGATCAGGCAGCTCCTTAAGAACAGTCTCGCCCAGCATGAAGGTAGCAAGTAGACCTGGACTGCCATCAAGATTCTTGATGGGCATCCGGGTGAGGATAGATTCCAATGGATCAAACTCTGCTGGGAGCTTGATGACGGGCTCTTGTCGTGGGAGGAAGCCTCTTGTAGTTGACACCATAAAGGCTGGCATGGTGGTGTCCTCGGGCTTTGTGTCGCGGAGGACATTGAAAGAAGGGGTGGTAGCAATTGATCCCATGTTGGAAGATAGACGTGATCAAAGGAGAGAAGTAGAATGTACTTGGTGTTGCGTGTCGATTTTTAGGCAAGAAAGTGGTGAGAAAGCGTTTAGAGAAGGAGAAGTATGTGCTGTGAAGAAGGAAAAGGAATTTTGGGGGGGATTTGTGGGAATTATTGAGCTTATATTGTTGAGGCCGGTACAATTCCGACGACAATTCCGGCCTTTTGCAGCTTATGGTCTTTCCAACCCATCTCTGGATCCACTCAGCAAATACTTTGACAACTGAAATACTCTACTAGACGGGCTTACGTCTAGTGAAGAACGAAAGACAACGCCCATCCAACCTTTCACCAAGTTGGGACTTCGGATAAAGCAATGTAAACAGAGGGGAACGATGGCACCGAAATCGCACAGGTAACATGAAGAGAAGCAGAGAGGTAAAATACAGGCTCTTCAATATCATCAATCTCGCGTGGAGATTGTGAGATGTCGACAGAGGAGTCTATAAAGATGCGAAGAGCGCGATTACTAACCTTCAGGTATTAATCCAGCTCACCAGAATGAAGATATTTTGACGGTGTTCAGGCCAAGCAATAAAAAGCCGCGCCATGTCCTTCTTGCATGTCATTGGTCTGGCCGGAAACCTGCCGAAGTGGATCCATCCCACTTATGAGATGCCTGAGGTAGCTCGGGTAGGTAGGTAGGTACCTGCCCTGCTCGGAACCTACTACCCGACTTAGCTGAGGCCCACGCACCTGGAGAGCCGGAGTTCGGTGTTTCAATGGCCACGTGACGATCAAACTGCGAGACCGCTAAGGTAATAAGGTACAGCTGCCGTATTAGATCCCGTTGCTCGACAACTCAAAGAGGAAATGAGATCCTCACCAGTTACATAACACGACTTTCTGGGTAGATTGCAGGAACCCCTTGAGCCCTCTGGGTAAGTTTCCGCCTCGTGTGCAATGTCATGTGTGAAACACCATCCAGTCCGAAGACTCTGCCAAGAGATACGTAGGTCTGGAGTTGATTCGAAGTTTTGTTTTCACCGCAGATTGCTAGTTCGCAGCCCACAGGAGATACGACCAAGTGCTTGGGACGGATGCCGACGCACAGAAACGCAGTACCTTACCTAGGGAGCGGACCCTGAACATCTTGACTGCCCAAGGTACCTAGCCGGTAGATAGAAGCCATGCTGAAGGAGCGTAGCAGGCACTCTACCTCCCTAGGTAACGACGGAACCTCGGCCCACCTAGATACTTGAGGACACGAAAAGACGAGGCTATGTAGAAATGAACGTCTGGAAAGCAGCTCCGCTGGCCATAGTCGTGCTGATGGTTGGGCTTTGGAAGATACGATTAAGGAGGCAAGTTTGCATTTAGTACCTAGTATCGTCAGAAACGTCCCACCTGCAAGTTCAACATAGAGAAGGGGATTGTGGTGAAAGAGCGAAAGGAAACGGGAAGGAATACCTGGGAGAGGAGGAAGGACGAAGGAAGGGGAGAGGAGAAAGAGCAGGTTGTGCCGTAGGTACTATGGAGAATAGTCTTCTTCCGAAGTAAATATAGACTGACTGCACTCCATCTACCTTACCTGTCGAGCCTGTCTGCCTGTCTACAGTACGCGTAGTACCGAGCCTGTCCTGTCTCGCCGACTCGCCTGTCTCCTACTGTATCAAGCCCGGACTGCGGGGAGACGCTGATAAATTACATGAAACCCCACCATACTGTACCGGCGGCAGTTATCCGGGCTTCCGCTGCACCTTCGCTCAGCCAATCTCCGCCACTGGATTGCTCACCACCCCCACGCCCAACCCCACCTGCCCTTGCACGAACGGGACAACCAAGCAAGGAGCTGCGTCAACATCATCATCATCTTCATCATCTTCATCATCATCATCATCATCGTCATCAACCACATCGACCGCATCAGCTCATTCATCGGTAGATGTTCTTGATTGCCTTTAACCGTGTCAAATAGAAGTTCATGAAATAAAGAAAGAAAGACTTCTAGCGCTACGGTCTACTTATACGTCGCCTTACCAACTATCTAGGTATCAAGCACTCTTAAAGTTCCCGAAAGACTTTGATCTCTTCTGTTTCGAACTTCCAAGTGCTTACCATTACATGCTTTCAACCCGTTGCGTCCTTCGAACTGGATTTGGATACACTGTTCGAATCCGTCAGCCAATTTCCCGCAGCCCAAAGCTTACAGAAGCACTTTCAACAACGTCTAGAGACATGGCTCAAGAATATAAACTTAAGGGCTTGGCTAGCCTTGACCTCAAGCCCGGAGAGAAGAGAGAAGTTGAGGTGGAGGGAATTGACGAAGGGAAAGTACTGCTATGCAATGTTGGAGGCAAAGTATCGGCATTGGGCAGCAAATGTACCCATTATGGAGCCCCGATGGTGAAGGGCGTGTTGACTGGTAAGTACCAGATCTAGTTTTATAGGATTTGTCATGGTTTTATTTTCATTTAGTGTATAAAGAGGTGGCAGTGTAAACTTCCCAAGGCTTAGCTAACACTTTCCAGGCGATGGCCGAATTACTTGCCCTTGGCACGGAGGTAAGGACCTAAGAAGCGTTCCTGAGCATGGGACTACAACTGAACTGTGCATGCAGCTTGCTTCAACGCCTCAAACGGTGATATCGAGAATGCTCCCGCTATCGATGCACTTCCTTCATTCAAATTGCAAGAGAAGAACGGCTCGGTCTACATCACTGGCGAACAACAGGCGATAAAGGGTAGCAGACGGAGGCCGAATATCAAGATCTCAGGTGCTCCAAGTGCCGAAAAGGTTGTCATTGTTGGAGGAGGAAGCGGTGCACTAGGTACATTGGAAGGGCTCCGAGAGAATGGCTACAAGGGTGGTATCACCCTCATCAGCAGCGAAGGATATCTACCCTTTGACCGAACAAAATTGTCGAAGGCTCTGATCGATGACCACTCAAAAATCGCTCTCCGAGATGAAGCTTGGTTCAAGGAGGGCTCTGTAGATGTCGTTTCTGATGAAGTAACTGGGGTGGACTTCGATAGCAAGAAGGTTGCTACTAAGAGTGGCAGTAAGTCCTAGTCTCAAAGTATTCGTACTCATACTGAAACAAAGCTTGCAGGTTCCTACTCATATTCTAAACTGGTCCTCGCCACTGGTGGAACTCCGAAAAGTCTTCCATTGCCTGGCTTCAAAGAGTTGAGCAACATCTTTTTGCTCAGGACGATTCCTCATGTCAAAGCCATCAACGCTGCAATTGGCGATAAGCGTAAAAAGATTGTCATGTATATTCCACAAACATCCTCTTTGACAAGTACACACTGATGAAATTATCAGTATCGGCAGCTCGTTCATTGGTATGGAAGTTGCAAATGCGCTTGCGAAAGATAATGACGTGACGGTTGTTGGCATGGAAAAGGCACCCCTCGAACGTGTTATGGGTGAGCAGGTGGGTCAGGTGTTCCAGAAGTCGCTTGAAAAGAACGGGGTCAAGTTCAAAATGTCCGCTGGAGTTGAAAAGGCCGTTCCATCCCAGTCCGACTCGTCAAAGGTTGGAGGAATTTCTCTCAAGGATGGCACCACTCTCCCAGCAGATTTTGTGGTTCTCGGTACTGGTGTTGGGCCTGCAACGACATACTTAAAGGACAACAAGGGTGTCGAGCTTCAAAAAGATGGTTCGCTCATGACTGATGAGCACTTTGCAGTGTCTGGACTGGATGATGTGTATGCAGTCGGAGACATCGCTACTTATCCTTACGTACGTATTGCTTTACCTTCACGTCTCTCACAACCTGAATATCTACATTCTGCTGGTCCTTACTTCTGGGACAGTTGCACAAAGCAAGTACTTACATCATGAGTAGAACGGGCCTGGTGGTAATGGTGCTCTGACAAGAATCGAGCATTGGAATGTTGCCCAAAATGCTGGCCGTAGTGTGGCGGCAAACATCGTTGATCCTTCTGCACCGGCGAAGCCGTTTATCCCTATTTTCTGGTCAGCGCTTGGCTCACAACTTCGCTACTGTGGCAACACTCCAAATGGGTTCGATGATCTGGTTCTACAAGGCCAACCTGACGAAGCGAAATTTGTGGTGTATTATACCAAAGGTGAAACTGTGGTTGCGGTTGGTACCATGGGGATCGATCCTGTTATGACCGCATCTTCAGAGCTGATGAGACGGGGCGCCATGCCGACGAAGAGCGAGCTGAAGAACGGTGTTGATGTTCTTTCGATCAGTGTTCCAGCCGAGGTGAAGATGTGATGGATCTGTCAGAGAGAAAGATCGCCGTGGCATCTAATGAAGCAGGCGGTACAACGAACATCATACGATTCACCGTAATCTAGCAATCATTTCATTTGATATCGCTCGTCGGTGATTATTCAAATGATTATACAACTTCATGATCAATGTCTGCTTCTCGAGAACGTTTCCTTGACACACACCATTGCTCATCGTCACAAAGAATCATCCGACTACAAATTTGTGTTGCTTCCACCCAGCAGGTGGAATCTTAGATTCATTTGACAGAGTGATCCTCTAGACGAGCCGAGATCTATCCGAGGTTGCGGTTAGACCGGTAATTGAGTTCTCAGCATCTTTATAATTCGTGGAGTCATCTGCATTATCCCTATGGTAAAAGCATCTTTGTGATTGATTGCTTATCAAGCCTAAGTGGCAGCGAAGCACTTCAATGTTGATGGTGGATGAAACCTGAACATGTAGTCTTCACTTCCAGGTCAGGACTCTCTGATTTGGATTTGAACAGAACGCCAGATTCGCAGTCGATCAGGAGTGTCACAAACAAACCTTCCTAATTTTGATCTGTGAAAAACTAAAATGGGTAGAGCCAAATTCTGACCTGGCTGGTTTAGCGATATAGTGATTTGCCTCGGCTGAAGCCATTAAAGGTCGGGTTAACCCTCGTGGTATTTGAATTTCACTGTGGATAATAGTCTGTTCCCTTACTGTTGGCGCTATTACTTACAGTCTGTGAAAGCACGTGTCACGCAAAATTCTCACGGGGCTCCTTACCGAGAATTACTAAAGCCTTCTTACTTAATAATTTTACAAGTAACAAATATATCAGAAAAAGTGTTATATTGTAATAACACTCTTTGAAAATTCAAATATATAAAAGGAATCAATTAGTTTAATTAGATTATCTCCTTTTAATTATTAGTATCTGTTATGAAAGCTGCGAAATTCGTTTGATTAGTTTTACATGACACTTGCATTCACCGACTGTAGGTGAGTGCCCGCGGACATACGAAAGGGGAACCGACTATTATATACCGGTACCAAATTCGTGAACCCGATAGAATAACTTGATCATTGGAGGCTTCAGCGGTTGTGTGGCATTCTCGGTTGCGCACAGGAGGCACACCAAATACCTGGAAGAATGAAGTGGGCATGCAGCTGTTCCTCTTTGATTAGCTATTACATCTTGTCAGTACGTCCATCTCTCTGGAGGAGTTAAATGTTGTCTTCCAACCTTTTCATTTTATATTATATTTTATGAACCAGGCTAAACAGTATGAAATAACACTCTCGCTCTCACCCACAATTTCCAGCCAGCTGCAGAGCTTCTAGGGACCAACTTCCCATTCGTATCTTGGACTATAACTTCTGCCCCTTCCAATTGCAGTATTTATTCTGTCAATGCCTTTCGCTAGCCTGAATCTATCATTGTCAAATCACGCGTAATGCTTTGTTTCTTCAACCGATGGCTTGTCGCCGCCATCACGGCAGCACCAATCTTCGTCCGAGGCTACTCGGATCCAGCAGCTTGTAGTGGGACTTGCTCCAGGGTCGGTGTCTCAATATTAAGAAACCTTCAGGTGCTGTCTGGGTGACTCCATCTTGGAAAATGTTATATAGTGCCGGGAAAAGTTACAATGCCGTCGATGTAAATCTGCTTGCGGTATGGGCTCTTCCTACCTGAACTCTGATTATCTCTTGGGTGACATCTTCCAGGTAAAGCTCCATACTATAGCTACGAAAGGGGGCTGGGCGGCTGCATCCACTCTTGAATATGACTCCACGGCAGGCGCTCTATGCGAGGGTCCTATATGTTTCATGACAGTGGCTATTACTGCTTGACTTGGTCGAGAGGTATCTGCTGCAGCTACAAACGTGCCTTTTGTCCCATTGTGGTCGACAACAGAGTCATTGGATGATACAGAGGACAGCTTCCGGCTGGAGCTGAATAGAGGATCATGATGTACCGCAGCAAACCAGCCACTTCTACTTTGAGAGTCAGGTAAACATCTAAGGACCCGGTAGACAAAGTGTCTTCACGGATCCGAGCAAGAGTCTGGCTCCATATTACCAATACACTAATACCAAGGAAGATCTTGGGGATAGTGCATACCTCCTTCGAGGGAATGTACTCAAATGGCCCAATGAATGGATGGCCTTCGTTCTAGGGATCCGTTCACTATTTGGGTAGCATCGTCCCTGTTCCCTCGAGTCAAGCCGGCTTCTCACTTTTTGCATATACTTTTGAGAGACCTTGGCAAGCGATTAATGAATGTTAAAGTCAGAACACGTCACTGTACTCACTCCATTTGTGACCTGAAGCGCATTTTGGGTAGAGAGCTCAAAAGATTTGATGGATATTACGAACCTCGAGATATTGAGTCAAGCCAATTCAAATGTGGCGCCCTCTCAGGACACTTTGCTTTGGCTGGTGCACTGTCCTTCGAGCTTCGGCGCAGTGAAACATGTCATCAATCTGACAGAATGGTCATTACTCCTATTTGGCGATGAGATCATAAACTCGCTTGTGTTGTTTATGAATCAACAATGGGCGGTGTCTGAGAAAACTGGTCGATGTGATAGACAAGCACACTACCCTTTACCTAAAAGAAATAAGACTATTTAATGTTCACAGTCACAGAAAGAAGAACAGCGCATACTCGGGTTTGGAAGGGGGTTTGACATTCTCCAGGAGCTCGTCTTGCCGCTTTTACAGCATGCCAAAGGTGGGATGCTAGAACCATCTAAGCCCCACCCTCTCTTCAGTAGGTAGGTAACCTTCCTTTACTGACCTGCCTTCACTGACCTTCCTTCATCTGTTATTCTTGAACAGATAAAATTATATTACCTCATGGTTCTCTCTTGATCGTACCCGAGATGCATCTGGTCGAGAAGACCAATGCTTGATAAAATCCCACCTCTCAAAATGCCATCCAGGATATTCATCAATCCAAACCAAAAGCCCCTCACATTGCTACCGAGCCGCAACCCAGAAGTAAAAAGGTTCCACCAATCACTACCACACTACAGCACCACCCCTTTAATTGCTCTGCCAGGAGTCGCAAAAGATTTAGGTATTGCGCACCTATTTGTGAAAATGAGAGTTCACGATTTGGGCTGAGCGCATTCAAGATTCTGGGGGTCAGTAATGCTTCCCCTCCTCGTACATGACACTCGCTCGACGAGTTCGATACCAAGGAACGACCCTAACATGACACAGGCGAGTTGGGCTACCAGATGTTCATTAGAGAAGAAACTGTGGCTAGATCAATCTTCATTCCCCATCTCACTGGAACAACTTGCACCAGCAGCTCAAGCAGCAGACATCACGCTCTATGCAGCTACCGACGGCAACCATGGCAGGGCCGTAGCACGCATGGCAAAGTATCTCGGTATCAATGCACGTATATTCGTGCCCAAAATGCTGGACGCTGAGACAATAGGCAAGATTACCAACGAAGGTGCAGTGGTCGAGGTTGTCGATGGGACGTATGACCAGACTGTCGTCAAAACTAAGTTGGCTGCTGAGCAACATTCCGGTGGGAAGGGCGTACTAATAAGTGATACGGCATTGGATTTTGAGGATGAGACGGCGAGATGGATTGTAGAAGGATATCAGACTCTGCTTGACGAGATTGAAGAGCAGATTTTTGCTTTCACGGGTGACGTGAAGATCAGTCATGTGATTACACCTGTTGGAGTTGGGGGTTTAGCACAGGCTGTTACGACACATTGCCAGCGAACGCCGAGAGCACAGAAGCCAATCGTTGTTACGGTTGAGCCAGAGATGGCTGCGTGCCTGAAGACCAGTCTGGAAGCTGGGCAACCAACAAGTATTGAAGCTGAGTACACGATCTGTACTGGAATGTGTTGTGGTACAATTTCATTGATCGGATGGCCGATTTTGAGCGCAGGTATTCGTGCTGCTGTTACAACGACAGATGCGGAAGTGGATAGAGCAGTTGCAGAGCTGGGACAGTACGGTGTGTCTGCTGGGCCGTGTGGTGCGGCCAGCTTAGCGGGACTGCGAGTTATAGCTGGCTCTGGGGAGATGCCCTTGGGGTCTGATGCTGTAGTCGTACTCCTTTGTACAGAAGGGAAGAGACGATACCTGACACCAATTGTGAATAGTTGAATATACGATATAGCCGGCTTGTCCTGCACATGCCACTGGTAATGCCCTAGACATTGATGCAGCTTGGAAGAAGTATCGGCATAACTATTAGGAGGGGTTCTGAGCTTACCATGAGTGCGTATCATCAAGTCGAGAGGAGGAAATGAGCAGCTATGCCAATACCTGTATGTTGAACGGCCACCGGGATGGAACCCATCAGCGCCGTGAATTTTGACTGACTTATTCTCTGATAATATATGTATATGGAGAGATTATGAAGTGGCAATGGAAGCCCTGCGACTGAAGTTTGTATCGAGGCCCAGGCTGTGAGTAGCAAAGAGCCCAGCTTCGCAAAAATATTGTGCTAGATTGAGGTACACTCGCGCAAATCAAGCTGCCTGAGGGGTGCACACGATTGATCCAACTGGTTCATAATATATCAGCCAAGACAGTAGGCAGATTCTTCGTGAAGGGACTCTTTCGTCCCATCACTAGCTAAACCGAGACTGTCTCAATCCAGAGCTTGCAATTACTGCAAGGCTGTCTCCGTTACCATCTTGGAGCCTCAAACGGCTCGGCTGGTGCCATGAAGAACATCATAAAAGACGGTGGCCAATGGCCTTAAGTCAAGTTAAGTTCACGTGGGAGTATGGATCAGGACAACCTTACGAAGCTGGGACGAATGTAGTCGTGTGACAATGAGTAAGTCCCTGCTGCACAAGAACCGGAATTTGGCCACCTAGGTAGTACAACAGTAAGGTTATGTGCAACAGAATCATGTAGCCGATTAAGGCACGGAGGAGGACAACAGTCAAGGTAACGAGTACCTGTCTCGTAACACACAGCGATTCTGGTAAGTATTTCAGTCTTTACTTTTACTTTTAATTTTATAATAGTATATTTATCTTCTCTTCAACATTTAGCTTGTCTTCAATCAGAGTGCAGGGAGAAAATCACGAGATATTTGCATTTAGGAAAATTCGCCAAAACCTGCCACATATTTCTGTCGTCGATAGGCTGGTACTTTGCATGTAGATTTAACGTGCCACATGTCTGAGCTGCTCTAGGGCTTGAGAGTAGACTTCAAGCGCTTCTGTGCTTGCTTTTCTGTACCCTTCGTACTTGTGTGACAGTGATGAATAGCATTGTGGTAAGCGGACGTGCATGAAACGATTCCAGACAGCTGGGGTCTTGGGCGGACAAGCTTTGACTTTATGGGAAGAGGTGCAGCCCGACTCAGAACTTAAGAAACGGTATAATTGAAACATACCGTGTCTAGTCTGAGCAGCCATCCGAGATAGGTGTGAGGCCGTGACGGTGTGCGTTGGGTTGTGATGCGGGAAGCTGTCACCCAGGTCACGACTACCTTTTACGCAGCGTACTTAGGTAAGTCCCACGTCGCTGGAAAGCACCGGACTCGACAAGAAGATACAAGAGCAAGAAGATTGAAAGTGGACAAGGGTGAGTTTGAATCGGATCCTGATGGAGACAACAACAGGACATGTTCGATAAGCTGGTTCAACAATTTGGAGCAAAGCCATGCTCGTGGCACAAACAAAACCCAGGAGCTTTTGATAATCCGTTGTCCCCATTCCCAAGCAAGAACAGGAACTACAGCTTCGAGCCGCGCCCAAGCCCGTGCAGCTTTAAGATCGCTTGCTGGTACCGCGAATGTACATAGGTATGGATTACATGTGGAGGGCTTGAATTAATGGAGCTGCAAGGAATTTACAGCAGGTATGCCGAGGAGAGGGGCAAACGCTGACAGGACCGGATGGAAGGTAATCTCCTATGCGTCAGGGTAGGTTCCAAATATCGAAGTCTTTCACTGCTTCCCCCAGGCAGTGGATTAATATGCAGTTAAGGCTTACCTAGAGGAGGTAGCTCTCGGGAAATCACATCCAAGCCCATGTGTCATTGTTGATAGAGCTCGTAGCTTACTCTCCACAGCTAAGGATGTCAAGAGTCGATATTGGCAAGGATAGTTTAGCAACGAACCGAGGACCTGATTTGCTTCAGACCGAGAAAGCAGAAGTTGGTGTGCCAGGAGAACACAACTGCATCAAACTCGCTGCTCTCGTAGACAGGAACGTTCCGTGCCCATAGAGGAGCAAGGACTGCGGACACGAGCGAGATGTACTAACTGGGAGCGAGGCGAACTCATACCATCAGCACATCTTCATGCTTCTGTAGATATCCAGACCATCCACGAATAATTCGAGACCATGCTGCATGCTGCTGCTACCGCCGCCGTGGATTAGAAAGGCTGAGTCTTGAATAGTCCCCATCAACCAGAGGCAGAGATCGAGATAGGAACCTGGAAGAAGGAAAGAGGGGGAAAGGAGGGGGAGTAGGCGGGCTTGGGTATGACTGTCCCCTGATGTGCTCTGTGCTTGTGCTTGTGCTTGTGCTCTGGTCTGGCTAGTCTTTTGTATCTTCCCCACCTAAACGGACAGGCCAAGACAAGACAAGACAAGATAGTACTCTGGAACGGCACTGGACCTGACAGGGTTGGTACGAGCTCACGGCCCTGGCGATCCCTTGCCCCTGAGTCCTACGTTTGCCTTACGGAGGGAGGCAGGGAGGCAGGGAGGCAGGGAGGTACGGAGGTACGGAGTACTCGCCTAGGTACCTTAAGCAGGTAAGGTAGTCTGCTTCTGCTCTGCGTCTGCCCTGTCTGGTCCGTACGACAAGGTAACTTACGCACCGCACCGCCGCCAGCCCCCATTATTTGGCTGCACAGCACAGCACCATTGGGACACAACCTAACTCCTACAATTGCCAGGCTGGAGAGGGTGGCCTCACGACGGGAACGACAGAACAGAATCAAGCCCCCCACCCAGACAGTCTATTTGCAAGTAAATTACCGTTCAACCGAGCCTCTTACGATTGGCAATCTTGACCCGTATCAATACCTATACCTATACCTATACCTATACCTATACCACCACCATCTAACGCGACCTTTTCGGCTTGCCCTCGGCGCTGCTTCATCCTGTGTAATGCGAGGCGAGACCACCCTGAGAGCGCCATACTTCTCCCCACCATTTAAACGCCAACAATTCATTGCTTCTCGAGCTCGCGACGTCACGGCAACACGTTGACTATCCTGTCTACCGGACTTCCAGTTGCGCATGGAAGTTCGCCAGCTCGAAATAGCACGGCCGGACTGCGCGAGACGAGACGATTGACCGATCAAGTCGTGGCTACTGAAGGGTACACAGGCACCAAGGGAGAAGATATAGACACGGACATACGGCTTACGAAATACCTGCGGTTGGAAATCGATCAGACATTGTGACACAGCGATACCGACTACGAAATGTATGCAGTTCCAGACGTGTAGATAAGATCCTAGAGAAATCAGTTGAGCCGCAGGACTCGTGGCGAAGACGAGGTACACAAGGTAGGTAGGTAGGTTTGGTACTCTGGCGGGTTTCCTTCCGATGTAGAGGAATCTGAGCAAAAGACTGGCGATTCGGAAGCAGATGGGAGTCGCTAACGATTATCTTACAGACTCCTTTTTCATCCAAGTACTCGCTTTGCTTCAATCGTGCCTTCCACCCGTATTGTTCCTACCAACCTACCGCGAAGCTTCGAACCCGCACAGAGCTGCTGCCATCTCGACAACCACAACAACAACAACAACAATAACGGAGCATATTGTGTTGTCAAGACCCGATTCTCTATCCCGCAGGCGTATCTCCGGCTTGGGATACGCACTTTACCTATTCTTCGGCGGCCGCAGCATTTCATGTCGCCAAAGAGCACGTCTAGAGGAAAGGGTTAGCTCGATTCGGTTAGAAGATACTCGCCCGCGACGACAGCGGACCTGCAATCTCCAGGGTCTTCGAGATTCGAGATGGACCTCCTCGCCGACTCCACGCGACCATTCCATGTAGAACCGTCTGGGAATCGCTCTGCTGCTTCTCCCAAGAGATCCCCTTCGTTCTCATCAGCTCGGCCCAGAAGCCGTGAACGTGCCGCCCCGCCCCTCTCTCACAATGCCCTCAGCTCGAGACCTGTGACTTCTGCCGACACCCAGGGGGGTAATCTCAATCGCTGGTCGAAGTCCACGAACTCCAGCACTATCAGCCACGCGCATAAGCGTTCAAATTCATCTGCGAGACGGATGTCGCTAGGTGCTGGATTGTCGTTCCTGGATACATCATCCCCGCCTCGGAAGTTGCAGAAACCACACCCCTCGACAACAGCCTCCCCCACCTCTCAGATCAAAGTCACTCGGCCGGCATTTGACCCCCCTGCGATATCTCTCCCTCCAATCAATACTTTACCGAGTCTGCAGACGTCCCTGATGAACAATTCCTCTCCCCTGACTGGACCTACTACTCCATCGCCTTCCACCGCCCAAATACTTTCGGCTGCCGCTCGATCTGTAGACTACTTCGGAAAAGGCTGGGAAGATTCGTCGTTGGGGCCTAGAGACTTTTCGCACAGGAGATCGCCTTCGACGTCTCGATCTGCGAATTTTGGACCATCGCCAGTTCTCCAGTCTGCATTCTCGACAGACAGTAGACGTCAATTCGGGGAAGAAGAGGAAGAAAGACCGCGGTCCAGGGGCCACTCACGGCACCGTTCACAAACCAAAGGCAGCTCCTCTTCAAATCGAAGTTCTAAACAACCTTCCCAGAAAGCCATGCTTTCAAAAGCTCTGCAGAAAGCTAACACAGCTGTACTTCTCGACAATGCGCAGAATTTCGAGGGGGCCATGCAGGCCTACTCCGAGGCCTGTACTTTACTCCAACAGGTAATGCTACGAAGTTCTGGAGACGACGATAGGCGAAAATTGGAAGCAATCGTAGGTTGGATCGCCTCGCAAATCAAACATTATTAACTTCTTTAGCGAAATACGTATACGAGCCGCATCAGTGAGCTGAAAAAGATCGCTCCTCATCTAGAAGACGACGGCAAGGCTTTACCTGCTCGGCCCGAGAGTGATGGAAGGAGGAGTAGGGAGGATCAGGTTCATGATTTGGATGAGGATGAAGAGCAAGTCATTATTGAGACGGCAACGGTTACCAGAATC
This sequence comes from Cadophora gregata, assembly GCF_030347475.1. Classification (NCBI taxonomy): domain Eukaryota; kingdom Fungi; phylum Ascomycota; class Leotiomycetes; order Helotiales; family Ploettnerulaceae; genus Cadophora; species Cadophora gregata. The sequence goes on along the minus strand of NW_026695935.1, from coordinate 1,219,804 downwards.
GTGAATGACCCTTCTTACATCACAGAACCCCCACAGAGCAGATCAATATCAGCCTCGCAGCTACCTCAGCGCAGGGAATCACTACTGCAATCGGGATTAGACACCTTGCAGTACAGGCCCAAGAATCCTTCCGATTTATACGGACGGTCGTACTCTAAATCGCCGATGAGAGAGCGAGTCACAGAGACTGATGTACAACTTGGGCCGCCAATGGAGAGCATGTACATGCCGCCTCCACTCTCACCTCGACGTCCGGCTTCGCCATTGACTCTCGCCCCTCAACTGAATCACCAGGGACAACAATCCGCCGATCTTCTGAATACTACCCATTCAGGAGTATCTCCAGCAAAAGGCCACAATAGAGTACCCAGTAATGAATCTATGTCGTGGCTAGATACCATAGATGAATCTGGTGATTCCGCCGCCTCATCTGTTCATTCCAGATCATCATCGTTGAGGTTGCGACGAAAATATATCCGAGCCCCAAATGGCGCCACGGGGACGGAATTTGATACGGCCTTAGACGCAGCAATTGAGGCTGCCTATGATGAGGGCTTTGAGCCAATGGATCCTGCAGAGCCCACTCGGTATGACTTTGATGATGATGACGAAATCGTTGCCAACGTTAGACGGAAGGTAGAATTGGCGAAAGAAAGGGTACGCCAGTCAGAACGTGAAGCAGCCATTCACACCGCGCGCGACAAAGAACGAAAACGATTGCTACAGAAGAAGCAAGAACAATTGAACGGCCTTGATGACGACTATGAAGGGAATGAATCGGAGGAAGAAGAACGCATGCTGGAAGAGATGACAAGGGGTTATGTGATGGATGACTTCGAATTTGGCTTACAATCAAAATCAGCCCTGCCTCGGGAATCCGATTCGAGTGGCTTTTCCGGTAGGACGTGGAACAGCTCGATAGGATCAAACCCCACTACAGCAGGAACGTCACTTTCGACTGTCACTGAAGCATCGATGCTCCCTCAATTGCCTGCATTGCAATCTAAGACACCTCCACCTATGCACCCTCCGCCTCTCCAAGCTCTACCACCTCCCCCCAGCCAGGGAAACCAGCCACCGCCAATTCCGGTCTCAAACTCACAAGGGGTCCGAAGCAGGCGTCTTTCAGGACAAAATGCGAAACAACTCAAGATTGAGACAACAACTAGGATGCCAAGTAGCCAGGCTCCTCCTTCGATGCTGCCACCACGGCTACCTAATAGCACTGATCACAACCACCCTAAGACTGCTGACCTGCCCCAACAGCGGCAGCCCATGGCTGTGGTACCAGGTCGACCGGCTATACCCCAATCCGCACGACAAGCTTCGTCTCCCTTTCCTGGCGCAACAAGTCCAATTGAGGTTCTTTCGCGTCCTACGCCAACTCTACACCAAACCTTCACCAACGAGAGTGACCAGTTGCCTCGATCTGGCTCACCAGGCCGTGGCCAGTCAAGAGGCGGACTGCGAAAGAATTTCTCTTCATCAAGCTTGAAAAATATGAAGAGCCGAAATTTATCAGTCTCCAATGTTGATGACGGCGGGTCTGACCTGTCACCAAATACACCACTGAGTTCCCAATTCATTGGAAGGGATCCGAGTGGGAAGTTACCTGCTATGCCTACGTTGCCAACTCCAATTGCAGCCGCTTTTAAGGATAAATTGAATGGAATGCCTGCAGGCGGAATGTACCTGTTCAACAGTGATATCCATTCCCCGGAGAGCCCAGGGTCGCCTAGTCCTCTAAGTGCCGGGGCACCGATACCGCTCGAACCATGCCCAACTGAATTCCTTCTCCGACCATTCTGGCTCATGCGAGCTCTGTATCAAACAATCGCGCACCCTCGAGGTGGATACTTGTCCACCAAACTCTTTATTCCAAGAGATGTGTGGCGGGTGAAAGGTGTCAAGATTAAGGGGTTGGAAGACAAAATTGCAAATTGTGATTTCCTCACAGCGGCACTGATGAAGCTTGCACAAGTGGATACTTTTGATGCCGACGCTGTTCTTGAAGAGATGCAATCTCTGGAGGGTGTGCTTGAACAAGTGCAAGCGACGTTGACGAAGAAACTTGGAAATGAGGTCGGCGTTCAAGGCTCTGGAGGTATGTTCAAGGATGCCTCCACTGGAGGAGAATCGGAGACAAGCAACGTAACCTCGAAATCGGGCAGCATGTCGAGCAAATCCTCCTCGTTTTCTTGGAGGAGATTGAGATCAAAAAATTCTGGAGTTGGCCTCTCTAACGCTTACTCAAACAAAACGCCTGTGGACGGGCCAAGGGAGGGACTGACAATGGCAACATTGCCAATGACCTCGACGTCGGTTGCCAAGGTTCGCTTTGCAAAGAGGGACGTTACACAGCTCCAGTTTTCTGGCCCCAATGCGAACTACATGAGTGCGTTGGCAAGGCTTTTCGACGCTGCACAAACTTTAGGTAAGGACGGCCCCCAGGTTTTGGTTTTTCCAAGTCACTGACTCAAACCTTAGACCAAATCGCACGCCAAGTCGAAGACCCAGGCCTCAGACATGCAGACAAGACGCAAGTTGGGCTCGAATTATGTACACGTCATGCTGCCGAATTCTTCGGTTTTTACATATGCCGGTTTGTGTTGACGGACGTTGGGATGCTTTTGGATAAGTTCTTGAAACGAGGAACCGAATGGGTGATGCTATGAAAGACAGAGCCCGACGCTTAGGAGTGAAACGTGTTGATTGCGCGGTGTATATTTGGGATATTTGCTTGAGAACGGAGATCAACTTTATGCTTTCTAGGCTGCTCAGGTGTATTGGATGAGTCATGATTGATGGCTGGCGCCAGGCAGGATTTGGTCTGTAATCTGGAGACGGGGTGTTTGAAAGTGCGAGACACTACACACAGTTGCCCCTGGACGACATATTAACATCTGTACAGTATAACGGCGTATCTAAGAGAGCAGCGTAGTCGATCCTCCTAGCCAGAGGAACAATCGAGATCTGTGAGATGTGAGCGTTAATGAAAGGCCGCTCTCTAGTATTTTACAGAATGAGCATGTGATCTGCTTGCTAGCATAAGTGTAACGCATGCCCGTTACCTAACTCATAGAAAACCTGTCATCTGACTCTACCTACCTTAAAGGAAAAGGCAGGTTCCGACCCACTGTGGGAGGGGCATTCCTGAAGTAACGACCTTTCAACTGCTAAGAATTTCTTATTACTATCAATTGACTGTCAATTAAAAGTTACCAGAATTTTGTAACAGTGATATAATAATTATTCTAGGAACGTGCCCCTCCCACGGTGGGTCGGAACCTGCTTTTTCCTTTAAGGTAAGGTAGAGTTCTTTCCATTCTCATGCACGTGGTCGATCAGGTGATGACAACCTAATCGTGATGCCATGACAGCCGGAAGCATTGCAGGCAACGAACACGGCGAATAGGACATGATCATGTAACATCGAAAGGCACAATCCCACAAGGATCTCATTAGACATTGGAAATTGCTTCTATTGCTCATGAATAGCCAGATATCCGCCGAAATAATTTCTCCTGCCACCAGCGCTTCGTTGCTTGACAGCCAATGGCTTACTCGCCCATCATAATACATCTTCCTTACTGCATCTTCTCATGTGTCGCCATTAATGAACCTAAGAAATTTTAGTTAAACATCAGGTAGGAGGGGACGTTATATGGCTCACCAATGAAAGTAGTAACCAGGCGACTTCTGACCTGGCAGATATCTTCTGGGACCAGCCAAATAGTGGCACCCATCTTTCTGGCAATACTGATACTAAGCTTGGCGTTCAGGTAAGCGTCATCATCGGTTCTGCCAGGTGTGACCAGGTCGTAATCAACGTAGCTGCTCTTCATTCCGTTCAAGACATCCAAGAGGAAGTTGCCCGTTCCAATAGTAGAATCCTTGAACGAGCGAACCGAAGAGCTCTTGCCTCCCTTCCGAGACATGTCATTCGCCCAGTTTACCATCTCGGCATCTGTGATTTCGCGCTTCCCAAGTCGTTGGGCAAGAGCAGAGAGTGTCTCGGAGATGTCCTTTCGCATGAGTTGCCAGACGAGACCAAGTGTCAATGTGCGTTGACCATCTGTGATATCTGCTCCTTGGACACCGACAAGAGAGAATCGGTTCTGCTTGCCGAGTTCAATGGCATAATTTGTATTCTCAACTGCCTTGAACCTCGAAATCTCCCCACCGTTCGCAGGAGCCTTGTTCACGTGTCGCCAGTTGACGGAGCCCTTGATAACCTTGTCATATGCCTGTAGAAGTATCGTGCCATCTCGTAGGTCATCGTACAGAGAATTAACAGCTGGTTGAACATCAAGACTATTGAGCCAGAGTGTGAAGACTCGAGCTTCTCGCTCGCCTTCAGCATCAAAATCATCGACTTGTAATTTCTCTTCCTCGGTGATTGGATCTAAAGCAGGATGGGTATTGAACAAATTTGCAACGAAAGCAAGATTGAGCTTTGGATTTCCCGCGACAAGAGAAGTTGGGGTTAGAAACTTGCGGCATCCAATAGTATCGGCATTCTGGAGGACTTGCTCTGCTCTTTGTAGCAGGTCACGGGTTTGTAATGGGCCTCGGGTACATTGATCAGGTGCAATTTGAGCGAGGAGAACTGTGTAGTTCTCTGCATCCTTTACATCAGTGGAGAAATTTGAGACTCTGTGAATAGGTCAGCCGGAATCGTTACTGAAATGAACCATTCCTACCTGCGAGGCCAGTTTGCTGCTTTCAGATGGTAGTTGACCCATCTCAAAAGGATCTGCTCCGGGGGCAGTCTTAAGAACTGTTCAAGGGTCTCATCCTCCTCGAGAAGTCTGTACAACTCAGGGTGGAGCTTGATATCGATCTTTCCCAGGAGACCTCTTCGAATGACTTGCCAAATCAAGCCAAGAATCAAATGCTCCCGCACCTCGATAATGTCTCCACTTCCAATGTTAACTACTGAACAGCCAATACCCTTCGCAGATTCGATGACGATATTATTATTTTCTGTCATGTGGAAGGCATTCAGGGTTCTGATTTTCTTTCCTGCACGGTTGAGCACCCGTTCATCAATAGTATCAGGGACACTGTCGTTGATCAACTTTGCCAAGACCAGCCCATCCTTGCATTCATCGAACATCTCGAAGGTATCGGTTGGGAAAGGCAGCCGGCTCCCAATGTCTGGATCGCCTGCCAACACAGCGTTGATGTGACGGGTAAACTCCGTTCTCTCGTCTTCGTTGATTGTATGAGTGACGTTCGAAGACGAGCCTTGCACTTGAATTCGCCCACTAACGCTACCTTTTGAGCCGTGTCCACCACCTGTCTGCTGCGAGACCAGTCCTGTGCGCGCCGGAGAGGCCGGCCCAGTAGAAATACGTTTCTGGGCAGGTGATGATTCTCTCAATTTGGAGACGAGCTATATAACAAGGTCAGCTCGGTTGATTTATCGGAAGAAGAGTAGCAAATAAGCTCCATAGCATACGAAAACCGCACAAGATGGTCAGGTTTGTAACTCTCCATCAGGAGCTTTTTCGAGGGGGCCCAGAACAAAACGTCTTCAACATGTTGGAAAGCCTCCACATCTCTCTAGATGTCTTTTGCTGTAGGAATATAACTCACTCCGACGTAATCATCGAGTTCAACTCGTCTGGAGGAATCCAGCTCTACCTCCTTCAAAGCCTGTCGAACAACATCGTATGGTTGTCTCTCACTCGTCTGTGTCGCCTTGATCGCCGTGGCCTCATCAATGTATCCCTTGTCATCTATATCCAGCTTTCGGAATGCATCTTGCAGGCCAAAGATCTCATCTTGAGCAAACTGAGGATATTTCCTGTCGTGGCCGACCGTCAGCTTCGAATCCTTTGGATTTGATGGAAAGCATACTTCTGCAGTTTAATGACATTCATGATGGTAAATTCAAGGTCTAAAACTCAGTGTGTCGGATCGTACCCGTCCTACTGTGCAATACTCTCCTTGTTGTTGGATAATGAAGTTGCAATGCGCCAATCGAGGGGTAGATTGAGGGGTTGGTTATTAAAGCTTATTGTCGCAAGACAAAGCCCGTGTTCAAAGGTTTGGTAGCAGCCTCCTACGGTGAATGCAATGTATCTCGTGGGCGAGGTGGTGGAAGAGGGTGATGCGATGTAGTATATGTGAGCGAGAGTGAGAGTGAAAAGAGGGAGTGGAAGACGAACAGGAGCAAGAAGAGAAGATGGAAGGGAGTGCCATCGATGCCACGCCCACCCCACTTCAACTTCGCCCCGCAACCACGTAAGTTCAGGCAATGACAGCGACGACCAAGCCAAAGCCAGTGCTTCGGCCTGGACTGTTAAGTGCCATGCGGAGGAGAGGTCAGTATAATAACTTCGCAGCGTTGGTAAATACCATCTCCAGCTGTAACCTGCCTCCAGCATCCAGCATCCAGCATCCAGCATCCAGCATCCCCGGATCATTCTCCAACGAAGAAGAGGCTACTGAACGATCCCTTTTTCTATCACTTGGCATTCGAAGTTGCGAGCGACAGCTTGGCCGCTGCTGACGACGCTGGACATTCGACAACTTCCCAAGATTGTGATCCCACGTCACCTGCTCCAGGCATCCCTCCGAACCAAAAATAAACACAAACACCATAGCAATGGCTTCGTCGACAAAACTTGATCATGTTAATGGCGTCTGGGAGCGGATGCGAGGGAACAGTCCCATCTACGACTTCCTTCTTTCGGACGTCACGCTAATTTCAGCTTCTCAGGGCAGCATCACCGCCCATCTGACTCTGGGAAAGAATCACGTCAACTCTCGCGGAACAATACATGGAGCAGTGAGCGCAGCCTTGGTGGATTGGAGCGGAGGCCTGGCTATTGCTACGCACGGGTTGGAAAAGACAGGCGCGAGCATAGACATCCATGTTACCTTCATTGGAACTGCCCAAGCTGGGGAGACAATTGAGATCCAGGCTCTTGCAAACAAGGTGGGAAGATCGGTGGCTTTCACGACGATCAGGATTTGCAAGCTGGTTGATGGCAGTCCAGGACCATTGGTTGCAACAGCCTCACACACGAAATACATCTCGCAGCTAAAGCAGTGAGCATACGAGATACAATGGAGCAGTCTTTCAAGTCTGGCCCAAGAATGAATGAATGAATGAATGAATGAATGAATGGAGTTGGGGCTCAGCACTTAAAGAGAGGCCTTATCAAGGCTGATACATTAGCAGTAAAATGAATGCGGTTTCCTAAGATATACAGCGGGATGAACCTCAAAATCAAAATATTCACAGAAGGCATACGCGACTCTTGCCCCAACATTGCTGTCTGGAGGTCCTCATGAGCGTTAGAGGAATAAATTGGAATTTTGCCAAATCAAGGGCCAACTTAGATGAAGGCGAATCAGCTACACTTAATTGATCTCATTTGTACAGGTGGATATTGCAAGAAATTGTCGTCCTTCGGCAAATTCACAAGTAAAGGACATTTGAGGTCCGTCCTGGGGAAGTCTCCGATAAAGCGCTCTCTAAAACTTTTTCACCCCTCTTCAACAAAACATCAACAACACGCAACAGCCGACATTTAGTACCCACACCTGTCCATAACAAAAGTCTATATGGCCAGCATGCCTATATGTAAATCTTGCGAGCAGCCGCTTGTACTCGAATTGGATCCGGAGTCATTCGATGAAGAGACCTCTTCATCTGTTGGTGAAGCCTCTTCCGCTCCAGACGACCTGCTCCTCAGATGCGGCTGTCACTTTCACTGGTAAGCTGAACAAGACCAAGCTCGTATCTACTGCCCAATAGACAGATTTTTGCCAGTCGGGAAATGATCGATCTTCTCATCGTAAGTTCCAGAACTCACTTGCCTAGTGGCATGTCAATCGGCGGGGGCGGAGGGGGGGAATTATTCAAAGGTGGATGATCTTAAAGAAACAATATGTGGTTTTCGGGTAGAATCAGAGATCACAGCTAACCCTCTCCTAGGCAATGTCTCCTCGACGAGTCTCCCCAAATCGCTCTTGACCTCGCTTGCCCGGCTTGCCAAAACTCCATCGTATCAACCCGCCCAGGTCCTTCCGCTACAAACTCCATAGTACCACCTGCATCGCCTCTGCCTCAAGTCATCACGAGATATCATAATGAAGGTGGTCTTCAAGAAAATCTTGACATCCTGCCACTAATTACCGAAGAGGCCTATCTGGATGCTAATCCTGCTGCTAGACCAGCCAGGGCTTTCATGAGTGAGTCGCTCCACCTTGTGATTTCTTCCTATCGATACCTGGTGATTAACTCAGATTGTTCAGCCATGTGTGGAGAAGGTGATGTTACAGGTGTTGTGGAGCTGCTGAAAGCACTCCAAGAGGAACCCGACGAGGGCGACATGTCACCAGCCGAGCTATTGAGATTCCAAGATCCTCTTGATGGTATGAAGACCGGCTTACATGTTGCTATCGAGAGATCCCAGCAGGAAGCTGTCTGGCTTCTGCTCTGGCTTGCTTCATCCTTGGAAACCGATGCTTTCCCAGATGAGGTGACCCGAGCTGCCGAAAGCCTCGAGGTTGGAAGAGAGACTGTTGGAACCGCTGATATTAGGGCTTTGAGGGACGAACAAGCACGCAATGCGGAGGAGGTGGCTGCGGAAATGGGCGATTTGTGGGCAGAATTTCTAGCCGGGGGGTTTCTTAGGGGTTGACCGCGAAAGCGTTCTACTTATCAGGGGGTTTGAGATACCATAAATCATATTCAGTTTTCTCTTGCCAGCGATGCTAAGATTCTGTCAGCCCGGAATGCCGAGAATTGGCTTGCGTATCCATGGTCCATCGTATGATCTGTGGCACTTGCGCTCTTATAGTTGCTTCCCCTCCTTCCCCTTCAACCAAACATTGCAACTTTATTGATATGGGAAAAGTTGTTTGCTGGGGTGGCAAGGACTACTGAAAGTCAGGATGAGAGAAGGGTGCTGTGGAAAGCACAGAACCCAGGGAGATAGTAACTTCCGGAGGAGCTCACAGCCAGACTCCGATGTTCAAGCTCACACTTTTGTGCAGAAATTTGACATGGGCGTTCATACACTTACAAGCTTACGATGATACGCAAAACTGCCGAAAGTGACGGAATTCGGCATTTCATGTTTTGTACTGAAGCGTAATGAATAACCAGTGACCCCAGGAAGGTAGAAAACGAGGTACAGCGTAGGTTAGGTCAGACCAGATCAAGTCTTGAATGTCAGAAAAGAGGGACCAATGCCGAGGACTTGCCCAAGGTGCATCACTCTGAGCTAGCCTGCGAAGAGGCCCTGCTCTGACTCTCGAGATCCGTGTCGTCTTTGTTTCCTGTTTTGTTTCGCTCTTTTCCTTCGATTTCCTCGCTGAGGTCGCTTCAGATTCAACCGATCATAGTGAGATTCTTCTAGCACAGCCCAAGGTAGATTAGCAATCTGTCAGACCCAGGCCAGGTAAGGGCATTTATTGTAATGTACTGTATTGTAAATTTACTTTAGCTACCTCTGGTGGCTTGTAACTGTAGTCAGCCTGTGCTCGCCAAAAACTCCGCTTTGATCGGCCTCTCGACTCAGCTCGTCGGCTCAACCCCGTTCCCGTTCCCGTTCTCATATACTGCCACTCGTCGCTCTCAGCTCCTCTCGCGAGTCGTCCTCCAGAGGACACAGTGTTAGTGTTCCTGAAGTTGCCGAAGTTTCCGATCCGATCCAGCAACAAAACTTCTATCACGCGCCTCGGAAACAATTATAAAGGACAGGACGCAGCAGCACCCTCAACAGTGTCGTCCCACGCTGATCCAAGCTACGAGTAGATCGAGCTGCCCAATGCAACCTTGTTTGATCATCCGCGGCTCAGCTTACGTGGGCTCTGGTTGCGCCCCATTGATCGCTGTCAGCCACATTTCGGCAGAACAACATCAACATCGTACTTCTACAGTACAAGTCCTTGTTCAGTTTCAATCTCGCCCCTCTTTCTACAAACCACATCTAACAGCTCTTTAGACAAATGGATCCTAGCTGCTGTTCTGATCTGGCCTGACATTCCACAGAGTTTAAGCTGTCGCCACAGTGGAAGCTGCGTCTCTTTTTGAGATCCATCTTTCCAACTTACCAGACCGCCATCTCAAAATATTTCAATCTCATCGATTTGCTTCATACCGAAGAACCTTCTCTAGAGCCTCAAAGAATGCCTCGAGACTCGCCCGCGAGTTCGGCGTTGAAACCCATCAGCCGGTCCCCTTCGAGGGATGCTCTACAGTTAGTCGGCCAGCTTGGTACAGATGGGATCGCCGAACTCCAGGCCGACCCCAACTATCTTCTCCCAAGCCGCTCACATCCTCCGCGATCTCTAAAAGCTGCTCTGGAAGCAACAGATTCGAGAAGAGACAGCTCTGGCTACACGACCTCTGACAGCTCCGAAGAAGACTATGATGCATTGAAGCCCGAACCCTCTGCTGTTATTGTTGGAAGTAAGGGTGGCGGCTTTGAGAAGGAGCAGGGGGAGCAGTCAAGGCTTGGAGTCAACGGAAATAGAACCTACGAGGAAATCAAAGTACCTATCAAGGCACGACCGTCTCCGACAAGATTGAAGAGTATTCCGGTAACTCTCAATAAACTGAATGAGAAAGGACGCTACATTCTAACTGCGGATGATGACGCACTAAGGGAGATTTTAAGAGTTGGGATTGAACGAGTAAGCCTTTATTCCTGCATCATACAAACGAAGCATGATGAACCCGCTGCTCATGGTATTGGCCCTGGTCTTGAGCTCATCGAGGAAGATTCAATCTTGGAAGCTGTCTTGTCAGACTATACAGAAGCTTAGTAGGACACTGAGGTCATGTCATGCTAATTGTTATTAGGAGAAGTATCCGGACAGGAAGAGAAGGAAGAAGTTCAGCGACCTGGTTTTCACTCGCCAGTTCACAGCTTTTGATCGCCAAAACTCAGCTAGTGCAGATTCTCCTTTCCATGGATTCTTTACACTCTTCTGGCTCGGAACTGCCATTTGTAAGTGCTACTATTCATTTACCTGTTTGAACATCTAAACCCTGTGGGGTCTTCTGTTCTCTCTTGGAAAAGGGGCTTCCATGTTAGAAGTACGCCTGCTGTTAAGCTACAATTTTTACTCGATGCGAGTAAGTGCTGACTTAAATTTCAGATTGCGCAAGACTAGCTGCCGAGAACTGGATCAAACATGGGAATTTCTGGGGCACAAATGAGATCGCTGGTATTATGTTTCATCGAGATGTCATGGTGCTTGGTCTTTCCGATGGAGCTATGTGCGCCGCTACCGGCTTCGGGCTGGTTCTTCAGAAGCTCGTCAAGGCGGGAGTTATTAATTGGGATAGAGAAGGATGGATCATTCAAAGTGTAAGCCCATTAGCAAGTGAATCATTGATGTAGTACTCACATATCTGCCAGAGCTGGGAGGTATGCTTCCTCATACTCGTTCTTGGGTGGACGTTATTTAGAGAATGGCCCTGGACGCACACGGTATTTTTTGTGCTTCACGGCCTTGTTATGCTAATGAAACAACATTCATATGCATTCTGTAAGTGCTTGGGAGCACCAAGCATATGCTGTCTAGCTGCTAATATTCACCTAGACAATGGTCACCTCTCCGAAGTGTACAAATCGCGCCAGACTTTGCAGTGTAAGCTGAAGCAGTTGGACAATACTGAACCCGCACAAACTCCTTCAGAGACGACACCCAAGGTGTCCTCGTTATCCACTTCATATCTTGATCACAGACCGACTGCATCTGACCTAAATCAACGAAGACAATACAGAAGAAGTTCAATGGACGGGGACTCGAAGCTCAGAGAGGTTGCTGCTGCTATCGAATCTGGAGAGCCTCTCGACGTGGATCAAATCCAAACCTTTGCCCGCATCATGAAATGGGAGATTGATGCCCTATCAGAAGACTTGAAAGGAAAGTCCACCAGTATAGCTAATTCCTATCCTGGCAACTTGACTCTGGCCAATCACTATGAATACATCGTGTTACCGACTTTGGTCTACGAACTCGAGTATCCTCGTTCAGATAGCATCAGCTGGTACTATGTCGCGGAGAAAGTTGTTGCAGTGTTTGGTGTCCTGGTGAGCAATCCTTTTTAAAAACGAATTCCGAACGTCCCCGCACGCTTTGGTCCGAAACGATTCTAACAAGCCTTGAGGTAATCATGAACCTTGTCAGCCAGTCGTACATCTACCCCGTCGTAGTTCGCGCACTTGATATGAAGGAAGCTGGTATGACCCTGTCAGAGCGACTGAGAGTCTTCCCATGGATTCTCAGTGATTTGATGTTCCCATTCATGACGGAATACATGCTCGTGAGTTGCCAGTTATGAAATCGTTCTGAAATCAACATCTGTGCTGACCTGCCAGTCGTGGTATGTGATCTGGGAGCTGATTCTCAATGTTCTGGCGGAAGTCACCTATTTCGCGGACCGTGGATTTTATGCGGACTGGTGGAATAGCGTTTCTTGGGATCAATTCGCTCGGGATTGGAACAGACCGGTGAGCCAACCCATTCGGCATGCACCTGGGAGAGTAATTGACATTTGATTAGGTACACAACTTTCTTCTGCGCCACGTCTACCATTCGTCAATCTCCTCAATGCAAGTCAACAAGAAGACTGCCACTCTGATCACCTTCTTCCTCAGTGCATGCGTTCGTAAGTTTTATAGAATTCCACAATGCCTACATCAATCTAGCTGACCTTCAATTAGATGAACTTGTCATGTGGTGTCTGTTCAAAAAATTACGTGGATACCTGCTCTTTCTGCAGATGATGCAACTCCCTCTAGTGTCACTGAGCCGCACACGCTGGCTAAAGGGCCGAGCGACTTTGGGTAACTTGATATTCTGGGTTGGCATCTTCACTGGGCCAAGTCTCCTTTGCTCGTTGTACTTGATTATATGATCAAGCAACCACCATTGCCACATAAGGTACAGTCCTGTGTGGGTGAATTATCTTTCGTCCCCCTTTTTCGGAATTTTGTTCATATACCCCTGTTAGAAAATCGACACCCTCATTGAAAAATTGCAATGGCCAAAGCATGCACTTGACCTTGGTTGATGTTCGAGTCTAAGTAGAGTAAAATGGTTGGGTGCATATAGCTGCACAGCTGTATGCGATCGGTCCAAATACAGTGTAAAGTGTGCTGCGCTCTGGGGGTTTGCAAGGCAAAACGGCAAAGGTTGGGTTGGATCGAGCGGCAAGTTTGCCGGCAGATTTCATACACTAACTTAGTATGCGAATCACAGTGAGATCATCAGGATCCGCGAAGCTCTCATCCGACTGATTAGTCCTGGGCAGCACTTTCTGCAGAAGACAGAAGTCGGATGATAGATAATCTTTGGTCACAGGAAAGTAGGGTAAGCCTTGAGCTAGATACTATCATCATACTCAAGGTACCTTGGTACTGTACTGTACTGTACTGTATTTGCTGCATTCACCTGACGAGCTAAGGTAGGTAAGAACTCGTAGTAGAAGCTAGAGAAGGTAGCGTTAGCCTGTCCTATATCCCTGTCAGACCAGCCTTGCAGCTGCCACCGCCACCATCATGGGTGAGCTGGTGAGTTCTCAATAGATAACTACCCTCTACCTTAGGTACAGTACTCGTACCTAGAGTATCAATCGTCTGTGAGCACAATCCTAACATAACACGACACGGCACGACAGCGACTTATCCCCCCTCGCCCCCAGCTGTGTTTCAAAACCTGCAGGCAAGCGCGGCTATGACTTGCTGTCTGTCATCTGAATTCGCGAGACGCCGCCCTGTACTTCGTGTCTCGCTACGCCATTGCAATCTATCTCCTTTCTCCAACACAAACCGTCAAGTTGGCCGAATACCTGAGAAGCCTTGCGCAGCAAGCGAAGAACTTACCTAAGTATTTACCGGCAGGTGTTTTCAGAGCTGCTTCCTCCCTCGATTGGACGCGTAAGGCGGACGTGGCCAGTCGCTTTGACCGCGGAGGCAGCAAGCTGGAGCCCATGGCCGAAAACAGGCCTGAGAAGCCGGAGAAGTCCTACCTGTCCACAGCCGTCGACTCGATCTCCCCATGGGGTGGCTCTCGCTCCTCTACGCCCAAACCTACATCTGCCGCTGTTCTCGGAAAAGGCTCCGGGTTCAAGCATCAACGGGGAGGAGACCACACAATACAGAACTGGCACGGATTCAGCTCGAAGAGATACCCACCCGACTGCCCTGCGTTGAATACTAGGTGGTTTCATGCTGTAGATGTGTGTGCATGGCTGCATTGCGCCACAATGGCCACTGGTATATAAGCTAACACCACGACACCAGATACCCAAGAGAAAACCGAAGCTGTTAAAGAATACTGAAGAAAACGCAAAGCCACCAGGGGTGCCAAAGAAATTTGTCCCATTTTCTCTTCACGATAGTCGTTCGATCGAAACCGTATATCAGAAACTTGCAGACGAATACGATGATCCTATTAGAGATGCACGCCAGAAGGCGGATGATTATGCCAGTGGCATGTCAACATCGGCTTCTGGCAAGAAACCAAATACAAGCATAGATGAGGCAGGACAGGATACAAATGCTGGTGGTAAAATCAGGGTACCAGTTCAGGAAGATTTCTTGTTCGATGTGGACATCGAGCAACGAGAACTGAGTCCGTTGTACTGGCTTGGGCCGATCTACGAGGTCCGTCGTGGCTCATGGTTCTACCAAGAAGGCTCAACACTGCGGCCTTGTGAAGAAAACTTAGCCTTTCAATTGGAAGAAGGGTATTTGAAGATTATGCCATTTCGGTACGCAAAGGTAAGTTTAGTTTGGTACAATTGATCTTCTCTGCCCCATAGATTCGTTGCAAACATGTACGTGATGTTCAAAAGAGTATCGCTTGCTGAATAACCAGGCAAGGCTCCAGAGAAACCGAATACCAGGACAGGAGAAGAGCCCAGATCTCTGGCGCTTTCCGGGGCATTCAGCCGGAATCGTGCTGGATCTGGCGAGGTTACCCCCAAGGCTTCTGCCGAGAATCTAAGGGCCGCCAATCAACAAGCGCTTGACGATGATGCTCATAACAGGATGAAAGATGTTCCTCCACTGAACGCTCAACAGCCACAGAGTTATCGTCTTTTCGGAACGTATATGAACTCAATTGTAACCTACCAAGACTCAACAGTAGCATGGCTGTCGGTGGACTCCATTATGTCAAGAGTTAGTAGCAGTGTATACGAGCGATTCGCAGGTGGAGCATATCTGTCTGGCATCAAGCTGGTTCGTGGCTATTCCGAAGGAAAGAAGGAAGACAAAACACCGAATACGCCGACTAGTGCTGCAATCAATGGTTCGAATATACCCCCGGAGCTGCAAATCGATGCCAAGCAGCAGAAGTTGCTCAAGAGGCGCTCAGCTCCTCCGAGTACGAGCCGTCACGAGGCAGAAGGAATCGAAGAATCCACGATTGCTGCTTTATCTGGAGGAGTCGACACGGATATGGAGGCAGAGGCTGTCAGAAAGCGGGATGAAAAAGAAATACAGAACGACTACAATGGACGAGATGGCGAGAATCAAGGAAGAGAGATTGACCATCTAATTCTGGTCACACATGGGGTATGTCTCATCTCGGCCTCGATTCACATGGCCCTGTAAAAGTTGCCGAAACTCACGTACACTTCCCAAATCATTTACTCTACGCATATCTCCATATTTACTACAAGCCTTTTCAAATTTCCTTGTAGAACTTACGTAGTAGCCACCCAGAAAATGCTAACTGGTTGATTCGTAGATCGGCCAAAGACTAGGCATGAGGTAAGTGCTGCGGCTTTGACCAGAGGGAAGTAAGCTGACGGCGATTCGTAGAACAGAATCTGTCAACTTCGTTCATGATGTGAACGTCTTGCGAAAGACCTTAAAAAACGTTTACGGGAGTAGTGCCGATCTACAAGCACTCAATTCCGAGATTGACAAGCTTCCCAAGAACTGTATCGCTCCTTCGTTGTATGTTTAGAAGTGACAAACAGTGCTAAGATTCAGCTCAGGTCGGATTCAGGTACTTCCCGTTTGTTGGCGCCATCTCTTGGATTTCCCAAGGAAGGGTGTCCGACAGAACCGGAGAGAACACGACCTCGGTGATGCCTATGGAGACGAGGAGGAGTATCCGAGCTTAGAAGACATCACAGTAGAGGGGGTGCCTTTTGTTCGTTCCCTCATCACTGACCTAGCTCTCGATATCTTGCTCTATCAGAGTGCATATCGCGAGCATATCACTCAGGTAATTCTATGCCCTAACTGTATCGTCATAAAGCATCTGCACTCAGCCGGTTGCTTGGTGACCGTATGCTCGAAAGATCTTTGAGACACATGTACTGACGGCAGAGTAGCTGGTGACAGCAGAGTCAAATCGAGTGTACGACCTCTTCCTTGAACGCAACCCTACTTTCAGTGGCAAAGTAAGCCTAATAGGCCATTCGCTCGGCTCTGCTATCTTCTTCGATATTTTATGCCGGCAAAAAGAAGCGGCACTGAATACTGGCAGTCGCCACAAAGGCCGGGATCATCCCAGCAGCAAATCACAGGTTAAAGATCTTAACCTTAAGTTCCTGGTTGAGGACTTCTACTGCCTCGGATCTCCGATTGGACTTTTTCAGATGCTTAAAGGAAGAAGCATTCTTGGACGCCATCAGAGGGAGGATGCAGTCCCTGCCGAATCACCAAGTAAAGTGTCTCGGCTCCATTGTTCTAGTCATGAAGTACTAATTCCCTTCAGTGGATCCAGAAGATATGCAAGACCCTTTTCTTGGCTTCGCTTCTGGTGAGAATATATCATCTGTTACTGGCCTGCCACTCATAGTATCATCACCAAAAGCTAGTCAGCTATATAACATCTTTGTGAGTGGTTTTATGAGCGAGGCTGACGGGCATCTGATACTGATGCTTTTTCTTATAGCATCCAAGCGATCCGATTGCTTACAGGCTAGAACCCCTCATTGCTCCTGCCATGTCTTCTCTCAAACCTCAATTGCTACCATATACCAAGAAAACAATTTCTGCCAGTGTTAGTGGAATAGGTGCTAAAGTGGGCCAAAGTGTAAGCGGGCTCTGGACCAGCTTGTAAGTTCATCGGGGAGCCTCTAGTTTCCCTCTCTCAGCCAGTTTCTCCTCTCCTGAGACTTGTGTCATCTCGTTCTCAACACTGTCCAGATTTAATACTGATCTATCTTCCGTCTACCCAGGAGCTCAGGTATAGCCAGCAGTCTCCTGAACAGGAGCCTAGGGCTTACGAGCGATGATGTAGCCCGCATGGAGGCTCCAACACCCCAGCGCGGCGCAGCCAATCCTCTCGGTGCTGGAACGAACATCTCAACCGGTGGCGTAATCTCTCATGATGTGCCTGTACCTAGTCTCCCAAGAGAAAGCGCCAATGAGAAGAAGAAGGTGCTTGCTCAGGAGACACAAGCTGCGGACAGAGAAGGGACTGGCGCCAACGCTCCCACTTTGATTGATGACGAGATCGAGACGCTCTACGCAGGCTTTCAAAAGAGGAGAGAAAGTACAAGTGATGCGGCAGAGGACTATTCTGAGGCTGAGACAAGGGGGCGGAAGTTGAGAAGGGAGGAAGCTAAAGTTAGAGCACTGAATTCGAATGGCAGGGTTGATTATAGCATTCAGGAGTGAGCCTTTATTCACCCATGACCAAGATTCTGGAAATACTAACTGGCGCTTAAGGAGTGTTCTCGATTTCAATCCAATGAAGTAAATTATTCCTTTCGATCCATACACCGCTCATGCTAAATAAAAGACAGTACTATCGCAAGCCATCTTGCTTATTGGGCCGATGAAGATGTCTCTCATTTCATGATGAGCCAGTTGCTATCGAGACATCGCAACGCTCGGACAGGTCAAGGAAGCAAATAGACTTAGAAAAGAGCAGATTACACCTGGCAACTGCCAAAAGGCCAATTATTCGCAGATAGAATTACGAAGACTTCTGACTGCGATTGCCTCCTAGCAAGAAAATGTGTCTAGACACACACAGATTATCAGCAGTCTTAAACTGGATCTCTTAGGAGTTGTAGCCTTTGTCAAGACTCCGATGGCCAAAAACAGCGATACTACGAAGCAAATTAGAAGATGGAAGCTCTACTCCTTTTTTACATCCCGGGAATAAGCCAGTGATTACGACGCGAATTCATTCAAGCGTACTCCTTTCCAGAGGATCGAGTGCTCTCAAGCCTAAACTGCCACTGCCTATCTAGTTATCCATCCTGGGCGCTCTGCATGATAACCGTGCCTGCAATTGTGCTTATTACAAAATCAGAAGCTCCATTGTTCAATTTTGTTTCTGCTATCTACTAGCTATTACTAACATTGCCGTTCGAGTTCTCAAATTCCAGGGTGCCGCCGAGTTGTATGCTCGCTCGATTGGAATCGAATCGTGGGCCAACGCGGGGGCAACATATCTAGAAACACAAAAGTGAAGTCATAATTTGCTTGCAAAGGAAAAAGAGAGGAACCCAAAGGCAGCATGGTAACTTTTCGCCGAAAATATACGCCTCGGGGATATGGGCCGACCTATTACTCAGCTGTGTCCAGCTCATCGTGAGTTTGTGGGGGAGATTCCAAGGTAACTTCGGGTAGGGTATCAGCGAGTTTAGTTCTTGTGACGACTTGGAAGTTCAAATTCACCTTTCCTATCGTCTCCGTTGGTGCCATTTTCGCGACCCTCCTCACGATCATGGTCGTCCTTCACATCACGGTCCCTGGACCAGTCAGTAGTTGCAGTGGACAAAGCAGGCAGTGATGTTGACCTATCCTCTGGGCTACGAGAGCGGTCCCGGTCACGGCGGTCGTATTCTCGGTCACGGCGGTCGTCTTTACGTGGAGAGTAGTCCCCACGGCCACGGCGAGGGGATGGGGAACGGCCGCCACGGCGAGGAGAGGAACGACGTCCAGCTGGAGCACGTTCACGCTCACGGCCAGTATCGAAGCGCCAGGAAGCAGATGGAGGAGTACGGGCCCACTAGCGTTGTGTCAGTCTACGGACAAGGGATATATAGTAATTGATCTTACCTCAATTTTCAACAGATCATCGCGAGCAAGGCGTTTGTTGTGCATCTCGTGGTAGGCATCATCGGCATCACGGCGGCTCTCGTACTCAACAAATGCAAACCTGCTTCAAGTGTCAACCATATTAGAAGATACTTCAAGGCAGACTTGGGTATACTAACAGGCGGCTTTGGGCGGTACGAGGTGCTGGAATATCGCAGCGGACAAGACGACCATAGCTGCGAGTCTCCGTGTCAGTTCCCCGTGTTCATATTCTGAGGGCAAGGAAGGATGCAAAGAGTAAAAGAGCAGAACATGATTGCAAGAAGCCCGATCCGCCGTTGTTTGGTGCTCGTGAGAGGAAAAGTACAGAGACAATGGCCGAGCCATTGTGCGACGGCTTCAGTCGACGGATAGGGAGGTACGAAGCGCGGACAAGAGACGGGTGTGAGTGACAGCGAAGTCTCGACGAGGAAGGACGTAGATATGTGGGGGAGGTATGTAGGTGTATAATTCATCGCACTCGAAGGTGATCATCGAAACATCGACGTTGACTGACATACCGTTCGAATTCGTAGGCAAGGTCGCGAGCTCGAGTGCCGGGTCCGAAGCCCTGTATTTTATCAGATCAGTTTTCGTGTGCCTTGTACTTATGCCTGTATTTATATTTCTTCGACATGTGCTGCACGCCTGAGGGAGGAGTGTTTGAGAGCAACAGAAGGGCAAAGCAGAGCAGAGGAGGCCCAGAGGTCAGAGAACAGGCGTGTACTTACAGTAACATAGAGAGTTGTTCCTCCACGAGACAT